>NC_088419.1:57331893-57931893 GCF_034236695.1 Oncorhynchus nerka | reverse complement strand
CAGAATACACACAGTACTGTAGTCCTTCAAAAAGTATGTGAACCCTTCGTAATTACCTGCATTTTGGCATAAATTGGTCATAAAATTTGACCTGATCGTCATTTAAGTCACAACAATAGACAAACACAGTCTGTTTAAACTAGTAAAGCACAAACAATTATGCATTTTCATGTCTTTATTGAACACAACGTGTAAACATTCACAGTAACAGGGTGGGGAAAGTATGTGAACCCTTGGATTTGATAACTGATTGACCCTCCTTTGGCAGCAATAACCTCAACCAAAGGTTTTCTGTAGTTTTCTGCACAACTGTCAGGAGGAATTTTCAACCATTCCTCTTTATAAAACTTTCAGTTCAGCAATATTCTTAGGATGTCTGGTGTGAATCGCTCTTGAGGTCATGCCACAGCATCTCAATCGGGTTGAGGTCAGGACTCCGAATGGGCCACTCCAGAAGGCGTATTTTCTTCTGTTGTAGTCATTCTGTTGTTGATTTACTTCTGTGTTTTGGGTCGTTGTCCTGTTGCGCTTCAATTGGTGGACATATAGCCTTACATTCTCCTGCAAAATGTCTGAAATAAACTTGGGAATTCATCCATCGATGATAGCAAGCTGTCCAGACCCCGAGGCAGCAAAACAGCCCCAAACCATGACGCTCCCTCCACCATACTTTACAGTTGGGAGGAGGTTTTGATGTTGGTGTGCTGGGCCTTTTTTTCTCCACACATAGTGTTGTGTGTTCCTTCCAAACAACTCAACTTTATTTGAATCTGTCCACAGAATATTATGCCAGAAGCGCTGTGGAACATCCAGGTGCTCTTTTGCGAACTTCAGATGTGCAGCAAAGGTTTTTTTTGGACAGCAGTGGCTTCTTCCGTGGTGTTCTCCCATTAATACCATTCTTGTTTAGTGTTTTACATATCGTATCCTCATCAATAGAGATGTTAGCATGTTCCAAAAATTTTCTGTACCTATTTAGCTGACACTCTGGGATTATTCTTAACCTCATTGAGCATCCTGCGCTGTGCTCTTGCAGTCATCTTTGCAGAACAGCCAGGAGAGTAGCAACAGTGCTGAACTTTCTCCATTCATAGACAATTTGTCTTACCGTGGACTGATGAACATCAAGGCTTTTAGACATACTTTTGTAACCCTTTCCAGCTTTATTCAAGTCAACCATTCTTGATCTTAGGTCTTCTTTTTTCTTTCGAGGCATGGTTCACATCAGGCAATGCTTCTTGTGAATAGCAAACTCAAATGTTGCTGTGTTTTTTATAGGACAAGGCAGCTCTAACCAAGATCTTCAATCTTGACTCATTGATTGTACTCCAGGAAAGCTGAGTCCTGATAGGCTAATGACTTCTCCAAAAGCTATGGGTTCACATACTTTTTCTAACCTACACTGTGAATGTTTAAATTATGTATTCAATATAGACAAGAAAAATACAATCATTTGTGTGTTATTTGTTTAAGCACACTGTTTTTGTCTTGTTGTGATTTAGATCAAGATCAGATCAAATTTGATGACCAATTTATGCAGAAATCCAGGTAATTCCAAAGGGTTCACATACTTTTTTGTTGTTGCCAGTGTAGCAGCAGCAGAGACGGTAACAAGCTGGAGAGTCCCAGTGTTGCACCCCTCCCTTCCTCCCCTGGAGTCTCCATTCATTTCCCTGTGTGTGTGGTGGCCAAAGTGTCCCCATGGTGTGGCGTTGCTCCACGCCACTCAGGCTTTGGCTCAGGGTGCTCAGCTGTGAACAATTGCCTCTTAATGAGGCTGTTTACTTCCACAGCCCCAGCCTGAGGGGAACAGACAGACACACATGCATGTATGCGCCACAAGTACACACAAACACACCACTTCTCAAACACACACTCACTAGCATTTGTATTATTATGAGCAGAGGGCTGCTTGTAAAACACTTTGCTTCCACGTCACTCCAACAACAACATGTAAACGTACAGTAGGGCCTACACACAAAACACACACAATTAAGACTGGGTGGACAACATGACTCAACATCACAACACTCTCTCTAATGCAGTGCTTCCCAAAATGTTTGTCATAATTGGGGAACATCCCACACAATTCTACACATTTTGCCATGTCTGGTATATTCCTGGATTATCTGAGTGATTCAAACATCAAATGGGCTAGAAAGCCAAGCTAAAAAACATTAGCAGACATGGGCTAGTTGATCAAATGGACAATTCTATAAATGGCTCTCTAAGGTCTGCAATGGATGACATGACAAGAGGAAAACTCCTGATGCACTACCCAATTTTCGAAATTACACTTTGTGCATTCTATTTTTACAACTTTCAAGAGTAAATTGAAAGCCCGACTGGGTTAAAAAAATATGTTTTTTTCCTTAGCATTTGTTAATCTCCCCTACCTCTCCACTAGGGCTGACCCCAATTAGTGGACTGGTCAATTAGGCTGTTGGTTGACCGAGACTGTTTTAGTCGAGCAGTATACACTGCTCAAAAAAATAAAGGGAACACTTAAACAACACAATGTAACTCCAAGTCAATCACACTTCTGTGAAATCAAACTGTCCACTTATCAATCAATTTCACATGCTGTTGTGCAAATGGAATAGACAACAGGTGGAAATTATAGGCAATTAGCAAGACACCCCCAATAAAGGAGTGGTTCTGCAGGTGGTGACCACAGACCACTTCTCAGTTCCTCCACTTATCAGGAAGGCTGATGTTTTGGTCACTTTTGAATGCTGGTGGTGTTTTCACTCTAGTGGTAGCATGAGACGGAGTCTACAACCCACACAAGTGGCTCAGGTAGTGCAGCTCATCCAGGATGGCACATCAATGCGAGCTGTGGCAAAAAGGTTTGCTGTGTCTGTCAGCGTAGTGTCCAGAGCATGGAGGCGCTACCAGGAGACAGGCCAGTACATCAGGAGACGTGGAGGAGGCCGTAGGAGGGCAACAACCCAGCAGCAGGACCGCTACCTCCACCTTTGTGCAAGGAGGAGCAAGAGGAGCACTGCCAGAGCCCTGCAAAATGACCTCCAGCAGGCCACAAATGTGCATGTGTCTGCTCAAACGGTCAGAAACAGACTCCATGAGGGTGGTATGAGGGCCCGACGTCCACAAGTGGGGGTTGTGCTTACAGCCCAACACCGTGCAGAACGTTTGGCATTTGCCAGAGAACAGCAAGATTGGCAAATTCACCACTGGAGCCCTGTGCTCTTCACAGATGAAAGCAGATTCACACTGAGCACATGTGGCAGACGTGACAGAGTCTGGAGACGCCGTGGAGAACGTTCTGCTGCCTGCAACTTCCTCCAGCATGACTGGTTTGGCGGTGGGTCAGTCATGGTGTGGGGTGGCATTTCTTTGGGGGGGCCGCACAGCCCTCCATGTGCTCGCCAGAGGTAGCCTGAATGCCATTAGGTACCTAGATGAGATCCTCAGACCCCTTGTGAGACCATATGCTGGTGCGGTTGGCCCTGGGTACCTCCTAATGCAAGACAATGCTAGACCTCATGTGGCTGGAGTGTGTCAGCAGTTCTGCAAGAGGAAAGCATTGATGCTATGGACTGGCACGCCCGTTCCCCAGACCTGAATCCAATTGAGCACATTTGGGACATCATGTCTCGCTCCATCCACCAACGCCACGTTGCACCACAGACTGTCCAGGAGTTGGCGGATGCTTTAGTCCAGGTCTGGGAGGAGATCCCTCAGGAGACCATCCGCCACCTCATCAGGAGCATGCCCAGACGTTGTAGGGAGGTCATACAGGCACGTGGAGGCCACACACACTACTGAGCATCATTTTGACTTGTTTTAAGGACATCACATCAAAGTTGGATCAGCCTGTAGTGTGGTTTTCCACTTTAATTTTGAGTGTGACTCCAAATCCAGACCTCCATGGGTTGATAGATTTGATTTCCATTGATAATTTTTGTGTGATTTTGTTGTCAGCACATTCAACTATGTAAAGAAAAAAGTATTTAATAAAAATATTTCATTCATTCAGATCTAGGATGTGTTATTTTAGTGTTCCCTTTATTTGTTTGAGCAGTGTAGTTTGTTTTTGATGAAAATGAAAAGTGGTCAGTTTGTCACTTTCACGAGGTTTGAGCAATAACATGTTCAACTACTTAAGACATTGACTCTAATCTAGGTTCTGCCTTTAGATTTCCAGAATAATTGTCAAAATTCTCTCATCGACCCTATCTGGTCAGCGGAGTCTGCTTCGGAAGCGTTCTCGGAATATCGCGACGTTGGGCCACTGGGTTTAGAAAGTTTGTGCTATTAAACCTGGTGTCCCTCCTCTCTGTCTTCCTCTCTGTTCCTTCTTTCTGTTCCTCTTCTCTGTCCTCCTCTCTCAACCTCCACTGCCCTCTTTTCGCTCAGACTGTTCTCTCTCTCTCTCTCTCTCTCGCTCAGACTGTTCTCTCTCTCTCTCTCTCTCTCGCTCAGACTGTTCTCTCTCTCGCTCAGACTGTTCTCTCTCTCTCTCTCTCTCTCCCGCTCAGACTGTTCTCTCTCTCGCTCAGACTGTTCTCTCTCTCGCTCAGACTGTTCTCTCTCTCGCTCAGACTGTTCTCTCTCTCTCTCTCTCTCTCCCGCTCAGACTGTTCTCTCTCTCTCTCTCGCTCAGACTGTTCTCTCTCTCTCTCTCTCGCTCAGACTGTTCTCTCTCTCGCTCAGACTGTTCTCTCTCTCTCTCTCGCTCAGACTGTTCTCTCTCTCTCTCTCGCTCAGACTGTTCTCTCTCTCGCTCAGACTGTTCTCTCTCTCTCTCGCTCAGACTGTTCTCTCTCTCTCGCTCAGACTGTAATCTCTCTCGCTCAGACTGTTCTCTCTCTCGCTCAGACTGTTCTCTCTCCCGCTCAGACTGTTCTCTCTCTCGCTCAGACTGTTCTCTCTCTCGCTCAGACTGTTCTCTCTCTCGCTCAGACTGTTCTCTCTCTCGCTCAGACTGTTCTCTCTCTCTCTCTCTCTCTCTCTCAGACTGTTCTCTCTCTCTCTCGCTCAGGCTGTTCTCTTTCTCGCTCAGACTGTTCTCTCTCTCGCTCAGACTGTTCTCTCTCTCTCTCTCTCTCTCTCGCTCAGACTGTTCTCTCTCTCTCTCTCTGACTGTTCTCTCTCTCTCTCTCTCTGACTGTTCTCTCTCTCTCTCTCTCTCTCTCTCTCTCTCTGACTGTTCTCTCTCGCTCAGACTGTTCTCTCTCTCTCGCTCAGACTGTTCTCTCTCTCTCGCTCAGACTGTTCTCTCTCTCTCTCGCTCAGACTGTTCTCTCTCTCTCTCGCTCAGACTGTTCTCTCTCTCTCTCTCTCTCTCTCTCCCGCTCAGACTGTTCTCTCTCTCTCTCGCTCAGACTGTTCTCTCTCTCTCGCTCAGACTGTTCTCTCTCTCTCGCTCAGACTGTTCTCTCTCTCTCTCGCTCAGACTGTTCTCTCTCTCGCTCAGACTGTTCTCTCTCTCGCTCAGACTGTTCTCTCTCTCTCTCGCTCAGGCTGTTCTCTTTCTCGCTCAGGCTGTTCTCTTTCTCGCTCAGACTGTTCTCTCTCTCTCTCTCTCCCGCTCAGACTGTTCTCTCTCTCTCTCTCTCTCTCGCTCAGACTGTTCTCTCTCTCGCTCAGACTGTTCTCTCTCTCTCTCTCTCTCTCTCTCTCTCTCCTCAGACTGTTCTCTCTCTCTCTCGCTCAGACTGTTCTCTCTCTCGCTCAGACTGTTCTCTCTCTCGCTCAGACTGTTCTCTCTCTCTCTCTCTCTCTCTCCCACTCAGACTGTTCTCTCTCTCTCTCGCTCAGACTGTTCTCTCTCTCTCTCTCGCTCAGACTGTTCTCTCTCTCGCTCAGACTGTTCTCTCTCTCTCTCTCGCTCAGACTGTTCTCTCTCTCGCTCACTGTTCTCTCTCTCTCGCTCAGACTGTTCTCTCTCTCTCTCTCGCTCAGACTGTTCTCTCTCTCTCTCTCGCTCAGACTGTTCTCTCTCTCTCTCGCTCAGACTGTTCTCTCTCTCTCTCTCTCTCGCTCAGACTGTTCTTTCTCTCGCTCAGACTGTTCTCTCTCTCGCTCAGACTGTTCTCTCTCTCGCTCAGACTGTTCTCTCTCTCTCTCTCTCTCTCTCTCTCTCCCGCTCAGACTGTTCTCTCTCTCTCTCGCTCAGGCTGTTCTCTTTCTCGCTCAGACTGTTCTCTCTCTCTCTCTCTCCCGCTCAGACTGTTCTCTCTCTCTCTCGCTCAGGCTGTTCTCTCTCTCGCTCAGACTGTTCTCTCTCTCGCTCAGACTGTTCTCTCTCTCTCTCTCTCTCTCTCTCTCCCCGCTCAGACTGTTCTCTCTCTCTCTCGCTCAGACTGTTCTCTCTCTCTCGCTCAGACTGTTCTCTCTCTCGCTCAGACTGTTCTCTCTCTCGCTCAGGCTGTTCTCTTTCTCGCTCAGGCTGTTCTCTTTCTCGCTCAGACTGTTCTCTCTCTCTCTCTCTCTCTCGCTCAGACTGTTCTCTCTCTCGCTCAGACTGTTCTCTCTCTCGCTCAGACTGCTCTCTCTCTCTCTCTCTCCCGCTCAGACTGTTCTCTCTCTCGCTCAGACTGTTCTCTCTCTCGCTCAGACTGTTCTCTCTCTCGCTCAGACTGTTCTCTCTCTCTCTCGCTCAGGCTGTTCTCTTTCTCGCTCAGACTGTTCTCTCTCGCTCAGACTGCTCTCTCTCTCTCTCTCTCTCTCTCTCCCGCTCAGACTGTTCTCTCTCTCTCCCGCTCAGACTGTTCTCTCTCTCTCTCGCTCAGACTGTTCTCTCTCTCTCTCTCGCTCAGACTGTTCTCTCTCTCGCTCAGACTGTTCTCTCTCTCTCTCTCGCTCAGACTGTTCTCTCTCTCTCTCGCTCAGACTGTTCTCTCTCTCTCTCGCTCAGACTGTTCTCTCTCTCTCTCGCTCAGACTGTTCTCTCTCTCTCTCTCTCTCCCGCTCAGACTGTTCTCTCTCTCGCTCAGACTGTTCTCTCTCTCGCTCAGACTGTTCTCTCTCTCTCTCTCTCTCCGCTCAGACTGTTCTCTCTCTCTCTCGCTCAGGCTGTTCTCTTTCTCGCTCAGACTGTTCTCTCTCTCGCTCAGACTGTTCTCTCTCTCTCTCTCTCTCCCGCTCAGACTGTTCTCTCTCTCTCTCGCTCAGGCTGTTCTCTTTCTCGCTCAGACTGTTCTCTCTCTCGCTCAGACTGTTCTCTCTCTCTCTCTCTCTCTCTCTCTCTCTCCCGCTCAGACTGTTCTCTCTCTCTCTCGCTCAGACTGTTCTCTCTCTCTCTCGCTCAGACTGTTCTCTCTCTCGCTCAGACTGTTCTCTCTCTCTCGCTCAGACTGTTCTCTCTCTCTCGCTCAGACTGTTCTCTCTCTCTCTCGCTCAGGCTGTTCTCTCTCTCGCTCAGACTGTTCAGACTGTTCTCTCTCTCGCTCAGACTGTTCTCTCTCTCGCTCAGACTGTTCTCTCTCTCTCTCTCGCTCAGACTGTTCTCTCTCGCTCAGACTGTTCTCTCTCTCGCTCAGACTGTTCTCTCTCTCGCTCAGACTGTTCTCTCTCTCTCTCTCTCTCTCGCTCAGACTGTTCTCTCTCTCTCGCTCAGACTGTTCTCTCTCTCTCGCTCAGACTGTTCTCTCTCTCTCTCGCTCAGACTGTTCTCTTTCTCGCTCAGACTGTTCTCTCTCTCTTTCTCGCTCAGACTGTTCTCTCTCTCTCTCTCGCTCAGACTTCTCTCTCTCTCTCTCTCGCTCAGACTGTTCTCTCTCTCTCTCGCTCAGACTGTTCTCTCTCTCTCTCGCTCAGACTGTTCTCTCTCTCTCGCTCAGACTGTTCTCTCTCTCTCGCTCAGACTGTTCTCTCTCTCTCTCGCTCAGACTGTTCTCTCTCTCTCTCGCTCAGACTGTTCTCTCTCTCTCGCTCAGACTGTTCTCTCTCTCTCCCGCTCAGACTGTTCTCTCTCTCTCCGCTCAGACTGTTCTCTCTCTCTCTCGCTCAGACTGTTCTCTCTCTCTCTCGCTCAGGCTGTTCTCTTCTCTCTCGCTCAGGCTGTTCTCTTTCTCGCTCAGACTGTTCTCTTTCTCGCTCAGACTGTTCTCTCTCTCTCTTCTCTCTCCTGCTCAGACTGTTCTCTCTCTCTCTCTCTCTCGCTCAGACTGTTCTCTCTCTCGCTCAGACTGTTCTCTCTCTCTCGCTCAGACTGTTCTCTCTCTCGCTCAGACTGTTCTCTCTCTCTCTCTCGCTCAGACTGTTCTCTCTCTCTCTCGCTCAGATTGTTCTCTCTCTCTCGCGCTCAGACTGTTCTCTCTCTCTCGCGCTCAGACTGTTCTCTCTCTCTCGCTCAGACTGTTCTCTCTCTCTCGCTCAGACTGTTCTCTCTCTCGCTCAGACTGTTCTCTCTCTCTCTCTCTCTCTCCCGCTCAGACTGTTCTCTCTCTCTCTCGCTCAGACTGTTCTCTCTCTCTCGCTCAGACTGTTCTCTCTCTCGCTCAGACTGTTCTCTCTCTCTCTCTCGCTCAGACTGTTCTCTCTCTCTCTCGCTCAGACTGTTCTCTCTCTCTCTCTCGCTCAGACTGTTCTCTCTCTCTCTCGCTCAGACTGTTCTCTCTCTCTCTCGCTCAGACTGTTCTCTCTCTCTCTCGCTCAGACTGTTCTCTCTCTCTCTCGCTCAGACTGTTCTCTCTCTCTCTCGCTCAGACTGTTCTCTCTCTCTCTCTCTCTCGCTCAGACTGTTCTCTCTCTCGCTCAGACTGTTCTCTCTCTCGCTCAGACTGTTCTCTCTCTCTCTCTCTCTCTCTCCCGCTCAGACTGTTCTCTCTCTCTCTCGCTCAGGCTGTTCTCTTTCTCGCTCAGACTGTTCTCTCTCTCGCTCAGACTGTTCTCTCTCTCTCTCTCTCTCTCTCTCTCCCGCTCAGACTGTTCTCTCTCTCTCTCGCTCAGACTGTTCTCTCTCTCGCTCAGACTGTTCTCTCTCTCGCTCAGACTGTTCTCTCTCTCTCGCTCAGACTGTTCTCTCTCTCGCTCAGACTGTTCTCTCTCTCTCGCTCAGGCTGTTCTCTCTCTCGCTCAGACTGTTCTCTCTCTCGCTCAGACTGTTCTCTCTCTCGCTCAGACTGTTCTCTCTCTCGCTCAGACTGTTCTCTCTCTCTCTCTCGCTCAGACTGTTCTCTCTCGCTCAGACTGTTCTCTCTCTCGCTCAGACTGTTCTCTCTCTCGCTCAGACTGTTCTCTCTCTCTCTCTCTCTCTCGCTCAGACTGTTCTCTCTCTCTCGCTCAGACTGTTCTCTCTCTCTCGCTCAGACTGTTCTCTCTCTCTCTCGCTCAGACTGTTCTCTTTCTCGCTCAGACTGTTCTCTCTCTTTCTCGCTCAGACTGTTCTCTCTCTCTCTCTCGCTCAGACTGTTCTCTCTCTCTCTCTCGCTCAGACTGTTCTCTCTCTCTCGCTCAGACTCAGACTGTTCTCTCTCTCTCTCGCTCAGACTGTTCTCTCTCTCTCGCTCAGACTGTTCTCTCTCTCTCGCTCAGACTGTTCTCTCTCTCTCTCGCTCAGGCTGTTCTCTTTCCTCGCTCAGACTGTTCTCTCTCTCTCCCGCTCAGACTGTTCTCTCTCTCTCCCGCTCAGACTGTTCTCTCTCTCTCTCGCTCAGACTGTTCTCTCTCTCTCTCGCTCAGGCTGTTCTCTCTCTCTCTCGCTCAGGCTGTTCTCTTTCTCGCTCAGGCTGTTCTCTTTCTCGCTCAGACTGTTCTCTCTCTCGCTCAGACTGTTCTCTCTCTCTCTCTCTCTCTCTGCTCAGACTGTTCTCTCTCTCTCTCGCTCAGACTGTTCTCTCTCTCTCTCTCTCTCGCTCAGACTGTTCTCTCTCTCGCTCAGACTGTTCTCTCTCTCTCTCTCGCTCAGACTGTTCTCTCTCTCTCTCGCTCAGATTGTTCTCTCTCTCTCTCAGATTGTTCTCTCTCTCTCGCGCTCAGACTGTTCTCTCTCTCTCGCTCAGACTGTTCTCTCTCTCTCGCTCAGACTGTTCTCTCTCTCTCGCTCAGACTGTTCTCTCTCTCGCTCAGACTGTTCTCTCTCTCTCTCTCTCTCTCCCGCTCAGACTGTTCTCTCTCTCTCTCGCTCAGACTGTTCTCTCTCTCTCAGACTGTTCTCTTTCTCGCTCAGACTGTTCTCTCTCGCTCAGACTGTTCTCTCTCTCTCTGTTCTCTCTCTCTCTCTCTCGCTCAGACTGTTCTCTCTCTCTCTCGCTCAGACTGTTCTCTCTCGCTCAGACTGTTCTCTCTCTCGCTCAGACTGTTCTCTCTCTCTCTCTCGCTCAGACTGTTCTCTCTCTCGCTCAGACTGTTCTCTCTCTCGCTCAGACTGTTCTCTCTCTCGCTCAGACTGTTCTCTCTCTCTCTCGCTCAGACTGTTCTCTCTCTCTCTCTCTCTCTCAGACTGTTCTCTCTCTCTCCCGCTCAGACTGTTCTCTCTCTCTCGCGCTCAGACTGTTCTCTCTCTCTCGCTCAGACTGTTCTCTCTCTCTCGCTCAGACTGTTCTCTCTCTCTCTCTCTCAGACTGTTCTCTCTTCTCGCTCAGACTGTTCTCTCTCTCGCTCAGACTGTTCTCTCTCTCTCTCGCTCAGACTGCTCAGACTGTCAGACTCTCTCTCTCGCTCAGACTGTTCTCTCTCTCTCTCGCTCAGACTGTTCTCTCTCTCTCGCTCAGACTGTTCTCTCTCTCTCTCCGCTCAGACTGTTCTCTCTCTCTCTCGCTCAGACTGTTCTCTCTCTCTCTCGCTCAGACTGTTCTCTCTCTCTCTCGCTCAGACTGTTCTCTCTCTCTCTCGCTCAGACTGTTCTCTCTCTCTCTCGCTCAGACTGTTCTCTCTCTCTCGCTCAGACTGTTCTCTCTCTCTCTCGCTCAGACTGTTCTCTCTCTCTCAGCTCAGACTGTTCTCTCTCTCTCGCTCAGACTGTTCTCTCTCGCTCAGACTGTTCTCTCTCTCGCTCAGACTGTTCTCTCTCTCTCTCTCGCTCAGACTGTTCTCTCTCTCGCTCAGACTGTTCTCTCTCTCTCGCTCAGACTGTTCTCTCTCTCGCTCAGACTGTTCTCTCTCTCTCTCGCTCAGACTGTTCTCTCTCTCTCTCTCAGACTGTTCTCTCTCTCTCTCGCTCAGACTGTTCTCTCTCTCTCTCTCGCTCAGACTGTTCTCTCGCTCAGACTGTTCTCTCTCGCTCAGACTGTTCTCTCTCTCTCTCGCTCAGACTGTTCTCTCTCTCTCTCGCTCAGACTGTTCTCTCTCTCTCTCTCTCGCTCAGACTGTTCTCTCTCTCTCGCTCAGACTGTTCTCTCTCTCTCGCTCAGACTGTTCTCTCTCTCTCGCTCAGACTGTTCTCTCTCTCTCGCTCAGACTGTTCTCTCTCTCTCTCGCTCAGACTGTTCTCTTTCTCTCTCGCTCAGACTGTTCTCTCTCTCTCGCTCAGACTGTTCTCTCTCTCTCTCTCGCTCAGACTGTTCTCTCTCTCTCTCGCTCAGACTGTTCTCTCTCTCTCGCTCAGACTGTTCTCTCTCTCTCTCGCTCAGACTGTTCTCTTTCTCGCTCAGACTGTTCTCTCTCTCTCTCGCTCAGACTGTTCTCTCTCTCGCTCAGACTGTTCTCTCTCTCTCTCTCTCTCTCCTGCTCAGACTGTTCTCTCTCTCTCTCGCTCAGACTGTTCTCTCTCTCTCTCTCTCGCTCAGACTGTTCTCTCTCTCTCTCTCGCTCAGACTGTTCTCTCTCTCTCTCTCGCTCAGACTGTTCTCTCTCTCTCTCGCTCAGATTGTTCTCTCTCTCTCTCGCTCAGACTGTTCTCTCTCTCTCGCTCAGACTGTTCTCTCTCTCTCTCGCTCAGACTGTTCTCTCTCTCTCTCGCTCAGACTGTTCTCTCTCTCTCGCTCAGACTGTTCTCTCTCTCTCTCTCGCTCAGACTGTTCTCTCTCTCGCTCAGACTGTTCTCTCTCTCGCTCAGACTGTTCTCTCTCTCTCGCTCAGACTGTTCTCTCTGTTCTCTCTCTCTGTTCTCTCTCTCGCTCAGACTGTTCTCTCTCTCTCTCTCTCTCAGACTGTTCTCTCTCTCTCTCTCGCTCAGACTGTTCTCTCTCTCTCTCTCAGACTCAGACTGTTCTCTCTCTCGCTCAGACTGTTCTCTCTCTCAGACTGTTCTCTCGCTCAGACTGTTCTCTCTCTCTCTCAGACTGTTCTCTCTCTCTCTCGCTCAGACTGTTCTTCTCTCTGTTCTCTCTCTCGCTCAGACTGTTCTCTCTCTCTCTCTCAGACTGTTCTCTCTCTCTCTCTCTCGCTCAGACTGTTCTCTCTCTCTCTCAGACTGTTCTCTCTCTCGCTCAGACTGTTCTCTCTCTCCCGCTCAGACTGTTCTCTCTCTCTCTCGCTCAGACTGTTCTCTCTCTCTCGCTCAGACTGTTCTCTCTCTCTCTCTCGCTCAGACTGTTCTCTCTCTCTCTCGCTCAGACTGTTCTCTCTCTCTCTCGCTCAGACTGTTCTCTCTCTCTCTCGCTCAGACTGTTCTCTCTCTCTCTCGCTCAGACTGTTCTCTCTCTCTCTGCTCAGACTGTTCTCTCTCTCTCTCTCTCTCTCTCCGCTCAGACTGTTCTCTCTCTCTCTCGCTCAGACTGTTCTCTCTCTCTCTCGCTCAGACTGTTCTCTCTCTCTCTCGCTCAGACTGTTCTCTCTCTCTCTCTCCCGCTCAGACTGTTCTCTCTCTCTCTAAGCTCAGACTGTTCTCTCTGTTCTCTCTCGCTCAGACTGTTCTCTCTCTCTCTCGCTCAGACTGTTCTCTCTCTCTCGCTCAGACTGTTCTCTCTCTCTCTCGCTCAGACTGTTCTCTCTCTCTCTCTCTGCTCAGACTGTTCTCTCTCTCTCTCGCTCAGACTGTTCTCTCTCTCGCTCAGACTGTCTCTCTCTCGCTCTCTCTCAGACTGTTCTCTCTCTCTCTCGCTCAGACTGTTCTCTCTCTCTCGCTCAGACTGTTCTCTCTCTCGCTCAGACTGTTCTCTCTCTCTCTCGCTCAGACTGTTCTCTCTCTCTCTCGCTCAGACTGTTCTCTCTCTCTCTCTCGCTCAGACTGTTCTCTCTCTCTCTCTCAGACTGTTCTCTCTCTCGCTCAGACTGTTCTCTCTCTCTCTCTCTCGCTCAGACTGTTCTCTCTCTCTCTCGCTCAGACTGTTCTCTCTCTCTCTCGCTCAGACTGTTCTCTCTCTCTCGCTCAGACTGTTCTCTCTCTCTCTCGCTCAGACTGTTCTCTCTCTCTCTCGCTCAGACTGTTCTCTCTCTCTCTTTCGCTCAGACTGTTCTCTCTCTCTCTCGCTCAGACTGTTCTCTCTCTCTCTCGCTCAGACTGTTCTCTCTCTCTCGCTCAGACTGTTCTCTCTCTCTCGCTCAGACTGTTCTCTCTCTCTCTCGCTCAGACTGTTCTCTCTCTCTCGCTCAGACTGTTCTCTCTTCTCTCTCGCTCAGACTGTTCTCTCTCTCTCTCGCTCAGACTGTTCTCTCTCTCTCTCGCTCAGACTGTTCTCTCTCTCTCGCTCAGACTGTTCTCTCTCTCTCTCGCTCAGACTGTTCTCTCTCTCTCTCGCTCAGGCTGTTCTCTCTCTCGCTCAGACTGTTCTCTCTCTCGCTCAGACTGTTCTCTCTCTCTCTCGCTCAGACTGTTCTCTCTCTCTCAGACTGTTCTCTCTCTCAGACTGTTCTCTCTCTCGCTCAGACTGTTCTCTCTCTCTCTCAGACTGTTCTCTCTCTCTCTCTCTCTCGCTCAGACTGTTCTCTCTCTCTCTCTCTCGCTCAGACTGTTCTCTCTCTCTCTCGCTCAGACTGTTCTCTCTCTCTCTCGCTCAGACTGTTCTCTCTCTCTCTCTCGCTCAGACTGTTCTCTCTCTCTCTCTCGCTCAGACTGTTCTCTTCTCTCTCGCTCAGACTGTTCTCTCTCTCTCTCGCTCAGACTGTTCTCTCTCTCTCTCGCTCAGACTGTTCTCTCTCTCTCGCTCAGACTGTTCTCTCTCTCTCTCGCTCAGACTGTTCTCTCTCTCTCTCTCGCTCAGACTGTTCTCTCTCTCTCTGTTCTCTCTCTCTCGCTCAGACTGTTCTCTCTCTCTCTCGCTCAGACTGTTCTCTCTCTCTCGCTCAGACTGTTCTCTCTCTCTCTCGCTCAGACTGTTCTCTCTCTCTCTCGCTCAGACTGTTCTCTCTCTCTCTCTCGCTCAGACTGTTCTCTCTCTCTCTCGCTCAGACTGTTCTCTCTCTCTCTCTCAGACTGTTCTCTCTCTCTCGCTCAGACTGTTCTCTCTCTCTCTCGCTCAGACTGTTCTCTCTCTCTCTCTCGCTCAGACTGTTCTCTCTCTCTCTCGCTCAGGCTGTTCTCTTTCTCGCTCAGACTGTTCTCTCTTCTCGCTCAGACTGTTCTCTCTCTCTCGCTCAGACTGTTCTCTCTCTCTCTCTCTCTCAGACTGTTCTCTCTCTCTCTCGCTCAGACTGTTCTCTCTCTCTCTCGCTCAGACTGTTTCTCTCTCTCGCTCAGACTGTTCTCTCTCTCTCTCTCGCTCAGACTGTTCTCTCTCTCTCTCGCTCAGACTGTTCTCTCTCTCTCGCTCAGACTGTTCTCTCTCTCTCTCAGACTGTTCTCTCTCTCTCTCAGACTGCTCTCTCTCTCTCGCTCAGACTGTTCTCTCTCTCGCTCAGACTGTTCTCTCTCGCTCCTCTCTCTCTCTCGCTCAGACTGTTCTCTCTCTCTCTCGCTCAGACTGTTCTCTCTCTCTCTCTCAGACTGTTCTCTCTCTCGCTCAGACTGTTCTCTCTCTCTCTCCCGCTCAGACTGTTCTCTCTCTCTCTCGCTCAGACTGTTCTCTCTCTCTCTCGCTCAGACTGTTCTCTCTCTCTCTCGCTCAGACTGTTCTCTCTCTCTCTCGCTCAGACTGTTCTCTCTCTCTCTCGCTCAGACTGTTCTCTCTCTCTCTCTCGCTCAGACTGTTCTCTCTCTCTCTCAGACTGTTCTCTTCTCTCTCTCTCGCTCAGACTGTTCTCTCTCTCTCGCTCAGACTGTTCTCTCTCTCTCGCTCAGACTGTTCTCTCTCTCTCTCGCTCAGACTGTTCTCTCTCTCTCGCTCAGACTGTTCTCTCTCTCTCTCAGACTGTTCTCTCTCTCTCGCTCAGACTGTTCTCTCTCTCTCTCGCTCAGACTGTTCTCTCTCTCTCGCTCAGACTGTTCTCTCTCTCTCGCTCAGACTGTTCTCTCTCTCTCTCGCTCAGACTGTTCTCTCTCTCTCTCGCTCAGACTGTTCTCTCTCTCTCGCTCAGACTGTTCTCTCTCTCTCTCGCTCAGACTGCTCTCTCTCTCTCGCTCAGACTGTTCTCTCTCTCTCGCTCAGACTGTTCTCTCTCTCGCTCAGACTGTTCTCTCTCTCTCGCTCAGACTGTTCTCTCTCTCTCGCTCAGACTGTTCTCTCTCTCTCTCGCTCAGACTGTTCTCTCTCTCTCTCTCGCTCAGACTGTTCTCTCTCTCTCTCTCTCTCGCTCAGACTGTTCTCTCTCTCTCTCGCTCAGACTGTTCTCTCTCTCTCTCGCTCAGACTGTTTCTCTCTCTCTCTCTGGGCTCAGACTGTCTCTCGCTCAGACTGTTCTCTCTCTCTCGCTCAGACTGTTCTCTCTCTCTCTCGCTCAGACTGTTCTCTCTCTCTCTCGCTCAGACTGTTCTCTCTCTCTCTCGCTCAGACTGTTCTCTCTCTCTCTCGCTCAGACTGTTCTCTCTCTCTCTCGCTCAGACTGTTCTCTCTCTCTGTTCTCTCTCAGACTGTTCTCTCTCTCTCTCGCTCAGACTGTTCTCTCTCTCTCTCGCTCAGACTGTTCTCTCTCTCGCTCAGACTGTTCTCTCTCTCTCTCGCTCAGACTGTTCTCTCTCTCTCTCAGACTCATCTCTTCTCTCTCTCTCAGACTGTTCTCTCTCTCTCTCTCTTTCTCTCGCTCAGACTGTTCTCTCTCTCTCTCGCTCAGACTGTTCTCTCTCTCTCTCTCTCTCTCTCCTGCTCAGACTGTTCTCTCTCTCTCTCTCGCTCAGACTGTTTCTCTCTCTCTCTCTCTTTCTCGCTCAGACTGTTCTCTCTCTCTCTCGCTCAGACTGTTCTCTCTCTCTCGCTCAGACTGTTCTCTCTCTCTCGCTCAGACTGTTCTCTCTCTCTCTCTCGCTCAGACTGTTCTCTCTCTCTCTCGCTCAGACTGTTCTCTCTCTCTCTCGCTCAGACTGTTCTCTCTCTCTCGCTCAGACTGTTCTCTCTCTCTCTCTCTCTCAGACTGTTCTCTCTCTCTCCGCTCAGACTGTTCTCTCTCTCTCTCTCTCTCCTCTCGCTCAGACTGTTCTCTCTCTCTCTCGCTCAGACTGTTCTCTCTCTCTCGCTCAGACTGTTCTTCTCTCTCTCTCGCTCAGACTGTTCTCTCTCTCTCTCTCGCTCAGACTGTTCTCTCTCTCTCTCGCTCAGACTGTTCTCTCTCTCTCTCGCTCAGACTGTTCTTCTCTCTCTCTCTCTCTCGCTCAGACTGTTCTCTCTCTCGCTCTCTCTCTCGCTCAGACTGTTCTCTCTCTCGCTCAGACTGTTCTCTCTCTCCAGGCTGTTTCTCTCGCTCAGACTGTTCTCTCTCTCTCTCTCTCAGACTGTTCTCTCTCTCTCTCGCTCAGACTGTTCTCTCTCTCTCTCTCGCTCAGACTGTTCTCTCTCTCTCTCTCAGACTGTTCTCTCTCTCTCTCGCTCAGACTGTTCTCTCTCTCTCGCTCAGCTCAGACTGTTCTCTCTCTCTCGCTCAGACTGTTCTCTCTCTCTCGCTCAGACTGTTCTCTCTCTCTCGCTCAGACTGTTCTCTCTCTCTCTCGCTCAGACTGTTCTCTCTCTCTCTCGCTCAGACTGTCTCTCTCTCTCGCTCAGACTGTTCTCTCTCTCTCTCTCGCTCAGACTGTTCTCTCTCTCTCGCTCAGACTGTTCTCTCTCTCTCTCGCTCAGACTGTTCTCTCTCTCTCTCTCTCCCGCTCAGACTGTTCTCTCTCTCGCTCAGACTCTCTCTCTCTCTCTCTCTCCGCTCAGACTGTTCTCTCTCTCTCTCTCCCGCTCAGACTGTTCTCTCTCTCGCTCAGACTGTTCTCTCTCTCTCTCTCTCAGACTGTTCTCTCTCTCTCTCTCTCTCTCTCCTCAGACTGTTCTCTCTCTCTCTCGCTCAGACTGTTCTCTCTCTCTCTCTCTCTCGCTCAGACTGTTCTCTCTCTCTCTCTCTCGCTCAGACTGTTCTCTCTCTCGCTCAGACTGTTCTCTCTCTCTCTCGCTCAGACTGTTCTCTCTGTTCTCTCTCGCTCAGACTGTTCTCTCTCTCTCTCGCTCAGACTGTTCTCTCTCTCTCTCTCTCTCTCCCTGCTCAGACTGTTCTCTCTCTCTCGCTCAGACTGTTCTCTCTCTCGCTCAGACTGTTCTCTCTCTCTCTCGCTCAGACTGTTCTCTCTCTCGCTCAGACTGTTCTCTCTCTCTTTCTCGCTCAGACTGTTCTCTCTCTCTCTCTCTCGCTCAGACTGTTCTCTCTCTCTCTCGCTCAGACTGTTCTCTCTCTCTCGCTCAGACTGTTCTCTCTCTCTCTCGCTCAGACTGTTCTCTCTCTCTCGCTCAGACTGTCTCTCTCTCTCGCTCAGACTGTTCTCTCTCTCTCTCTCTCTCGCTCAGACTGTTCTCTCTCTCTCTCGCTCAGACTGTTCTCTCTCTCTCTCCCGCTCAGACTGTTCTCTCTCTCTCTCTCTCTCGCTCAGACTGTTCTCTCTCTCTCTCAGACTGTTCTCTCTCTCTCTCGCTCAGACTGTTCTCTCTCTCTCGCTCAGACTGTTCTCTCTCTCTCTCTCTCTCGCTCAGACTGTTCTCTCTCTCTCTCTCTCTCAGACTGCTCAGACTGTTCTCTCTCTCTCTCGCTCAGACTGTTCTCTCTCTCTCTCGCTCAGACTGTTCTCTCTCTCTCTCTCGCTCAGACTGTTCTCTCTCTCTCTCGCTCAGACTGTTCTCTCTCTCTCTCTCGCTCAGACTGTTCTCTCTCTCTCTCGCTCAGACTGTTCTCTCTCTCTCTCGCTCAGACTGTTCTCTCTCTCTCGCTCAGACTGTTCTCTCTCTCTCGCTCAGACTGTTCTCTCTCTCTCTCGCTCAGACTGTTCTCTCTCTCTCTCTGTCTCTCTCCCGCTCAGACTGTTCTCTCTCTCTCTCGCTCAGACTGTTCTCTCTCTCTCTCTCTCGCTCAGACTGTTCTCTCTCTCGCTCAGACTGTTCTCTCTCTCGCTCAGACTGTTCTCTCTCTCTCGCTCAGACTGTTCTCTCTCTCTCTCTCTCTCTCTCTCCCGCTCAGACTGTTCTCTCTCTCTCTCGCTCAGACTGTTCTCTCTCTCTCTCGCTCAGACTGTTCTCTCTCTCTCTCTCGCTCAGACTGTTCTCTCTCTCTCTCTCCCTTTCTCAGACTGTTCTCTCTCTCTCTCGCTCAGACTGTTCTCTCTCTCTCTCAGACTGTTCTCTCTCTCTCTCTCTCTCCGCTCAGACTGTTCTCTCTCTCTCTCTCGCTCAGACTGTTCTCTCTCTCTCTCGCTCAGACTGTTCTCTCTCTCTCTCGCTCAGACTGTTCTCTCTCTCTCTCAGCTCAGACTGTTCTCTCTCTCTCTCTCTCAGACTGTTCTCTCTCTCTCTCGCTCAGACTGTTCTCTCTCTCTCGCTCAGACTGTTCTCTCTCTCTCTCGCTCAGACTGTTCTCTCTCTCTCGCTCAGACTGTTCTCTCTCTCTCTCGCTCAGACTGTTCTCTCTCTCTCTCGCTCAGACTGTTCTCTCTCTCTCTGTTCTCTCTCTCTGACTGTTCTCTCTCTCTCTCGCTCAGACTGTTCTCTCTCTCTCTCTCTCTCGCTCAGACTGTTCTCTCTCTCTCGCTCAGACTGTTCTCTCTCTCTCTCTCCCGCTCAGACTGTTCTCTCTCTCTCTCCTGCTCAGACTGTTCTCTCTCTCTCTCAGCTCACTGTTCTCTCTCTCGCTCAGACTGTTCTCTCTCTCTCTCAGACTGTTCTCTCTCTCTTTCTCGCTCAGACTGTTCTCTCTCTCTCGCTCAGACTGTTCTCTCTCTCTCTCGCTCAGACTGTTCTCTCTCTCTCTCTCGCTCAGACTGTTCTCTCTCTCTCTCGCTCAGACTGTTCTCTCTCTCTCTCTCTCTCGCTCAGACTGTTCTCTCTCTCTCGCTCAGACTGTTCTCTCTCTCTCTCTGTTCTCCCTGCTCTCTCTCTCTCTCTCTCCGCTCAGACTGTTCTCTCTCTCTCTCGCTCAGACTGTTCTCTCTCTCTCTCTCTCAGACTGTTCTCTCTCTCTCTCGCTCAGACTGTTCTCTCTCTCTCGCTCAGACTGTTCTCTCTCTCTCTCTCTCTGTCTCTCTCTCTCCGCTCAGACTGTTCTCTCTCTCTCTCAGACTGTTCTCTCTCTCTCTCTCTCTCTCAGACTGTTCTCTCTCTCTCTCTCCCGCTCAGACTGTTCTCTCTCTCTCTCTCTCGCTCAGACTGTTCTCTCTCTCTCTCGCTCAGACTGTTCTCTCTCTCTCTCTCTCTCCCGCTCAGACTGTTCTCTCTCTCTCTCGCTCAGACTGTTCTCTCTCTCTCTCGCTCAGACTGTTCTCTCTCTCTCTCGCTCAGACTGTTCTCTCTCTCTTCTCTCTCCGCTCAGACTGTTCTCTCTCTCTCTCGCTCAGACTGTTCTCTCTCTCTCTCTCAGACTGTTCTCTCTCTCTCTCTCGCTCAGACTGTTCTCTCTCTCTCTCGCTCAGACTGTTCTCTCTCTCTCGCTCAGACTCTCTCTCTCTCGCTCAGACTGTTCTCTCTCTCGCTCAGACTGTTCTCTCTCTCTCTCGCTCAGACTGTTCTCTCTCTCTCTCGCTCAGACTGTTCTCTCTCTCTCGCGCTCAGACTGTTCTCTCTCTCTCGCGCTCAGACTGTTCTCTCTCTCTCGCTCAGACTGTTCTCTCTCTCTCACTCAGACTGTTCTCTCTCTCTCTCTCTCTCTCTCTCTCTCTCTCGCTCAGACTGTTCTCTCTCAGACTCTCTCTCTCAGACTGTTCTCTCTCTCTCGCTCAGACTGTTCTCTCTCTCTCTCCCGCTCAGACTGTTCTCTCTCTCTCTCTCTCTCTCTCTCCCGCTCAGACTGTTCTCTCTCTCTCGCTCAGACTGTTCTCTCTCTCTCTCGCTCAGACTGTTCTCTCTCTCTCTCGCTCAGACTGTTCTCTCTCTCTCTCGCTCAGACTGTTCTCTCTCTCTCTCTCGCTCAGACTGTTCTCTCTCTCAGACTGTTCTCTCTCGCTCAGACTGTTCTCTCTCTCTCTCTCTCTCGCTCAGACTGTTCTCTCTCGCTCAGACTGTTCTCTCGCTCAGACTGTTCTCTCTCTCGCTCAGACTGTTTCTCTCTCGCTCAGACTGTTCTCTCTCTCTCTCAGCTCAGACTGTTCTCTCTCTCTCTCTCGCTCAGACTGTTCTCTCTCTCTCTCGCTCAGACTGTTCTCTCTCTCTCTCGCTCAGACTGTTCTCTCTCTCTCTCGCTCAGACTGTTCTCTCTCTCTCTCAGACTGTTCTCTCTCTCTCTCTCGCTCAGACTGTTCTCTCTCTCTCTCTCTCTCCCGCTCAGACTGTTCTCTCTCTCTCTCCCGCTCAGACTGTTCTCTCTCTCTCTCTCTTGCTCACTGTTCTCTCTCGCTCAGACTGTTCTCTCTCTCTCTCACTCTGACTGTTCTCGCTCTCTCTCGCTCAGACTGTTCTCTCTCTCTCGCGCTCAGACTGTTCTCTCTCTCTCGCTCAGACTGTTCTCTCTCTCTCTCAGCTCAGACTGTTCTCTCTCTCTCTCGCTCAGACTGTTCTCTCTCTCTCTCGCTCAGACTGTTCTCTCTCTCTCTCTCGCTCAGACTGTTCTCTCTCTCTCTCTCGCTCACTGTTCTCTCTCTCGCTCAGACTGTTCTCTCTCTCTCTCAGACTGTTCTCTCTCTCTCTCGCTCAGACTGTTCTCTCTCTCTCGCTCAGACTGTTCTCTCTCTCTCTCGCTCAGACTGTTCTCTCTCTCTCTCGCTCAGACTGTTCTCTCTCTCTCTCGCTCAGACTGTTCTCTCTCTCTCGCTCAGACTGTTCTCTCTCTCTCTCGCTCAGACTGTTCTCTCTCTCTCGCTCAGACTGTTCTCTCTCTCTCTCGCTCAGACTGTTCTCTCTCTCTCTCTCGCTCAGACTGTTCTCTCTCTCTCTCGCTCAGACTGTTCTCTCTCTCTCGCTCAGACTGTTCTCTCTCTCTCTCTCGCTCAGACTGTTCTCTCTCTCTCTCACTCAGACTGTTCTCTCTCTCTCTCTCTCGCTCAGACTGTTCTCTCTCTCTCTCGCTCAGACTGTTCTCTCTCTTCTCTCTCTCTCTCTCTCTCTCGCTCAGACTGTTCTCTCTCTCTCTCGCTCAGACTGTTCTCTCTCTCTCTCTCGCTCAGACTGTTCTCTCTCTCTCGCTCAGACTGTTCTCTCTCTCTCTCGCTCAGACTGTTCTCTCTCTCTCTCTCGCTCAGACTGTTCTCTCTCTCTCTCGCTCAGACTGTTCTCTTTCTCTCTCTCGCTCAGACTGTTCTCTCTCTCTCTCGCTCAGACTGTTCTCTCTCTCTGTTCTCTCTCTCTCGCTCAGACTGTTCTCTCTCTCTCTCTCGCTCAGACTGTTCTCTCTCTCTCTCTCTCGCTCAGACTGTTCTCTCTCTCTCTCTCGCTCAGACTGTTCTCTCTCTCTCTCTCTCAGACTGTTCTCTCTCTTCTCGCTCAGACTGTTCTCTCTCTCTCTCGCTCAGACTGTTCTCTCTCTCTCGCTCAGACTGTTCTCTCTCTCTCAGACTGTTCTCTCTCTCGCTCAGACTGTTCTCTCTCTCTCTCTCTCTCTCTCGCTCTGTTCTCTCTCTCTCTCTCCGCTCAGACTGTTCTCTCTCTCTCTCCCGCTCAGACTGTTCTCTCTCTCTCTCTCTCTCAGCTCACTCTCTCTCTCTCGCTCAGACTGTTCTCTCTCTCGCTCAGACTGTTCTCTCTCTCTCTCGCTCAGACTGTTCTCTCTCTCTCTCGCTCAGACTGTTCTCTCTCTCTCGCTCAGACTGTTCTCTCTCTCTCTCGCTCAGACTGTTCTCTCTCTCTCGCTCAGACTGTTGTCTCTCTCTCTCAGACTCTCTCCTCGCTCAGACTGTTCTCTCTCTCTCTCGCTCAGACTGTTCTCTCTCTCTCTCGCTCAGACTGTTCTCTCTCTCTCTCTCTCAGACTGTTCTCTCTCTCTCTCGCTCAGACTGTTCTCTCTCTCTCTCGCTCAGACTGTTCTCTCTCTCTCTCGCTCAGACTGTTCTCTCTCTCTCGCTCAGACTGTTCTCTCTCTCTCGCTCAGACTGTTCTCTCTCTCTCGCTCAGACTGTTCTCTCTCTCTCGCTCAGAATGTCTCTCTCGCTCAGAATGTTCTCTCTCTCTCTCGCTCAGACTGTTCTCTCTCTCTCTCGCTCAGACTGTTCTCTCTCTCTCTCGCTCAGACTGTTCTCTCTCTCTCTCGCTCAGACTGTTCTCTCTCTCTCTCGCTCAGACTGTTCTCTCTCTCTCTCGCTCAGACTGTTCTCTCTCTCTCGCTCAGACTGTTCTCTCTCTCTCTCGCTCAGACTGTTCTCTCTCTCTCGCTCAGACTGTTCTCTCTCTCTCGCGCTCAGACTGTTCTCTCTCTCTCTCGCTCAGACTGTTCTCTCTCTCTCTCTCTCCCGCTCAGACTGTTCTCTCTCTCTCTCGCTCAGACTGTTCTCTCTCTCTCTCGCTCAGACTGTTCTCTCTCTCTCTCGCTCAGACTGTTCTCTCTCTCAGACTGTTCTCTCTCTCTCTCGCTCAGACTGTTCTCTCTCTCTCTCGCTCAGACTGTTCTCTCTCTCTCGCTCAGACTGTTCTCTCTCTCTCTCGCTCAGACTGTTCTCTCTCTCTCTCGCTCAGACTGTTCTCTCTCTCTCTCGCTCAGACTGTTCTCTCTCTCTCTCGCTCAGACTGTTCTCTCTCTCTCTCGCTCAGACTGTTCTCTCTCTCTCTCGCTCAGACTGTTCTCTCTCTCTCGCTCAGACTGTTCTCTCTCTCTCGCTCAGACTGTTCTCTCTCTCTCGCTCAGACTGTTCTCTCTCTCTCTCGCTCAGACTGTTCTCTCTCTCTCTCGCTCAGACTGTTCTCTCTCTCTCGCTCAGAATGTCTCTCTCTCGCTCAGAATGTCTCTCTCTCGCTCAGACCGTTCTCTCTCTCTCTCACTCACACACAGCCGGTCTCCTTAATTTCTCCCTGTAGAACCTTGCATTAGCATTAAGATAAGCGCATAATGACATTAAATGTGATTAAGTGGTGCAACAGCAAAAAGGGTTCAGTCATAAGAATAAAGGCGACCGGGGAAATAGAATATTGGAGTTTAGCAGCACTTAGAGACTGATGAGAAAAGCTGTGGAATTGCTTCCTCTGCTGAGCACTCAAGAAGTTCCTGGGTTAAAAATCATGGAGGCTAGCGCAGTGTTTCCCAAACTCAAACAAAAGAGAAATGGAACAGAGAGAAAATGTAGCAATTATATAATGAATATCATGCAATTCTACTCATTCGGCCATAGGGCAGAGAGAAACATTTGCAGCTCATTTCCAGTAATTCTACATATTTAGCCATGGTGTGAAGATAAATGTTTGCAGTTTTAAAGCTAGCTATGACGTATGCCATGTTAATATTTGAGTGGGAGTGATTAACAAAATCAAATGGGGGTCCCGTGGAATTAAGGGCCCCTGGACACGTGCGCTGCGTGCCAGGGCCCGGTTTCCCAAAAGCACCTTAAGGCTAAGTTCATCGTTAATTCTCCAAACTGTTTCCCAAAAGCATTGTTATTAACGCTGCACTTAACAAAACGGTGTAATCTAAACGCCTGCCGATGACCCCTCATAGAACAGATGTGCATCACTTTATACACTAAAGATCTCCTCTAAACATAGAATCAGATGGTTTATTCGTCTCTCTGTGACCGCCGTTATCTTCAGAACAATGTTGACTACAATACAAAAGTTGTTAATGTCTTGCAATGGATAAAAACCAGCAACATATAAAAAATATGCTTCAAATGAAAACAGAGAGGACTGCATTCAAATAGAAAATGGTAGGCTATAGGCCTATTTCAATCATATTGAAATACATTTCATGTTCAATCAATTGAGTTATATTTTGCTACTTGTAGGCTACTGTCTGTAATTTGTCTCAATACATTTCATTGTGTGTGCAATGATGTGCGGAATCTGGGATTTTTTTTGCATTCTTATTGGATAAGCATTAGAATAAGCCACCTCAATATTTGCAGCCATTGATGGTAATGTCTCTCTAGGAGCTGATCTGTCATCAGTACTGTGAAATAATTTGAACAGATTTGAATGGAGAATGCGGATTTTGAAATTGCACCTTGTGTATTCTACTATTCTAACTCTCAACAGTACGTTGAGACCCACACTGAGTTTCTAAAGAATAACTATATTGATCAAAAATATAAGACGTAACATGTCAAGTATTTCATGAGCTGACAAAAGATCCCAGAGATCTTTTAGCGCAAAATGCTTATTCCTCTCAAATTTTGTGCACAAATTTGTTAACATCCCTGTTAATGAGTATTTCTCCTTTGCCAAGATAATACATCAAGATAATACACCCTACAACTCATCCAGAACGCCGCAGCCCGTCTGGTGTTCAACCTTCCCAAGTTCTCTCACTTCACCCCGCTCCTCCGCTCTCTCCACTGGCTTCCAGTTGAAGCTCGCATCCGCTACAAGACCATGGTGCTTGCCTACGGAGCTGTGAGGGGAACGGCACCTCAGTACCTCCAGGCTCTGATCAGGCCCTACACCCAAACAAGGGCACTGCGTTCATCCACCTCTGGCCTGCTCGCCTCCCTACCACTGAGGAAGTACAGTTCCCGCGCAGCCCAGTCAAAACTGTTCGCTGCTCTGGCCCCCCAATGGTGGAACAAACTCCCTCACGACGCCAGGACAGCGGAGTCAATCACCACCTTCCGGAGACACCTGAAACCCCACCTCTTTCAGGAATACCTAGGATAGGATAAAGTAATCCTTCTCACCCCCCTTAAAAGATTTAGATGCACTATTGTAAAGTGGCTGTTCCACTGGATGTCTTAAGGTGAACGCACCAATTTGTAAGTCGCTCTGGATAAGAGCGTCTGCTAAATGACTTAAATGTAATGTAAATGTAAATGTACATCCACCTGACAGGTGTGACATATCAAAAAGCAGATTTTAAAACATTACACAGGTGCACCTTGTGCTGGGGACAGTGAAGGCCACTCTAAAATGGGCAGTTTTGTCCCACAATACAATGCTACAAATGTTTCATGTTCTGAGGGAGCGTGCAATTGGCATGCTGACTGCAGAAATATCCACCAGAGCTGATGTCAGAGAATTGAATGTACATTTCTGTACCATAAGTCACCTCCAACATCGCTTTAGAAAATTTGGCAGTACAGCCAACCGGCCTCACAACCACAGACCACATGTAACCACGCCAGCCCAGGACCTCCACATCCGGCTTCTTCACCAGCGGGATCGTCTGAGACACGCCACCCGGACAGCTTATGAAACTGTGGGTTCACACAACCAAAGAATTTCTGCACAAACTGTCAGAAACCGTCTCAGGGAAGCTCATCTGCGTGCTCGTTGTCCTCACCAGGGTCTTGACATTACTGCAGTTTGGCATCGTAACTGACTTCAGAGAGCAAATGCTCACCTTCGATGACCACTGGCACGCTGGAGAAGTGTGCCCTTCACAGATGAATCCCGGTTTCAATTGTACCCGGGCAGATGGCAGACAGCGTGTTAGGTGTCGTGTGGGCGGGTGGTTTGCTGATGTCAACATTGTGAACAGAGTGCCCCATATTTGAGGTGGGGTTATGGTATGGGGCATACATAACTTATGGACAACGAACACAATTGCATTTTATCGATGGCAATTTGAATGCACAGAGATACTGAGACCAGCTCCTGAGGCACATTGTTGTGCCATTCATCTGCCACCATCACCTCATGTTTCAGCATGATAATGCACGGCTCCATGTCGCAAGGATCTGAACACAATTACTGGAGGCTGAAAATGTCCCAGTTCTTCCATGGCCTGGATACTCACCACACATATCACCCATTGATTATGTTTGGGATGCTCTGGATCGATGTGTACAACAGCATGTTCCAGTCCCCTTCAACATCCAGCAACTTTGCACAGCCATTGAAGAGGAGTGGGACAACATTCCACAGACTACAATCAACAGCCTGATCATATCTATGCGAAGGAGATGTGTCGCACTGCATGAGGCAAATGGTGGTCACACCAGATACTGGCTGGTTTTCTGTTCCACGGCCCTACCTATTGTTTTTTCTTCAGATGCATATCTGTATTCCCAGTCATGTGAAATACATACATTAGGGCCTAATTAATTTATATGAACTGTAACTCAGGAAAATCTTTGAAATTGTTCCATGTTGCGTTTATATTTCAATAATAACAATGGATAATAAAAAAATATTTTAGATTTTATGTCGCTTAACAGATAGCCCTGTTTGTGTGCATACAGTGCCTTCGGAAAGTATTCAGACCCATTGACTTTTCACACATTTTGTTATGTTACAGCCTTATTCTGAAATGGATTACATTTATTAAAAAAATCCTCATCAATCTATACACAATATCTCATAATTACAAAGCGAAAACAGGTTTTTTGAAAAATAAAAAATTAAAACCGGAAATACCTTATTTACATAAGTATTCAGACCCTTTGCTAGGAGACTTGAAATTGAGCTCAGGTGCATCCTGTTTCTATTGATCATCCTTGAGATGTTTCTACATATTGGAGTCCACCTGTGGTAAATTCAATTGATTGGACATGGTTTGGAAAGGCATAAACAGGTCTATATAAGGTCTCACAGTTGACAGTCCATGTCAGAGCAAAAGCCAAGCCATGAGGTCGAAGGAATTGTCCATAGAGCTCCGAGACAGGATTGTGTCAAGGCAACCCAAAAAATTCTGCAGCACTGAAGGTCCCCAAGAACACAGTGGCCTCCATCATTCTTAAATAGAAGAAGTTTGGAACCAAGACTCGGCCAAACTGAGCAATCGGGGGAGAAGGGCTTTGTTTTTTTGTGTTTTTTTATACATTTGCAAACATTTTAAACACATGTTTTTGCTTTTTCATTATGGGGTATTGTGTGTAGATTGATGAGGCTGTAACGTAACAAAATGTTGCAATACTTTCCGAATGCACTGTAGGTACGTATGTGTGTGCTCACTAAGGCACAATGTCACTTAAGGACACACAAAAGACAAAGTACATTTTCCTCATCACTCAAGACAAGTGTGGTCACAGGAAGCATCCCATCTTGGAGCACAGGATAAGGAGAGGAAGAAGAGGCAGGGGTTATTAGACGTTAGCAGTGAGCCGAACAGAGAGAGATAGAGAACAGAGATTAGTGAGGCCATCCATCTCTGGCTCAGTCCAGCCTCAGCCTGAGGGGAACAAGATGATTTAGTGGTGTGAGGGCTAGAAGCGAGGAAAGATAAAGAGAAAGAGATACATATATAAATATATATATATGAGTGCGTGCTTGTGTGTGTGTATGTGCACGCGTTCGCATGCGTGTGTCTGATCAGGGCCAGAGTAGAAAACATCAGGTGTGTGTGTGTCTGCTTTTGGCTGGAGCAGGCGCTGGAGCAGCCGTGATGTACCCCCACAGCCACACCTACAGCCTCAGCTGGCACAGAGAAAACTGTATTATACCTTCAATTTGCTCAGTTCAAATCTAATAGAAAGATTCAGCTTGTCACACATCTCCCCCATGAACGATGCACTGGGATATCTTGGATAGCAGGGTCTTAAATCTATAGTCACAGTGCCACTCACAACAGTGAGTCATAATTCAATTCATTTCAGGGCTATAATGGATCCTGGGGGTGGATGTAGGTATTGTATGGACATTTGTGGACAATATACAGTATGTATTGTATGGACAATGTATGCACTCATGACTGGAAGACGCTTTGAATTAAAGCGTCTGCTAAATGGCATATATTATTATTAATATATATTATTTATATTCCACCAGGTGCTGGGTATCTCATATCCTGATTAATTGCCAGGTGCAGGCAGCATACAGCGTTAGCACCGTGTGGTGATCTGCAGGGCAATGACTAATGTTCAGTCAGGTCTACTTAATAAGGCAGAGAGAGTGGAGATGGTGTGTGTGTCCGGTGCACCTGGAAATCCTATTAGGCTTCAGCTCAGCTGGCTAACTCACCACAGAAGGACTTTTATCTGGATGGATGACTACACAGAACACAAGAGTGAGCCACATCAAGAGTAATCATTTTAGCGGGCGATGCTAGCGCTAACTTCTGGCTACTGTTACAATACCCTATACTGATCAGCAGTAACACAATTCTTCAGCCACAAGGCATCGGGAATCAGCAGATACATTAATTTAAAGACATAATCTTGTCACTTCCCATTGAGTTAGTGACCCTAAAACATGCTGCAGGTACTGAACCAGTGAGCAGGATCGCTAACTCAATTTAGAAACCTATTGGCCTGGATACAGCCGACTGACGATGACCCTTCTCTACTTCTACCCAACCTGAAACATAACAATACGTTTACTGTCCTGTTTTCATGAAAAGACAGTCTGGGTCTAGCTACGTGTCAGTGTCTGAGTTTCTCATTTTCTCCCTCTCGCTGCCGGCTCTCTCTCTCTTCTGGGGCTGAATCACTTCTTTCATTATTTTCTTATTTCCCTCTCTCGCTCACTCTCCCCCCCTCTTCCCCCCTACTCTGGGATGTGTTTCCAGACACCCAGGTCTGAGATAAGCAGAGAAACCAGACTGTGTGGTGGGCCGTGTGCCCGCCTGGATGGCAGCAGGAGGCAGACACCCTGATTAGAAGGGCTGAGCTGGGCTTTCAACCACCACCTCGCTTTGACCCCAGAACAACCACTGAACCATAGCTGCACTTAACCATGAACACAGACTGGATAGGTTAGGTCAGGTCGATTTTTGAAAACATTTCCCACATCTGCCACATCCAATGTTTTCAGATCTATACGTGCCTTTAGAGGCTAGAGTTTGTAGTTTACCTACTGTGCTGCTGGTTGTAATTTCAACATGATCAAGTAACACTGAAACATGCATGAGAGCATCAGCTGTTCTGGACGACTGTGTATTCACGCCAGCCGCAGTCGATGTGAGTAAGATCTTTAAACAGGTCAACATTCACAAGGCCACAGGGCCAGATGGATTACCAGGACGTGTACTCCGAGCATGCGCTGAGTCTGTAATACCAACATGTTTCAAGCAGACCACCATAGACCCTGTGCCAAAGAACACTAAGGTAACCTGCCTAAATGACTACCGACCGGTAGCACTCACATCTATAGCCATGAAGTGCTTTGAAAGGCTGGTCATGGGTCACATCAACACCATTATCCCAGAAACCCTAGACCCACTCCAATTTGCATACCGCTCCAAAAGTTCCACAGATGATGCCATCTCTATTGCACTCCACACTTCACTTTCACACCAGGACAAAAGGAATTCCTATGTGAGAATGCGATTAATTGGACTACAGCTCAGCGTTCAACACCATAGTGCCCTCACAGCTCATCACTAAGCAAAGGACACTGGGACTAAACACCTCCCTCTGCAACTGGATCCTGGACTTCCTGGCGGGCTGCCCCCAGGTGGTAAGGGTAGGTACCAACACATCCACCACGCTGATCCTCAACACGGGGGCCCCTCAGGGGTGCGTGCTCAGTCCCCTCCTGTACTCCCGGTTCACTGATGACTGCACGGCCAGGCACAACTCTAACACCATCATTAAGTTTGCCGACGACACAACAGTGGTAAGCCTGATCACCGACAACGACGAGACAGCCAATATGGAGGAGATCGGAGACCTGGCCGGGTGGTGCAAGGACAACAACCTCCCCCTCAACGTGATTTTGACAAAGGAGATGATTGTGGACTACAGAAAAAGGAGGACCGAGCACGCCCCCATTCTCATCGACAGGGCTATAGTGGAGCCGGTTGAGAGCTTCAAGTTCCTTGGTGTCCACTGCCTGGTATGGCAACTGCTCGGCCTCCGACCGCAAGACACTACAGAGGATAGTGCGTACGGCCCAATACATCACTGGGGCCAAGCATCCTGCCATCCAGGACCTCTATACCGGTTTCAGAGGAACACCCTAATTATTGTGAAATACTCCAGCCATGCTAGTCATAGACTGTCCTCTCTGCTACCGCATGACAAGCGGTACCGGAGTACCAAGAGGCTTCTAAACTCTAAACAGCTTCTACCCCCAAGCCATAAGACTCCTGAACATCTAATCAAATGGCTACCCAGACTATTTGCATTGCCCCCCCCCCCTTTTAAGCTGCTGCTACTCTCTGTTATCTATGCATAGTGACTTTATTAACTCTACCTACATGTACATATTACCTCAATTATCTCGACTAACTGGTGCCCCTGCACATTGACTCTGTACCGGTACCCCCTGTATATAGCTTCGCTATTGTTATTTTACTGCTGCTCTTTAATTACTTGTTCCTTTTATTTCTTTTTTTGGCAGGGTATTTTTCTTCAAACTGTATTGTTGGTCAAGGACTCGTAAGTAAGCATTTCACTGTAAACGTCTACACCTGTTGTATTCGGCGCCTGTGGCAAATAACGTTTGATTTGATATCAGCTCGAACAGTAGGAAACTACAGGTGTGATTGGGAAAGTGCAAGGTAATTATGGAATATTCGATCTAACTAAATGCCATGGGTTAGAAATCAGAGAGCTAAAACACTCTTTAATGACATTGCAAAAAGTCTTAAATACCTCCTGCTGGTTGGCACATGGCCCTCTGTGGTCATGTGACTAAATGCAGGAGCAGTGGAGAATGTGTAAGTGGCTTGGTAATAAAAGTAATTGTGAGAAATACTGAGTCCATGCCGGGAGATGCAGAAGCGACCATGGCAACGGAGGGAGAGAGCAAGAGAGAGAGAGAGCAGTAGAACGGTAGAGCTGTCAGTGCATGGAGATTTAACAAAAGAGGAGAAGGAAGGAAGGAGTGGGAGAAGGAAAAGAAAGAGGTGTCACTACCTCAAACCCAATTAACACCACCACCTCAGGGGCTCTGAGAATATAAAGGAATTTAAATAAAATAATTCAACCAATCAACCTCTCCAGCCAAGTGGACACTTATTCTAGAACTGGCCTCAACAGCTGTGTTTAGCTGGGAAATAACCCCTGAAATACAAAGCTAATAGCATGATTATACAGATACATATATGATCTCATAGAATGACATCCATCCACTGACAGACCAAGACACCTGCCTGAACACCTACAGTTGAAGTCGGAAGTTTACATACACTTAGGTTGGTGTCATTAAAACTAGTTTTTCAACCACTTCACAAATTTCTTGTTAACAAACTAAAGTTTTGCCAAGTCGGTTAGGACATCTACTTTGCATGACACAAGTAATATTTCCAACAATTGTTTACAGACAGGTTATTTCACCTCAGAAAAAAATTGTAGACCTCCACAAGTCTGGTTCATCCTTGGGAACAATTTCCAAACACTTGAAGGTACCACGTTCATCTGTACAAACAATAGTACACAAGTATAAACACCATGGGACCACGCAGCCGTCATACCACTCAGGAAGGAGATGCGGTCGGTCTCCTAGAGATTAACACATTTTGGATCGAAAAGTGCAAATCAATCTCAAAACAATAGCAAAGGACATTGTGAAGATGCTGGAGGAAACAGGTATAAAAGTATCTATATACACAGTAAAACAAATCCTATGTCAACATAACCTGAAAGGCCGTTCAGCAATGAAGAAGCCACTGCTCCAAAACCGCCATAAAAAAGACAGACTACGGTTTGCAACTGCACATGGGGACAAAGATCATACTTTTTGGAGAAAACTCAATCCTATAGAACATTTGTGGGCAGAACTTAAAAAGCACGTGCGAGCAAGGAGGCCTACAAACCTGACTCAGTTACACCAGCTCTGTCAGGAGGAATGGGCCAAAATTCACCCAAATGATTGTGGGAAGCTTGTGGAAGGCTACCCGAAAAGTTTGACTCAAGTTAAACAACTTTAAAGGCAATGCTACCAAATACTAATTGAGTGTATGTAAACTTCTAATAAAAGCTGAAATAAATAATTCTCTCTACTATTATTCTGACATCTAACATTCTTAAATTACAGTGGTGATCCTAACTGACATAAAACAGGTCATTTTTACTAGGATTAAATGTCATGAATTGTGAAAAACTGAGTTTAAATGTATTTGGCTAAGGTGCATATAAAACATCCGACTTCAACTGTATATGATTAACAGAGAGTAGCAGCGTAAAAGCAGCGTAAAAGAGGGGTGGGGGGGGGCGCAATGAAATAGTCTGGGTAGCCATTTGATTACCAGTTCAGTTGTCTTATGGCTTGGGGTAAAAGCTGTTGAGAAGCCTTTTGGACCTAGTCTTGGCGCTCCGGTACCGCTTGCCATGTGGTAGCAGAGAGAACAGTCTATGACTGGGATGGCTGGGGTCTTAGACAATTTTGAGTGCCTTCCTCTGACACGGCCTGGTGTAGAGGTCCTGGATGGCAGGACCAGTGAAGTACTGGGCCGTACGCACTATCCTCTGTAGTGCGTTGCGGTTGGAGGCCGAGCAGTTGCCGTACCAGGCAGTGATGCAACCAGTCAGGATACTCTCGATGTTGCAGTTGTAGAACCTTTTGAGGATCTGTGGACCCATGCCAAATCTTTTTAATTTCCTGAGGGGGAATAGGTTTTGTCGTGCCCGCTTCATGACTGTCTTGGTGTGTTTGGACCATTGTAGTTTGTTGGTGATTTGGACACCAAGGAACTTGAAGCTCTCAACCTGCTCCACTATAGCCCCCTCGATGAGAATGGGAGCATGCTCGGTCCTCCTTTTCCTGTAGTCCACAATCGTCACAGTCTTGGATACGTTGGATAGGTTGTTATTCTGGCACCACCCGGCCAGGTCTCCGATCTCCTCCATATTGGCTGTCTCTTGTTGTTGGTGATCAGGCCTAGCACTGTTGTTTCGTCTGCAAACTTAATGATGGTGTTGGAGTCGTGCCTGGCCACGCTGTCGTGGGTGAACAGGGAGTACAGGAGGGGACTGATCACACACCCCTGGGGAGCTCCAGTGTTGAGGATCAGCGTGGCAGATGTGTTGCTACCTACCCTCACCACCTGGGGGCGGCCTGTCAGGAAGTCCAGGATCCAGTTGCAGAGGGAGGTGTTTAGTCCCAGGATCCTTAGCTTAGTGATTAGCTTTGAGGGTACTATGGTGTTAAACGCTGAGCTGTAGTCAATGAATAGCATTCTCACGTAGGTGTTCCTTTTGTCCAGGTGGGAAAGGGCAGTGTGGAGTACAATAGAGATTGCATTATCTGTGGATCTGTTTGGATAGTATGCAAATTGGAGTGGGTCTAGGGTTTCTGGGATAAGGGTGTTGCCTTTCAAAGCACTTCATGGCTACGGACGTGAGTGCTACGGGTCTGTAGTCATTTAGGCAGGTTGCCTTAGTGTTCTTGGGCACAGGTATGATTCAATCTTACTGGTGCTTTGCTTGTTTGATGATTCGTTGGGCATAGCAGGATTTCTTGGTGGTCTGCTTGAAACATGATATTATAGACTCAATCAGGGACATGTTGAAAATGTTAGTGAAGACACCTGCCAGTTGGTCAGCAATGGCCGGAGCACAGGTCCTGGTAATCCGTCTGGCCCAGCGGCCTTGTGAATGTAATGACTTGTTTAAAAGGTCTTACTCACGCCGGCTATGGAGAGGGTGATCACACAGTTGTCTGGAACAGCTGATGCGCTCATGCATGACTCAGTGTTGCTTACCTCGAAGCAAGCATAGAAGTGATTTAGCTCGTCTGGTAATCTCGTGTCACTGGGCAGCTCGCAGCTGCGCTTCCCTTTGTAGTCTGTAATAGTTTGCAAACCCTGCCACATAAGATGAGCGTCGGAGCCGGTGTCGTATGATTCAATATTACACCTGTATTGGTGCTTTGCTTGTTTGATGATTCAGAGGGCATAGCAGGATTTCTTATAGGCTTCCGGGTTAGAGTCCCGCACCTTGAAACCAGCAGCTCTACCCTTTAGCTCAGTGCGAATGTTGCCTGTAATTCATGGCTTCTGGTTGGGGTATGTACGTACAGTCACTGTGGGGAGGACATCCTCGACACACTTATTGATAAAGCCAGTGACTGATGTGGTGTACTCCTCAATGCAATTGGAAGACTCCCGGAACATGTTCCAGTCTGTGATAGCAAAACAGTCCTGCAGTTTAGCATCTGCTTTATCTGACCACTTTTTTATAGACCGAGTCACTGGTGCTTCCTGCTTTAATTTTTGCTTGTAAGCAGGAATCAGGAGGATAGAATTGTGGTCAGATTTACCAAATGAGGGTGAGGGAGAGCTTTGTACGTGTCTCTGTGTGTGGAGTACAGGTGATCTAGAGTTTTTTTTTCCTCTGGTTGCGCATTTAACATGTTGATAGAAATGAGGTAAAACTGATTTAAGTTTCCCTGCATCAAAGTCTCTGGCCACTAGGAGCGCCGCTTCTGCGTGAGCAGTTTCCTGTTTGCTTATTTCCTTATACAGCTGACTGAGTGTGGTCTTAGTGCCCCCGTATCTGTTTGTGGTGGTAAATAAACAGCCACGAAATGTAGGTGAAAACTCTTTTGGCAAATAGTGTGGTCTACAGTTCATCATAAGATACTCTACTTCAGCCGAGCAAAATCTAGAGACTTCCTCAGATTTCGTGCACCAGCTGTTGTTTACAAATATGCACAAACCGACCCCCCTCGTCTTACTGTGCTGTTCGATCTTGCCGGTGCAGCGTATATCCTGCTAGCTGAATATCCATGTCACCATTCAGCCACGATTCCGTGAAACATAACATGCTACAGTTTTTGATGTCCCGTTGGAGGGATATTCGTGATCGTACCTCGTTTAATTTATTGTCCAATGATTGTACGAGTAATATTGACAGTAACGGCAGTTTTCCCACTCGCCTTCTGCGGATCGTTACGAGGTACCCCGCCCTGTGTCCTTTGTACCTTCATCTCTTTCTCTTGTCAATAACGGGGATGTTGGCCTTGTCGGATGTTGGGAAAATGTCCTGTGCCTCTTGATTGTTGAAGAAAAAAATCTGTCTAATCCGAGATGAGTGATCACTGTCCTGAAATCCAGAAGCTCTTTTTTTTCCTCAAGATACAGTGGCAGAAATATTATGTACAAAATAAGTTACAAATAACGAAAAATCCCCCCACATAATAGCACAATTGGTTAGGTGCCCGTAAAACTGCTGCCATTTCTTCCGGCACCATTTTACAGTGGTTTGAAGGCTGTGCGTGGCAGCCAGGAGATGCTAAAAGTGTTAATCAACGGTCAATTACCGTGAGGCTGGCAGTTAGTTGCTTGACAATCACCGGCTTACAAAATTGAATGACCACCACAGTCCTAGTTGTACCCGAACCCGGCTTGTTAGCCTTTTTGTTTGCGTTAGCCATCTTACTCAGCCAGTTAGTTCTTCTGCCTGTTTAGCCTGGCTAACAGATTCAGTAGGAAACTCACAAAATCATATTCCAAGCTTTAACACACAACGTCCAGAAGAAGCACAGTGGGATTGTTAAATTAAAGCCTGATAGATTTCGGGTTCCCATGTTATTTGAAAGAATGTGTGAAATTGTTCTGCTCAGCTCGAGGTGAAGAATTTAAGGAATGAATCCAGGTTTATCACCGGTGGAAGGCAGGGCATTCGGTGAGACAAGGTGTTATTGGCCTTCTGGCGTGAATCTAATGTTCTTCATTAGAGGGCGCTAGCATGTGAACTCCCCATAGCTGTGTTGTACCAACTGAAAGGTAACCCCTCCATTTTGTTCTCTATTCTTATCTAGACTCCCCCCCCTCTCTCTCTCTACCTACCTCTCTCCTGTGACATTCTCCTATCCCCTGGCAGTTCCTACTAGAGAAGCAGATTAATATGCTCATTGGGAGTCAGTCCTACAGTGTCTTTCCCCAGTAGGTCTCTGTGTGACATTAACATATTGACTCGTCTTTTCAAACCAAAACAGTCTGTCAATGTTGGCTCATGCTTGCCCATGTGTTCCATTCAATCATATCTGATTTTATGGGATTGTTTATTTTGAATGTTATCTGACTGGTTTTGTGTGAATGTGTGAATTTGAAAAAATGTGTGCGAATCTGAAGATATTAAAGGTGTTGTCATTCGCAGATAGAGCACTGTCAGATAATCCTATGAAAAGGCAATTCCAATGCTATACAGAAAAGGCAATAACACATCGTTCACACAGAACATTACCTTTCCTTTATTCGAGACTCTTCAAGCCACTAGCAGAACAACAACAAAGAGAAAGGTATTGAAAGAGGTGAGACGCATACTGTGTCCAAAAAGCTTATTCTTTGTCAGGAAATTCCCAGATTCAAAAAAGAAAGGTTCAGAAACTCGAGGATAAATTTCTGCATTTTGATTACTTCAGCAACTCTGAATCACCTCTCTGCAGTACCTATGGGCCTGTATCAAATGCATTTCTCTCATCGCTGGCCTTCTACTTTATGTTCTTTTCTGCAGTCCAATCTCCAATAAATGGGAAAATGGGAAATTCCTGGGTTTGGTCCAGGAGAGAAGATTAAATCAAAGTTTATTTGCCACGTGCGTCAAATACAACAGGTGTAGACCTTTCAGTGAAATGCTTACTTACAGGCTCTAACCAATAGTGCAAGAAAAAAAGTGTGTGTTTGTGTGTAGGTAAGTAAAGAAATAAAACAACAGTAAAAAGACATTTGAAAATAAGAGTAGCAAGGCTACATACAGACACCGGTTAGTCCGGCTTATTGAGGTAGTATGTACAGTGGGGCAAAAAAGTATTTAGTCAGCCACCAGTTGTGCAAGTTCTCCCACTTAAAAAGATGAGAGGCCTGTAATTTTCATCATAGGTACACTTCAACTATGACAGACAAAATGAGAATAAAAAAAATAAAAAAAATCACATTGTAGGATTTTTAATGAATTTATTTTAAAATTATGGTGGAAAATAAGTATTTGGTCAATAACAAAAGTTTCTCAATACTCTGTTATATACCCTTTGTTGGCAATGACAGAGGTCAAATGTTTTCTGTAAGTCTTCACAAGATTTTCGCACACTGTTGCTGGTATTTTGGCCCATTCCTCCATGCAGATCTCCTCTAGAGCAGTGATGTTTTGGGGCTGTTGCTGGGCAACACGGACTTTCAACTCACTCCAAAGATTTTCTATGGGGTTGAGATCTGGAGACTGGCTAGGCCACTCCAGGACCTTGAAATGATTCTTACGAAGCCACTCCTTTGTTGCCCGGACGGTGTGTTTGGGATCATTGTCATGCTGAAAGACCCAGCCACGTTTCATCTTCAATGTCCTTGCTGATGGAAGGAGGTTTTCACTCAAAATCTCACGATACATGGCCCCATTCATTATTTCCTTTACACGGATCAGTCGTCCTGGTCCCTTTGCAGACAAACAGCCCCAAAGCATGATGTTTCCACCCCCATGCTTCACAGTATGTATGGTGTTCTTTGGATGCAACTCAGCATTCTTTGTCCTCCAAACACGACGAGTTGAGTTTTTACCAAAAAGTTATATTTTGGTTTCATCTGACCATATGACATTCTCCCAATCTTCTTCTGGATCATCCAAATGCTCTCTAGCAAACTTCAGACGGGCCTGGGCATCTACTGGCTTAAGCAGGGGGACATGTCTGGCACTGCAGGATTTGAGTCCCTGGCGGCGTAGTGTGTTACTGATGGTAGGCTTTGTTACTTTGGTCCCAGCTCTCTGCAGGTCATTCACTAGGTCCGGGTAACCATTTCGTTACCTGTTCAGGAGTCTTATGGCTTGGGGGTAAAAACTGTTGAGAAGTCTTTTTGTCCTAGACTTGGCACTCCTGTACCACTTGCCATGCAGTAGTAGAGAGAACAGTCTATGACTGGGGTGGCTGGTGTCTGACAATTTGTAGGGCCTTCCTCTGGCACCGCCTGGTCTGGAGGTCCTGGATGGCAGGCAGCTTTGCCCCAGTGATGTACTGGGCCGTACGTACTACCTTCTGAAGTGCCGGAGGCCGAGCAATTGCCGTACCAGGCAGTGATGCAACCGTTCAGGATGCTCTCGATGTTGCAGCTGTAGAACCTTTTGTGTACCTCAGGACCCATGCCAAATCTTTTTCATTTCCTGAGGGGGAATAGGCTTTGTCGTGCCCTCTTCACGACTGTCTTGGTGTGTTTGGATCATTCTAGTTTGTTGTTGATGTGGACACCAAGGAACTTGAAGCACTCAACCTGCTCCACTACAGTCCCGTCGATGAGAATGGGGCCGTGCTCGGTGCTCCTTTTCCTGTAGTCCTTAGTTTTGGTTACGTTGAGGTATAGGTTGTTATTCTGGCACCACCCGGCCAGGTCTCGGACCTCCTCCCTATAGGCTGTCTCGTTGTTGTCGGTATCAGGCCTACCACTGTTGTGTCATCTGCAAACTTAATGATGGTGTTGGGGTCGTGCCTGGCCATGCAGTCATGGTGAACAGGGAGTACAGGAGGGGACTGAGCACGCACCCCTGGGGAGCTCCAGTGTTGAGGATCAGCGTGGCAGATGTGTTGCCATCTACCCTCACCACCTGGGGCGGCCCATCAGGAAGTCCAGGATCCAGTTGCAGAGGGAGGTGTTTCGTCCCAGGTTCCTTAGCTTAGTGATGAGCTTTGAGGGTACTATGGTGTTGAACACTGAGCTGTAGTCAATGAATAGCATTCTCACATAGGTGTTCCTTTTGTCCAGGTGGGAAAGGGCAGTGTGGAGTGCAATAGAGATTGCATCATCTGTGGATCTGTTTGGGCAGGATGCAAATTCGAGTGGGTCTAGAGTTTCTGGGATAATGGTGTTGATGTGAGCTATTGCCAGTCTTTCAAAGCACATGGCTACGGACGTGAGTGCTATTTAAGCAGGTTGCCTTTGTGTTCTTGGGCACAGGGACTATGGTGGTCTGCTTGAAACATGTTGTTATTACAGACTCAGACAGGGACATGTTGAAAATGTCAGTGAAGACACCTGCCAGTTGGTCAGCACATGCCTGGAGCACACGTCCTGGTAATCGGTCTCGACCCGCAGCCTTGTGTATGTTGACCTGTTTAAAGGTCTTACTCACGTCGGCTACGGAGAGCGTTATCACACAGTCGTCCGGAACAGCTGATGCTCTCATGCATGCCTCAGTGTTGCTTGCCTCGAAGCAAGCATAGAAGTGATTTAGCTTGTCTGGTAGGCTCGTGTCACTGGGCAGCTCGCGGCTGTGCTTCCCTTTGTGGTCTGTAATGGTTTGCAAGCCCTGCCACATCCGACGAGCGTCGGAGCCGGTGTAGTATGATTCAATCTTAGCCCTGTATTGACGCTTTGCCTGTTTTATGGTTTGTCGCAGGGCATATGGGACACATTACAGCTGAAGAATATCTTGGGTGGTGGACTGAAAACTATGCCGTTACAGATACAAAGGCAGAACACACACAATACAACCCGCTACACACACACACAATCCCCACACCCCTCCCAAAACACACACGCCAGGTGCTGGGTTTCCTCCACCTCTGCCTGGCCTGTGTATAATTGATGAGAGGAGCAGTAAGGGGGATCATGACAGAGCGTGGGGGCCCGGGATGTCTACCCTGGCAAGGCGCTGACCTTTGACAGCTGCTGGCAGATGGGAGTGGGGAGGTGGGTGGAGGGCAGATGGAAGCCAGTTAAGCCACAAAGAGAACAGGACTGAAATGGGGAGGAGAACGACAGCATAATGCTCCAGAGATGCCTGGTATCTAAGGTTTCTCCTATGAGCAATGGGGAGAGGACCATTAGATCTCACTGCATCTAGAGGAGATGTTTAACGTTTCATTAGTAGAGAGATGGTGTGACAGCAGGGCAATCAACCTGTCAACCCACACAACAGCGATTCAATACTTGGCCACAACAAACGAATTACAATTACCTTCCAGGTAGATAACCTTTACAAAATCAAATTATGCTTCAAAGACTGTCCAGTTAAAAGGCCTGTTAAAGACCAATTACGACCCTTTTTAAAAGTCTGTTCTGCTCCCCTCAACGTATATAAGATGACGGGTGAGAGCACTTGCTGAGAACGTGTTTGTACTGTTAAACTTAAACTCAGGGCACCTCTGATCTTTTCAAAACTCGACTCTCATAAACCTTCTACTAAGCCTGTGGTGCTCACTTATAAATGTATGCACACTTTCCATTAGGACACATTATGCAAAGAATGTCACCAGCAGAGGTGCTTGGGGAGCCAGAGGGGGTAGTAAAGGGGGAGTGATAGAGGGACAGGGGAGGAAGGATCTACCACACCTGGCACCCCTCTGATGATTAGGAGGGGAAGCAGCAGGGAGGGACAGGTACAGGAATGTGTACATCACTTGCCATAGGAGGGGGTACAGCGGGGGGTAGAGGGGTGGGAGGGATGAGGGAATACCTACTGAGCCTGGAGACTGGAACCATTTCCCTACATGGCCTGATCTATCATCAGAGACCCAGGGAGTGAAATTATCTCCCATCCAGTGCAATCACCACCATGTCACCACTTCAGGCCCAGCCCCACTGGCCCTTACTCAGGCTGAGATGAATATGCTCCATGGATCAGTGATGTAGTGGATACATAGGATGGTCCCAGGTCCAAGGCCTAAGCCCTGATATGGCCGGTTACATTATTAGGTTACAGTAATAGTGGGCTAGGGCAGCCCCAAGCCCAGAGGACAGAACAGTATTCTTCTTATGTAAGAAACAAAAAATCACATGACCTCCAATCCCCAATAGGCCAAGAGAAGATGAGCTAACGCCATTACTCCTCATCTTTCAACCCTGACGAAGGCATTGTGTGTCAAAACACTGGTTCAGTCATTCAATAAATATCTGGGAGTGTTTATTTTTTATTTCACCTTTACTTAACCAGGTAGGCCAGTTGAGAACAAGTTCTCATTTACAACGGCGACCTGGCCAAGATAAAGCAAAACAGTGCGACAAAAACAACAGAATTAAACATCAACAAACTTACAGTCAATAACACAAAAGAAAAGGTAAATAAAAAAATCTATGTACAGTGTGTGCAAATGTAGAAGAGTAGGGAAGTAGGCAATAAATAGGCCCTAGAGGTGAAAATAATTACAATTTAGCATTAATACTGGAGTAATAGATGTGCAGATGATGATGTTCAAATAGAGATACTGGGGTGCAAAAGAGTAGAGTTATTTTGTAAATGACATCGCCAAAGTCAAGGATTGGTAGGAGTCAGTTTTACGAGGGTAAGTTTGGCGGCATGAGTGAACGAGGCTTTGTTGCGAAATAGGAAGCCGATTCTAAATTTAATTTTGGATTGGAGATGCTTAATGTGAGTCTGGAAGGAGAGTTTACAGTCTAACCAGACACCTAAGTATTTGTAGTTGTCCACATATTCTAGGTCAGAACCGTCCAGAGTAGTGATGCTAGTCGGGTGGGCAACAATCGGTTAAGCATGTCCCAGTTTAGGTCACCTAACAGTACAAACTCTGAAGATGGATGGGGGGGCGATCAATTCACATATGATGTCCAGGGCACAACTGGGGGCCGAGGGGGGTCTATAACAAGCGGCAATGGTGAGTTTCTGGTGAGTTTCTGGAATGGTGGGTTTTTAAAAGTAGAAGCTCAAATTGTTTGGGCACAGACCTGGATAGTATGACAGAACTCTGCAGGCTCTCTTGCAACTCCGCCCCTTTGGCAGTTCTATCTTGTCAGAAAATGTTATAGTTAGGGATGGAAATTTCAGGATTTTTGGTGGCCTTCCTAAGCCAGGATTCAGACACGGCTAGGACATCCGGGTTGGTGGAGTGTGCTAAAGCAGTGAATAAAACAAACTTAGAGAAGAGGCTTCTAATGTTAACATGCATGAAACGAATGCTTTAACGGTTACAGAAGTCCACAAATAAGAGCGCCTAGGGAGTGGGAGTGATTCTGGGGGATATAGGGCTGGTGTTAACCTTTACATCACCAGAGAAACAGAGGAGGAGTAGGATAAGACTATGGCTAAAGGAACTGGTTATCTAGTGCGTTTGGAACAGAGAGTAAGAGGAGCAGGTTTCTGGGTGCAGAAGAATAGATTAAAGACATAATGTACAGACAAGGGTATGGTAGGATGTGAGTACAGTGGAGCTAAGCCTAGGCATTGAGTGGCGATGAGAGGTTTTGTCTCTAGAGGCACCATTTAAGCCAGGTGCGGTCACCGCGTGTGTGGGGGGGTGGAACATACGGGCTAGCTAAGGCATATTGAGCAGGGTTGGAGGCTTTACAGTGAAATAAGACAAATGACTAACGGCATCAGTCAGACAAATTAAATAGCGATATGATATCACAACAAATGTCAACCATTACAGCGGATTAAACATCTGAAAACTGCTGAGCAAAACTACTCAACATCCTTGCAGATAAGGAAACACCCCTCATGTGTTTATATTGACAAGGAGGCAATGGAGCACCCCTTACTTGAAAGAGAGAGAGAGATGCAGGGAATTATCTGTAATTGAAGGTCGTGCCTGCGGGCTGCTGTAAGACGGTTGTCTCTGGTGTGTTTGAACTGGATAGTAGTCTATTGGTCACGCTGGGAACAGAGAGATGAGCAAAGTCATGGTTAATGGATTGAGCCACAGGAGTACAGCCATGAGGGTATAGTTAGCTTTCCACCTATAGACCAACACCAGTCTATATCGATCCAGACTGGGCTAGAATAGCTGTGGAGTCTCTCTTGGGCTTCTATGACATTAGGATTATATTTTTCATCATTAGGCAGTAGGCAGATGCTCTTAACCAGATAGACTGCTTAAATACAGGGGCATAAAATGTGCTAAAGCTTCAAGGCCCAATGCAGTTTATTTTTATATCAAATAATGTATGGGTAACAATTAAGCACCTTACTGTAATAGTGTTCCATAAAAAATGTCGGCAAAAATTTTCTCAAGCAAGAATCGGTTAGTGGCCTGAGTGGGGAGGGGAAAACTGAAAACTTATTGGCAGAGCGGTTTGGAACTCTTTGTTATTGGTTAATTAACTAATTTACCGCCTGGTGATGTCACCAACTCCACCCATGCAAAACAAGCTGATTAAAAAGGTCCTGTGTAGATTGTATTTTCGACCAGGAAATATATATATATTTTTTTAAATCACACTTTCACTTTAATTAGCTGTTGTACAATATGATACAAAACACAGGAAAACTGCATTTTGATTGCACTGGGCCTTTAAGTTTTTAAAAGCAAGTGTTGACAGAAGTCTTCTGACAACAATAAAAAAGAGTGACTTATTATCCCTTAACACTCGCAGGAATTGGCCAATATGGCTACAGCTAAATTAAAATGTTTCTTAATGAAGAAATATTAAATGGATATGCATCAATATGGCAGCAATTGAAAGGAACAGTTTAGAGATCATGGAAAAATTATTAGAACAAACACAACAGTTCACCTGACAAGACTGAAACCAAACATTACACTGTTTGTGCCTGACATTTACTGTACTTTTCGCCACATTTGTTGATAACGTAATGTGAAAATACTCTGGATACATTCAGTAACATGATAAGACTATTCCTGGAACATGTCAGGCAGGTGCAACATAAAACATAACAGGGGTTTGTGTCTCCAAGTGGCCACACACCTCTCCAAAGTGTGCACATATCCTAAGTCATTTCAATGCACTTTTATAACCTCAAAGAAGAGTCAACTGTAAGGTACTTTTTTGAACTCCCTAGCTGTGCCATTGAGGAACTAGAGCAAGCACACTTGTATTGGTTTAATTTGGAACACAACCCTGCATCCCTGCCGCCACACAATTACGGTTGTTTACGAAATCCAAAAACAGCCCATTATAAATCACAATCTGGGTCAGGTGGGCATGATTTTAAAAAGTGTGTTGTATTGCCAACATGACTAGCTAAGTTATAAAACACGATCTTAGTGTAAAAATGTTGTAATTTTGGTGCACATAGAAAGGAGACATGAGTGCATTCAGGTGCATGTGCCACAGCGAATCTTCTTCAAACAAACAAAAACAGGCTCATTCTGTTCAGAACAACGCAGGGTATGATGACATGTCATCTTGTAAATGTACATCAAACATAGTGATCATAAACGTTGATACTATATGACATGCGTTTTATGATTTGGACATTTTAAGTGCACATCTGAACAGGTTTTTGGCTTGCTTGTATGACATAAAAGCGGTATGTATTATAATCCTCAACATCTCATCTTTCAAAATGCACCGAGTCATCTTCATTTACAGCATTTCTCTCACTCAGACAACAAAAAAATTACAAAAGTTGCCAAATTAGTGGGAGGGATGGTGGCAACTTCTTGTTGCACGCGGTGCTCAGTCAAAACCCATACAGAGCTATTTTAATTTGACCTTTATTTAACTAGGCAAGTCAGTTAAGAACAAATTCTTATTTTCAATGACGGCCTAGGAACAGTGGGTTAACTGCCTTGTTCAGGGGAAGAACAACACCTTTTTACCTTGTCAGCTCGGGGATTCGATCTTGCAACCTTACGGTTACGAGTCCAAAGCTCTAACCACCAAATACTCTGAAGTAAAAGCTGTGAAGCGCTGACGTCCCATATAGCATGTTACTGTACAGCCACTACATTCCAATTTAGGCACCTATTAGTGCCCAGGTCTTCAATTTTCAACCCATATACAGGTACGAGTGTAAAGGGTTGTAACAACTCCTATGGAATTAGATCTCTGCCAACCCTCTCTGGAATCAGTGTTATCATCTGGCTAAACTATAGGATGGTTATTATGGTTTCTCAACTCAAACAGAGAGAGATGATTGTTCAAATGAATGACAAAATCTGTCATATGTTAAATTGGAATAATATAATGATATTGTGAGAAGCAACCAAATAGCGAATTAAAATTGTCACTGCCTTGAAATAAAATATTTGAATATGTGCTAACTGGCATTGATGCTCTATCATGCACATGCCTACTTTTAGCACAAGAAAGATAAGGAGGATCATTGATTAGCTTGGTTTGAATAAATCCAATTGTGACTTGGCTAGTGGCTACACTACAAACTGTTGTGTTAACATTCATACCGGCCATTTACTGCAAGCTCATAGCACCTGCTGAAACCTCTAGGCCTGAGCAGCAGTAATGATCATATTCATTCAGCGGGATGATAAAGGCTGATGCTCTCTCAAAAAGCTTTAAATGCATCTATGTACTGCCAGAAAACGGGAGAGGGATATGGAGCTCATGCAAATGAGTGGCCCCTTCCATTCTGTGTGTTAGTCCGACAAATGGCTTATGTAAATGGGGTCCTGCCCTTCACAAGTCATGAGCCGGTATTCCTTGAGCGGAAACAAAACAAAGCAACAATCAAAGCTCAGCAGAGCAAGACATTGAACCCAATTATGGGCGATGGCCTTCCTCTGTCTCCTGTGACACACACACACATACAGTACAAGACACGTATGCACACACAGTGGTGGAAAAAGTACCCAATTCTCATACTTGAGTAAAAGTAAAAGATACCTTAACAGAAATGGTAAAAGTGAGTCACCCAGTAAAATACTACTTGAGTAAAAGTCTTAAAGTATATGGTTTTAAATATACTTAGGTATCAAAAGTAAATGTAATTGGTAAAATATACTTAAGTATCAAAAGAAAAAAAAGTATAAATCATTTCAAATTCCTTATATTAAGCAAATCCTCAGAAACATGACCCGCCAAACCGCGCTTCTTAACACACGCCTGCTTAACCCGGAAGCCAGCCACACCAATGTGTCTGAGGAAACACTGTTCACCTGACGACCGAGGTGAGCCTGCAGGCACCTGGCCCGCCACAAGAAGTTGCTAGAGCGCGATGAGCCAAGTAAAGCCCCTCCGGCCAAACCCTCTCCAAACTCAGACGAGGCTGGGCCAATTGAACTCCTGATCACTTCCGGTTGTGATACAGCCTGGGAACGAACCAGGGTCTGTAGTGACGCCTCTAGCACTGCGATGCAGTGGGAGGTTCCTGGTAGAAAGCCAGACACGATCCCCAGAGTGGTACACGGGCATCTCACTGTGGTGGCGGTCTGCCTGCTCCTTTTGACAGTGGACGGGGCGCTGGAGTCTCGTGAGCATCACTCCACACTTCACGCCTGAACCACTCATCAACCGCAAGAGCTTCAGTTTGGCCCGGGGTCCACGAAGCCAGGGCCGGCTGAAAACCGAGTGGATGGGGGTCAACCCAGTGGCGGAGTGACGTAGCGAGTTCTGGGCAAACTTTGCCCATGGAAGGAATCGAGCCCAATCTCCCTGCCGGTCCAGACAGTGACTCCTCAAGAACCTCCTGGTTCATCCTGTCCACCCTCCCGTTGAACGGAGGCTGGGCGTGACCCCGAGCATCTCCATAAAGGCTCTCCATATCCGAGATGTGAATTGTGGGCCACGGTCGGAGAAGATGTCCTCTGAAAGGCCATAATGCGGGAAGACCTGCTGGAATAGTGCCTCAGCGACCTGGAGAGCAGTATGAAGACCAGAAATAGGGATCATACGACAGGATTTTAAAAATCTATCCACTACCACCAAAATGGTGGTGAAACCAACAGAGGAGGGGAGATCAGTAACAAAGTCAATGGATAGATGGGACCAGGGACGCTGGGACCAGGGACGCTGAGGCACAGGAAGGAGTTTCCCTGCTGGAGTGTTCTGGGGGGATTGGTTTGGGCACATACGGAACAGGAGTTGATGTAACGAGTGATGTCCTGCACCAAGGTGGGCCACCAGTACTTCCTCAGAGATGGATTGGGTTGGGCGAGAAATACCTGGATGTCCAGCGACGACAGCTGTGTACGCCCAGGTCAGCAGCTGATCCCTTATCGCCATGGGAATGTAGATGCACTCGGGAGAACAGTTAGTGGGTGCACGGTCCCTCTCCAGAGCCTGGCGAATGTCCACATCTATGACCCAGACCACAGGAGCTACGAGTCGGGAGGATAGGATTATAGGTGCATTCTGGACAGGACCCTCTCCCGAATTGTAGAGACGGGACAGGGCATCGGCCTTGGTGTTTAAAAAAAAATCTGGCCGATAAGTCAGCGTGAAGTCTAACCTTGTGAAGAAAAGGGCCCACCTTGCTTGGCGCAGATTCAGCCTCCTCGTTGTCTGTATGTACTCTGGGTTCCGATTGTCGGTGAGGATGACGAATGGTTTCTTGGCGGTAATGGTACTTTGTGGTGATTTAATTGAGTCCTCTGTCATCGATACATGGACGTAACCCTCCATCCTCCTTGGCCATGAAGAATTCAGCCGACGCAGGAGAAGTGGACGTGCGGATGAAACCTTGTTGGAGAGCCTCTTGGGTGTAATCCTCCATGGCTTGGGTCTCAGCCACCGACAGAGGGTAGATGCGTCTGCGCGAAAGTGATGGCACAGTACCAGGGACGATGAGGAGAAAGACAGGTGGCAAGCATCTTGGAAAATACCTCCCACGGGTCCTGGTATACCTCCGGGATGTTGGACTGAAGGGCAACCATAGTACTCTCAACCGACGTGGAACATCAGGGGATGGGGAAGCAGGTCCTCCGGCATTTGGGTGACCAGTCTGTGATTCTCATCCTCAACCATGAGATGGTGGGGTTATGGCATTGAAGCCAACGGAGGCAGAGGATGATCTTGTGAACTGGTAATGAAGGGGATGTTCTCTTAATGAATGAAATCCACGGTGAGAGTGAGTGGTTGGGTGATGTGTGTGATGGTTCCGGATCCTAATGGCTGACTATCGAGGGCTTGAACCGGGAAAGGAGAGGGGAACAGGTATGAGATGATGTTGAGAGGAGGCAAGGGTCTGGTCAATAAAGTTCGCCACGGCACCAGAATCCAATAATGTTGTAGACACAGTACACAAGGGACAGTCAACTAGTGTGATGGACACCAAAAAGAGTTTAGCAGAAAGTGATGAAGATGGAATACTCACTTCTGCCCCAGGAGGTAGAAGATCATGTGACAGTCGCTCTGCTTTTGTGGATCCTGGATTGGGAAGTGCCGGACACCGCTGGAGCTGGTGTCCTCCTTGACCACAATACAGACCTCCATGGGTTCAGGCTCTGATCCAGAGTGTTCACTGAGGGAGGGAGAGAAGCGATGAGAGTACCGACGCTCCCGGAGTAGGTTATCCAGATGGATGGCCATCACAATGAGTGCGTCCAAGGAGAGATTGTCGTCTCGACAGGCCAGTTCCATCTCGCGCAGGAGGTCCAGATGGCCGTGGCCCATTCCAACGCGTCTCCCAGACGGTCGTGGCCCATTCCAACGCCCGCCCAGTGAGCAGAGAAATAACCGTGGCAACCTTGGACCTCTTGGTGGTGGGGGCTCCCATTTGGTGTGTAAAGTAGAGGGAGCACTGAAGTAGGAAGCCACAACATTTAGATGGGGTACTGTCATATTTATCCAGGAGGGCCAAACGGGCATTGCTGACCTGAGCGCATTGCTGAATGGGCTGTTGTGCTGGCTCGCTGGGTTGACTGGCTGTAGAGTACCCTGCGCTAGTTGACGTCAACGCCTCCCGGGTATGTTCGAGACGTTGTACACTGCGAAGAACCTCTTCCATAGCCATTTTCAGTTGTGCCAGCTGGTCATGATGTTGACGTAGAAGATATCCCTGCTCGTCGACCGTCTGGTAGACATTCTGTGTTGCTGCTGCTTCCATTGTTGGAGTCAGTATTCTGTAAAGTATACCCTGGGAGTCAGAAAGCAAGTGCAGGTGGTGAGTTTAATAATAATTGGAACATTGAACAATATAACAAACACGAGTGGCATTAAGACATGAAACACAAACAATACTGACTGGGGAAAGAACCGAATGGCGTGTCAGATATAGGGGAGGTAATGGAGTCCAGGTGTGCCTGATGATGACATCCAGGTGTGCATAATGATGGATAGCAGGACCAGTGGTCAGTATACCGGCGACGTCGAACACCGGAGGGGAGGAGCGGGAGTAGACGTGACACCGCCAGATCAGAGGCAGTAGAGATGACCAGGGATGTTCTCTTGATAAGTGTGTGAATTTGTCAATTTCGCTGACCTGCTAAGCATTCAAAAGTACTTTTGGGTGTCAGGGAAAATGTATGGAGTAAAAAGTATGTTATTTTCTTTAGGAATGTAGGGAAGTAAAAGTTGTAAAAAAAAATATGAATAGTAAAGTAAAGTACAGATACCCCCCAAAAATACTTTAAAGTATTGTTTACTTAAGTACCTTACACCAATGCACACAAATGACACACACATGTGCATGCACACACACAATCACATGCACAGACACACAGGGGCAGAGAAGAGAGAGATGAAGAGAAAGAGGATAGTCGGAACAGGCAAATGTAATGCAGTGTATGCACCTACTGCAACATAACACACACACACGGATATCCTCCTACTGTCTCGTGTCTTCTTGGACATTGCAGTTGAAGATTACACAATACCACAATGTTCTTACAAAACGTACTTGCTTTTATCTTAAACTGAATAACTGTGTTTGACTCAAAATAATGAAAAGCCATATAGAAATATGAAAGGAGAAAACACATCACACTTACAACCTACTTTTCCCTCTCCCACCCAACTGGTTGCACGCCCACGGTTCTATGGTGACTCAATCAAATACAACACGTGAGTGGCAAGTGTTAAAAGCTCATAAGAAAACGACATCTGCTGACAAATGATCTACACAGATCTTATTAACTGATGCCTGCTTCTCTCATGTCCTGGATGTGTCCTATCTCTCTGGGAAGGTGCGATGTGTGCGTGTGTGATGGTACCTCAGCTACACAGTACATCAGTGGTCAATGCTCTCATTCGGTCAATATGAGAACATCTTGTTGCAGACATATTTATTTTTGACCCATTTGGATTATAGTTGCGCTGGTCGGTACGACTATATTAGGGATTGATTGAAGCGCAAGGTTCAATTCAAATCTCCCTACGGTCATATCTAAGCCAATATGACACCAATGTCAATGTAAATTCGCAACAGATCCCTGCCTCGTCATCATCCGTCTGGCCGTTACCGAAAGCCACTATACCAGATTTTTGACAGGGTCGTTAGCATTAGGGTCGTCATACAATTTGTTGCCCAAACCTAGCTCAAATTCTAGACGTTGGATTAAAACGAGACTACAGCGTCCATAAAATGACAATTAGACTTGGATCCATTTGGACTGAATACGTTTAAGTGCAACAGTTTTGATACAAATGAATAATTTAAAAAAATCGCTCTCACATGCACATTTCAGTCCATTAAGAACCAACTATGTGCTGCCTTTTTGTTGCATCTTTTCAGGCGAATCTCAGAGTTCTAAAAACTGGGAGCATCAGCAACAGTAGCTAGCTAACACCAGTAAAAAGAAAAATGACGTATTGTCAAGTACTAGATAGGTGCAGTGAAAAGCATTGTTTTACAGGGTTAGCTATAGTAGTACGGCGCCACTGGAGCAAATTATGTTTAAGTACCTTGCTCAAGGGCACAGACAGATTTTCACCTTGTTGGCTCGGGTATTCGAACCAGCAACATTTTGGTTACTAGCCCAACACTCTAACCGCATCTAGAAGCAAGCTACAAGCAAAGGAAGCTAGATATGTAGGTATATTTTGCTATGGAACGATTTTTACATATGGCTGACGTCATCTGTGTAAAATAAATCAAAGCATAAACAAATAAGATAACAAACGTCCTTGACTGCTATTATTGCTAGTTAGCTAGCCAACTAGTAGCTACAAGCCAATGAAACTGTACCATAGTTGTATAGATCGTGCACCAACCACAATTCAATGTTGTCAATATATCATAGCTAGCTACATTCTTCCATAAAGCATAGTTTGCTAGCTAACTAAGTAAAGTTCATAATCAACATCAAACTTTGAGAAACTGCCATGCTGCTAACTTATGATACATGCAATGGGCATTGCTCATCTAGCTACTCCGGCATGATACTTCAGCTAGAAAGCTTTTATCTTACATGTGCAGCCAGATGTCAGTTTCAGTACAAACACTGCTAGCTAGCCGACATTTCCTCAACCAAAACCAGCCTCTCACAACACAGACTGTAGTTGATAAACAAATTGTCTTGCTAAGAAATAGTTAGCTACGTTGAATCTAAACCCAGCCAATGCACATGCAAGTAGCGCTGTGCATTGCATTGAGTGTACACATGCTAGCTAGCTAATTAGCTAGATCAACACACATTGGACAGAAGACACGACGCTGTTCGAGCATTCAGAACAAATTCCAGCCCTTGCTGACATTGAAGCTAGGTTCTGAATGAAAGGTGAAAAAAAGGCTTTTCAGGCAGTTTAAAAGATGTATTTTCCGAACATTGAAAATACTAATTGAAAAGGTGTCTCCAGTGGACCAACACTGGACAATAGAGGAGTGGAAAAACTATTTTCCAAGATGGCGCAGCAGTGAGACGTGTTTGTTTTAGTTCCATGTAAAAATTCAGGTCTTTTTCGTTTTTTGTATACATTTCATTATATTTAAATCTCTTTTTTCCATTTTCGAATTAAATATACCTTCCTGCAACCCGCCTCATCCAATGTGGTAGGGATCTGCTATTTCCTAGACCTTACAACTGGAACCTCCATCAGCAGCTAGCCATCAGAAGCTAGCCAGCTAATTAGCTACTAGCTATTTAGTCATTGTTAGCCACTGCTAGTGGTCTTTACCTTTAGCTCGGACACCAGCCGCTTTGGCACAGATAGCCTGGATAATAATACCTGCCAGTCTACACAGCGCAATATCAGCCCTGAGCATGTCAGACTGCTTTTTTTCTACTACATCACCGGATTCCTGCCGCAAGCTCTGGACCATTACACCTGATCTTCGCAGGTAGCTAGCTGCTACCGAGTTGCTATTGTGGCTAACACCCTTGTCCAGAAGCATGCACCAGTTTAAGGAAATACAGGCAGGCAGCACATTACAACAAGACAAAAACAGTTCAAACAGCTATGCACAGTTTATTAGGTACACCCCCCCCTGATGTCCTAGCCATGTCTGACTCCTGGCTTACGAAGGCCACCAAAAATTCTGAAACTTCCATCCCCAATTACAACAGGGGGCGGAATTGCAATCTACTGTAGAGATAGCCTGCAGAGTTCTGTCATACTATCCAGGTCTGTGCCCAAACAGTTTGAGATTCTACTTTTAAAGATCCACCTCTCCAGAAATAAGTCCCTCACTGTTGCTTCTTGTTCTAGACCCCCCTCAGCTCCCAGCTGTGCCCTGGACACCATATGTGAATTGATTGCCCCCCCATCTATCGTCAGAGTTTTTACTGCTACGTGACATAAATTGGGATATGCTTAACACCCCGGCCATCCTTCAATCTAAGCTAGATGCCCTCAATCTCACACAAATTATCAAGGAACCTACCAGGTACAACCCCAAAACCGTAAACATGGGCACCCTCATAGATATCATCCTGACCAACTTGCCCTCTAAATACACCTCCGCTGTTTTCAACCAGGATCTCAGTGATCACTGCCTCATTGCCTGCGTCAGTCATGGGTCCGCGGTCAAACGACCACCACTCATCACTGTCAAACGCTCCCTAAAACACTTCTGCGAGCAGGCCTTTCTAATTGACCTGGCCGGGTATCCTGGAAGGATATTGATCTCATCCCGTCAGTAGAGGATGTCTGGTTGTTCTTTAAAAGTGCTTTTCTCACCATCTTAAATAAGCATGCCCCTTTCAAAAAATGTAGAACGAAGAACAGATATAGCCCTAGGTTCACTCCAGACTTGACCAGCACAAAAACACCCCGTGGCGTACTGCACTAGCATCGAATAGTCCCCGCGATATGCAAATTTTCAGGGAAGTCAGGAACCAATACCCACAGTCAGTTAGAAAAAGCTAGCCTTTGCTTTCCTAACAGAAATGTGCATCCTGCAGCATTAATTCCAAAAAGTTTTGGGACACTGTAAAGTCCATGGAGAATAAGAGTACCTCCTCCCAGATGCCCACTGCACTGAGACTAGGAAACAGTGTCACCACTGATAAATCCACGATAATCAAACATTTCAAAAAGTATTTCTCTACGGCTGGCCATGCTTTCCACCTGGCTACCCCAACCCCGGCAAACAGCTCTGCAGCAAGCCCCGCAGCAACCTGCCCAAGCCCCTCCCGCTTCTCCATCACCCAAATCTAGACAGCTGATGTTCTGGAAGAGGTGCAAAATCAGATCCCTGTAAATTAGCTGGGCTAGACAACCTGGACCCTCTCTTCCTAAAATTATCCACCGCCATTGTTGCAACCCCTATTACTAGTCTGTTCAACCTCTCGTATCGTCTGAGATCCCTAAAGATTGGAAAGCGGCCGCGGTCATCCCCCTCTTCAAAGGGGGAGACACTAGACCCAAACTGTTAAGGACTTGTTGACAGTTGAAGTCAGAATTTTACATACACTTAGGTAGGAGTCATTAAAACTCATTTTTCAACCACTAACAAACTGTAGTTTTGGCAAGTCGGTTAGGACATCTACTTTGTGAATGACAAGTAATTTTTCCAACAATTGTTTACAGACAGATTATTTCACTGTATCACAATTCCAGTGGGTCAGAAGTTTACATACACTAAGTTGACAGTGCCTGTAAACAGCTTGGAAAATTCCAGAATATGTCATGGCTATAGAAGCTAATTGACATCATGTGAGTCAATTGGAGGTGTACCTGTAGATGTATTTCAAGGCCTATCTTCAAACTCAGTGCCTCTGCTTCACATCATGGGAAAATCTTTTAAAAAATCAGCCAAGACCTCAGAAAAAAAATGTAGACCTCCACAAGTCTGGTTCATCCTTGGGAACAATTTCCAAATGACTGAAGGTACCACGTTCATTTGTACAAACAATAGTATGCAAGTATAAACACCATGGGACCATGCAGCCGTCATACCACTCAGGAAGGAGGTGCAAATGAATCCCAGAACAACAGCAAAGGATCTTGTGAAGATGCTGGAGGAAGAAGGTACAAAAGTATCTATTTCCACAGTAAAACAAGTCTTATATCAACATAACCTGAAAGGCCGCTCAGCAAGGGAGAAGCCACTGCTCCAAAACCGCCATAAAAAAGCCAGACTACGGTTGCAACTGCACTTGGGGACAAAGATCGTACTTTTTGTAGAAATGCCCTCTGGTCTGATGAAACAAAAATAGAACTGTTTGGCCATAATGGCCATCGTTATGTTTGGAGGAAAAAAGGAGGAGGCTTGCAGGAGGCCAAACCAACCCTGAAGCACGGGGGTGGCAGCATCATGTTGTCGGGGTTCTTTGCTGCAGGAGGGAGGGACTGGTGCACGTCACAAAATAGATGGCATCACGAGGATGGAAAATTATGTGGATATATTGAAGCATCATCTCAAGACATCAGTCAGGAAGTTAAAGCTTGGTCGCAAATGGGTCTTCCAAATGGACAATGGCCCCAAGCATACTTCCAAAGTTGTGGCAAAATGGCTCAAGGACAATACAGTCAAGGTATTGGAGTGGCCATCACAAAACCCTGACCTCAATCCTATAGAAAATGTGTGGGCAGAACTGAAAAAGCATGTGCGAGCAAGGAGGCCTACAAACCTGACAGTTACACCAGCTCTGAGGAATGGGCCAAAATTCACCCAACTTATTGTGGGAAGCTTGTGGAAGGCTACCCAAAACGTTTGACCCAAGTTAAACAATTTAAAGGCAATGCTACCAAATACTAATTGAGCGTATGTAAACTTCTGACCCACTGGGAATGTGATGAAAGAAATAAAAGCTCAAATAAATCACTCTACTATTGTTCTGACATTTCACATTCTTAAAGTAAAGTGGTGATCCTAACTGACCTAAGACAGGGAATTTTTACAAAGATTAAATGTCAGGAATTGTGAAAAACTGAGTTTAAATGTATTTGGCTAAGGTGTATGTAATCTTACGACTTCAACTGTATATCCATCCTGCACTTTCTTTCTAAAGTCTTCGAAAGCCAAGTGAACAAACAGATCACCGACCATTTCAAATCCCACCATACCTTCTCCACTATGCAATCTGGTTCCCGAGCTGGTCACAGCTGCACCTCAGCCACGCTCAAGGTCCTAAACGATATCGTAACCGCCATCAATAAAAGACAGTACTGTGCAGCCGTATTCATCGACCTTGCCAAGGCTTGATTCTGTCAATCACCGTAATCTTATCAGCAGATTCAAAAGCCTTAGTTTCTCTAATGACTGCCTCGTCTGTTTCACTAACTACTTCTCAGATAGAGTTCAGTGTGTTAAATTGGAGGGCCTGTTGTCCGGACCTCTGGCAGTCTCTATGGGGGTGCCACAAGGTTACATTTTCGGGCCGACTCTTTTCTCTGTATATATCAATGATGTCGCTCATGCTGCAGGTGATTCTTTGATCCACCTCTACGCAGACGACACTTCTCTGTATACATCTGGCTCTTCTTTGGACACTTAACAATCCTCCAAAACGAGCTTCAACGCCATATAACACTCCTTCCGTGGCCTCAAACTGCTCTTAAATGCTAGTAAAACAAAATGCATGCTCTTCAACCGATCGCTGCCCGCACCCGCCCGCCCGACTAGCATCACTACTCTGGACGGTTTTTGTTAGAATGGAATATTGAAAAGGGACAATGTTTTAAACAAAACGGAACCAAAAGACAATCAACTTCAGGCCCAGGTTAAACTCTGGTCTTCTCCTGGAGTACAAGACTCAGAAAACAATCCCCTGTTATACACCATTATAAATCTGAGGTACGTAAAAAGAAATTCAGAGACCTCCCTAAAAGAACCCTGGGCAAGCTAGAATATTCCTGTGCTCACCGTGCTGGAATTTGGCCTCCTGTTGTCATGGAGATGGGAAGAAAAAAAAGAATCGGTGTGTGTGTGTGGGGGGGGGGGGGGTCGCTCCCAATCTGTATCAAACTGTTCCCCTTACTGCTTCTTCACACCTCTCTATGCTATCCATGTACACACGGAAACACACACACACTTCAGTCCTGCCCACTATCTCTTATACCCTCGTGACGGTACTATACATTCCACTCTCAGGAAGATATGGAGCTGAGAAAACGTCTCTCACCGAGGGAGCTGCTCGTACCCTCCACAAGGGTTGTTACACAGGCAGTAGCCTGAGTAAATACTGCCAAGCTTTATCCTGAGCCCTTGGCATCAAAGGGACAAGGAGCTGCTCTCATTGGTCCTGCCTGTCCTGTTAACCCCACCTATCACTAGGCGTAATGTTAGCAGGGGTCCACGCACATACTCAGGTACAAAAACGTCTGCGAATACACTACTACTCATACCGTATTCATGCTAAGGATCAAGGAAAAAGGGGTAATACTGCACTTCTCCTTCCAAACAACTGATTCAGTCAATACAGCAAGAAATGTGATATCTAGTCTGCAAGTTTCCATGGAACCAATATATAATGCTATTTCAAGTATCCCACCGTACCAATATACGAAGAGAGGGTGAAAGGGAATATTAAATTATTTTTGGTTGGAAGGCACCTACCTCTAAGCTCTGTGAAATTGTCCCAAGCTCTGCACATTATCATGTACTTTGCCTCTTGAAAGTGAAATAATGAGGAGGACACTGATTGGTAGAGGACAGAGAACAACAACAATGGAGAGAGTATTGGGAAGGAGAGGGCATTTTCTCAAGGGCATCTCAATCACATTACGTTTTCCAGGATGTGAAGAGCCTGTACTGAGTTTTTTTCTTCCATCACAAACAATCTCTCTGATTCCCACTCCTCCCCTCTCCAGCTCTACCTGTCCCCCACAGCTCTCACACACACACACACACACACACAGACTTAGGCTCTACTGACGCTTATTAGAGGGGTTCGGAAGAGAAGAGAATCTGTCCATCTTACTTATCCTGCTGAGTAGCATCACCCTTTACTTCCTTAATCACCTTCATACACCCCCCCTTCATACACCCCTAGCTCAGTGTCCACAGAGAATACACACAGGTGTTTTGGCCAGAGCATCATTAAAAAAAATCTGATATTTAGAGGTCAGATAAACAAGATTTTTCTCAGTCATTTGAATAATCTAAAATAAATGTTTGCCTGTTTGAACAAGTTCATTTGTACAGAGAAAGCATTTTCCCTGCCCTTTTCTCATTCTCCCTGCCACCCTCCCTTTTCTCATTCTCTCTTTCTCCCTGCCACCCTCCCTTTTCTCATTCTCTTTCTCCCTGCCACCCTCCCTTTTCTCATTCTCTCTTTCTCCCTGCCACCCTCCCTTTTCTCATTCTCTCTTTCTCCCTGCCACCCTCCCTTTTCTCATTCTCTCTTTCTCCCTGCCACCCTCCCTTTTCTCATTCTCTCTTTCTCCCTGCCACCCTCCCTTTTCTCATTCTCTCTTTCTCCCTGCCACCCTCCCTTTTCTCATTCTCTCTTTCTCCCTGCCACCCTCCCTTTTCTCATTCTCTCTTTCTCCCTCCCTCCCACCCTCTCTCTCACTCATTCTCTTGTTCTACTGAGTTGAAAGCCTGGACACCCTGCTGAATGAAGCTTTGGGTCGAATATAAACCAGACTCAGCAGTGTTCTGTCAAGGGTAGCTAAAGAAGACAGGAACTATCCAGAATTTAAACATTCATAAGAACAAAAGCTCCCATCTCAGAAAATGTTGGGCAGCTGTGTCCCTCATTCCACCCTGCCCAGGGGACTGGGAACGGCTAGCTAGCTCTGCCCAGAATGGATGTACTGCTGTTGGCAAAGACAGTGTCCCTCTCCCTGTCTGCGGGTCTCTTAACCCTGCACACAATCAGCAGGCCACAGTAAACCAGAGACTGTATGAAAAACCAGATCAGAGAAGGCATCCTTTTTCACTCCCGTATTTCAATTAAAGCCGGCCTATCTGCAGCTCCGCGCCCACCCACACCCAGACCCCCACAGCCCACCTCCTCACCCCTCACACCCTCTCACTTCAAACACAATAAATCAAGTGCTTGTTACACCTAATTTGACTTTAATGGCCTGCAACCATTACAGATGATACATCATCCCTCTTTCTGAGTTTCCACCCTCCTTCCCTCCTCCTCAGTCTCCATTAATACGTTTGGAACCACCTATAAATAAACCCCTCAGCTCAGCCGCCCCTCAGTCACACAGAGAAATTGAGCTTTACAGCAGAGCTGCTACCAATGTGGCAACGAACGGGAGGCAAGCCAGAGGAATAACAATCAGGCCTTTGCTGCAGTCGAGACAGATGGACAAGACAGACTGATGGACAGGCAGGCAAAGCTGTCTGGGACAGCAGTGTTACGCAGGTCGACTGGCTCAGACACAGAGAGAGAGAGAGACCGAGAGAGAGACAGAACTAGCCCAGCCGATTACACTGACAACACTCCACTCTAAACAACATATATCATTGCCATCACATATCCGTCCCATCCTCGAAGATAGTTGCTATGACAATAACAGTTCCGGTGGTCAGGACTGTACAATGCTGGTCCGACCAATCAGAATCCATTCTCCAAGACTGTTTTGATCAGGGGGACTGGAATATGTTCTGGGTCGCCGTGGATTGATGTCAGTCTTGTCGGGAAACTGAAGGAGAGAGATGCTGCTGATAAACATGGAAAGTTGACCGGGGACAATTGTATAGTTAAACAGTACAAATACGACATACGCAGATCGATCAAGATGGCGAAACAAAGGTATAGGGGAAAAGTGGAGGAGCAAATCAGAGGGTCAGGCATGAGGCGTATGTGGCAGGGACTTCTAACGATCACGGATTACAAAAAGATCGCCAGGCACGTTGCGGACAACAACACCACCCTACTGGACGAGCTTAACATCTTTTTCTCATGCTTCGAGCAAAAGACTCTTCACTGCCGAGAGAGAGAGAGCCCCTGAGGACAATGAGGGCTACGTACTGACGGTCTCCACGGAGGACGTCTGGAAGTCACTGAAACATGTCAACCCTCGCAAGACTGCTGGCCCAGATGGCATTCCTAGCCGCACCCTCAGCGCATGTGCTGACCAGCTAGCTGTTGTGTTGCGTTTTCAGACATTTTCAATCTGTCTCTAGCTCAGGCCGTTATCCCCACCTGCTTCAAGTCGTTCACTGTCATCCCCGTGCCCAAGAAAGGGAAAGTAACTGAACGACTACCGACCCGTAGCACACACTTCCGTCATCATTAAGTATTTTGAGAAGCTAGTCAAAGACCACATCATCTCCTCCCTCCCCGACACACTCGACTCTCTCCAATTCACCTACCGTCCCGACAAATCCACGGACTACGCAATAGTCATTGCACTGCACTGAACTCCTCCCTATGCACTGGGTCCTGAACCTTAGGCAACATTACCTCCTCCACACTGATCCTCAACACAGGGCCCCACAAGGGTGCGTCCTCAGTTCCCTCCTGTACTCCCTGTATACCCACTGAGTGGCCTCACACAGGTCCAACTCCATCATCAAGTTCGCTGACGACACGACAGTAGAAGGCCTGATTACCAACAACAATGAGATGACCTACAGGGAGGAGGCATTATGACCGCGTGGTGCTAGGTAAACAACCTCTCCCTCAACATCAGTAAAACAAAGGAGCTGATTGTGGACTTCAGGAGGAACCAGGCTGGGCACGCCTCCATCCTCCGAGGAGCTGAAATGGTCAAACCTCATGGACACCAGGAGGATGAAGAAATTGGTGTTGCAGGAAGACCAAGAAGGTCATCAGGGACCCCAGCCACAGACTGATGGAAGCGGGGAGAACACTGGCAGTATAGGAGCATCATGGTAAAAACTGAAAGACTGGCCAATAGCTTCTACCCCCAGATCATCAGGCTGCTGAATAACCACCCTAGTCATCAAAATGTTTACATTTTAGTCATTTAGCAAACACTCTTATCCAGAGCGACTACCAGGAGCAATTAGGGTTAAATGTCTTGCTCAAGGGGACAGAGATTTGTTTCACCTAGCCAACTCGGTGATTCAAACCAGTGACCTTTCAGTTACTGGCCCAACACTCTTAACCGCTACGCTCCCCCCCCTGCTGCTCCCCCTATGGAAATGTTTTCCTCGCCCTCAACTGACATCTTCCTTGCCCCCACCCCAATGGTCATTTATCATGTTACAGTTGTAAATACAGTATATTATTATTATTTCATTCACTTCCCTTTGACCTGCACCGTTGTACCTCGGAGCTTAAGGTTTTCAAGGTTTTCACTGTACCCTGCATTTATATCTGTAACCCTGTGCATGTAACTAATAAACTCTCCAAATCTTATAATAATACAGAAAACAATGGATGCATATGTCAAATATACATCACACACTACATAATGCAACCTATCCCTATGCATTATGAAGGGAGTTATTGGTGTTTGGTAAATGAACCACTCATCAGCATGGTTATGTGAGTGGCTGTTTCCCTGCAGTATACCTAAAGCCCAGAGGTATAAAAGCAGTGTAATCTGTTACTGGCATGGCTTCATATAGCTTCATTAACAGCATTATCCTGCACAGGCAGCAAACATCCAGGGGAGATCAGTGAGACTGGAGCTCTCTCTCCAGGGTAATTCTCTACTCTATGAGGCTCACGCCTGGAAGGCAGTGGCACTACAGGACTCATTACAATGAGTGTGTTAGAAAGAGTGGCAATTAGGTTTACCATAGGGGACATGGACAATGTTGAGACAACATCACTGAGGCTGAAAGACTGACACTAGTGAATGTGAGGATAATGTAAACCAATCTCACTAGTCAAGTTCATTACATGCTAATGCAGACTAAATGAATACAGCATGGCAAGTAATGCATATCAATGGGCTGTCAGCTACACTATATATACAAAAGTATGTTGACACCCCTTAGTGGATCCGGCTATTTCAGTCACACCCGTTGCTGACTGGTGTATAAATATGAGCACACAGACATGCAATCTCCTTAGACAAACATTGGCAGTAGAATGGCCTTACTGAAGAGTTCAGTGACTTTCAACGTGGCACTGTCATAGGATGCTACCTTTCCAACAAGTCAGTTCATCAAATTTCTGCCCTGCTAGAGCTGCCCCGGTCAACTGTAAGTGCTGTTATTGTGAACGTCTAGGAGCAACAAGGGCTCAGCCGTGAAGTGGTAGGCCACACAAGCTCACAGAACGGGACCACTGAAATGTGTAAAAATCGTCTGTCCTCGGTTGCATCACTCACTACCGAGTTCCAAACTGCCTCTGGAAGCAACTTCAGCACAATAACTGTTTGTCGGGAGCTTCATGAAATGGGTCTCCATGCCTGAGCAGCCGCACACAAGCCTAAGATCACCATGTGCAATGCCAAGCGTCGGCTGGAGTGGTGTAAAGCTTGCCGCAACTGGACTCTGGAAACGCATTCTCTGAAGTGATGAATCACGCTTCACCATCTGGCAGTACGACGGACGAATCTGGGTTTGGCGCTACCTGCCCCAATGCATAATGCCTTTTCTTGATTCAGCATGACAATGCCCTCTTGCATAAAGCGGTCCATACAGAAATGTTTGTCAAGATTGGTGTGGAAGACCTTGACTGGCCTGCACAGAGCTCTGACCTCAACCCCTTCGAACACCTTTGGGATGAATTGGAACGCCGACTGCAAGCCAGGTCTAATCACCAAACATCAGTGCCCGACCTCACTAATGCTTGTGGCTGAATGGAAGCAAGTCCCCCCATGTTCCTCACTGACTGCATGGTGCCAGTATGTGTCAATCAGTGTGTGTGCGCATTTGTGTTAGTGTGTGTCTCTGCGTGTATGTGTCTATGTGCAGCGTGTGTTCGCGCAAGTATGCGTGAGGAGAAGCCCCTTCAAAACACCTATTTTGGCAGTGCTAAGCTGTCTCCTGCTCTATAGATAGAGGAACAAGCCCTCTCTGTGTGGACTATGAGGACATGTGGCTGAGTGCAACCTGCTGTGTTGCCCACCACCAGGTACCATTGTCATTGTCATGGTGTTATGTAATGGACTGATTAACTAACAGGGCCGATTTACAAGTGACGAAATGACATTAGGATGGCAGCAGGGACATGGTCAGCATAACAACACTGAATTAAACATGAATAGCTGACTCAATCACAGAAACCGTCATTATAATTCAATCAGGCATCTTGATCCCGCTAAGGAGGAAAGGAGGAGAGAGAATGGACCTAGCTAGAAAACTCGCAGCAGATTTTCTGGGATTGATTTCTGTTTTTTTGGGGGGGGGTTCCATAGTCTCTGCCGAAGTCTTATCAATGTCAACGCCAGGGCGCAAATGTAAATGAGAACTTGTTCTCAACTGGCCTATCTGGTTGAATAAAGGTGAAATTAAAAATAAAACATGTACTAAAAGCAATGCTCAAAGATCAATGTATGCATATTGTCTTTAGAGAAACCATTTGATATTCATATATTCATTCATTATAATGTGAGTGATAGAAAACATTATCCTAGGGGATTTGCTCATGCAACACCTCTATAGCCCTACCTACGCACTGTACCCAATTTGTAAGTCGCTCTGGATAAGAGCGTCTGCTAAATGACTTAAATGTAAATGTAAATGTAGCCTATGCATCCTCTGTGTCAAATCACAATAGGAGCCAAAGGTTTGTGGACACACGTTAATCTTATCCATCATCATCCTTCATTCCGACACAGAGTGTAGGTAATTACAAATCAGCCTGGAACTTTGCCTTCTGTCTTAGACAGACAAGGGATCGCCGGGCAGGGGATTACACATCCTGCTCCTCAACAGTACCTGACAGGCAGGCAGAAAAATCAAGCACCAGCAGATGTCATTGCAGCCTTGATTTGAGCCCCTGATCTCTTTCTCAGACACTGTCTTGTTTGCTCTCTCTCTTTTCCCTCACGCGCTCTCTTTCTCACTCACACACACACACACACACACACACACACACACACTGATGTGGAGGGCAGAGATAGAAATATGAGTTGGTGCAACAGGTTCCGTTATCTGTTGCATAAAAGTAAGGTGAATGAATGCAGCCGCTGGCAGGACTGCTCTGGACACCTGTCTCTACACAGAGAACCTCTCTGGATGGAAAAACTGCGTCACACACCCAACTTTATGTCTACAACATAAAAACATGCACAAGAGCTCATACGCCATCAGTGATCAAAGGTCAGTTCATATTTATAAGCAGGATGTGCAAAACAGAGTTTTTTCACAAGCCATAATAAAAGTTGTAAACTACTGAGGGTATTGGAGAATTTAAGTGAATTGAGAGCAGGAATAGCTGTGTTGTCCTGATTTTGTTGGTGCCTACCTGAGATAGCGCAGGGGCTCGATGGTCTCCGCCGGTTCAGTCGAGCTGTGGTTCATCTTGTCAGCCTGGGAGGATTCAGCACAGAAGAAGAAGAAGAAGAAGAAGAAGGGAAGAATGAGTTGCACTGCTTTACAGAATACACTCTTGTTCTCTCTCTAACTGCCCGCTATCTCCCACTCAGAACCTTCCTCTCTCTCTCTGGCTCCTGTTCTCTCTCTCTGTGATGAAACCAGCTAGCTGTTTGTATCAGTAGCCCTTCTCTAGACGAGGCAGCCAATTAAGAGGCAGGGAGACACGGGAGTAGCCAGTTTATTGGCCCAGCCTTCGGTGAGTCATAGCAGCTCAGTCAGCCAGAAAGTGGCTGAACCAACAAACCCTCTGTGGAGAAACTGGAGCAGAGTGGGGAATGACTCAAAGCTCTGCAAGTGGCACTCACACACAATAACAATGCCAATCACTTTATAGAGGAGGCAGGAAATGCATATGTATTTAGATAGAATTGTACATATCTGCTGGCACTGAGCATAATATAACATTCACAATGTCATATGTACAGTATATTCTAAAATACCAGATAAATGTATTGCATTTAATTCATTTATGGTTTCATCTGCATTGCCTGAAACTTGAAATAGATGGGATTTGACAACAGGTTTAAATGTGTTTAAAGCATCAAAGAGAAGTTTTAAAAAATGTAAGGGAAATCCCCAACAGCACACATACACACAGCCACACATTATGCATGCAAGTGTATGACACAGACACACGCACAACCTCCATAAGCAAAATTGTATATAGTATAGTTCATTTGCACAACTCTTGCCAATAGCTGCCAAGCCAAGAGCTGCAGCTCCTAACTGGGTCATGTTAACAAACAATAGCTCACATTCTTCAGGAAAGGTCAGTGCTGCGCTCAACATTCTAGCCTGTTTGTTCAGCGTTCTAGCAGGCCTGCTCTATAAAGTCTGCTCATTTTACAAACAATTGAAAGGACAGTTTTTTTGGTCTGTTTGTAGAGTGGTGAGTGACAGGACAATGGGAAGACACTCTTCTGGACACCAATTTTAAGGTCAATTTAGATTGGACTACATCCTTTTTGTTCCTCCTATTGAGTTATGTAAGCCCTTGTTAAAAAGGAACCCCAAACAGCTGTACCAGTATATTTTTTTGAGAGAGAGAGAGAGAGAGAGAGAGGTGGATAAGGCGAAGGAGATTCTTGGTGCAGTCTGCCATCCGGAGGTAATATGAAGACATTACAGCCAACAGTATCCAATTATCGGAAGTCTACTCTAGATTATGGAATAGAACTGTCATTTTGTTTAATTTCATACAGCTAAATAGTCCAAATAAGGTGATAGAAATCTAGTTATTATTGTTCAGATGCAATAAATCATAACACGAATATAGTACTGTAAGAGAGGAGGGCTACAGTGGCCTAGGCCTGCCACTGAAGCTTAGCGACCCTCAGAATGTCGTCACGGTTTGTCACAATGTCGTCATAATGCAAGCGCTAACACGCCCGTGACCTTATCAATAAGTGTATCTAGTATATCACAACGTTGTCACCGCCACCTGAGAAACATCCTAACGTTCCTCAAATTGGTCGAAGAGCTTGTGACCACTCGGGGTTTATTCCCTGATGGAGCAGCAGCAAGACAAATTTTGAAGAGCAGTAAGTCAACCATACCTTTTTGAAAATGTACACAGAGAAAGTTCTGCGCGAGATGGGCTACAAGTTGGGAGCAACAATCGGCGAGGGAAGCTACTCCAAAGTGAAATTAGCCAGCTCCCAGAAACACAATTCTGAGGTGGCCATAAAAATTGTGGACCGCAAAAAGGCTCCCCACGACTTCGTCCACAAGTTTCTACCCAGGGAGCTGACACTTTTGAGGGGAGTGAGACATAACAATATTGTACATGTGCACGAATTCATTGAGGTTTGCAACGGCCGACTATACATAGTGATGGAGGCGGCAGCGACGGATCTTCTCCAAAAAATCCAAGAGGTCAATTCCATCCCCATAGCCCAAGCCAAAACCATGTTTTCCCAGATTGTCAGCGCTGTGAACTATCTCAATCAAAACAACATCGTCCATCGGGACATGAAATGTGAGAATGTGCTGCTGACTAGGGACAACCAAGTGAAGATCACAGACTTTGGTTTTGGGAGGTTTGCTAAGGGCTACCCTGAGCTGAGCAGCACCTACTGTGGTTCAGCGGCCTACGCCCCACCGGAGGTACTCCTCGGAGTTCCATACGACCCTAAGAAATATGATGTGTGGAGTTTGGGTGTGATTCTCTATGTCATGGTCACTGGGTGTATGCCGTACGACGATTCCAATGTCAGCAAACTCCCGCGGGCTCAGCGCAAGGCCTTGGTCTACCCGGACGACGTCACCGTGGAAGAGCCATGCCAGCAGTTAATTGCATATCTGATGCAGTTCAGCCCTTCTAACCGCCCGACAATCCAACAGGTGGCAGAGCAGTCTTGGTTGCAATAAACAAGAGGCCAGGACAATATGAGTGATTAAATCATGTGCAATTGAACATCTCTGACTTTCGTTTGTTCCCCATGTAGGCTAATAAAAGTTATTAGCGGTCAGCTGCTGGAAATATTGTAGGTCTAGCCTACTAATAATACTGATAATATGCTATTCACATGTAGCCTATTCATCACGGACAGTGATTTTATATTCTCAAACAATACAAAAACGCTGCAATCTAAAAGTAAAACATTCAATAGTTCGTAGGTCTGGCTACTTTGCCGTAGCCTATTTTTTTCTGCCGTTCATAATGAACAAACATGAAGCAAACCGTTCACTGATTAACTGTTAACCTGGCAACTGTCCTGTTGAAACAGAAAACGGTCTAATTCCATGGTAACAATATCTGAAGGTTCGTTTACACCTGTAAATCAAAAAGGATGACAGATGCACTGGCCGCGTTGTCTACACAGGCACACACCACACCCACAGCTCCAAAATGTCGAGCACAGAGAGACGCAGGTCTCTTACCGTGAGCCAGAAACATGCTCATAAAGCGAACCCAAGAACGCACGGCAAGTGGAAAGATACTCTGCTTTGGAGCGGCATGACCAGACGGCCAACACGTACCTCTCCAAAATGGCGAGTATTTTACGCACACCTATGCGGTTTTACTATTGATGGAAATGTGGATTCTAAATCATGCCTTTAGATCATTTATGAATCGACTCTTGGGCAATTTCAATGACGTATGTGAGTGGTATAACACATATTAAATCCCGGATGACCTTTTATATGGCTTTGAAAAGGGCAGGGCAATAAGCCTGATCATGTTATAATTAAACTACAAGGTAATCTAATTCGTTTTTGTATAGGCCTACAAAAATCATTAAAACATTTTAGTCAGGAAAAGTCATTCAAATCAACATTATAAAATCTATAACAAAGCCTGGACTAAAAAGGAAAAGGGGTTAAATTGTTTATTTTTTACTTGATAAGAGCAAGAAAACAATTCTAAACAAATAGGAACTTTTTTTTTAGGGTGAGGCGCTACACGGTAAACAGTGCTAGCACCCCAGATAAAACGGAATGGTGTTAGTCGTCAAACAGGAGTAGTCAGGACAGCACACTAATGGCTGCTGCACCTGCAGCCTGGAACCAGAGATATAAAGATGAGTCCTCTATCTGTGCCATTATAGCATGGAAAGCACCATTGAGGCCATCTCCATTTGGAAGTAGTTAAATTTATTTTCTTCACGATTAGCTGATCCCTCCTGATAACCCGGTTGGACATGTCACCAGGAGGGATCAGCCAATTAAGTTGGAAGTCCCACTGAGTTGACTACATTAAAATGGTGGAAGCCCTCAATGGCGCTGTGCATGCTAATACAGCCTTTTGGCGACTTAAGAGGCCTCGATCATTCTCTATGCCTGGAACGCATGCCAAGGACCCCAACCATCATGGCTCTGAGCAGGGCTCCAGAAGATGAACAGGCAAATCTCAAATGACACCCTATTCCCCATATAGTGAACTGCTTTTACCCAAAGCCCTATTACGTAGTGCACTATATGGCAAATATGTTAGAGATGAAAGCCCATTTATCTCTCTGAAATCTCATAATAGGGTAGGTATGGAAGGGGGGGAATCTATAACAATGGGAGATTAGCCAAATTGCTTGGTGGTTACAGAAAACAATGGGATTCATATGAAAAGGACAAGCTGGGGAGTTGCTGTATGAACCAGCACTTTATTAATTAACACTTACGGTGTCTCATTGTTAACACAAACACACTTGGTTTATCCGGAGGTCTGGAACACCACACACACTGCTATCAAAACGTATTAAATCAGGGGAAAGCATGTACTCCACATTTGTTGGAGGGGTGAAAAAATAAACAAGATAGAACCTAAATTCAAAGCATTGTTTGATAATTTCCTTTCAGTTTAATTTCTATTAGGCCACTGAACTGTTGTGTAGCTCTGAACCATGTTTGGATACAGAAGCTCGACCTCATAAGACCTCATACTGACACAGCACTGTCTTATTCCTTCTGAGAGGGAGCTTTGTAAGCATGGTGCATATTTCAACACTTTCTTACCCTGTACTGCACCACCTATATAAATGCAATACCGCTGGCATTTCCACCAGATGGGCTAGCAAGCTAGCTAATTAAAGGATCTGACATAACTCATACTCTCCCTTGTAAAAGAAAACAGAAATAAAAGTATAAATGTTTCTAGGGTTTCGTATAACTACATTCTGAAAGCTGTCCAGCTCTTTAGACCAATGAATGGGCGCGTAGAAAACACTGGACACAAGAAAATAATCTAAAGTGGAGATCCATTGGAACTGAGGGCATAAGCATACATCTTAACTAGTGACCCTATAAATATACCCAGACACAGCATGTGTCTGTAAGAAAAGTAATGTCCCACAATCTATGACTAAAAGCAAAATGGCTTCATAAAATGAAGTCCCTTTCCCCTCCCCTTTTGCATTTCAGAAAAAAAGCACATCCTGTCTATTTTGAACAACAGGATTTAAAACAAGAGTAGAATGAAAGGATCATTTGGGCTGCACTATTTCTTTGGAAGGCTCCATTTTTAGTTTTTTAAAAGTGTTTTTTTACCATTTACAAGAATAGTCCTCCCACAATGTGTTCCGTGTTTGTACATATTAAAAAAGTTAAGTTAGTTACTTAATCCTTTTTCAGCTTAGAAAACAGTCTTTCAAAATGAAACACTAAACCAACAGATGTAAAACCACCTCAACAGTAACGTTACCTTTCAAACAAACAGAGACCTCCACAAAAGAGTCCAGTTCCAAAATAGAAGGGAGCAGAATCTTTTGACTTATAAAAAAAACAAAAAATATTCTAACATTCAGCCATACAAAATAACCAGACACACTCCGGGCTGCTCCTCTGTTCTGCACACCGTCGGTTCAAAGACAAGGCAGTCTATTCTGTGGATAGATTTTGTTCTTCTTCCAAAAGTCTTCTTTTTTTTTTTTTTGCAAAGCTGAAGCTATTTTAGTATTCCTTGGATGGTCCTCTAGGCTCACACCTTGATCACACCGATAGTCATTGCGCAAATTAGTACGCAGCATCATCTGGATATGTGTGCAACAAAAATTCAACATTCACCATCTGCTACCATTTCTGTCAAGCTGTCTATGCATACAGTTTGACGCACAAGTTAAATCCAACGTATGCACCACACAGAGCGCACTGAAACTGCCTCTGCAACGCAATGCTGCAAGGCAAACGCAGCGTTCCATTGGAAATGAATGTACTTCTGGTGTAACAAAATGCAATAAAACCGTCGGTGTGATCGAGGCATCACTCACAGTCCCTGTCACGACATCTGTCTGTCTGCAGTCTTGTGCCTCCAGCCATGCCAGGCTACCACTGAGGCCAGAGAGAGACCCGGTCCTGGCTCTCCCAGGTAGAAGGGGGAGATGAAGTAAGGCGCATCATTCACAGTGGACAATGTTGACGGTCGCGTCACCTGGATAGCCAATCAGAGCCACAGACACAGCTGGACTGGGACATCCCTCCCTCTCGGTGTGAATGTGTGAAGATCAAAACTGACCAGGAAAGGCAGCGAGGCACCATAAATGTTTGAGATTGATTAAGTTCATGCCACCCTTTTAGATGTAGCATCTCTCAGAGCCCTGTAGTCTCCCAGTATAACACCAGTGCGCCACACTAGAACTGAAGACTCACAGGAAGATAGATGGTGGAGGGAGAGAACATAAGGAGAGGTGCGTTTTAGTTTTTATTTCATTGGTCAATGGTAGATTATGTGAAATTGTTTTCCAGAGAGGAGTCCTTTGTTAAATTGATAATGAGTGACTATTATTCAGATTAATAATAAGGGTTGATAGAGGGGTGGTGTTATTTCCATGTGTTGGCTGTCTGGGAGATGGAGCGGGAGGGGATCATGTCCAGGAGGTACTCTCTCTGGCGCTCCAGGTTGGCGGAGGTGGTGGTCTTGTTCACAGACAGGCTGGGGTTCACATATGCCATGGTCACACCTGGAAGGAGACGATAACCACAGCAGTGAGTACACAGGACTGGAACCAGGGACACAAACAGGAAACATCTCAAACACCCTCTACCATCCTTTAGCCTGTCTGCAGCCATTACAGCAAAAATCAAGGACACACTTTTTTATTGGAATGAATGGATTCTACATTTTAAAAACACACAAATGAGTCTGATCCACCACCAGAGGAAAGGCAAAGAGAGAGAAAGGGTCAGCTAGCTAAAGCCTATCTACCTCTCAGACTAAGTCACCCCATTTGTATTTATTTATTTAACTAGGCAAGCATACAGTCACCCCATTGAGGTAGTAATGCACCTTCCACAACCTTTTGTGTCACTAGAATGTATTTTAGGTCGCCAGGGAGAGAGAGAAGAGGAGAAAGAGGGAGAGGAGAGAAAAAGAGAAGCAGGTGAGGACAGGGTCTTGTCTCTGTCCTGTAGAGGTTCATCTACCTGAGTTCCCGGTGGTCTGCTTCCTCCAGGCGTTGGGGTTGGCCGAGGGGTTACTGCTGCTGCTCTTTGTCCCCTGCGCCGGGCGCATGGCATGCTTACCTGGCCTACTGGCCAGCGCGGCCGCCGTCACAGCGTTCTGCAGCTGCTGAGAGGATGTGGGGAACGAGTGACTGACACCGCGAGACCCCACCGCCTGCTGCACACTACGGGACAGCTGACCAGGGCTCTGAGAAGGGGAGGGAGAAAATATTAAGTTTAGTAACCAATGTGTTAATATAATTAAAAAGGATGCCACTGTTTTTTTAAGGTATCAAAATGTACAGACAAGCTTCCCCTTTCGTACAAGTTAGTTGTGTGTAGTGTTGCGTCCCAGTGCTGACCTGCTTGATGGAGGAGTGGTGGCGGGCCACAGGCGTGCCTCTATGCTGCTGCTGAAGTTGGGCTCTGGCCTGCTTGTACTGCTGTGACACCAGCACGTGCTGCTGGTGCTCACTCTTCATCCCAGAGGAAGAGGAGGGTGTTTTGGAGACAGGAGATGCGGCCTGATGGAGGATGCGTTGCTCTATCTCCTGCTCCTGCTGCAGGGCCTTGACGAAGGCCGCCTTCAGCCGGTTGGTGTGCTCTGCCTTCAGGGCCTTCTTCAGGTTGGACGACATGCAGTGGTCGCACAGGACGGGGCCGCTCTTCTCCGAGCGCCAGCGCGACGTGAAGTCAGTCTTGCACTGGGCACAGGTGTGCGGCTCCTCTGGGACGGGGGTCTCCGGGGCAACAGACTGACCCTGCTGCTTGCCTGAGAGAAACACAGAAAAGGGACATGCCAGTATTACGTACCTTATGCCAGCAGCTTTCAAATAGAGCAAGGGAGGTAGAATGAAGAGATTAGCTACTAATACTACCATAAAAAGCGTATAAAACTGCTGATGCAAGGAATCAATATTTCTGAATTAAAGTTTTAACTCACCCCGTCCCAGTGTGTCCAGCAGGTTCTGCACCACCTCCTCCAGGCCCACCAGGTAGATGAACTCGTTGTTGGCTGCTGACGGCAAGAAGTTGAATTCGGGGGCGGGAGGTTTGGGAGGAGGGATATCCAGCAGGGTCTTCTCCAGCTGCTTACGCAGAGCCAGCTTGGCAGCCGCCTGGCGAGCAGCCGGGGACTCATTGGCCTGGACCGTAGACACACTGCTGCCCATCCCGGCCTGGGACGTCACGGACGACCCCTTCTGAGAGCCCTGTGGAACAGAGACACATATTAGTCAAGATGAAAAGCGATGGAGAAGTAATGCTGTTGGAAGTCGAAGGGGTCTTAATGTAAAATGCTGGCCAGTACGTTTAGTGACCTGTGTTTCTGACTGTCCTGGGTGATAGTGGTCTGACCTGTGGTATGTTGACCAGGACGTTGGTGTTTGGGACGTTGGCTACTCTGATGAGGCCCTGCTGGATGATCCTCTGGCCCTGCACCTGGACGTTGGGGACCGAGGCTCTGGGGGCCAGCAGCAGGGGAGGAGGGCCCGACCCAGAGTGCTGCTGCTGCTGCTGCCGCAGGGACGCGATCTGCTGGGGAGATACCGCGATGGGCTGACAACGTCACACACACACACAGGAAGATAGGGTACGGCATGGACATAAGGGAGAGGGGAGTCACACACACAGGGAGAGGGACAGAGGCAGGAGAGGGTGTGGAGAGAGAGATTGAGAGAAGATATGCAAAATATAATTGTAAAATTAATTTACTGGAAAAGACTGACAAGCGTGTGTGTTATGCATTTGGTCTATTGGTTGCAGAGAGTTCACATCCAAGGAATTTGTTTAGAAAGCAGCATAAAAATGTGAAAATATACACTGAATATGCAGAGAATGTTAGAATTCGTATTTCTTAATTTTTAAAGTCAGTTAAGAACAAATACTTATTTACAATGACAGCCTACCAGGGAACAGTGGGTTAACTGTCTTGTTCAGGGGCAGAATGACAGATCTCTACCTTGTCAGCTCGTGGGTTCGATCTAGCAACCTTTCAGTTACTGGCCCAACGCTCTAACCACTAGGCTACCTGCCTTATTAATAACTGACATTGCACAAGTACCAAAGGGGCATACTCAACAGACAACAACAAAAGTATGTTTAAAAAAGGTAAGTACCAGAGTATAAGTTACCTGCGCCCCTCTGACCAGGGGTGGCATGGTGGTCTGGGGGTTCTGCTTGGACGGGACATGCTGCCCACCCCGGACTAATGGAGGAGGGATCACTGTGCCTGAGCTACGGACTGACGACACCTGGACACAAAAACAACAGGGTTTACACGCAACACAACCACATGATGAACCCATACGATGAGGGACAATTCCCAACTCAAAAGCCACACGTGTAACTCAGACCTTTGGCTAAATCATGATTTAATGGCAATGAGATTTGCCCATGAAAGCGTCACATGATCAGTGTTGACATTTGCTGGCAAGTGGCCAGTCCCTGTCATGTCATATTTAAAATCGTTTTGTCAAGTCACATACAGTAAATGCTAAACAGAGCCATTTCACATCAGCTGTAGTGTGTCACCACTAACTGCGTGTGATTACCTCAGACAGCACAGCATGGTTGAACAGATGACACACTGACAACAAGCTAGTACAGAGCTTGAATGTGCTTAGTGGCTGAATGGATGCACTGGTATACTATTACAAGGAGCGTGAATGTATGGTACACAACAGCAGCAATGTACATCTGTATGATTGTATTGTGTAGTGGTGGTGAGCAGTAGCTGCCTGTACCTGTAGCATTCCTTTGCCTGATGTCATGCTGCCTCTGACCAGAGGTGGAGGAGTGGCTACAGAGCCAGAGGTTGGCTGGAAGAGAGAGAGACCATGGCAATCTAGGGGTTTAGCGCAAACAGTGTGTGTGTGTGTGTGTGTGTGTGTGTGTGTGTTTAGATACCTTCTGTACAGTGCTCTCCTTCTGTGTCTGGCTCTGTCGTAGTTTTTTCAGCAGCACCAGCTTGGCCTCCTGTAGTCTCAGCTCCTCCATCAACTGTTTGATGATGCACTCCCTCTCATCTGGCCTGCTCTTCTACACAAGGGAAGACAGCAGAGGGTCATACACACAACTACATTAGAATGTATTTGCAGCAGTGGTAGATAAAGAAACATTGTGAATAGTACAAAGGAGAGGAGTCGCTGTGTGTGTGTGTGTGTGTGTGTGTCGGGTCGTACCATGAGCAGGTCAGTGTCTGTCTTCCTGAAATGGTTCAGGCCGTTCATGACGGGGCTGGACGGCTCGTTGTCTGACAGCACTATGACGTCATTGTTTGGTGACAGGGGCTGCCTCTCTTTCTTTAAGTCACTGGGAGAAGAGAGAGAAACAAACAATTTACTTTATAAGCTAAACTCTACTAGGCAAAATGTAAACATGGAGAGCAAAACCCCCCTTGAGTGACAATCCCTCTCCTCACACAATTTGGAAATTAATTTGAGTGTGATCATACAACACTAATCACCTAGCAAATGAGAACCACTTGGGCGTGTATGCAAAAAGATACAGTAGCAAGATGGGTCCAGTAGAGGGCGGTACATTCTAACATTTCAGTGGTCTATGAGTGAGCAGCAGTTGTGGGACACCCAAGTTGATCTGAGATCAATAGAGCCGTCATGGTGGAGTGGGAGCTCTGTTCAGAGCCCTGTCTGAATAACAAGCAGACTCCAACTCCTTACAACTGGAATATAAGAGGAGAAAATGAATGCATTCAAAACAGAGCCAAAATACGTGAGCTTCTAGGCCCGAGCTACAAGTTGCAGACTTAGGCCGGCTGTGTGATTAGATCTGGCCTCATAGCTCCCTCTGTGGCTTTAGCTAGCTGTTGTTTCCTCCAGCCTGAGGAGGACAAAGAGGAGCAGCGGTATACAGCGTGGAGCCTGTGACGGAGAGGGGGAGTGAAAGGCCGATGGAGGAGATAACTCGCTGGCCCCTACACAGCAGGCGTCCCGCTTGTACCCAGTAGGGGAGTGAGGCTGGGAGGTGGGTAGGTGACGCTTTGTACGGACAGTAGCTATGCCTGCGGCCCCACCCCTCCCAGCTGCTGACACCAGAGTCGCAGAGCAGAGGCCCGCAGGAGACACTGGAGGGGAGAGAGAGGGGTGGGGGAGGGGAACATGGCTAGGAGACAGCCTATTGTATACACCCTGACTGACTGTGTGTCTTGGGCTACGGTGCAGAGGGTAGGACACAGGCATATCAACAAGGACACAGTCATCCTGGTTGGTGCAAAACATCCCAGGGCCCTGCGGTGGTAACAGGGCTGAGGCCTCGTTGTTTAGAGGGCAGGCCGAGAAAGATACAGTAGCTATGGTTTACAATCACACAATCCACAGCTTGTGATACAGAGGGCTTGTAAAGCAATGGACCAAGTAGGGCAAAAAGTAAACCAATGGATAGGACCACACACACACACGACCTAACCAGGAGTAACTCCTAGCCCAGGCAATGGGCAAAGCGAGGGTTATTATATATATGGTGACGAGGTGATCATCTCCACCCTAAAAGCTGATTTGACAAGCAAAAACAAAAGCCAAGTACGTGGTTACATAAGATCCAGTGGCCACAGCTTCCGTTTCTACAAGCTACTAACGTTAGTTCTCTGGAATACTCAGCACTGTTGACTCACACTTCCCCTGAAAGAGTTAACTCATGGGAGGTAGGTATTCCTACCAGTACAAACCACTATTCATGAAACTGGACATGGACAAATGTCATCAAACGTTTGCTTTAGCCTATAAAAAGGTCTATCCGGCCAAAATAAGTGTTTTTATATCTTTCTAATTATATGACATTGGAAAGCAATGCATATTCTATTACTCGGCACCCAGTTTCTGAAACAGTTGGATCAAAATGCTAGATCTCCTCTGCAAACACTAAAAGTTCTACAAAAAAAACATGGAAACAGTAGCAGCACAGGCTTAGGGTGAAGAAAAGGGCAAAGGTGACATGAGGGTGAACTACTACAATGCATAACTGCAAAGCCCTTCCTTGGCGGCTATCTTCCTTGCGTACTACTGCTCTCACCTCCAGTGTATATTAATGACTCTACCAAGTGAAGAGATCACATCATGATATCAGGCATTTGGTCATGTGACACACACACTCAACAACGGCCCCTCCTTTCCCCAACTGCTCCTTCCAAAGTGGAAACCATGGCAACGACCGGCTGGAACCAGTTTGTGACACATAGCCTTCATTTTGTATGAAGTGAGGCAGAGTTCAGGTGCTGGAGAAAATGGAGCCCGTCAGCCAAAGCCTCAGACTTCTCAAAATGGGTGCAGGCCACCATGAACAGAGGGAGCACAGACATGCACTTCCTGTGTGAGAAGCCCACTCGCTAGCTAACGCAGACAGCAGTTCAAACACACCTACACATAGTTGTTGCAACACACACACACGAACAGCCTAGGCTTCAACTTGTCAAAAAATAACTTTTTCCATAACCAACCAACCCCCCCACCATCAACAACAGCACATGATCATCCATGCATACCCTCCTAACTAATTTAAACCCAACCATATCTGAAGATCTGGACAAGGCCGCTCTCACATACTGCCTCAGTAGAGACATACAACTTTCAAAATTAACCAAAACCTTAACAGCTGGATAATCAATTCAGGACATTATCAACATCATCCCATATTTGCCTTTTTGGATTTACAATGTTCCACTTTTAAAACTTGCTTTCCAAGCAAATGTCCCTTTCCAGTCATAACAAAGCACTACATTCCCTAGTCACAAATGTACCATGTGCAGACTCCAAGACAACCCATCATATTGTAAACATGCACCAAAGGCCAGATGGAAAAAATAACATTTTAGAGCAATGTTCTAAAACTAAATCCAGAGAGTGATGGTAATATTATTATTAACAAAAATAGACAACGTCTGAGGGTACCACAGTCCAGTTAGGCCTTGTTCAAATGTACAGCCAGAAAGAGTGTAGGCTTAGACCATGTGCATAATCAGTGTTCTTCTCACCTCTTTGACGTGCTCATGTCGACAGGCCCGTCCCCAGTCTGCACCTCCACTTTGATGGTAGCCTTGACCTCGTCGGTCTTCAGGATGCTCATGCTGGCCACCTTGGCTGCCTGCTCCGTCTTCACCACATCTCCTCCCCCCACAGCCACTAGAGCTATAGGGCCGTCTGCTGCAGGTGGCTGTTCACTGTTCTCCAGCTTCACCTTCTTAATGTCCAGCTCCCCCCCGGGGCTGCCAGGGGCCACTACGTCCCTCTCCAGGGCCCGCTTCTGGCTGCGCGTCAGACGCACCGCCTCCTCCGACATCGCTCTACCTGGCGACACAGAACGAGAGAGAGGGGGGGTTAAAGATATGGATAAACAAACACAGAGGTCTGTGTCAGCGGCGGGCAGGCTTAAGTAGCATCGCACCACCCCAAGATGAGATGGAAGTTGAACACTGGCTGATAATGAGTGGTCATGCAATGCAAACACCACTGTCGGGGAAAGATAAACAAACACTGGACCAATTCAACAGTGAGGCACTTGACCAATGAAAACCGGACAAATCTAGGCCTAAATGCTCACTGAGGCACCATATCAGTGTGGATGTGTGGTAGCGGGCCGGTCAGTAATTCCTCCAGCTGTGCTGGAGAGGGGGGGGCTCTCTGTCTGACTGACCTGACTGCAGCACAGGCCTGCCTCAGTGCCAGCTCCCCAGATGCTGACCCAAATCCCCCATCATTAAAGTAATAGCAGAGGATGGAGCAGGAGGGAGACACACTCAGCTTGAACATCAGCCTGACCCACAACTATGGCACTACACCATGGATGAAGCATACACTCACACAGACATGAACATCTCACAGACGCACAGGTTATGAACTGAAACAAGAATCAGAGCTCAGTGTGTACTTGACACTGTGTGTGTGTGTGTTCTGGACTAGAGTTGAAGTACAGGGAAGGGGGGAGTTGGAAGACCATTAGGCCTACTCTTATCTCCTTTCAAGCCTGCTGACTCCAGTACTTCTAGTCTGCCGTCTCCCCTTAAGTAAATATAATTGCCTCATCACTCCCCTTATAGAGGTTGTAAACAATCATTGGGGCCGCCACTGTATAGACTACCTGAGTGTACACACTTCTACCATCAGATAAAGAAGGCTGACTCAAGGTCTTTCTCATCCACTGTGACATCACCAGAGCAGAGCTCCATATTACCCTTCCCAAGATTCTATGGGAGACACAAAGCCTTTCCATGAGAACCGGTTTAAACCAGTCTGAGGGTTGAGAAGAGGCTGGAGGGAGCAGGTTTTAACCCAGAGAGACCGACTGGCAGCAGGAGACGCCACAGAGATGCTGTCGCCTGCATTCCAAAACACAAATGTTTGCCAGAGAACAGGAGGCGGACAGCATCACAGACACCACTGAAAAATGTACAGAGACAACTGAAGGATGCAAAATGGCAATCAATCTATAACACTGAACCAATCACTATCAATAGTGAAGTGATCCATGTCCATAACATGTCAACTTTATTTAGGTCTAATTGCTTAAAACATTGATTGTCAATGACACACACACACACTGAATCAATAGATTAATTCGGAGGGGGAAAAAGGAGACTTAAGAGATTCGAACGCCTAGATTTCAGTATGATCTGTGTTCAATTAATTCAGGTGGTGACACAATATGCTGTAGAATAAAACATCCACCAGTGCTCTGAATCGTGTTTACCCTTTCACATCTGGAAACCATAACGTTGGCCATGTTCAATTAGTGTCATAAACTGTGCCCTATAAAATGTGCTGGCACATTAGAATCAGGGCTTTACAAACTTTGTACACATGAAAACATCTTTGCTATGGCTCACATCAAAACAGCTGAATGGGTGAACCACACCTCGGGTTTGCCTGTCAAACAAGGAACTGATTTTCACACTTGTGTACCTTGGAGTGTGTACAAGGCCAGCCTAAACCCTCAGTCACTCAGGCTACTTTCTGCAAAATGGCTATTGTAATATCATCTTGACACAAGCACAAAAATACATTCACCAGTCAAGGTTAAGAATAAACATGTAGAGTAAATTGCTTTGATGACTGTAAACTAAATCGATGATGCTCACAAGGCCCATAAATTCATGCAGTTCACACATTGACAACAAACTCACTTGTGACAAAAAACAACAACACTTGATTGCCAGTTTGTTGGACCTGTAACTGAGTTGAGTGGATCAGTCTGAAATTCTCCAATGTTGGTTGGGAGTTCAATTCCCACTTGACTTAAAGCACACATAAGAAGAAAGAAAAAAACAGATGCTTGGACTTGGAGTTTTAGTGAGTCATTGGTAGCTGAACACACACACACACATTTCACCCCAGGAGACCAATACCAGCCACTCCTAGCACTGATGCTTAGACTACCTAAACATGATTCCAATTCAAACACCCCCAAACTCTCAAACATGAGAAGTAGTACAGCTGGGCATTACATCTAATTAATGTTTTAGCAAGATATTCCAAATGCCTGTATCGCAAGAATGTAGCTCTGATTGTTCTCATCTCCTTCACTCTTTCTGCTGTGACTGCACCTTCCCATTCACACACCAAGCTCCTCCCCCTGCAACTCAGAACAACAAAGATGAAAGATCACTTCTTTCTCTCTGACAAGTGGTTTCAACTCACTAATTTGCATTTAGGGTTTGGTCGAATAAAAATCGCTCATATGAACTAGAGGTCGACCGGCTATGATTTTTCAACGCCGATACCAATTATTGGAGGACCCAAAAAAGCTGATACCTATTAAATCGGACGATTATATTATTAATAAATATATATATATAATAATGACAATTACAGCAATACTGAATGAACACTTATTTTAACTTAATATGATACATCAATAAAACAAATTTAGTCTCAAATAAATAATGAACCATGTTCAATTTGGTTTAAATAATGCAAAAACAAAGTGTTGGGGAAGAAAGTAAAAGTGCAATATGTGCCATGTAAAAAAGCTAACGTTTAAGTTCCTTGCTCAGAACCTGAGAACATATGAAAGCTGGTGGTTCCTTTTAACATGAGTTTTCAATATTCCCAGGTAAGATGTTTTAGGAATTCTAGGACTATTTCTCTCTATACCATTTGTATTTCATACACCTTTGACTATTGGATGTTCTTATTGGCACTATAGTATTGCCAGCCTAATCTCGGGAGTTGATAGGATGGAAGTCATAAACAGCGCAATGCTTGAAGCACAGTGAAGAGCTGCTGGCAAATGCAGGGAAGTGCTGTTTGAATGAATGCTTAAGAGCCTGCTGCTGCCTACCACCGCTCAGTTATAGACTGCTCTATAAAATCATAGACTTAATTATAATAATACACAGAAATACGAGCCTTACACGGAACCCATACCGGCTGCGCGCGTGTGCGCCATTGTGCATACATTTATTTAGTCCCCCTACACCAAACGCGATCACGACACGCAGGTTAAAATATCAAAACGAACTGACAATGAGATTAATTTGGGGACAGCTCAAAAAGCATTAAACATATATGGCAATTTAGTTAGCTAGTTAGCTTGCACTTGCTAGCTAATTTGTCCTATTTAGCTAGCTCGCTGTTGCTAACTAATTTATCCTGGGATATAAACATCGAGTTGTTATTTTACCTGAAATGCACAATGTCCTCTACTCTGACAATTAATCCACACATAAAACGGTCAACCGAATCGTTTCTAGTCATCGCGCCTCCTTCCAGGCTTTTTCATCTTTGAACTTATATGGTGATTGGCATCTACACTTTCATAGTATTACCACGACAACCGGCAAAACAGTTAGTCTTTCAATCACCCATGTGGGTATAACCAATGAGGCGATGGCATGTGGGTACCTGCTTCTATAAACCAATGAGGAGATGGGAGAGATGGGAGAGGCAGGACTTGCAGCGCGATTTGCGTCAGAAATAGGAATGACTTCTATTTTAGCCCTTGGCAACGCAGACGCTCGTTGGCACGCGCGAGCAGTGTGGGTGCAATAATTGAATAACATGGATTTCTACATTTATTTTGCAACACTCACGCACGTGACTTGTCCGGTCTGGTCAGCATGTTAGGTCATTAATATGGTCAAATCCGGAAACTATCATTTCGAAAACAAAACGTTTATTCTTTCAGTGAAATACGAAACCGTTCCGTATTTTATTGAACGGGTGGCATCCCTAAATCTAAATATTGCTGTTACATTGCACAACCGTCAATGTTATGTCATAATTATGTACAATTCTGGCAAATGAATTACGGTCTTTGTTAGGAAGAAATGGTCCTCACACAGTTCGCAATGAGCCAGGCAGCCCAAACGGCTGCATATACCCTGAGACTCTGCTTGCACAGAACGCAAGAGAAGTGACACATTTTCCCTAGTTAAAAGAAATTCATGTTAGGAGGCAATATTAACTAAATATGCAGGTTTAAAAATATATAATTGTGTATTGAGTTTAAGAAAGGCATTGATGTTTATGGTTAGGTACATTGGCGCAACGACAGTGCTTTTTTTACGAATGCGCTTGTTAAATCATCACCTGATTGGCAAAGTAGGCTGTGATTCGATGACAAGCTAACAAGCACCACATCGATTATATGCAACGCATGACAAGCTAGATAAACTAGTAATATCATCAACCATGTGTAGTTAACTAGTGATTATGTTAAGATTGATTGTTTTTTATAAGATAAGTTTAATGCTAGCTAGCAACTTACCTTGGCTCCTTCCTGCACTCGCGTAACAGGTGGTCAGCCTGCCACGCAGTGTCCTCGTGGAGTGCAATGTAATCAGCCATAATCGGTGTCCAAAAATGGCAATTACCGATTATTATGAAATCGGGCCAAATTATTCAGCCATTCCGATTAAATCGGTCAACCTCGAACATGGACACCGAAACACATTGAGACATAATTTCACTATAATGGAGGACAACTGAACCTTTCTAACTATAGTCTTTATGTCTCAACTCCTCAAACTGCATGAAGAGCAGACCCCTAAAAACAGACTATCAATGAACATTGATTCTGGAAAATGAATGTAGCAGTTTAGCCACAGACCTATACTAGCTGTCTAGTCTGTGTTTTATGTACAATGCGCATAAAAAACTATTATATAACGAATTGGCACCTCGTTCTCATTCTGAGAAATAAGATATTGAAATCAAGTGGCCCATCTGAACAAAGTGGACAGGCCAGCATGCTGTTCAAACAGTTGGAGACGGACAGAAGGATGCGTTCATAACAATTCAACTGTTCTACCATGTTAACCAGCAAATAGATCCAAGTTGGCTAGATTTTAAATATGAAAGATTATCTGGCTACTCACTAGCATGTGGAATTATGCATGACTCAGTGGTTAGAGCGTTGGACTAGTAACCGGAAGGTTGTGAGTTCAAACCCCCGAGCTGACAAGGTACAAATCTGTCGTTCTGCCCCTGAACAGGCAGTTAACCCACTGTTCCCAGGCCGTCATTGAAAATAAGAATGTGTTCTTAACTGACTTGCCTGGTTAAATAAAGGTAAAATAAAAAAATAAAAAATGACAGATAGATTATGAGACCTAACTGTGTTCATTTTCTACAGCCAATACCTGCTACGAGATGCATGGTTCTGGTAACGTTTCTAACAAGGGTATTTTCATAGACTTGAAAGCCAGACCAGTGATTATTACAAAGAAAAAGCAGATTAAACTACTGTACCATTTAGCCTATGTATAATTTCACAAACCCTGACTTCATTAGATTATTGCTGACTGTTTGAAATGCAGCGTATTTTACCTGTAAATTGTACAACAAAAGCTTATTTAGAGACAATATAATACATTGATATATATTGTGAATCGCCATAAATTTGAAAAAAATCGAATCAAATAGATTATTCTTAGGCCATATCGCCCAGCCCTAAGAGGAACCAGTTGGCCAGGCTGCTGAAACTGGTCAGCTCAGCTTCTTTCGCCCACTCAGCACTTGCATTGCCACAGAGCTATAGTGATTCATAATATCCCCCACATCTGCTCAATGTTTCACTAAAACTGCCTATTTTCCAGGAAGGCATGGCATTTTCAACTAAAACAAACAGAGGCCAGATTTAGGAAGCTCAAGCAATGATAACAGAACCAAGAGAGGTGGAGGGCACGAGAGGTGGAGGCAAGAGGGACCCTGCCTATAAAATGGTGGGGTGGAAACACTGTTGCGCTAAGAGGGACTGAGCACTGCGACATAACAAGGACAGATGTGCCCCGTTTCTACCCATCCATGAGCACAAAGGGCATCTATCTGAAGGGGGTGGAGCATGCATGAACCACAGAGCACACAGCTCTTTACTATCATGCCCTGAGCTCACACATTCACAAACACACTTAGTAACACTGGAGGGAACTGGTGGTCGCTGTCCTCCCTGAATGCAGCCAGGGAAGGCAGGGCTCAAAATGGCCGCAGGGCCTGAGTGGCACAGCACAGTGTAGTATTACCTGCTCTTGACGTAGGTCTACATGTGAATCATAGGAGCCAGAATGGCCTCTGCAATTCCCTCCCCGCTGATGACATCCAGTAGAGTCATCTCTAAGGGAGCTATTCTTGTTTGTAGCTCAGGCATGCATGACTCATCTCATAGTAGATGGATGGCATCATGAAGATGTAACATTTGAGAGACTTATGTGCCCGTCCTCAAATGTCACGTCACACATCGCCTACCTACCACCCTGTTGAAGCTCATTTGCTATTCACCAAGCAATGTCTATCTATAGCTAGGTTTCCATACAATTGGCGACAGATTTTCATGCAAATATTCCAAAATCTGCATTAAACAATATGTGCATTTTCCCACCAAATTGACTAAAGGCTGGGCGTGATAACGTAGTGCACATACAAATAACTTGCCGTTAAATTCCCATTTACTGAATAAAAGTTCAAATGCGTTTCCAACTTTGATGGTTGTCACAAAAATGTCTGCGTTATAATAGCAAAATGTGCCCACTCTGGTCTTGGCACATGCTCTCTAGCCAACAGCTCTCAGATACAGTGTGGGTAGGCTACCTACATGATGACATTATTATGGACAAAAGAGCCAGATTACTTTTATTTGTCAAATGTCAGCCAAGCGTCAATCACCATGTGATTGCGATTCCAAGTTTACGTCAAGATGGTTATTATATAAATATTAGCAAATAAAGGCGTTTCACTGCAATTTCTAGCATAGTTAATTTTACAGACAAAAATATCCCACCTCGTCTGTTTCCATCAGGCCTGTCTTGACATGTAATTTATTCGCATAAAAACAGTTAGATGGAAACCTGGATTATGTGAGAAAAATCAGGAGATGTTGCATTAGACAACCTCTGGGAAAACAGACAGAGCAATAAACAGTAGAGTACAGCTAAAACGTATGTACTAAAAGGCCAAGTAGGAAAGTGAGAGTTTATCCATTCACTGCCATTCAAAGTAACGTGAGAGGGATTGACTGGGGAATAACATAGCAACAGTACTTCAACCAGTCATCTGCACTGACACGGGCTGAGAGAGTACTTTGGAAGCAGGTGATGGCAGGAAGGTACCAGGAAGGAGTGGAATGAAGAGAGTGCTTAGAGCCCATACAAGGACAGATTGATGACATTTCTTTCTGCCTCTCACTATAGGGTGTCAATCAGGAGACTGTGCTGTGAGAATTGAGCCTTGCTTTCAGTCAATGACCCTCCATTCAAGAAAACAAAAGCATTTCATCATGAAAAGACAGGAAAAAACGAGTTCAGGATTTCTTTCATTACTTGAAAATGGCCAGTACAAAACACTGAAAAACATGTTTAGTTTGAAATAGAGTGTAGATCATTCTTGCTGTGGGCAGAGGGCCAAGTATGGATCTAGAATCAATGAGTGTCATTAGGCACCATCTGGCAACTCCAGTGAGAGTCAGTAAAATACAGTGGAATTTGGAAGACAATTTCATCTCACAAATAACCCCAATCTGTCGATCAACACCTGTCATGTAAAAGAATCAACAGGTCCGACTGAAGTAGGCTATGCATTTCAAACAAGCAAAACACCATGTGTGACATCTCAAAAGTTTGTTTGCCTCACCTAGCCTCTAGACTAGCTAATGTTAGTGAGCTAACGTTAGCCACCTAGCTACAATTTGTAACATACGTTAGGAAAATTAGTAACATACTGTACATAATGCAAATTCGTAACATAATACATTGTCATTCTTAAAACATATATGAAATGGATGGACATCCATAAATTAATACATACCATACTAAAATGGAATGTCTCAGATTTAAGTACAGAATAATACAAAATGCTCTTAGCACATCACACGATATAAAGTGTAACATAGTATGTATCAGAAAACAAATGCTTTAATTGGACTCGATAACTGGCTTTGTAATGTACAGCGTTAATCTACACAATCTAAAGGCAAACCGTCACCTCAGGTTTCTAAATGACGTGTGCTCATACATTGCACTCTATCCATTATCAACAGGGTTGGAAAATTACACCCGCCAAATGCTCGGCCTCCAACCGCAAGGCACTACAGAGGATAGTGCGAATGGCCCAGTACATCACTGCTTCCTCAACTAACCGGTGGCCCTGCACATTGACTGTGTACCGGCACCCCCCTGTTATTTTACTGTTCTTCTTTCATTAGTTGTTACTTTTATCTCTTACTCTTATCTGTATTTTTTGAAACTGCACTGTCGGTTAGGGGTTTGTAAGTTACTATTTCACTGTAAGGTTGTATTGTTGTATTCGGCGCATGTGACTAATACATTTGATTTTAATGTATTTCACCAGCCACTTTGGCGGGTGGTCACACAAACTATTTGTTTTTTAATCCAAAGGCCACATGTAGAAGTTGGTCGAATTGACAAGTCTACGAAAGTGTGACTTTGCCCTCGCGTTTCTTGGCCAGTTATATAGTAATACATGTATTGTTTTAGAAAAACAGAAAGCATGCTAATTTACCACTTTTGAATTAGTTTAGGCCCATTCCATTTTAAGCGATTCCTGCTATAAACAATGGATCGATTACACAGTTGGCTAGAACAATATGGAGAACCTGGTATGACTCTCCTGTGAGCACATTCTATTTTCATACGAAATCCTTCAGGGGTATAGGATCAATCAAAATGCTCCATTTCCTCAGGCTGCTAGCTAACCTCTTCTATCTGATATGTAAATTACCTTCCCTAGGGATTGGATTTAGCGAGCTAGAACATTAACAGCACACTGACACTTTTAAAACGGGCTCTATTGGGTCCAGTGAGAGAGGGAGACAAAATAATATTGCCCAATAAATGGGCTACACACAAAGCTATTAAATCTCCTTCCTATGCAATTAGTGTCCATCTGTTCCCTGTGATACACATTTTAAAATCGGCATATCGTCCTAGATATGAATAACGCAAAATACATTTGTTTAATTATTCATTTAAGCACTACAGATCGTGTTTTAGGTTCAGAATGACATCAACTCCTAATATGAATTTAGAAAGAAAGTAAAACTTCAACCCGCTGCATTTTCTTTGGAATATCTGATTGTGACAAAAAATACATTGCTTAATCTGGTTCCACCAAGCTGAGTACATGGAGACTAAACAGAGAGGGAGAGAGAGCATAGAAAGAAGAGTGAAAGAGAGGGAGCCAGCTGACTGGGTGGTGGGGGAGGGTAGAGTGGCTGGCCATAGATCTACTGTACACTGATAAACACTTTTCCTCTTCAGCGTCCTCACTCTCCGTCTCCCATTGGTTGTGGCAGCATGGAGGCAGGGAGGGTGCCCCTACTGGTTCGGTCCTGAACACCAGGGGTTAAGCCCTGCCATTTTAACGCAACTGACAGATCAGGCCATTAGGGTGTTACCTAACAAAATGGAGGCCTTTAACCCTGCATCTACCAGAGTGAGGCTCCACCTGGATTCCCCTTAGCAACCGGACGGCGACCCACGGCAAAGCCCAAGAGGTGCAGCCAGCCCCCTACACGTGAGCACAAAGGAATGTGCACGTACGGAAAAGACTCAATCACAAACACCAAGCACACTGCCCCCCCTCAAACATACACGCACGCACGCACACACACACAATCCCAGTTTCTGAGAGGAAGAGGACTACTTTACATTAGTGTTTGCAGTCACGATGCAGGCCGATCGAGCCGCAGCATGCATTGGGACATTAAGAGCAGATTAGTTCATAGATCATAATTAGTATGAAATACCAGCCGCTGTACCTCTGATTCCATTAACCATGTGATCTTCATGATGATACTGCCAGTGGATAAACTGATCAGCTAGACTAGACTCGTTTTAGCTTGAAGTCATGAATTTGAATGGCAGCACTGTTGAAGTTGGGTTTACCCTGCTCAATAGGTCAACTACCTGGACCATGATTCTGCAAAACTCAAAGTGAAGGGTTGCATTATAGGTCTGTGCTGACTCAGAGAACACAATGACTAACTAAACTTAAAAGAACTTCCCCGTCACAGGGGTGGGCAATTCCAGTCCTCGAGGGCCTGATTGGTGTCACAGTTTTTCCCCAGCCCTGACTCCAATAATCAGCTAATAATGATCTTCAGTTTAGAATGCAATTTGATTTAATCAGTTGTGTTTGCTAGGGATGGAGAAAAAGTGTGACACCAAATCAGGCCCTCGAGGACTGGAGTTGCCCACCCCTGCAGGCTAGCACATAGCCTACTTGAGGCAATATGCTGGTAACAATACTTGAACGTTATTCTTTGGCACAGGCTACCTGTAGCCTAAAAATAATTTCTACCCTAGTATATGGAAAAATATCCTTCTTAAAAGGGATATTTTATCCCAATCATATAACACATCGCCACACTATTTACTTTGTACTGAAAGTGATACATCTTGAAAACTTACTGCTGACATGGGATCATATCAACAGTGGACTAATGAACAAAATAATCAAATATGTTTGCGTAAAATATCCCTTTAAATCTCTACTGTTATAAGGTGTTTGTGAATCCTGATGCAAATTCCCTTAAAGTCATACTATGGGATTTTGCCTCGAACTTCCTTCCTACTGGATGCAGAGACTTAAATGGTATCCATGAGTTCATCTGACTCGGGAAGTAGATAAAGGGCCTCATGCCAAAATCCCGAAGTATTCCTTTAAATCATACAGTACACATAATCTAGCAACATCAGGGATTAATTTTCCTCTGGGAATATGGAGCAATTTCTGTGCCAACAGAAATTGTATTTGAATTCCATTATTTTGAATTTGTATTAGGATATTGAATCATTGAATTCATAAATGTAACTTGTATTACATGATTTTAAACTGTATTGAATGAAGTGCATTCTGTTCAATTGTATTGAATATTCAATTTAGCATTTTTACACACATACATAGCATTCATTGTCTGTGTATCAAGTTAAACTATCATTTCAAGTTTATTATAAGTTTCATAATCAACTTCCCTGATGCAGTTTTGAAATTCAGTTCTCTAAATTCAGATCCAAAACCAGAGACAACATCCTGGTACTTTGCCAGCCAGGAAAAGTAGAAGAGAACAGATAGATTCAAACGCTCTCTCTGTTATAAAACCAAAGCTAGTAGTATGAACAGTGTGATTTCTGGCGATTTTTTAAAGACAATGTGGCATGTTTATTTCTTCCTATATATTTGGCTCAAGCATTAATAATGGCGCAGGAGAGGATGGCTGCCGTTTTTACGGTCTCCTAACCAACTGTGCTATTTTGTTTGTAATTCATTTTGTACATAATGTTGCTGCTACCGTCTGGACATCAGAACAGCGATTACTCATCACGAACTGAACAAATATTTTTTATTTAAAATGAGTCCGACGTGAGAGAAATACTGCCCGAAAAAAGGGGGAGTAGGGCGGGGTGCCTTGCAAGAATTCGCTGACGAGTAGGTAAACCACCACTACCCTCTGTATTATTGGCCAACGTGCAATGGAGCTGATACGGTACAAATCTGTAATTCTGGCCATGAGCAAGGCAGTTAACCCACTGTTCCCCGGGCGCTGATGACGTGGATGCCAATTACGGCAGCCCCCCGCAACTCTATGATTCAGAGTGGTTGAGTGAAATGCGGAAGACTCTTAAGTTGAATGCATTCAGCTGTACAACTGATTAGGTATCCCCCTTTCCCAATCATTGGAAAACAAACTGGACGATCTACGATCAAGACCATCCAACCAATTAGACGTTAACTGTAATATCTTATGTTTCACCGAGACGTGGCTGAACGAGAACACGGATAATATAGAGATGGCTGGCTTCTCTGTGTTTCGGCAGGACAGAGCAGCTATGTCTGGTAAGACGAGGTTGCGTGTCTATTTGTCAATAACTGCTGGTGCGCAATGTCTAACGTGCTGACCAGACAGGACACGTTGCAAAATAATTATACACATACATTTTATTAAATCATTGCACTCACACTGCTCGCAGGCGTCTGTGAAGCCAGGCGCTAAAACTTGGTTATTTAGTATGTCATGCCTCTCCCATCTCCTCATTGGTTTTTAGGAGCATATACCCACGTGGGTGATTGAAAGCTGAACTGAAGTCCAAACACCAGTCGGTTGTGGTAATGCACCTTAAAGTTGGTTGCCAATCGCCATATAAAGTCCAAAGGAAGAAGCATGAAGGAACGAGGAGGGATGACTAGAAATTAAAATTCAGTTTACAGTTTTATCTGTGGATTAATTGTCAGAGTAGAGGACCTTGTCCATTTCAGGCAAAATAACAAACCAATGTTTATATCCCAGAGTTTATTTTGATATTTCAAATTCCCGTGTCCGGTGTGGATGGACAAAAAAAAAAAAAGAACTTACGTGCGACTAAGATTGAATCCTACTACACCGGCTCTGACGCTCATCGGATATGGCAGGGCTTAAACTATTACGGACTACAAAGGGAAACCTAACCACGAGCTGCCCAGTGACGCAAGCCTACCATACGGGCTAAATGCCTGTTATATTTGCTTCAAGACAAACAACACTGAAGCATGCATGAGAGCACCAGATGTTCTGGACGACTGTGTGATCACGCTCTCAGTTGCCGATGTGAGCAAGACCTTTAAACAGGTCAACATTCACAGAGCCGTAGGGCCACACGGATTACCAGGACATGTACTCAGAGCATGGGCGGACCAACTGCAAGTGTCTTCACTGACATTTTCAACCTCTCCCTGGCCGAGTCTGTAATGCCTACATGTTTCAGAACAGACCACCATAGTCCTTGTGCCCAAGAAAGCTAAGGTTAACCTGCCAAAATGATTACCGTCCCGTCCCGTAGCACTCACGTCACTAGCCATGAAGTGCTTTGAAAGGCTGGTCATGGCTCAACATCCACACCATCATGCCATAAGACCCACACCCACTAGACCCACTCCAATTCGCATACCGCCCCAACAGGTCACGCAATCTCAATCGCACTCCACACTGCCCTTTCCCACCTGGACTAAAGGAACACCTATGTGAGAATGTTGTTCTTGACCACAGCTCAGCGTTCAACACCATACTGCCCACAAAGCGCATCACTAAGCTAAGGACCCTGGAACTGAACACCTCCCTCTGCAACTGGATCCTGGACTTCCTGACAGGCCGCCCCCAGGTGGTAAGGGTAGGCAACAACATGTGCCACGCTGATCCTCAAAACTGGGGCCACTTAAGGGTGCGTGCTCAGTCCCCTCCTGTACTCCCTGTTCACCCACGGCTCCGTGGCCAAGCACGACTCCAACACCATCATTATGTTTGCTGACGACAACAGTGGTAGGCCTGATCACCGACAACGATGAGACAGCCTATAGAGAGGTCAGAGACCTGGCAGTGTGGTGCCAGGACAACAACATTTCAATGTGAGCAAGACAAAAGGGTCTGGTCATGGACTATAGGAAAAGGAGAGCCAAACAAGCCCCCATTAACATCGACGGGGCTGTAGTGGAGCGGGTCGAGAGATTCAAGTTCCTTGGTGTCCACATCACCAACAAGCTACCATGGTCCAAACACACCAAGACAGTTGTGAAGAGGGCACGACAACACCTTTCCCCCTCAGGAGACTGAAAAGATTTGGCACGGGTCCCGAAATCCTCAAAAGGTTCCACAGCCGCACCAGAGAGCATCCTGACCGGTTACATCACCGCCTGGTATGGCAACTGCTCGGCATCTGCCCGTAAGGCACTACAGAGGGTAGTGTGAACGGCCCAGTACATCACTGGGGCCAAGCTTCCTGACATCCAGGACCTATATACTAGGTGGTGTCAGAGGAAGACCCACAAACTTGTCAGAGACTCCAGTCACCCATGTCATAGACTGTTCTCTCTGCTACCGCACCGAAAGCGGTACCGGAGCACCTAGTCTAGGACCAAAAGGTTCCTGAACAGGTTCTACCCCCAAGCCATAAGACTGCTGAACAACTAATCAAAACGGCCACCCGGACTATTTACATTGAACCCCCCCCCCCGGCTCCCTCCTTTGTTTTTACACTGCTGCTACTCGCTGTTTATTATCTATGCATAGTCACTTTACAAATTACCTCAACTAACCTGTACCCCCACACATTGTTCTCGGTACCTGTATATAGCCTCGTTATTTATTTTTTATAGCCTTGTTATTAGTTATGTACATTTATTGTTTTTGTTTTTACATTTAGTAAATCTTTTCTTAACTTTCTTGAACTGCATTGTTGGTTTAGGGCTTGTAAGCATTTCACGTTAAGTTCTACACCTGTTTATTCAGCGCATGGGACAAGTAAAATTAGATTTGAGCCGTTTGGGCTTCCCCTCTATAATGCTCACAGGCCGAGCAGTATATGTTAGAACTGAGAGTAACAAATACCACAATTTGGCTCTCATAAGAATATAATTTAATAGCCCCGTCATGGCTCTTCTAAGGATAGCTTATCCACTCCCTATTTAAATCTTGCTCTTGTGACTGACTTGGTTCGAACAAGGTCTACTGCATGTCACAAGAATGTGTTAGTTTCCTGTGGGCTTCAGCTAAGTGGGCTAACAAGTCTCCAGTTAGGTTACTCTTCAAAAAAAAAAAAAAAAGTTTATTTTTTATTTTTTTAAATGTGTAGTTTGTTGAACCCCCTCGTTTACATTTCACCCGCCTTTGACCTCATACTCAGAGATCACGGCACCAATATAACTGACTGTACTCGAAACCAGGCCTACTGCAAAACACCACCACTTTCTGTGGCAGAAGGATCTCAGAAAAGTCACTCATCACACAAGCGTAGTCACCAAACCTCCGGTGTTACACTTCACCCCCCTTTGACCTCCTCCTTGAGGAGACCCATCCAAGTCACAGGAGCAATGCCTAGGTTTTAGCTCAGCAGGCTAACACAGTCAACCCAGTCAGTCACATTACCATTATAATGACTACCCATTTCTGGAGACTTGAAACTAACACGTCTCAGGCAAGTTTGTTCATCACATAAGCAAACCAAACCACACTATTTTGATGAGTAACATTGCTGGATCTTGAAGAATTGTATTAGTGTAGCAGATGGGGATCTGGGTAACTCACTCCTCAGCCTGAAGTGTTGCTTTCCCCTTGCGCAATTGAAGAAGGCCATTTTAAATACTACGATGGGTTGGAATGCTTCAGGAGGGTGGTCACGTGTGTTTGAGGCAGTGTCCAACGTGTCCTAAATTTGAGTATCCGAATGAGTTGAATCAGGGGGAAGTAGCACCCTTCAAGTAAGCAGTCCTTTACATTAACTTATCCCTATAGGCTTTAGCTATATGGGCTAACACAATTTTGTGACATGCAAGAGACCGGATTCAATCCCAGTCAGTTACAAGAGCAAGATTAAATATGGATTGGAACGGTTATCCTTAGAAGGGCTATTCAACTATAATCTTATTGTGGCCAAATTGTTGTTTTTTTGGTGACACTCCCTTCTTACGTGTCCGTCACAGCCTGTGATCATCAGAGGGCAGCAGAAGGCATGTCCATGCGCCAGTCTCTTAGCTTTCAGGAATGGGGTCATAATAGCTTATAGCGAAAACGGTTCAAACGCTAGAGGCAAATTTGTAGAAAGAAAATCAATTCAACAGGCAACATTGGCTTCAGAAATAGCCAGAAGCTTCCATCTTTTCTCCTCTACCTTTCCTGGCTGGCAAAGTACTAGAATGTTGTCTCTGGTTTTGAAACTGAATTTAGATAACCGAAACTGAATCTGAATGCGTTGGGGAAGTTGAATATATTACATTTTGATCAACTTGAAATTATATTTTGTAAACTTGATACAGACAATGAATGCAATATCTACGATATTGAAACTGAATATATCAATATTGAATATTCAATTAAATTGAATTTTAAAATATGCAATGTCCATTCAATTTATTAAATTATTCAATTTGTGCATTACAAATAAACAAATATGTTATTCAAATTCAAAATCCAAAGACAAATTCTAAATCATGGAATTCAAATCACTCCATAGGGGAACTCGACAAAAGTTCCACGTATTTGTTAAGTCTGACAAACAAGTTATTTAGTAACATTGATCTCACATCAAACCTTGAAGGAATCCCCAACAAGGGTAATGTATATTGCCACAACGCATAAAAATGTAACTAAACAAGGCTGCTTGAGATGAACTTCCAAATAATGAGTTTAACCTTCAAACCACACGTGTTCCTGGTGAAAGGGGCTTCTTGATCTGCACTGAATATCCTACAAGTGATCTCCCAAAAATCTAGACAGCCATACGGACACAGAAATTGCCTAGTCATACCAGATTACTTTTGTTGGAAATGGCCTGTTGGGGTGGGGACTTGTGGCCATAGAAAAACACCCAAATCTGAGCAGACAATCTCTCCCACAGCACTGAACAGATAGAGGGGATCCCAACAAACAAAAGACAATACACTCATTTTGTGCCAAATCAACAGCTACCAACAAAACCAGTATCTGACCTCCAGTACTATTATCTACCTGGAAGCCCACTCCTGAGCGTTGACGCAGGCAGCCATGTTTAATTAAACACCCTCTGAAGCGGTGACGGTCAAACACACTATAGGTGTGCTAGATGATGAGCAGTCAGCACCTCCACTAGTGTAACGTCAGCTCAGCAAACATCTAGCTGGCATGCTTGCGACACAGGCAGCCAGCAGGGCATCTGGATGCTTGGTACCCCTCCTGGATGAGTGCCTTGATGCTGTATACGTGTGGCTGCCGCACCGAGTTCCAGAGTTGCCATGTCAGAGCTGGCCAGTTAAAACAGACAGTGGGCGCTATTGTTAGAATAACTGGAATAATGTAGCAATGTCATAGCCCTCACTTCTTCATCCACGACTCTTAATATACCCAGTCGGAAAATGATTGGCAATGTTTCGAGGCATTCCTGAGAAGTATGTGTGATCATATTTTGAAACAGTTTTCAGGAGTTTGACGATATGTATGATGTCGCAAAAACAACTCCACGCATTATTCATGTGAAAATAGGACACAAGGATAACTGTTGGCAGACAGGAAAGTAATTTGGTTCTCATAAAAAGTCACAACTCAATAAAATATATAGCACATTAGTAGACAAGATACTCCATAATTATTCAAGAGCCCCTATGGCCTACCTACCTGGTTAACAGGTGGCGAATCCCCTATGGAATACCAGCACCGACCCCTAATGTCTGACCAGCTTTACAGCTCCATGTTGAAAGACAGGAGCCTCTCATTTGTGAATTCACAATAAGGCAACAATGAGGAACCATGCTTGAATTGAGCTAGCTGCCCGTTGACCCCTGGGCTATGAATGAGCAGCCATGTTGGAGATGATGGCCTCCACTAAGTATACAACTCAGTCATCAACAGCCAAAGGGGGCATTTCAATAAACTACTTTTCTCTCCTAACCTCCTTTCCTCCCTGATCTGAAATAATAGGTCAAGTGAAAGCAATTCCTTGGTAGAAATCTGTCCTGCTGCTTTCACCTGTCAAACCAGTGCAGAGTCGTCGAGGAGAGGAATATACTGTTGAGACGCACCAGAAGTGGAGTACTCACTTCTTCCTGATACTAAGGGTCATTGCTCAGAGTTCACATCTATACTCACCTGATCACCAAAGTCCTAATCTGTTCTGGATTACCAGATGAAGGTGGAATCCAGCACAAACACAGCATTTCTCAAGTGCTAGAGCTGTTCTGGTCCTGACATGAGGAATTGGTCAACTTGACATCCACACACAGTTGAGTCAACATGAAGTCCAACTAGGGCTGGCGATATGGCCAACAAAATTATCTTTCTAATTTACTCACACATACATTGTGTTTTCTCGAAATAAACTTTGTTGCACAACTAAAGGTCAATACACTGCATTTCACAACTCAATAAATTGTTGTAAATGGGCACTTGTTCTCAACTAGCCTACCTGGTTAAATAAATGTGAAATAAAAAATAAAAAATGTAAACTGTCAGGAATAATCAAATAAAAATCAGGGTTTGTAAAATTATACCTAGGCTAAATAAGCCTTCCACAACCATAAGACCCACTAATAATTGAATTATTTTATCAGAATTGTTTAACCTGCTTTGTTACAATAAATATGTCTATGAAAATGCCCTTTAGGTTACAAATGTAACCATGCACAATACACATGCCCTTATAATGACCAACTTCTGGTAGAAGCATTATAGAACATTAACACAGGTCTCAAAAAATCTCTCAAGCACAAACCCACGTGCCAGTGAGTAGCCACCTAATCTTTATATTTAGTGGATATATTTGCTTGATAACAAGGAAGAACTTATTAATCCACCCTCCTGTCCATCCCCAACTGTTGGAACAACATAGCCTGTTCACTTTGTTTAGATGTTGAAATCAAGTGGCCTAGCTGGATAAGATGCTTATTTGACAATGAGTTGCCAATTCCTTATATAAAAAATGTTTATTTTTATGCACGTGGCACATTTGTTGGACCAAACCTCAAATGCTAATAGCGAGATGAAACTGCCCGTTGTCATAGATGCAGAACCGATATTTAGTCTTTGTTGTTGCGAGTTGAAGGGGGAGTGTTGCATCTTGCTCATCTCAATATCCTTAACTTGGAAAAACAGCAGCGAAGTCCAGTATGGCAAATACTAAGAGAAGTTAAATGAGAAGGAAATGCAAACTTTGCGAGGTGGAATGGAGGTTCAGTAATTGATACGTCACCTTGTCCAAAAGAGATTTACACAGTTATCAAAACTTCACGCCAGGGTAAGCCTACAAGAAACAAGTGTTTCTAAAATCCCCTATGGGAAAAATGAATGGTGGGAAAAGATTAGAACCATTTCCTTGTTTAACCACTAGGTTTTATGGGTATTATGACTCATACTGTGGTACGTATACTCTTAGTAGTACAAAGGAAAACATGTGGATGGACAGGATCTGTACTCCTCACACACTGAAGATGACACCAAGACATGCCCTAGAAATGTACACAACATTATCACCACAGGACGGATCTGAAAAGAGACAACCTGACGTGTTCCCCTCTGGAAAATGATGTAACAGAGATGAAAAATTAATATTTTATCAATTATTGAAAAGCGCCACATCATGTGAGATATCATAGGGACATTTTGGCATTTGCTCCACTCCCTGGAGCTCGAGTCGTGACATGCACACTAAATTTGTTAATGAAGTGTCTTCTGAAGATAATATGAGCATGTGTATCTTTAGGCTGGCTCTACCTTGTACTACACATCCTGATTTGAATGCCTGCACTGGCCCTGTATAGCCGAGTAATAGAACATTAATCTGAACCCATCCTCCCTAGTGTCAGGAAGCTGGTCTCAGGGAAACTGAAGCCTCTGACTGGTTGACTCGGGCCACGTGTCGCCTTCCTGCGTTTCCTGTTTACCACTCTGCGACGCCGTACAATTCCCTGGCCAGCAATATCAACAGAGAGAGGACACCAGCCCGCTAGGCGCCATCTCATCTGACCGGCTGCCATTCCATATTCATCTCTCTGTCCCTTATAACCTCATCGCTCAAGATGACCACAGCCCGACCTGTTCAACAATCACTCTGTTCCAACGCTCACTGTAGTCCTTGAAGGTTCCCTGTTGTGCTATGACAATACATCAGCCAGACATGTGGATGGATGGAAACAATATTCACCCCTCCATAGAGTGCAGTAGGCTTCTAAATGAACTCTAAATTGAGGAGCATTAGAAGAGACCGATGCAGAGCTGAACATTTTATTATCACACAGAGACACTTTTCTATCTGAGAATCGCCTTTCATTCATCAGCTGAAGAGCGGCTGACATCTCGCTGTGAAATCAGACATCCAGCTTGCTCTCTGCTCTCTGTCAACTGTGGTGCTGAAATGGATGCTAACTTAGCACTAAACACAAAATGTTTCTATCCCATGCATTCTGTAACATTTCTAAACAACAGATGAACATACTAGGCCCATACCAGCCCCCCCCCCCCAGACCCAAGGAGGTTAAATGACATAACAAGGTCGATAGTGTCCATAGCTCATCAATCTCATGGGAAAAGGTAAGCCAATCTGGTGGCTCAACTGACAGCAATGAGACAAAGTCCCTTCAGAAAGTCACCACAAAACAATTCACACTGAAACAGACATTCAGTTACTTTGTGGTAACACTGAATTCTGGCAGACAGACACACTGACTTGTAATGAAAGTGAAAGTCATCCCCCATTTGAGGCATTGGTAGAGGCCTGTAGTGCAATCCAATCCTCTAAACAAGTTCAATGCAGCTTAATTTCTCTAATGATGTCTGTAAAGAAATCGGCTAATGAGCCACAATACCTAAATTCCATTTTGAAAAGCTTATCTTAAATCCAGGAGTTCGAAAAGCTGAGGACTGTGTAGATGGAGGGGTAGAAAAAAAAACTAAGAGTCCAAATCTAACCTTTACTCGTTTAAACTTTTCTTTCTCAATGTGGTCTAGTCTAGTAGTTAGCTCTAAAGTTCTAACCTGATGCAGCACCCGTGGATGTCAAGTCAGCCGAGTCATGCTTGTCTGATCACATCATTCTTTAAAGGGTTTTTCACAAGGGACACCGCTTCTCGGGCAGCTCTATGGCCCGTCACAAGATGCAAAGTGACATGTCTCCCGCCACTAGCCAAGGGTGCCCAGTCTCCATGGAGGCCGCTTGGCAGGAGGGGGAATGTGCACTGCTATGGTACCTAATCTGGAGGCTATTGACCCCCACAGAGGCAATTACATCTGGAAAAAAAGAGCACTTTCAAAAATGTCCACAAGGCCATGGAGTGCAATGTAATACATTGGCATAATATACATAAATACCTTAGACCAGCCTTTTTCAAACCTCTCCTCTGGGACACCCAGACATTTCACAATGGCGGACAAGAATAAAGATGACGACCCCCATGTACTTGCATGCCTCATTCGCTAAATTTGCCATATTATAGAGTGTTCGCTATTACTCTTTTTTTGTATCTGCATTAGCAGTTAACTTGATCCCAATTATACTTCCAAGACTTCAATAAAGTAATTTATTTGCATATTGAACCATGTTGCACGCAGTAGTTTAACAACTCTGTGGTAGTGCTAAAACAATGACATCATATCTGAATTCCTCCATCGTTATGCACCTTAGGCATTTTGGTGTAGCCCTGAACCTGATTCAAATAGTCAAGGGCCTGATGATTAGTTGAAGAGTTAAATCAGGTGTGCTAGTTCTGTGGTCCTCAATGAGAGGTTCGAAAAAGGCTGCAAATTAGAACAACTACCAGGCAATGAGTCTTGTCTCAGGACTTGAGCAAATAGCTTGCCTTGCGCAGAACTTTTTTGGAGAAAGGAAATAAAGTCCAAACAACTATTTAGGTAAAATGGTAAATGGGGTATTTTTATTATGGCAGTCATGTGGGGTCTCACACTAAGGGACACTACCATCGTCCACCATTACGTACGCCTCCAATTTCCTATCAAAATAAAAACCACTCAAAGCGATTATGAGAGAATGCCGGCTTCTTCAGTGTGCTGCAACTAACATATACTATTATTTAATGTCATTTGTTATTTAGTGTTAAAGTAAAAACCCAAAACTTTTTTTCGTCGCTCAGTAACAACAACCTGTCTCCCACAGTCCAACTGACTAGCTAACGTAGTAACATATAGCCAGGTCGTGGGCTAGCAAGCTATCGAGTTAGCATAACTGCATTGGATTCATACGGTGATGAAAATTGAAGACGTCCTGAGATCGTATGGGTTAAATCTCTTATTACAATGTAGAATAATTCGTATGTTAAAACAGCAAGTGGTGATATTGACCCAATGACCATAGGGATTGACCAAATTCGGACACCAAATCCACTCTCCTGGCTGGCTAGCTAACGAACTCCCGGCCTCGGACACTTGCAGACAGAGACAGACACTCCGGATTCGGTCACAAACAATCGATGTGTGAGAGTCGAAACTAAAATGTTAGTTTTTAGACTGCTTGGATGGATGTTGTGAAGAAAATACTTGTCTCCGACTTTTTAAACATCAACCGGTACAAGTTTACATGCATTCTTTGACTTTTGAGGCGGTGTGTTCTTGGCAGTCGCTAGGTAGGTGTGTGTGGCTAGCTAATTACAGCTAGCGAGGCACACACAAACCATTACCTAGCACTCACTCAGCAGTAAGCTAGGTAGCTATGATAGCTAACGACTAGAAAAAAAAAACTTCAAGTTGTCGACTTAATTAAATAAAAAAATCAATATTACTTTTACCCATCAACTGAAATTATATTTTAACTTACGGAGAAGAGGTGTCCCTTTTGCTTTTCACTTGTTTTGACAGACAATTTACACCCGTAATTCGATGTACAAAAAGAATAAATCCCGGGGATCCCCTCTTCAGCCCTGCCCGCTGCCACTCTGACCGGTTGCCAAATAATGAGCTGCTCTCACACATGGAACAAGGCGTCACTTCACTATCATGTGGTCACACAAGGGGCAACCGAGTCAGCATACATTAGGACCACTGATCATATCATACATGTAAAAAGTCCACCGTTTTCAGTTGCATCCTCTGTCTCGTCATCGCAGTGTTTAGCCCCCCCATCTAGTTTTGAATACTATAGCTGCCATCACAGTCTACACCACACTGCTGTTTTGTCATAAATATATATAAGCAGTAACTATCAGATTATTTTTTTTAAAGCATAGGCCAATAGATAGTCATTGAAAACGGTTATTGATCTGTAAATATTTCTTATTGTCATCATGGCACATGACAAGTCATTGCTTTAGTTTGAAATCTCCACAAAACAATAATGAGCAGCTCGAAAGTCAGTACTACAACAACAACACTGGTGCATAGCAATGTGGGACATACCAGACTTATGAATGTGCTATATGATGTCTCCACTCTCTTTCAATGAGTCCTGACCAATACCAATACTTCTCCAGATCATGTCATTGGGGACATGCAGATCTTGGAACAGTATCTCAGTGCAGACTTATTGAGAGAGACTGGGAATGGGATGCAAGTAATATAAGTGAGAACTTAGATCAGATTGCATCAGATTGTGGGCTAAATTGCACCAATTCAAAAGTAAAATTCAACCCCTGAATATCACTATAATTTAACCTTATCAATATCACAATCCCACCACAGCGGTCCCAATACTTCCCTGTGACTGAGTCATGCTGTGAACCTAATTTCAATCTGAAGTGAACCAAACCTTATACTGACCAACTAGGCCAGGGTTTCCAAAACTTGGTCCTGGGGCCACCCTCCTGGGTGCACATTTTGTTTTTTTTGCACTAGCAACACACAGCTGATTCAAATAGCCAAGTTATCATCAAGCTTTGATTATTTGAATCTGCTGTGTAGTGCTAGGGCAAAACCCAAAACGTGTACCCATGGGGGGCCCCAGGACCCGAGGGGAAACCCTGAATAAGGCTGATTGAAGTGTCTTCAAACCTTGGTGTCCTCATAACAATCAGTTATAAATTAAAACATGAAATTGGATACATTGACCAAAAGTGCATGTTATGCCTGGACCAAAAACAAAGCATACATCCAACTATAAATAGCTGAGGGCACCAAAATCAATGCCCTTGTCTAGCCACTGTATTCTCAATATCTAATTTGTTGTGTGAACTCAAGAGTAGTTCAAAAGAACACCTGTGGCATAAAGCTTGCATCCTCTTCTGTACGAGTTGATGACATTCCCTTTCCTGGATGGAGCAGTGAGAAATTAGAGAAACAGGAGAAATTATACAGTACCAGTGCACTCTGCTCAATCCTTTCTATTTGGGGCCAAATGTCAAGCGATATGTGAAGTGTCAGAAATCTGGCCTTTAGAGAAAAGGAAAATGGTTTGAATCCATTGCTTCAAATCAGTACAAAGGAAATATATGGACTATGTGTGACACTGGCTGTAAACAACAAGGCACTATTAACTTAATCCCTTCTGAAGTACAGTATCAATGCAGGAAGTACCCCTCCCTGTCATGATCAACAGTACTCACTATTTGGCAGGAAGCAACTTCTTTCAGAACTGTTTATGCTGACACTTATCACCTAACAAGCATCACTGCCCCAACAGCACTTATGAACATAGCCAAAATCCAACAACATATTACTTTCTAAAATGACGTACAAAACCGTGAGGCTGATTGGTGTAAAACGATTGTAGTTTGTTGGGTGTCCAGCAATTGTAAACTTGTTGAGTGTGCAAGTCATATCAAAGGAAAGACAGCCATAACAACTGCATGGCGGACTAGTCAAATGTGACCATTACTGCAACACTGACCCTGAGGTCAGTATTTATCCCTGCAGTAATTCACCATCAGGAGGGCTTCAGCATTCCCCTGGATAAGGAACACCTCACAAGGACTACAAATCAGACTCATCCGTCAAGTCAAAGGGAAAGGGTGGTTTAAAAAGGTACCCTCCTCTATCCTCTGCCTGAATGATACTCTACCCAAACTAACTCAACTTTGAATCACACATTAGACCCACAAGAAGCAAGGTGTCTTTTCTGTCTGGGATCATGTATTGTAATGTGCAGTTAGCTGGGGGAAATGTACTTTATGAAAGTGTTATCATAAAAGCTCAAAGAAGTTGTTTCCAAACAATTTCACAACACAATATGAATATAGTTCTAATTCTAATTCATGTAGGCTTTACAAAAGTTATAATAAACATCTAAGTACACTTCCTGACAAACATTTCCAAACAGTTTGGTTGTAAAAAAAAAAAAAAAATGTTTATTCAGACTTTTATAAAAAAAAAAAAAACTGTAATCAAAAAAACACATGCATAGAGTACTCAAGCTTTGTGTCCATATATTTTTACATTTCCACATGGGACACCTTCCTGAACTGTGGCAATTTCAAAAATAGTTCTGAGTTTGGGATGTACAGTACCAGTCAATAGTTTGGACACACCTACTCATTCAAGGATTTTTCTTTATTTGACTATTTTCTACATTGTAGAATTAGAAAAATAGTGAAGACATCAAAACTATGAAATAACACATATGGAATCATGTAGTAACCACATCCTCTTTAAACAAATCCAAATATATTTTAGTAGCCACCATTTGCCTTGATGACAGCTTTGCACACTCTTGGCATTATCTCAACCAGCTTCATGAGGTAGTCACCTGGAATGCATTTAAATTAACAGGTGTGCCTTGTTAAAAGTTAATTTGTGGAATTTCTTTCCTTCTTAATGTGTTTGAGCCAATTCGTTGTGTTGTGACAAGGTAGGGGTGGTATACAGAAGATAGCCCTATTTGGTAAAAGACCAAGTCCATATTATGGCAAGATCAGCTCAAATAGGCAAAGAGAAATGACAGTCCATCATTACTTTAAGACATGAAGGTCAGTCAATCCAGAAAAGTGCAGTCGCAAAAAAACTTCAAGTGCTATGATGAAACTGGCTCTCATGATGACAGCTCCAGGAAAGGAAGTTACCTCTGCTGCAAAGGGTAAGTTTATTAGAGTTAACTGCACCTCCGATTGCAGCCCAAATAAATGCTTCACAGAGTTAAATTAACAGACACATCTCATCATCAACTATTCAGAGGAGACTGCGTGAATCAGGCCTTCATGGTTGAATTCCTGCAAAGAAACCACTACTAAAGAACACCAATAAGAGGAAGAGACTTGCTTGGGCCAAGAAACATGACCAATGGACTTTAGACCGGTGGAAATCTGTCCTTTGGTCTGATGAGTCCACATTTGAGATTTTTGGTTCCAACCGCCGTGTCTTTGTGAGATGCAGAGTTGGTGAACGGATGATCTCCGTATGTGTGGTTCCCACCATGAAGCATGGAGGAGGAGGTGTGATGGTGTAGGCGTGCTTTGCTGGTGACATTGTCTGATTTATTTAGAATTCAAGGCACACTTAACCAGCATGGCTACCACAGCATTCTGCAGCTATACGCCATCCCATCTGGTTTGCAGTTAGTGGGACTAGCATTGGTTTTTCAACAGGACAATGACCCAAAACACACCTACAGGATGTGTAAGGGCTATTTGACCAAGAAGGAGAGTGATGGAGTGCTGCATCAGATGACCTGGCCTCCACAATCATCGGCCTCAACCCAATTGAGATGGTTTGGGATGAGTTGGACTGCAGAGTGAAGGAAAAGCAGCCAACAAGTGCTCAACATATGTGGAAACTCTTTCAAGAATGCTGGAAAATCATTCCAGGTGAAGCTGGTTGAGAGAATGCCAAGAGTGTGCAAAGCTGTCATCAAAGCAAAGGGTGGCTACTTTGAAGAATCTCAAATATAGAATATATTTTGATTTGTTTAACACTTTTTTGGTTATAACATGATTATATCAGGTATGAAGGTAAGACCCAAATGCAGACAACGTAGAATGAACAATGGTTTAATAATCCAACAGGGGCAGGCAATAGACAGGTCAAGGCAGGCAGGGGTCAGTAAACCAGAGGTGGGGCAACGGACGACAGGCAGGCTCAGGGTAGGCAGAGGTCAATAATCCAGAGGTGCAGGTTGGCAGGCAGGGTCAGGCAGAATGATCCGGCAGGCAGAGTCAGGACAGGCAAGTGTCAAAACCAGGAGGGCGATAAAAAGAGAGACTGGGAAAAGCAGGCGCTGATCCAAAAACGCTGGTTGACTAGACAAACAAGATGAACTGGCAACAGACAGAGAACACAGGTATAAATATACAGGGATAATGGGGAAGATGGGCGACACCTGGAGGGAGGTGGAGACAATCACAAAGACAGGTGAAACAGATCAGGGAGTGACAGATTCCATATGTGTTATTTCATAGCTTTGATGTCTTCACCATTATTACACAATGTAGAAATCAGTAAAAATAAAGAAAAACCCTTGAATGAGTAGGTGTGTCCAAAATGTTGACTGGTGCTGTATATAATCAAAAAGGAACATGTGTATTTATGACAGGGGCCAAATGTTACAGAAGTTTGCTGTCTCAAAGCAGGTTTATCAAAACACAGCTCAAAAGGGGCACCTGCTGGTCCAATAAATAACTGCACTTGAAATGCAAACCTTACTACTGAATTCAAAAGAACGTTCTGCTAGAAAATTATGCCTAGTTGTGAAAATCCTCAGGAATTGACTAGCAGCAGCAATTGCATAATTGTATCAGTAAATTCAGTGCATAAGTAAAATAACATTTGTACAAAGTAAACCAAACTGTTTACCACAACTTAATAACAATTTCCAATTTCACTGTTCTGCATTTAGCCCAGCACTCTGTCAGCTGTCAGCTGGTCATGCATCATCTGCAGCACTTTGTCCAGGTTATGCTAGTCCTCGGATAGGGCTGCAGCTACTCTGCAGTGCTGCTGCTGCCACTGCAGCTTATGGTGCAGCTCCTGAAGCTCTGACCGGAGTGGCTGCTGCTGTGAGATGACAGCCTTGTGTACCAATATCAGAAAATGGTGGTCAGAGTAGAGGCTCTTGCACTTCAAGGCGACTTTAAGGCCTTGCTCTTTGTCTACATGACTCGGTACTCACTTGTCAGAGAATGGAGCTTGGTCTGGAGGCCCTGGTAGTCTAACCCAACGTCCTGGAGCTTAGACTGCAGGCTGTGCTAGGAGGGTTTCATGTTCAGAGACCATGGTTTTATGTTCAGACATGAACTCCTGGTATTCAGCGAGGAGGTTGTGATGATCTGAGAGGAGCTCCTGAAGCTCCCCCTCTAGCGCCTGGTGATGAACTTCCAGTGGTTGGTTCTGATGATTTGGTGCTGCAACATCAGGGCTTGGTGCTGCAACATCAGGGCTTGGTGCAGCGACTTCTGAGCCTCACATGCTGAGCTTTCTGTCTGCAGCCTCTCACTCAGCTGAGCACTGTGGACCTTCACTGTGTCCAAAGCTGACTTCAGCTCCTTGACCATGGCCTCACCTTCCACAAATAGGCGGTGGCAGCGACTGCTCTCGGCCTGCAGGCTGGAAGCTAGGTCACTCTGTTCTTGCTTGCTCTTTGCAAAATTAACGGAATTTCTCAGCCTTGACCATCTCTGAGGCCACAGCTTCCTCCAAGTCACTGCAGATAGCTTTGGTCTCTTGACGCTCCTCCAGCTCAATCTAATGCTTGGAGAGGGCAGCCTCGAGGTAAGCCTCCAGGTCAGCCTGGAGTTTCTGTGTCCTGATCTTTTCCTCTGTCATTCTGACAGCGCTCAGACTCATTTCTGCATTGACCTCCAGGAAGGCCTTCACTTTAACCCTCAGGTCCTGCACTTGGGAGCTCTGATCTCGCTTTTCAAAGATCTCTCTCTCTCGGCTCTCTCTCTCTTTCGGCTCTCTCATTTAACTGTTCACTTTGAGCTTTATCTGCAGATTAAGTATCTCTATCACCATGGCCTGCCTCAGATGGAAACACTCTTCCAGAGGTTATTGCTGCTCATAGAGGGCAGCCTCGACGTCTAACTTTAGCTTCTGGCTCCTGCCGTGTTCCTCTGCCAGTTCAGAGGCCAGTTGGTCAGCCTTCAGCATAAGAGAAGGCAAGAGATTACTCTGTTCCTGCGCTCAGCTCCAGCTTCTCATCTTGCTTCTTGATCTTGCTCTGCTCCATCTTGAGGTCTGAAGCTATTTGAAGCTTCATGCTTGTGCAATGCTCCTTGTCCAGTGATGCCTGTAGAACAGCTAGCTGCCCCCCTTTTCTTCAGAGCCTCTCTCAGTGCAGCCATCTCGGAATCCTCCCCATGGGATGGATGTGCAAGGGACCTAGATGACTTGTTCCCTTCCTCAGCATACTTTTTTTGAGCTGGTAAAGACAGAGTGTGTAGGGGGCAGGCTGTTCCTGGACCGTGTTAGCAATAGATGAGGCAGACTTCTCACGCGTCTCCTTAATGATAGAGGTAGATTCCTTTCTCTGCATTTATTCCTGGGGCAGCAGCACCAGATGAAACATAGATATTTTAGTATCAGTATGTGGCCACTCTTTGAGCATCTTTACTCACATTAAAATAGTCATATAAAAATGATTATCACCCGTGTCCTGAGGGATGGAAGGGAATGGGTGGCCTTGTCATGGGCCTGTTCTTCACACTGTACCTGGTTGAAGCAAAGAAGTCAGAGAAGGTGGAAGAGGACGACTGCTCCTCGAGGAGGCAGACAGCTTCTGGGCCTCAATGACAGGGACAGACTTCTCATTAGATTCCTGATGTAGCAACATCACATGAAACAAAGGTATCTAGCATTAATGTGGCAGCTGGGGCCTGTCTTGTTGGATCTTTACTCACACTAAGATCACACTAGTTGGCTGCTCCTGGATGCCCATAGGAATACTCTGAAGAGACTCCTCATCAGACAACTGAGGCAGCAACATCACATGAAACATCAAATATTTGTACGGGCCACATTTAATTAATGTTTGTCCACCCACTGTAAGTGTAGTAGATTAAATGTTACCTGTTTATTGAGGGAAGACTTGTCACTTCCCTCTGCTTTCTGACTTTGGACAGAAGAGGCAGCATTGCCATCAGTATTGTGAAAGGATGATGCTGAGGAGGCAGGTTGCTTTTGGATCTGCTCAGCAATGGTGGAAAACTGCTCCTCTGCCTCCTCAATGATAAAGGCAGACTGCTTGTGGGCCTCCTTGGTGATAGAGGAGGCAGACTGCTCTAACTGTATCTCATCCTGTATCTCATGTATGTGGCCATTCTAAGATCCTCTTTACTCACACTAAGAACAGCATGGTGATTATTACCAGTGTCCTGCGGGATGGAAGGAACCGGGGCTCTTGTCGCCTCCCTTATTGGACATGTTCTCCACACTGTGGTTGACTGAGTCAAAGAAGGCGGTATATTTCTCCTGGACTTTAACAATAGAGGCAGACTTCTCCTGCGCCTCCTCCACAATAGAGACAGACTTCTCCTGCGCCTCCTCCACAATAGAGACAGACTTCTCCTGCACCTCCCCCACAATAGAGACAGACTTCTCCTGCACCTCCTCCACAATAGAGACAGACTTCTCCTGCACCTCCTCAACAATAGAGACAGATTTCTACTGCACCTCCTCCACAATAGAGACAGACTTCTCCTGCACCTCCTCCACAATAGAGACAGACTTCTCCTGCACCTCCTCCACAGTAGAGACAGACTTCTCCTGCACCTCCTCAACAATAGAGACAGATTTCTACTGCACCTCCTCCACAATAGAGACAGACTTCTCCTGCACCTCCTCCACAATAGAGACAGACTACTCCTGCACCTCCTCCACAATAGAGACAGACTTCTCCTGCACCTCCTCAACAATAGAGACAGACTTCTACTGCACCTCCTCCACAATAGAGACAGACTTCTCCTGCACCTCCTCCACAATAGAGGCAGACTTCTCCTGCACCTCCTCCACAATAGAGACAGACTTCTCCTGCACCTCCTCCACAATAGAGACAGACTTCTCCTGCCCCTCTTCAATAATAAAGACATACTTCTCCTGCACCTCTTCAACAATAAAGATAGACTTCTCCTGCACCTCTTCAACAATAAAGACAGACTTCTCCTGCACCTCTTCAACAATAAAGATAGACTTCTCCTGCACCTCTTCAACAATAAAGACAGACTTCTCCTGCACCTCTTCAACAATAAAGACAGACTTCTCCTGCACCTCTTCAACAATAAAGACAGACTTCTCCTGCACCTCTTCAACAATAAAGACAGACTTCTACTGCACCTCTTCAACAATAGAGGCAGACTTCTCCTGCACCTCTTCAACAATAGAGGCAGACTTCTCCTGCACCTCTTCAACAATAGAGGCAGACTTCTCCTGCACCTCTTCAACAATAGAGGCAGACTTCTCCTGCACCTCTTCAACAATAGAGGCAGACTTCTTAAAGCAGCAACATCACATGAAACAGAGGTTCCTTATATTACCTTTAGTTCAAATTAAATACATCTTTACCCATATATATAAATATAACCTTACCAGTTTATTGAGGTTGGACTTATCACCTGCCTTGGATGGTTCCTCCACTGCTCTCTGGGTTTCGGCAAAGGAATCAGCATTGCCAACAGCATTGTGACACGAGGATGCTGAGGATGGTGGATGTTCCTGGATCCCCTCAACAATAGAAGAGTCAGACTCCTCTCTCCTCTTTTTATCGCAGTGCTGGGGCAGCAGCATCACATGGAACAGAGGTATCTAGTATGAGAATAATGGTCCATTCTTAGAGCAGCATCTTTACGGACTCCTCTTTGAATATGCGTATTTCTCCAAAACTCAGTTGTCCTGAGTCTGCACAGAACTGACAGGACGTATGATCAATGGAGACACTCAAGTTTTTTTTATCCTGTATTTCTCAACACATTCATGAAAATGGCCTCCAAACCTTCCAGCTGGGGGAGATCTTCGTGGGCTATATTCCACCTTGTCTCAGGGTAGTAAGTCGGTGGTCTGTTGATATCCTTCTAGCAGTGTGGGGGCTGTGCTTTGTCCAGGGGTATTGTAGGACGGTGCCAGTGTCCCCGACTAACCCCTGTCTCAGTTTCCAGTATCTATGCTGCAATAGTCTATGTGCCGGGGGGCTAGAGTCAGTCTGTCCGATTTGGTGTAAATCTCCTGTCTTATCTGGAGTACTGTGTGAACTTAAGAATGCTCCTTCTAATTCTCTCGTATCTCTCTTCTCTCTCAGAGGACCTGAGCCCTAGGACCATGCCTCAGGACTACCTGGCCTGACGACTCCAGGCCCGGTCCCCAGTCCACCTGGTCTGCTGCTTTGCCCTTTTGCTATGGAACCCTAAATTGTTCACCAGACGTGTTACCTTGTTCCGGACCTGCTGTTTTCGACCCTCTCTCTCCCTCTCTAACGCACCTGCTGTCTCAATCTCTGAATGGCTATGAAAAACCAACTGACATTTACTCCTGAGGTACTGCCCTGTTACACCCTCTACAACCACTGTGATTATTATTTGACCCTGATGGTCATCTATGAACATATTGAAGAACGATCTGGCTTAAATGGCCATGTACTCTTATAATCTCCACCCGGCACAGCCAGAAGAGGACTGGCCAACCCTCAGAGCCTGGTTCCTCTTTTCTTCCTTGGTTCCTGCCTTTCTATGGAGTTTTTCCTAGCCACTGTGCTTCTACATCTGCTTTACATGTTCTTTTTGGGGTTTTATTCTAGGTTTCTGTATAAGCACTTTGTGACGTCTGCTGATATAAAAACAGCTTTATAAATACATTTGATTGAAACCTCACCGGTTTATTGAGGAATGTCTTGACACTCTTAGAGGAGTTTACACCTCCCTCACCATTTATCTCCTGTACTTCCTGGCTATGAGCACAGGATAGTGGCCTTGTCCCCAGCGCTTGGACAGGAGGGAACGGGAGTGATGCTGCAATGGATAGCAGCCTTTTTAAGGGCTCCTGACCAATTCTGTTATTTTGTGTTTTTTTGCACTGATTGTAACTTCTTTTGAAAATAAGGTTTCTGCCATTGTTTCCTATGACCGGAAAGAACTTCTGGACATCAGAACAGCGCAAAAATGTGTTGGTGAGTGCATAAACTGCCTCTACCATGCATTCTATTGGCGAACGTATCACTGGAGAACAAACTGGATGAGCGCAGTTCAAGGCTATCCTATCCTAACGGAACCTGAAGAACTGTAATATCCTATGTTTCTCTGAGTTGTGGCTGAACAAGGACATGGATCATATGCATCAAGCTGTTTTTTTATGCATCGGCCAGACAGAACGGAATCGCCCGGTAAGCTCAAGGTGGAGGTGTGTGTCTCTTTGTTAAAAACACCTGGTGCTCAATCTGTAATATTAAGGAAGTCTTGAGGTTCAGCTCACCTGAGTTATAATACTTCATGATAAGTTGTAGACAATTGTAACGGTCGTCGTATGAAGGAGAGGACCAAAGCGCAGCGTGGTATGTGTTCATCTTGATTTTTAATACGAATAGTGAACACTGAAACAAAAACAATAAAACGACAAACGAACAGTCCTGAACGGTGAAATAAAACACAGAACAGAAAATAAACACCCACGAAACACAAGTGGGAAAAGGCTACCTAAGTATGATTCTCAATCAGAGACAACTAACGACACCTGCCTCTGATTGAGAACCATACCAGGCCAAACGCAAACACAACATAGAAAACGGAACATAGACAACCCACCCAACTTACGCCCTGACCATACTAAAACAAAGACATAATATGTGGTGGCTCTGGCGCGGGACGTGGACCCCACTTCACCATAGTCCTTCTCCGCCTCTTTACCCGCCTCGTGGCCTCTTTAACGCGGTGACCCTCGCCGCCGACCTCGAACTGGGGACCCAAGCCACGGGTCCCGAATGGACGGGAGATTCCGGCAGCACCGGACGGACGGGAGATTCCGGCAGCACTGGACGGGCGGGAGACTCCGGCAGCTCCGGAGTGAAGGGCGATTCCGGCAGTTCCTGGCTGACGGACGGCTCCGGCAGCTCCTCGCTGACTAACGGCTCTGGCAGCTCAGGAGAGATGGGCGACTCTGGCAGCTCAGGACAGACGGGAGACTCTGGCAGCTCAGGACAGACGGGAGACTCTGGCAGCTCAGGACAGACGGGAGACTCTGGCAGCGCTAGGCACGAGGAAGACTCTGGCAGCGCTGAGCAGGCGGGAGCACCTGTAGGAAGGAGACGGAGAGACAGCCTGGTGCGGGGGGCTGCCACCGGAGGGCTGGTGCGTGGAGGTGGAACCGGATAGACCGGACCGTGAAGGCGCACTGGAGCTCTCGAGCACTGAGCCAGCCCAACCTTACCTGGTTGAATGCTCCCCGTAGCCAGGCTAGTGCGGCGAGGTGGAATAGCCCGCACTGGGCTGTACTGGCGAACCGGGGACACCATGCATAAGGCTGGTGCCATGTACCCCGGCCCGAGGAGACGCACTGGAGACCAGATGCGCTGAGCCGGCTTCATGGCACCTGGCTCGATGCCCACTCTAGCCCGGCCGATACGAGGCGCTGCTATGTATCGCACCGGGCATAGCACGGTCCCCCTCTCTCCACGGTAAGCACGAGGAGTTGGCTCAGGTCTCTTACCTGCCTTAGAAACACTCCCCGTGTGCCCCCCCCAATAAATGTTTGGGGCTGCCTCTCGGGCTTCCAGCCGCGCTGCCGTGCTGCCTCCTCATAACGTCGCCTCTGGCCAGTGATTTTGATGCATTTACATTTACATTTAAGTCATTTAGCAGACGCTCTTATCCAGAGCGACTTACAAATTGATGCAGTGAAACTGTTTTATCTGATTTCTATCAGCATGTCACCTGTGGCGAAGAAACTCTAGACCATCTTAACTCCACACACAGAAACGCATACAAAGCTTTCCATTTGGCAAATCTGGCCATAACTCTATCCTCCTTATTCCTGTTTACAAGCAAAAACTCAATCTGGAAGTACCAGTGATGCACTCAATATGGAAGTGGTTCGATGAAGCGGATACTAAGCTACAGGACTGTTCAGGGATTTATTGAGGAGTTTATCACATCAGTCACCGGCTTCATTAATAAATGCATCGACAACGTTATCCCCACATTGACCTTATGTATATATCCCAACCAGAGGCCATGGACTACAGGCAACATCCGTGCTGAGCTAAAGGCTAGAGCTGCCTCTATCAAAGAGCGGGACACTAATCCAGACACTGATAAGAAATCTCGCTACGCTCTCCGATGAACCATCAAACAGGCAAAGTGTCAATACAGGACTAAGATCGAATCCTACTACACCGGCTCTGATGCTCATTGGATGTGGCAGGGCTTGCAAACTATCATGGATTACAAAAGGAAACCCAGTCGCGACCTGCCCAGTGACGGAATCCTACCAGACAAGCTAAATGTCTTCTATGCTCGCTTCGAGGCAAGCCACACTGAACCATGCATGAGAGCACCAGCTGTTCCGGATGACTTTGTGATCATGCTGTCCTTAGCCGATGTGAGTAAGACTGTTAAACAGGTCAACATTCACCAGGCCACAGGGCAAGGTGGATTTACCAGGAAGGGTACTCAGAGCATGCGCTGACCAGCTGGCAAGTGTCTTCACTGACATTTTCAACCTCTCCCTGACACAGTCCGTAATACCTAAGTTTCAAGCGGACCACCATAGTTCCTGTGTCCAAGAACGCCAAGGTAACCTCCTTAAATTACTATCGCCTAGTAGTACTCACATCTGTAGCCATGAAATGCTTTGAAAGGCTGGTCATGGCTCACATCAACACCATCATCCCAGACACCCTGCCCCAACAGATCCACAGATGACGCAATATTTATTGCACTCCACATTGCCCTTTCCCACATGGACAAGAGGAACACTTATGTGAAAATTGTGTTCATTGACTACAGCTCAGCGTTCAACACGATAGTGCCCTCCAAGCTCCTTAATAAGCTAAAGACTCTGGGACTGAACACCTCCCTCTGCAACTGGATCCTTGACTTCCTGACGAGCCACCCCCATCCTGTACTCCCTACTCACCCAAGACTGTGTGGCCATGCACAACTCCAACACTGTCATTAGGTTTGCCAATGACACAACAGTGGTAGACCTGATCACTGACGACGATGAAACAGCCTATAGGGAGCAGGTCAGAGACCTGGCAGTGTGTTGCCAGGACAACAACCTCTCATTCAACGTCAGCAAGACAAAAGAGCTGATCGTGGACTACAGGAAATGGAGGGCAAAACAAGCCCCCATTCACATCAACGGGGCTGTAGTGGAGCGGGTTGAGAGCTTCAACCTCAGTGTCCACATCACTAAGGATTTATCATCGTCCACACACATACCAACACAGTCGTGAAGAGTGCCTGACAATGTCTCTTCCCTCTCAGGAGGTTGAAAAGATTTTGCATGGGCCCTTAGAAAGTTCTACAGCTGCACCATTGAGAGCATCTTGACTGGCAGCATCACCGCTTGGTATGGCAACTGCTTGGCATCCGACCGCAAGGCACTACAGAGGGTAATGCATATGGCTCAGTACATCGCTTGGGTCAAGCTCCCAGCCATCCAGGACCTCTATAACAGGCGATGTCAGAGGAAGGCCCTACTCCAGCCATCCAAATCATAGACTGTTCTCTCTGCTACCGCACAGCAAACGGTATCGATGCACCAAGTCTGGAACCAACAGGAACCCGAAGAGCTTCCACCACCAAGCCATAAGACTGCTACATAGTTAGTTAAATAGTTAACCAAATAGCTACCCAGACTATCTGTATAGACCCTTTTTGCACTAACTTTTTTGAAGTCACATAGGCTGCTACTATGTATTATTATTCGTAGTTATATGTACTGTACATATCTACCACAATGAACTTGTACCCCTGCACATCAACTCGGTAATGGTACCCCTGTATATAACCAAGTTATCATTACTCATTGTGTATTTATTAGTACTTTTATTATGAGGTGCTTTACTTTTCTGTTATTTCTCTATTTTGTTTATCTCTGTATTGTTGGGAAGGGCCCCTGAGTAAGCATTTCACTGTTGGTCTACACCTGTTGTTTAGGAAGCATGTGACAAATCAAATGTGATTTGATTTGAGAGGCAGGATGGTCCGCCACCACCTCCTTTGACTCTCTGCCCTGACATGGCTCTGCAATGAAGGAGCAATGATTTCAAGATAGACCTATTTGTACAGACACAGTACATATTTTTTTATGGTAGGAAATAACTGGTGAGATGATAGTATTAGCATTTGAGTATTTTATTAGGATCCCCATTAGCTGATGCTGAAGGAGCAGCTACTCTTGCTGGGGTCCACACAAAACACAAACATGGCATAATACAGAACATCAATAGATGAGAACAGCTCAGAGTTGCATATTTGAATACTCTGAAATCTTAGGAATACTTTACATGGAATGGTGGAAAATCATCCAAAACATACATATCATCTTCTGAAATGGCTTCAATTGCACAAGGAGATACATGTGTTGCTTTTGAAGGATACACACAAATACCATCAGAAATAGCAGTACATTAAAAACATGAATCACTGGAGCTAAAGTCCTGTTGCACATCTGGAGATGAATCAATCCAGTAGCCTGCACTCCAGTAGCCTGCACTCCAGTAGCCTGCACTCCTGCACTCCAGTAGCCTGCACTCCAGTAGCCTGCACTCCAGTAGCCTGCACTCCAGTAGCATGCACTCCAGTAGCCTGCACTCCAGTAGCCTGCACTCCAGCCTGCACTCCTGCACTCCAGTAGAATGCACTCCAGTAGAATGCACTCCAGTAGCCTGCACTCCAGTAGCCTGCACTCCAGTAGACTCCAGTAGCCTGCACTCCAGTAGACTGCACTCAAGTAGACTGCACTGCACTCCAGTAGCCTGCACTCCAGTAGCCTGCACTCCAGTAGCCTGCACTCCAGTAGCCTGCACTCCAGTAGACTGCACTCCAGTAGCCTGCACTCCAGTAGACTGCACTCCAGTAGCCTGCACTCCAGTAGCCTGCACTCCAGTAGCCTGCACTCCAGTAGCCTGCACTCCAGTAGACTGCACTCCAGTAGCCTGCACTCCAGTAGACTGCACTCAAGTAGACTGCACTCCAGTAGACTGCACTCCAGTAGACTGCACTCCAGTAGACTGCACTCCAGTAGACTGCACTCCAGTAGCCTGCACTCCAGTAGAATGCACTCCAGTAGACTGCACTCCAGTAGCCTGCACTCCAGTAGCCTGCACTCCAGTAGCCTGCACTCCAGTAGCCTGCACTCAAGTAGACCTGCACTCCAGTAGACTGCACTCCAGTAGACTGCACTCCAGTAGACTGCACTCCAGTAGCCTGCACTCCAGTAGCCTGCACTCCAGTAGCCTGCACTCCAGTAGCCTGCACTCCAGTAGACTGCACTCCAGTAGACTGCACTCCAGTAGACTGCACTCCAGTAGACTGCACTCCAGTAGACTGCACTCAAGTAGCCTGCACTCCAGTAGACTGCACTCAAGTAGCCTGCACTCCAGTAGCCTGCACTCCAGTAGCCTGCACTCAGTAGACTGCACTCCAGTAGCCTGCACTCCAGTAGCCTGCACTCCAGTAGCCTGCACTCCAGTAGCCTGCACTCCAGTAGCCTGCACTCCAGTAGACTGCACTCCAGTAGACTGCACTCCAGTAGACTGCACTCCAGTAGACTGCACTCCAGTAGACTGCACTCCAGTAGCCTGCACTCCAGTAGCCTGCACTCCAGTAGCCTGCACTCCAGTAGCCTGCACTCCAGTAGCCTGCACTCCAGTAGCCTGCACTCCAGTAGCCTGCACTCCAGTAGCCTGCACTCCAGTAGACTGCACTCCAGTAGAATGCACTCAAGTAGCCTGCACTCATTTACATTTACATTACATTTAAGTCATTTAGCAGACGCTCTTATCCAGAGCGACTTACAAATGCACCTTAAGACATCCAGTGGAACAGCCACTTTACAATAGCCTGCATCTAAATGCTCCAAGGGGGGCCTGAGACTCCATTACTGCACTCCTATCCTAGGTATTCCTGCACTCAGGTGGGGTTTCAGGTGTCTGCACGGAAGGTGGTGATTGACTCCGCTGTCCTGCACTCCAGTCGTGAGGGAGTTTGTTCCACCAGTTGGGGGCAGCTCAGTTTTGACTGGGCTGCACTCCAGTAGACTGCACTGCAGTGGTAGGGAGTAGCAGGCCAGAGGTGGATGAACTCCAGTGCCCTTGTTTGGGTGTAGGGCCTGATCAGAGCCTGGAGGTACTGAGGTGCCGTTCCCCTCACAGCTCCGTAGGCAAGCACCATGCCTTGTACTCCAGCTGCACTCTGGAAGCCAGTGGAGAGAGCGGAGGAGCGGGGTGACTGAGAGAACTTGGGAAGGTTGAACACCAGACGGCACTGCGGCGTTCTGGATGAGTTGTAGGGGTTTAATGGCACAGGCAGGTAGCCTGCACTCAGCAGTTGCAGTAATCCAGACGGGAGATGACAAGTAGCCTGCACTCCAGTAGCGCTGCACTCCAGTGAGGCAGGGTGCACTCATGTTGTAGAGCATGCCTAGTAAGAACCTGCACCCAGTAGCCTGCACTCCAGGGTGTTGTCCAGGATCACGCCAAGGTTCTTAGCGCTCTGGGAGGAGGACACAATGGAGTTGTCAGCCGTGCACTCCAGGAACTGCAGTCCTTCCCGGGAGGAAGAGCAGCTCCGTCTTGCACGAGGTTCAGCTTGAGGTGGTGATCCGTCATCCACACTGATAGTCTGCACTCAGAGATGCGATTTGCCACCTGGTCACTCAGAAGGGGAAAGGAGAAGCACTCCATCAAGCCTAATTGTGCACTCCTGCATAGCAATGATAGGAGAGACCATGTGAGGTTATGACAGACCAAGTGACTTGGTGTATAGCAGAATAGGAGACTGCACTAGAACAGAGCCCTGGGGGACTCCAGTGGTGAGCCTGCAGGAGACTTCTCACCACGCCACCTGGTAGGAGCGACCTCAGGTAGACTGCACTCCAGTAGCGTGCACTCCAGTAGATGCCCAAGTAGCCTGCACTCCAGAGGGTGCACTCCAGTAGGATCTGCATGGTTCACAGTAGAAGGCACCCAGTGCACTCCAGAGGAGAGAGAGTTAGCTTTAGCAGTGCGGAGGGCCTCCGTGATACAGAGAAGAGCACTCAGTTGAATGACTAGTCTTGCACTCCACTGATTTGGATCAGTAGGTCATTCTGAGAGAGATGCAGCTGCACCAAGGAGCCTGCACGTTCTGCAGAGTTTGCAGAGAAACTCAGTAGACTCAGGGATACTGCACTGTAGTTGTTGACACTCCAGGGATCTGCACTTTTTTCAGTAGCCTGCACTCACAGTAGAAGCACAGAAGGGACGAAGCCAGCGGTCAGGGATGAGACTGCACTCAGGTGAGGTAAGTAGACTGCACTCCAGTAATGGTCTGCACTCCAGTAGAGGGAATGCACTCAGGTTGTTGGGCGGCCGTAGCCTCACAAGACTGCACTCAGAGATTTCATCTGGAGAGAGAGGGTAGAAAGAGGTCAGAGCTAGGGCAGTGTGAGCAGAACTGCACTGTCACTCCAGTTTGCACTTAGCCTCGGATGCACCTCCAAAATGGTTGACTGCACTGCAGTAGCCTGCACTCCAGGAGGGACTGAAGGTGGCAAAGAGCTGCACTAGGGTTAGAGGCAGATGCACTGGAATTTAGAGTGCAGAAAGTGGCTTTAGCAGCAGAGACAGAAGAGGAAAATGTAGAGCACTCAGTAGGAGGGAGTGAAAGGATGCCAGGTCCGCAGGGAGCCTGCACTCAGTTTTCCTGCACTCCAGCTAGCCTGCCTCGGAGCCCTGACTGTGAGCTCAAGAGTCGCGAGCCACGGAGCACTCCGAGCCGGCCTGGAGGATAGGGGACATAGCAATCAGGGATGCAGAAAGGGAGCACTCCAGGAGACTGCACTCAAGGTGGAGGCAGAATCAGGAGATAGGTTGGAGAAGGTTTGAGCAGACTCCAGGGAAGAGATGATAGGATGGAAGAGGAGAGAGTAGCCTGCACTCCAAGATAGGGACTGCACTCCAGTAGGGGCAGTGCACTGGGAAGTGTTGGATGAGAGCAAGAGGGAAAAGGATACAAGGTAGTGGTCGGAGACTGCAGGGGAGTTGCAGTGAGGTTAGTAAGCACATCTAGTAAAGATGAGCTGCACTCGTACACTCCAGTGAGAGAGGGCACTCCAGGTGAGAGGGTGAGGTCAAAAGAGCCTGCACAGTGGAAAGAAGGAGGCAGAGAGGAATGACTCAAGGTAGACGTGCACTCCAGTTAAAGTCTGCCAGAACTGCACTCCAGAGCCTGCACTCCAGCAGCCTGTGAGCCGTCCTCAGGAAAGCCTGGCACTCAAGCTCAGATGAACTCCAGCACCTGGAGGGCGATAAATGATAAGGATGTTAAGCACTGAAAGGGCTGGTAACTGTGACAGCATGGAATCCAGTAGACTGATGGGTAGGCACTCAAGAGAGAATGCACTCACAGGGAGAGATGCACTCCAGTAGCCACCACCCCGCTGACCAGAAGCTCAGAGAACACGTGGCCTGCAGGAGTACTCCAGCAGTGTTATCTGTGGTGATCCAGTTTCCGTCAGTGCCAAGAAGTCGAGGACTGGAGGGAGGCACTAGCTGAGATGAACTCTGCCTTGTTGACTGCACGCAGAGCAAAGGCACTAGACTGCCGGAGACCTGGAACTCCACGTGGGTCACTCAAGTGCCTGCACTCCACCAGATGCACTAGAGCCTGCACCTGTGCACTCGTTTGTACTGTGCAGACTCAAGAGGCACTCCAGAGAACAGGGATAGACAGACACATAGTTGACACTCAGAAGAGGCTACTAATGCAAAGGAGATTCAAGTGGACTACACGTCTCGAATGCACTCAGAAAGTGCACTCCAGTAGACTGCACTCCAGTAGCAGGAATCTTATTGACTAAAATAATTCAAATGATACAGTACTGCTGAAGTAGGCTAGCTGGCAGTGGCTGCGTTGTTGTTGTTCTATCTCTCTATAGTGCTGTTTCTGCACTCCAGTATTATGGTCTCTTGTTTCTTTAGAGGTTTCACTCCTTTTCTTTTCCTTATTCTTCTGTCCTTAGCCTGTCTTCCTTTCTTCTGTTAACTAGATATTTTTTGTTGTTATTATTTGTAAGCTAGCTAGCTTCTTCCAGGAGAGTCCTCCAGTAGCAACTGCACTAGCAACAAGTAAACTGCACTCAGTAGACTGAGCAATCAGCTAGCTAAGATACTGTACAATTTTATGAAAAATAGTTACTTCTTCAAAAGCTGTCTTTTGTTTGTTCCTGCACTTCTAGTGAGTCTGCACTTTTCTCTTGATTTTTTTCGAGTACTGCACTCCAAAAAAACTGCACTCAATATATACAGTAGCTCTTTTTCAGCAGCTGCACTCAGTTTAGAACTGCACTCCAGTAGCCTGCACTCCAGTAGACTGCACTCCAGTAGACTGCACTCAAGTAGCCTGCACTCCAGTAGACTGCACTCCAGTAGCCTGCACTGCACTCCAGTAGACTGCACTCCAGTAGACTGCACTCCAGTAGACTGCACTCAGTAGACTGCACTCCAGTAGCCTGCACTCCAGTAGACTGCACTCCAGTAGCCTGCACTCCAGTAGACTGCACTCAAGTAGCCTGCACTCCAGTAGACTGCACTCAAGTAGCCTGCACTCCAGTAGCCTGCACTCCAGTAGACTGCACTCCAGTAGACTGCACTCCAGTAGCCTGCACTCCAGTAGACTGCACTCCAGTAGCCTGCACTCCAGTAGCCTGCACTCCAGTAGCCTGCACTCCAGTAGCCTGCACTCCAGTAGACTGCACTCACAGTAGCCTGCACTCCAGTAGCCTGCACTCCAGTAGACTGCACTCACTCAGTAGCCTGCACTCCAGTAGCTGCACTCCAGTAGCCTGCACTCCAGTAGACTGCACTGCACTCCAGTAGAATGCACTCCAGTAGACTGCACTCCAGTAGCCTGCACTCCAGTAGCCTGCACTCCAGTAGCTGCACTCCAGTAGCCTGCACTCCAGTAGACTGCACTCCAGTAGACTGCACTCCAGTAGACTGCACTCAAGTAGCCTGCACTCCAGTAGCCTGCACTCCAGTAGCCTGCACTCCAGTAGACTGCACTCCAGTAGACTGCACTCCAGTAGACTGCACTCCAGTAGACTGCACTCCAGTAGACTGCACTCCAGTAGCCTGCACTCCAGTAGACTGCACTCCAGTAGACTGCACTCAAGCACCCAGTGCACTCCAGTAGCCTGCACTCCAGTAGACTGCACTCCAGTAGACTGCACTCCAGTAGACTGCACTCCAGTAGCCTGCACTCCAGTAGACTGCACTCAAGTAGCCTGCACTCCAGTAGCCTGCACTCCAGTAGACTGCACTCAAGTAGACTGCACTCCAGTAGACTGCACTCCAGTAGCCTGCACTCCAGTAGACTGCACTCCAGTAGCCTGCACTCCAGTAGACTGCACTCCAGTAGACTGCACTCCAGTAGCCTGCACTCCAGTAGACTGCACTCCAGTAGACTGCACTCCAGTAGCCTGCACTCCAGTAGCCTGCACTCCAGTAGCCTGCACTGCACTCAGTAGCCTGCACTCCAGTAGCCTGCACTCCAGTAGACTGCACTCCAGTAGCCTGCACTCCAGTAGACTGCACTCCAGTAGCCTGCACTCCAGTAGCCTGCACTCCAGTAGCCTGCACTCCAGTAGCTGCACTCCAGTAGCCTGCACTCCAGTAGACTGCACTCCAGTAGCCTGCACTCCAGTAGACTGCACTCCAGTAGACTGCACTCCAGTAGACTGCACTCCAGTAGCCTGCACTCCAGTAGCCTGCACTCCAGTAGCCTGCACTCAAGTAGCCTGCACTCCAGTAGCCTGCACTCCAGTAGCCTGCACTCAAGTAGCCTGCACTCCAGTAGTGCACTCCAGTAGACTGCACTCCAGTAGCCTGCACTCCAGTAGCCTGCACTCCAGTAGACTGCAGCCTGCACTCCAGTAGCCTGCACTCCAGTAGACTGCACTCCAGTAGACTGCACTCCAGTAGACTGCACTCCAGTAGCCTGCACTCCAGTAGCCTGCACTCCAGTAGACTGCACTCCAGTAGCCTGCACTGCACTCCAGTAGACTGCACTCCAGTAGCCTGCACTCCAGTAGACTGCACTCAGTAGCCTGCACTCCAGTAGACTGCACTCCAGTAGCCTGCACTCCAGTAGCCTGCACTCCAGTAGCCTGCACTCCAGTAGCCTGCACTCCAGTAGCCTGCACTCCAGTAGCCTGCACTCCAGTAGACTGCACTCCAGTAGCCTGCAGTAGACTGCACTCCAGTAGCCTGCACTCCAGTAGCCTGCACTCCAGTAGCCTGCACTCAAGTAGCCTGCACTGCAGCTGCACTAGTAGACTGCACTCCAGTAGCCTGCACTCCAGTAGCCTGCACTCCAGTAGACTGCACTCAAGTAGCCTGCACTCCAGCACTCAGTAGCCTGCACTCCAGTAGCCTGCACTCCAGTAGCCTGCACTCCAGTAGCCTGCACTCCAGTAGACTGCACTCCAGACTGCACTCCAGAGCTGCACTCCAGTAGCCTGCACTCCAGTAGCCTGCACTCCAGTACAGCCTGCACTCCAGTAGACTGCACTCCAGTAGCCTGCACTGCCAGTAGACTGCACTCCAGTAGCCTGCACTCCAGTAGCCTGCACTCCAGTAGCCTGCACTCCAGTAGCCTGCACTCCAGCCTGCACTCCAGTAGCCTGCACTCCAGTAGCCTGCACTCCAGTAGCCTGCACTCCAGTAGACTGCACTCCAGTAGACCTGCACTCCAGTAGCCTGCACTCCAGTAGACTGCACTCCAGTAGCTGCACTCCAGTAGACTGCACTCCAGTAGACTGCACTCCAGCCTGCACTCCAGTAGCCTGCACTCCAGTAGACTGCACTCCAGTAGCCTGCACTCCAGTAGCCTGCACTCCAGTAGACTGCACTCCAGTAGACTGCACTCCAGTAGCTGCACTCCAGTAGACTGCACTCCAGTAGACTGCACTCCAGCAGACTGCACTCCAGTAGCACTGCACTCCAGTAGCCTGCACTCCAGTAGAGACTGCACTCCAGTAGCCTGCACTCCAGTAGCCTGCACTCCAGTAGACTGCACTCCAGTAGCCTGCACTCCAGTAGACTGCACTCAGTAGCCTGCACTCCAGTAGACTGCACTCCAGTAGCCTGCACTCCAGTAGACTGCACTCCAGTAGCCTGCACTCCAGTAGCCTGCACTCCAGTAGACTGCACTCCAGTAGACTGCACTCCAGTAGACTGCACTCCAGTAGCCTGCACTCACAGTAGACTGCACTCCAGTAGACTGCACTCAGTAGACTGCACTGCACTCCAGTAGACTGCACTCCAGTAGACTGCACTCTAGTAGACTGCCTGCACTCCAGTAGACTGCACTCCAGTAGCCTGCACTGCACTCCAGTAGCCTGCACTCCAGTAGACTGCACTCAAGTAGCCTGCACTCCAGTAGACTGCACTCAGTAGCTGCACTCCAGTAGCCTCCACTGCACTCAGTAGCCTGCACTCCAGTAGACTCCAGTAGACTGCACTCCAGTAGACTGCACTCCAGTAGCCTGCACTCCAGTAGCCTGCACTCCAGTAGCCTGCACTCCAGTAGACTGCACTCCAGTAGCCTGCACTCACAGTAGCCTGCACTCCAGTAGCTCCAGTAGCCTGCACTCCAGTAGCCTGCACTCCAGTAGACTGCACTCCAGTAGCCTGCACTCCAGTAGCCTGCACTCCAGTAGCCTGCACTCCAGTAGACTGCACTCCAGTAGCTGCACTCCAGTAGACTGCACTCAGTAGCCTGCACTCCAGTAGACTGCACTCCCTGCACTCCAGTAGACTGCACTCCAGTAGCCTGCACTCCAGTAGCCTGCACTCCAGTAGCCTGCACTCAAGTAGCCTGCACTGCACAGTAGACTGCACTCCAGTAGACTGCACTCCAGTAGACTGCACTCCAGTAGACTGCACTCCAGTAGCCTGCACTCCAGTAGACTGCACTCCAGTAGACTGCACTCCAGTAGCCTGCACTCCAGTAGCTGCACTCCAGTAGCCTGCACTCCAGTAGCCTGCACTCCAGTAGACTGCACTCAAGTAGCCTGCACTCCAGTAGAATGCACTCCAGTAGACTGCACTCAAGTAGCCTGCACTCCAGTAGACTGCACTCAAGTAGCCTGCACTCCAGTAGACTGCACTCAAGTAGCCTGCACTCCAGTAGCCTGCACTCCAGTAGCCTGCACTCCAGTAGCCTGCACTCCAGTAGCCTGCACTCCAGTAGACTGCACTCCAGTAGACTGCACTCCAGTAGCCTGCACTCCAGTAGACTGCACTCCAGTAGACTGCACTCAAGTAGACTGCACTCCAGTAGACTGCACTCCAGTAGCCTGCACTCCAGTAGCCTGCACCTGCACTGCACTCCAGTAGACTGCACTCAAGTAGCCTGCACTCCAGTAGACTGCACTCAAGTAGACTGCACTCCAGTAGACTGCACTCAAGTAGCCTGCACTCCAGTAGACTGCACTCAAGTAGCCTGCACTCCAGTAGCCTGCACTCCACAGTAGACTGCACTCCAGTAGACTGCACTCCAGTAGCCTGCACTCCAGTAGCCTGCACTCCAGTAGACTGCACTCCAGTAGACTGCACTCCAGTAGACTGCACTCCAGTAGCCTGCACTCCAGTAGACTGCACTCCAGTAGCCTGCACTCCAGTAGACTGCACTCCAGTAGCCTGCACTCCAGTAGACTGCACTCCAGTAGACTGCACTCCAGTAGCCTGCACTGCACTCCAGTAGCCTGCACTCCAGTAGACTGCACTCAAGTAGCCTGCACTCCAGTAGCCTGCACTCCAGTAGACTGCACTCAAGTAGCCTGCACTGCTGCACTCCAGTAGACTGCACTCCAGTAGCCTGCACTGCACTCCAGTAGCCTGCACTCCAGTAGAATGCACTCAAGTAGCCTGCACTCCAGTAGCCTGCACTCCAGTAGACTGCACTCAAGTAGCCTGCACTCCAGTAGACTGCACTCAAGTAGCCTGCACTCCAGTAGACTGCACTCCAGTAGCCTGCACTCCAGTAGCCTGCACTCAGTAGCCTGCACTCCAGTAGCTCCAGTAGACTGCACTCATGTAGCCTGCACTCCAGTAGCCTGCACTCCAGTAGACTGCACTCAAGTAGACTGCACTCCAGTAGCCTGTACTCCAGTAGTCTGCACTCCAGTAGACTGCACTCAAGTAGCCTGCACTCCAGTAGAATGCACTCCAGTAGCCACTGCAAGTAGCACTGCACTCCAGTAGACTGCACTCAGTAGACTGCACTCCAGTAGACTGCACTCCAGTAGACTGCACTGCACTCCAGTAGACTGCACTCAAGTAGCCTGCACTCCAGTAGACTGCACTCCAGTAGACTGCACTCCAGTGCACTCCAGTAGACTGCACTCAGTAGCCTGCACTCCAGTAGCCTGCACTCCAGTAGACTGCACTCAGTAGACTGCACTCCAGTCTGCACTCAAGTAGCTGCACTCCAGTAGACTGCACTCAGTAGCCTGCACTCCAGTAGACTGCACTCCAGTAGCCTGCACTCCAGTAGCCTGCACTCCAGTAGACTGCACTCCAGTAGCCTGCACTCCAGTAGACTGCACTCCAGTAGCCTGCACTCCAGTAGACTGCACTCCAGTAGACTGCACTCAGTAGCCTGCACTCCAGTAGCCTGCACTCCAGTAGACTGCACTCAGTAGACTGCACTCCAGTAGACTGCACTCCAGTAGACTGCACTCCAGTAGACTGCACTCAGTAGCCTGCACTCAGTAGACTGCACTCAGCCTGCACTCCAGTGCACTCAGTAGACTGCACTCCAGTAGACTGCACTCCAGTAGACTGCACTCCAGTAGCCTGCACTCCAGTAGACTGCACTCAAGTAGCCTGCACTCCAGTAGACTGCACTCCAGTAGACTGCACTCCAGTAGACTGCACTCCAGTAGCCTGCACTCCAGTAGCCTGCACTCCAGTAGCCTGCACTCCAGTAGACTGCACTCCAGTAGACTGCACTCAAGTAGCCTGCACTCCAGTAGCCTGCACTCCAGTAGACTGCACTCCAGTAGACTGCACTCCAGTAGACTGCACTCAAATAGCCTGCACTCCAGTAGCCTGCACTCCAGTAGACTGCACTCAAGTAGCCTGCACTCCAGTAGACTGCACTCCAGTAGACTGCACTCCAGTAGACTGCACTCCAGTAGCCTGCACTCCAGTAGACTGCACTCCAGTAGACTGCACTCCAGTAGACTGCACTCAAGTAGCCTGCACTCCAGTAGACTGCACTCAAGTAGCCTGCACTCCAGTAGCCTGCACTCCAGTAGACTGCACTCAAGTAGACTGCACTCCAGTAGACTGCACTCCAGTAGCCTGCACTCCAGTAGACTGCACTCAAGTAGCCTGCACTCCAGTAGCCTGCACTCCAGTAGAATGCACTCCAGTAGCCTGCACTCCAGTAGCCTGCACTCCAGTAGACTGCACTCAAGTAGACTGCACTACAGTAGACTGCACTCCAGTAGCATGCACTCCAGTAGACTGCACTCAAGTAGCCTGCACTCCAGAAGACTGCACTCAAGTAGACTGCACTCCAGTAGACTGCACTCCAGTAGACTGCACTCCAGTAGACTGCACTCAGTAGCCTGCACTCCAGTAGCCTGCACTCCAGTAGACTGCACTCCAGTAGCCTGCACTCCAGTAGCCTGCACTCCAGTAGACTGCACTCCAGTAGACTGCACTCCAGTAGACTGCACTCAGTAGACTGCACTCCAGTAGCCTGCACTCCAGTAGCACTCCAGTAGACTGCACTCCAGTAGCCTGCACTCCAGTAGACTGCACTCCAGTAGACTGCACTCCAGTAGCCTGCACTCCAGTAGCCTGCACTCCAGTAGACTGCACTCCAGTAGACTGCACTCCAGTAGCCTGCACTCCAGTAGACTGCACTCCAGTAGCCTGCACTCCAGTAGACTGCACTCCAGTAGACTGCACTCCAGTGCACTGCAGTAGCTGCACTCAGTAGCTGCACTCCAGTAGCCTGCACTCCAGTAGCCTGCACTCCAGTAGCCTGCACTCCAGTAGCCTGCACTCCAGTAGCCTGCACTCCAGTGCACTCAGCCTGCACTCCAGTAGCCTGCACTCCAGTAGCCTGCACTCCAGTAGCCTGCACTCCAGTAGCTGCACTCCAGCAGCTGCACTCCAGTAGCCTGCACTCCAGTAGACCTGCACTCCAGTAGCCTGCACTCCAGTAGACTGCACTCCAGTAGCCTGCACTCCAGTAGACCTGCACTCCAGTAGCCTGCACTCCAGTAGCCTGCACTCCAGTAGCCTGCACTGCACTCCAGTAGCCTGCACTCCAGTAGCCTGCACTCCAGTAGACTGCACTCCAGTAGCCTGCACTCCAGTAGACTGCACTCAGTAGCCTGCACTCCAGTAGCCTGCACTCCAGTAGACTGCACTCAGTAGCCTGCACTCCAGTAGACTGCACTCACTCAGTAGCCTGCACTCCAGTAGACTGCACTCCAGTAGACTGCACTCCAGTAGCCTGCACTCCAGTAGACTGCACTCCAGTAGCCTGCACTCAAGTAGCTGCACTCCAGTAGACTGCACTCCAGTCACTCCAGTAGCCTGCACTCCAGTAGCCTGCACTCCAGTAGACTGCACTCCAGTAGCCTGCACTCCAGTAGACTGCACTCCAGTAGACTGCACTGCACTCCAGTAGACTGCACTCCAGTAGACTGCACTCCAGCCTGCACTCCAGTAGCCTGCACTCCAGTAGACTGCACTCCAGTAGCCTGCACTCCAGTAGACTGCACTCCAGTAGACTGCACTCCAGTAGACTGCACTCCAGTAGACTGCACTCCAGTAGCCTGCACTCCAGTAGACTGCACTCCAGTAGACTGCACTCCAGTAGCCTGCACTCCAGTAGCCTGCACTCCAGTAGCCTGCACTCCAGTAGCCTGCACTCCAGTAGCCTGCACTCCAGTAGACTGCACTCCAGTAGCCTGCACTCAGTAGACTGCACTCAAGTAGCCTGCACTCCAGTAGAATGCACTCCAGTAGACTGCACTCCAGTAGCTGCACTCCAGTAGCCTGCACTCCAGCACTCCAGTAGACTGCACTCCAGTAGACTGCACTCCAGTAGCCTGCACTCCAGTAGCCTGCACTCCAGTAGCCTGCACTCCAGTAGCCTGCACTCCAGTAGCCTGCACTCCAGCAGCCTGCACTCCAGTAGCCTGCACTCCAGTAGCCTGCACTCCAGTAGCCTGCACTCCAGTAGCCTGCACTCCAGTAGACTGCACTCCAGTAGACTGCACTCCAGTAGCCTGCACTCCAGTAGACTGCACTCCAGTAGCTGCACTCCAGTAGCCTGCACTCCAGCAGCCTGCACTCAGTAGCCTGCACTCCAGTAGCCTGCACTCCAGTAGACACTCCAGCCTGCCTGCACTCCAGTAGCCTGCACTCCAGTAGCCTGCACTCCAGTAGACTGCACTCCAGTAGCCTGCACTCCAGCAGACTGCACTCCAGTGCCTGCCTGCACTCCAGTAGCCTGCACTCCAGTAGACTGCACTCCAGTAGCCTGCACTCCAGTAGACTGCACTCCAGTAGCCTGCACTCCAGCACTCCAGTAGCTGCACTCCAGTAGACTGCACTGCACTCCAGTAGCCTGCACTCCAGTAGACTGCACTCCAGTAGCCACTCCAGCACTCCAGCAGACTGCACTCAGTAGCCTGCACTCCAGTAGCCTGCACTCCAGTAGCCTGCACTCCAGTAGCCTGCACTCCAGTAGACTGCACTCCAGTAGCTGCACTCCAGTAGACTGCACTCCAGTAGACTGCACTCAGTAGCCTGCACTCCAGTAGCTGCACTCCAGTAGCCTGCACTCCAGCAGACTGCACTCCAGTAGCCTGCACTCCAGTAGCCTGCACTCCAGTAGCACTGCACCAGTAGACTGCACTCCAGTAGCCTGCACTCCAGTAGACTGCACTCCAGTAGCCTGCACTCCAGTAGCCTGCACTCAGTAGCCTGCACTCAGTAGCCTGCACTCCAGTAGCCTGCACTCAGTAGCCTGCACTCAGTAGCCTGCACTCCAGTAGCCTGCACTCCAGTAGCCTGCACTCACAGTAGACTGCACTCCACTCCAGTAGCCTGCACTCCAGTAGACCTGCACTCCAGTAGCCTGCACTCCAGTAGACTGCACTCCAGTAGACTGCACTCCAGTAGACTGCACTCCACTCCAGTAGACTGCACTCCAGTAGCCTGCACTCCAGTAGCTGCACTCCAGTAGCCTGCACTCCAGTAGCCTGCACTCCAGTAGCCTGCACTCCAGCACTCCAGTAGCCTGCACTCCAGTAGACTGCACTCCAGTAGCCTGCACTCCAGTAGCCTGCACTCCAGTAGCCTGCACTCCAGTAGACTGCACTCAGTAGCCTGCACTCCAGTAGCCTGCACTCCAGTAGACTGCACTCCAGTAGACTGCACTCCAGTAGCCTGCACTCCAGTAGCCTGCACTCCAGTAGCCTGCACTCCAGTAGCCTGCACTCCAGTAGCCTGCACTCCAGTAGCCTGCACTCCAGTAGCCTGCACTCCAGTAGCCTGCACTCCAGTAGCCTGCACTCCAGTAGCCTGCACTCCAGTAGACTGCACTCCAGTAGCCTGCACTCCAGTAGCCTGCACTCCAGCCTGCACTCCAGTAGCCACTGCACTCCAGTAGACTGCACTCCAGTAGCTGCACTCCAGTAGACTGCACTCCAGTAGCCTGCACTCCAGTAGCTGCACTCCAGTAGCCTGCACTCCAGTAGCCTGCACTCCAGTAGACTGCACTCCAGTAGACTGCACTCCAGTAGACTGCACTCCAGTAGACTGCACTCCAGTAGCCTGCACTCCAGTAGCCTGCACTCCAGTAGACTGCACTCCAGTAGCCTGCACTCCAGTAGACTGCACTCAAGTAGCCTGCACTCCAGTAGACTGCACTCCAGTAGCCTGCACTCCAGTAGACTGCACTCAAGTAGACTGCACTCAGTAGCCTGCACTCCAGTAGACTGCACTCAGTAGCTGCACTCAGTAGACTGCACTCAGTAGCCTGCACTCCAGTAGACTGCACTCCAGTAGCCTGCACTCCAGTAGCCTGCACTCCAGTAGCCTGCACTCCAGTAGACTGCACTCCAGTAGACTGCACTCAAGTAGCCTGCACTCCAGTAGACTGCACTCCAGTAGACTGCACTCCAGTAGACCTGCACTCCAGTAGCTGCACTCCAGTAGCCTGCTGCACTCCAGTAGACTGCACTCCAGTAGACTGCACTCCAGTGCACTCCAGTAGCCTGCACTCCAGTAGCCTGCACTCCAGTAGCCTGCACTCCAGTAGACTGCACTGCTGCACTCCAGTAGACTGCACTCCAGTAGCCTGCACTCCAGTAGACTGCACTCCAGTAGACTGCACTCAGTAGCCTGCACTCCAGTAGCCTGCACTCCAGTAGACCTGCACTCCAGTAGACTGCACTCAGTAGCCTGCACTCCAGTAGCCTGCACTCCAGTAGACTGCACTCCAGTAGACTGCACTCCAGTAGACTGCACTCCAGTAGACTGCACTCCAGTAGACTGCACTCCAGTAGCCTGCACTCCAGCAGCCTGCAGCCTGCACTCCAGTAGACTGCACTCCAGTAGCCTGCACTCCAGTAGACTGCACTCCAGTAGCCTGCACTCCAGTAGACTGCACTCCAGTAGCCTGCACTCCAGTAGACTGCACTCCAGTAGCCTGCACTCCAGTAGCCTGCACTCCAGTAGACTGCACTCCAGTAGACTGCACTCCAGTAGCCTGCACTCCAGTAGACTGCACTCAAGTAGCCTGCACTCCAGTAGACTGCACTCCAGTAGACTGCACTCCAGTAGACTGCACTCAAGTAGCCTGCACTCCAGTAGCCTGCACTCCAGTAGACTGCACTCAAGTAGCCTGCACTCCAGTAGACTGCACTCCAGTAGACTGCACTCCAGTAGACTGCACTCCAGTAGCCTGCACTCCAGTAGACTGCACTCCAGTAGCCTGCACTCCAGTAGCCTGCACTGCAGCTGCACTCCAGTAGACTGCACTCCAGTAGACTGCACTCAGTAGCCTGCACTCCAGTAGCCTGCACTCCAGTAGCCTGCACTCCAGTAGCCACTGCACTCCAGTAGCCTGCACTCCAGTAGCCTGCACTCCAGTAGACTGCACTCCAGTAGCCTGCACTCCAGTAGAATGCACTCCAGTAGAATGCACTCCAGTAGCCTGCACTCCAGTAGCCTGCACTCCAGTAGACTGCACTCCAGTAGACTGCACTCCAGTAGACTGCACTCCAGTAGCCTGCACTCCAGTAGACTGCACTCCAGTAGCCTGCACTCCAGTAGCCTGCACTCCAGTAGACTGCACTCCAGTAGACTGCACTCCAGTAGACTGCACTCCAGTAGACTGCACTCCAGTAGCCTGCACTCCAGTAGCCTGCACTCCAGTAGACTGCACTCCAGTAGCACTCCAGTAGAAGCTGCACTGCACTCACTGCACTCCAGTAGCCTGCACTCCAGTAGACTGCACTCAGTAGACTGCACTCCAGTAGACTGCACTCCAGTAGCCTGCACTCCAGTAGACTGCACTCAAGTAGCCTGCACTCCAGTAGACTGCACTCAAGTAGCCTGCACTCCAGTAGACTGCACTCCAGTAGACTGCACTCCAGTAGACTGCACTCCAGTAGCCTGCACTCCAGTAGACTGCACTCCAGTAGACTGCACTCCAGTAGCCTGCACTGCACTCCAGTAGACTGCACTCCAGTAGACTGCACTCCAGTAGACTGCACTCCAGTAGCCTGCACTCCAGTAGACTGCACTCCAGCAGCTGCACTCCAGTAGCCTGCACTCCAGTAGCCTGCACTCAGTAGACTGCACTCCAGTAGACTGCACTCCAGTAGCTGCACTCCAGTAGACTCCAGTAGACTGCACTCAAGTAGCCTGCACTCCAGTAGACTGCACTCCAGTAGAATGCACTCAAGTAGCCTGCACTCCAGTAGCCTGCACTCCAGTAGACTGCACTCAGTAGCCTGCACTCCAGACTGCACTCAGTAGACTGCACTCCAGTAGCCTGCACTCAGTAGCTGCACTCCAGTAGCCTGCACTCCAGTAGACTGCACTCAGTAGACTGCACTCCAGTAGACTGCACTCCAGTAGCCTGCACTCCAGTAGCCTGCACTCCAGTAGACTGCACTCCAGTAGACTGCACTCCAGTAGACTGCACTCCAGTAGCCTGCACTCCAGTAGACTGCACTCAAGTAGCCTGCACTCCAGTAGACTGCACTCCAGTAGCCTGCACTCCAGTAGCTGCACTCCAGTAGCCTGCACTCCAGTAGCCTGCACTCCAGTAGACTGCACTCAGTAGCCTGCACTCCAGTAGCCTGCACTCCAGTAGCTGCACTCCAGTAGACTGCACTCCAGTAGCCTGCACTCCAGTAGACTGCACTCCAGTAGACTGCACTCCAGTAGACTGCACTCCAGTAGCCTGCACTCCAGTAGACTGCACTCAAGTAGCCTGCACTCCAGTAGAATGCACTCCAGTAGAATGCACTCCAGTAGCCTGCACTCCAGTAGCCTGCACTCCAGTAGCCTGCACTCCAGTAGACTGCACTCCAGTAGCCTGCACTCCAGTAGACTGCACTCCAGTAGACTGCACTCCAGTAGCCTGCACTCCAGTAGACTGCACTCCAGTAGACTGCACTCCAGTAGACTGCACTCCAGTAGCCTGCACTGCACTCCAGTAGCCTGCACTCCAGTAGCCTGCACTCCAGTAGACTGCACTCCAGTAGACTGCACTCCAGTAGCCTGCACTCCAGTAGCCTGCACTCCAGTAGCCTGCACTCCAGTAGACTGCACTCCAGTAGACTGCACTCCAGTAGACTGCACTCCAGTAGACTGCACTCCAGTAGACTGCACTCAAGTAGCCTGCACTCCAGTAGAATGCACTCCAGTAGACTGCACTCAAGTAGCCTGCACTCCAGTAGCCTGCACTCCAGTAGACTGCACTCAAGTAGACTGCACTCCAGTAGACTGCACTCCAGTAGCCTGCACTCCAGTAGACTGCACTCAAGTAGCCTGCACTCCAGTAGACTGCACTCCAGTAGACTGCACTCCAGTAGACTGCACTCCAGTAGACTGCACTCCAGTAGACTGCACTCAAGTAGCCTGCACTCCAGTAGACTGCACTCCAGCACTCCAGTAGCCTGCACTCCAGTAGCCTGCACTCCAGTAGCCTGCACTCCAGTAGACTGCACTCCAGTAGACTGCACTCAGTAGCCTGCACTCCAGTAGACTGCACTCAAGTAGCCTGCACTCCAGTAGACTGCACTCCAGTAGACTGCACTCCAGTAGACTGCACTCCAGTAGACTGCACTCCAGTAGCCTGCACTCCAGTAGACTGCACTCCAGTAGCCTGCACTCCAGTAGAATGCACTCCAGTAGAATGCACTCAAGTAGCCTGCACTCCAGTAGCCTGCACTCCAGTAGACTGCACTCCAGTAGACTGCACTCCAGTAGACTGCACTCCAGTAGCCTGCACTCCAGTAGACTGCACTCAAGTAGCCTGCACTCCAGTAGACTGCACTCAGTAGCCTGCACTCCAGTAGACTGCACTCCAGTAGCCTGCACTCCAGTAGCCTGCACTCCAGTAGACTGCACTCAGTAGCCTGCACTCCAGTGCACACTCCAGTAGCCTGCACTCCAGTAGACTGCACTCCAGTAGCCTGCACTCCAGTAGACTGCACTCCAGTAGACTGCACTCAGTAGCCTGCACTCCAGTAGCCTGCACTCCACTCCAGTAGCCTGCACTCCAGTAGCCTGCACTCCAGTAGCCTGCACTCCAGTAGACTGCACTCAAGTAGACTGCACTCCAGAAGACTGCACTCAAGTAGCCTGCACTCCAGTAGCCTGCACTCCAGTAGACTGCACTCAAGTAGACTGCACTCCAGTAGACTGCACTCCAGTAGACTGCACTCAAGTAGCCTGCACTCCAGTAGAATGCACTCAGTAGCCTGCACTCCAGTAGCTGCACTCAGTAGACTGCACTCCAGTAGCCTGCACTCCAGTAGACTGCACTCAGTAGCCTGCACTCCAGTAGACTGCACTCCAGTAGCCTGCACTCCAGTAGACTGCACTCAGTAGACTGCACTCCAGTAGACTGCACTCCAGTAGCCTGCACTCCAGTAGACTGCACTCAGTAGTGCACTGCACTCCAGTAGACTGCACTCCAGTAGACTGCACTCCAGTAGACTGCACTCCAGTAGCCTGCACTCCAGTAGCCTGCACTCAAGTAGACTGCACTCCAGTAGACTGCACTCCAGTAGACCTGCACTCCAGTAGACTGCACTCCAGTAGCCTGCACTCCAGTAGACCTGCACTCCAGTAGAATGCACTCCAGTAGCCTGCACTCCAGTAGCCTGCACTCCAGTAGACTGCACTCAGCAGACTGCACTCCAGTAGACTGCACTCAGTAGCCTGCACTCCAGTAGACTGCACTCAGTAGCCTGCACTCCAGTAGCCTGCACTCCAGTAGCCTGCACTCCACTCCAGTAGACTGCACTCCAGTAGCCTGCACTCCAGTAGACTGCACTCCAGTAGCCTGCACTCCAGTAGACTGCACTCCAGTAGACTGCACTCCAGTAGCCTGCACTCCAGTAGCCTGCACTCCAGTAGACTGCACTCAGTAGACTGCACTCCAGTAGACTGCACTCCAGTAGCCTGCACTCCAGTAGACTGCACTCCAGTAGCCTGCACTCCAGTAGACTGCACTCCAGCAGACTGCACTCCAGTAGACCTGCACTCCAGTAGACTGCACTCCAGTAGCCTGCACTCCAGTAGCCTGCACTCCAGTAGACTGCACTCCAGTAGACTGCACTCCAGTAGCCTGCACTCCAGTAGCCTGCACTCCAGTAGACTGCACTCCAGTAGCCTGCACTCCAGTAGAATGCACTCCAGTAGCCTGCACTCCAGTAGACTGCACTCCAGTAGCCTGCACTCCAGTAGCCTGCACTCCAGTAGCCTGCACTCCAGTAGACTGCACTCCAGTAGCCTGCACTCCAGTAGACTGCACTCCAGTAGACTGCACTCCAGTAGACTGCACTCCAGTAGACTGCACTCCAGTAGCCTGCACTCCAGTAGACCTGCACTCCAGCAGACTGCACTCCAGTGCACTGCACTCCAGTAGACTGCACTCAGTAGCCTGCACTCCAGTAGACTGCACTCCAGTAGACTGCACTCCAGTAGCCTGCACTCCAGTAGCCTGCACTCCAGTAGACCACTCCAGCAGACTGCACTCAGTAGACTGCACTCCAGTAGCCTGCACTCCAGAGACTGCACTCAGTAGCCTGCACTCCAGTAGACTGCACTCCAGTAGCCTGCACTCCAGTAGACTGCACTCCAGTAGACTGCACTGCACTCCAGTAGACTGCACTCCAGTAGCCTGCACTCCAGTAGCCTGCACTCCAGTAGACTGCACTCCAGTAGCCTGCACTCCAGTAGCCTGCACTCCAGTAGACTGCACTCCAGTAGCCTGCACTGCACTCCAGTAGCCTGCACTCCAGTAGCCTGCACTCCAGTAGCCTGCACTCCAGTAGCCTGCACTCCAGTAGCCTGCACTCCAGTAGCCTGCACTCCAGTAGACTGCACTCCAGTAGCCTGCACTCCAGTAGACTGCACTCCAGTAGCTGCACTCCAGTAGCCTGCACTGACTGCACTCCAGTAGCCTGCACTCCAGTAGCCTGCACTCCAGTAGCCTGCACTCAGTGCACTCCAGCAGACTGCACTCCAGTAGCTGCACTCCAGTAGACTGCACTCCAGTAGCCTGCACTCCAGTAGCCTGCACTCCAGTAGACTGCACTCCAGTAGACTGCACTCCAGCAGACTGCACTCCAGTAGCCTGCACTCCAGTGACTGCACTCCAGTAGCCTGCACTCCAGTAGACTGCACTCCAGTAGACTGCACTCAAGTAGACTGCACTCCAGTAGCTGCACTCCAGCACTGCACTCCAGTAGACTGCACTCCAGTAGCCTGCACTCCAGTAGACTGCACTCCAGTAGACTGCACTCCAGTAGACTGCACTCCAGTAGACTGCACTCCAGTAGCCTGCACTCCAGTAGCCTGCACTCCAGTAGACTGCACTCCAGTAGCACTCACTGCACTCCAGTAGCCTGCACTCCAGCAGACTGCACTCCAGCAGACTGCACTCCAGTAGACCTGCACTCCAGTAGCCTGCACTCCAGTAGACTGCACTCCAGTAGCCTGCACTCCAGTAGCCTGCACTCCAGTAGACTGCACTCAAGTAGACTGCACTCCAGTAGACTGCACTCCAGTAGACTGCACTCCAGTAGACTGCACTCAAGTAGCCTGCACTCCAGTAGCTGCACTCCAGTAGACTGCACTCAAGTAGCCTGCACTCCAGTAGCCTGCACTCCAGTAGACTGCACTGCAGACTGCACTCAGTAGACCTGCACTCCAGTAGCCTGCACTCCAGTAGACTGCACTCCAGTAGCCTGCACTCCAGTAGCCTGCACTCCAGTAGCCTGCACTCCAGTAGACTGCACTCCAGTAGCCTGCACTCCAGTAGACTGCACTCCAGTAGACTGCACTCCAGTGCACTCCAGCCTGCACTCCAGTAGACTGCACTCAGTAGACTGCACTCCAGTAGACTGCACTCCAGTAGCCTGCACTCCAGTAGCACTCCAGTAGCCTGCACTCCAGTAGCCTGCACTCCAGTAGACTGCACTCCAGTAGCCTGCACTCCAGTAGACTGCACTCCAGTAGACTGCACTCCAGTAGCTAGACTGCACTCCAGTAGCCTGCACTGCACTGCACTCAGTAGCCTGCACTCCAGTAGCCTGCACTCCAGTAGACTGCACTCAGTAGACTGCACTCCAGTAGACTGCACTCCAGTAGCCTGCACTCCAGTAGACTGCACTCCAGTAGCCTGCACTCCAGTAGAATGCACTGCACTCAGTAGCCTGCACTCCAGTAGCCTGCACTCCAGTAGACTGCACTCCAGTAGACTGCACTCAGTAGCCTGCACTCCAGTAGACTGCACTGCACTCCAGTAGCCTGCACTCCAGTAGCCTGCACTCCAGTAGACTGCACTCCAGTAGCTGCACTCCAGTAGCCTGCACTCCAGTAGCCTGCACTCCAGTAGACTGCACTCCAGTAGCCTGCACTCCAGTAGCCTGCACTCAGTAGCTGCACTCCAGTAGACCTGCACTCCAGTAGACTGCACTCCAGTAGCCTGCACTCCAGTAGACTGCACTCCAGTAGCCTGCACTCCAGTAGCCTGCACTCCAGTAGCCTGCACTCCAGTAGCCTGCACTCCAGTAGACTGCACTCCAGTAGCCTGCACTCCAGTAGCTGCACTCAAGTAGACTGCACTCAGTAGCCTGCACTCCAGTAGACTGCACTCCAGTAGCCTGCACTCCAGTAGACTGCACTCCAGTAGCCTGCACTCCAGTAGCCTGCACTCCAGTAGACTGCACTCCAGTAGCCTGCACTCCAGTAGCCTGCACTCCAGTAGCCTGCACTCCAGTAGCCTGCACTCCAGTAGACTGCACTCCAGTAGACTGCACTCCAGTAGACTGCACTCCAGTAGCCTGCACTCCAGTAGCCTGTAGCCTGCACTCCAGTAGACTGCACTCCAGTAGACTGCACTCCAGTAGCCTGCACTCCAGTAGCCTGCACTCCAGTAGACTGCACTCAAGTAGACTGCACTCCAGTAGACTGCACTCCAGTAGCCTGCACTCCAGTAGACTGCACTCAGTAGCTGCACTCCAGTAGACTGCACTCAAGTAGACTGCACTCCAGTAGACTGCACTCCCTGCACTCCAGTAGCCTGCACTCCAGTAGCCTGCACTCCAGTAGCCTGCACTCCAGTAGACTGCACTCAAGTAGCCTGCACTCCAGTAGAGACTGCACTCCAGTAGCCTGCACTCCAGTAGACTGCACTCAGTAGTAGCCTGCACTCCAGCCTGCACTCCAGTAGCCTGCACTCCAGTAGCAGACTGCACTCCAGTAGACCTGCACTCCAGTAGCCTGCACTCCAGCACTCCAGTAGACTGCACTCCAGTAGCCTGCACTCCAGTAGCCTGCACTCCAGTAGCCTGCACTCCAGTAGCCTGCACTCCAGTAGCACTGCACTGCACAGTAGCCTGCACTCCAGTAGCCTGCACTCCAGTAGCCTGCACTCCAGTAGCCTGCACTCCAGTAGAATGCACTCCAGTAGACTGCACTCCAGTAGCCTGCACTCCAGTAGACTGCACTCCAGTAGACTGCACTCCAGTAGCCTGCAGAGACTGCACTCCAGTAGCCTGCACTCCAGTAGACTGCACTCCAGTAGACTGCACTCCAGTAGCCTGCACTCCAGCACTGCACTCAAGTAGCCTGCACTCCAGTAGCCTGCACTCCAGTAGACTGCACTCCAGTAGACTGCACTCCAGTAGACTGCACTGCACAGTAGCCTGCACTCCAGTAGACTGCACTCAGTAGACTGCACTCCAGTAGCCTGCACTCCAGTAGACTGCACTCCAGTAGAGCTGCACTCCAGTAGACTGCACTCCAGTAGACTGCACTCCAGTAGACTGCACTCCTCCAGTAGCTGCACTCCAGTAGACTGCACTCCAGTAGACTGCACTCAGTAGACTGCACTGCTGCACTCCAGTAGCCTGCACTCCAGTAGACTGCACTCCAGCCTGCACTCCAGTAGACTGCACTCCAGTAGACTGCACTCCAGTAGACTGCACTCCAGTAGCCTGCACTCCAGCAGACTGCACTCCACTCCAGTAGAATGCTGCACTCAAGTAGCCTGCACTCCAGTAGCCTGCACTCCAGTAGACTGCACTCCAGTAGACTGCACTCCAGTAGACTGCACTCCAGTAGCCTGCACTCCAGTAGACTGCACTCCAGTAGCCTGCACTCCAGTAGACTGCACTCCAGTAGACCTGCACTCCAGTAGACTGCACTCACAGTAGACTGCACTCCAGTAGACTGCACTCCAGTAGACTGCACTCCAGTAGACTGCACTCCAGTAGCCTGCACTCCAGTAGACTGCACTCCAGTAGCCTGCACTCCAGTAGACTGCACTCCAGTAGACTGCACTCCAGTAGACTGCACTCCAGTAGACTGCACTCCAGTAGCCTGCACTCCAGTAGACCTGCACTCCAGTAGCCTGCACTCCAGTAGACTGCACTCCAGTAGACTGCACTGCACTCCAGTAGACTGCACTGTAGCCTGCACTCCAGTAGCCTGCACTCCAGTAGACTGCACTCCAGTAGACTGCACTCACTCAGTAGACTGCACTCCAGTAGCTGCACTCCAGCCTGCACTCCAGTAGAATGCACTCCAGTAGAATGCACTCAAGTAGCCTGCACTCCAGTAGCCTGCACTCCAGTAGCCTGCACTCCAGTAGACTGCACTCCAGTAGCCTGCACTCCAGTAGACTGCACTCCAGTAGACTGCACTCCAGTAGCCTGCACTCCAGTAGCCTGCACTCCAGCAGCTGCACTCCAGTAGACTGCACTCCAGTAGACTGCACTCCAGTAGCCTGCACTCCAGTAGACTGCACTCCAGTAGACTGCACTCCAGTAGACTGCACTCAAGTAGACTGCACTCCAGCTGCACTCAAGTAGCCTGCACTCCAGTAGACTGCACTCCAGCCTGCAGACTGCACTCCAGTAGACTGCACTCCAGTAGCCTGCACTCCAGTAGCCTGCACTCCAGTAGACTGCACTCAAGTAGCCTGCACTCCAGTAGACTGCACTCAAGTAGACTGCACTCAAGTAGCCTGCACTCCAGTAGACTGCACTCAAGTAGCCTGCACTCCAGTAGACTGCACTCAAGTAGCCTGCACTCCAGTAGCCTGCACTCCAGTAGACTGCACTCCAGTAGACTGCACTCCAGTAGCCTGCACTCCAGTAGCCTGCACTCCAGTAGACTGCACTCAAGTAGACTGCACTCCAGTAGACTGCACTCCAGTAGCCTGCACTCCAGTAGACTGCACTCAAGTAGCCTGCACTCCAGTAGAATGCACTCCAGTAGCCTGCACTCCAGTAGCCTGCACTCCAGTAGACTGCACTCCAGTAGACTGCACTCAAGTAGCCTGCACTCCAGTAGACTGCACTCCAGTAGCCTGCACTCCAGTAGCCTGCACTCAAGTAGCCTGCACTCCAGTAGACTGCACTCCAGTAGCCTGCACTCCAGTAGACTGCACTCCAGTAGCCTGCACTCCAGTAGACTGCACTCCAGTAGCCTGCACTCCAGTAGCCTGCACTCCAGTAGACTGCACTCCAGTAGCATGCACAGTAGACTGCACTCCAGTAGCCTGCACTCCAGTAGACTGCACTCAAGTAGCCTGCACTCCAGTAGACTGCACTCAAGTAGCCTGCACTCCAGTAGACTGCACTCCAGTAGCCTGCACTCCAGTAGACTGCACTCCAGTAGCCTGCACTCCAGTAGCCTGCACTCCAGTAGAATGCACTCCAGTAGCCTGCACTCCAGTAGCCTGCACTCCAGTAGCCTGCACTCCAGTAGCCTGCACTCCAGTAGCCTGCACTCCAGTAGACTGCACTCCAGTAGACTGCACTCCAGTAGACTGCACTCCAGTAGACTGCACTCCAGTAGACTGCACTCCAGTAGACTGCACTCCAGCAGCCTGCACTGCACTCCAGTAGACTGCACTCCAGTAGACACTCCAGTAGCCTGCACTCCAGTAGCCTGCACTCCAGTAGCCTGCACTCCAGTAGCCTGCACTCCAGTAGACTGCACTCCAGTAGAGACTGCACTCCAGTAGACTGCACTCCAGTAGCCTGCACTCCAGTAGACTGCACTCCAGTAGCCTGCACTCCAGTAGACTGCACTCCAGTAGACTGCACTCCAGTAGACTGCACTCCAGTAGACTGCACTCCAGTAGCCTGCACTCCAGTAGCCTGCACTCACAGTAGCTGCACTCCAGTAGACTGCACTCCAGTAGACTGCACTCCAGTAGACTGCACTCCAGTAGACTGCACTCCAGTAGCTGCACTCCAGTAGACTGCACTCCAGTAGCCTGCACTCCAGTAGACTGCACTCCAGCAGACTGCACTCCAGTAGACTGCACTCCAGTAGACTCCAGTAGCACTGCACTCCAGTAGACTGCACTCCAGTAGACTGCACTCCAGTAGACTGCACTCCAGTAGACTGCACTCCAGTAGCCTGCACTCCAGTAGACTGCACTCCAGTAGACTGCACTCCAGTAGACTGCACTCAAGTAGCCTGCACTCCAGTAGACTGCACTCCAGTAGCCTGCACTCCAGTAGCCTGCACTCCAGTAGACTGCACTCAAGTAGACTGCACTCCAGTAGACTGCACTCCAGTAGACTGCACTCCAGTAGACTGCACTCCAGTAGCCTGCACTCCAGTAGACTGCACTCCAGTAGACTGCACTCAGTAGCCTGCACTCCAGCCTGCCTGCACTGCACTCAGTAGACTGCACTCAAGTAGACTGCACTCAGTAGTAGACTGCACTCCAGTAGCTGCACTCCAGTAGACTGCACTCAAGTAGCCTGCACTCCAGTAGACTGCACTCCAGCACTCCAGTAGACTGCACTCCAGTAGCCTGCACTCCAGTAGCCTGCACTCCAGTAGACTGCACTCCAGTAGACTGCACTCCAGTAGCTGCACTCCAGTAGACTGCACTCCAGTAGCCTGCACTCCAGTAGACTGCACTCCAGTAGACTGCACTCCAGTAGCCTGCACTCCAGTAGACTGCACTCAAGTAGACTGCACTCCAGTAGACTGCACTCCAGTAGCCTGCACTCCAGTAGACTGCACTCCAGTAGCCTGCACTCCAGTAGACTGCACTCCAGTAGCCTGCACTCCAGTAGCCTGCACTCCAGTAGACTGCACTCCAGTAGCCTGCACTCCAGTAGCCTGCACTCCAGTAGACTGCACTCAAGTAGCCTGCACTCCAGTAGACTGCACTCCAGTAGCCTGCACTCCAGTAGCTGCACTCCAGTGCACTCCAGTAGCCTGCACTCCAGTAGCCTGCACTCCAGTAGACTGCACTCCAGTAGACTGCACTCCAGTAGACTGCACTCCAGTAGCCTGCACTCCAGTAGACTGCACTCAAGTAGCCTGCACTCCAGTAGACACTGCAGACTGCACTCAGTAGACTGCACTCCAGTAGCTGCACTCCAGTAGCACTCACTCCAGTAGACCTGCACTCCAGTAGACTGCACTCCAGTAGACTGCACTCCAGTAGACTGCACTCCAGTAGACTGCACTCAGCACTCCAGTAGCCTGCACTCCAGTAGACTGCACTCCAGTAGACTGCACTCCAGTAGCCTGCACTCCAGTAGACTGCACTCCAGTAGACTGCACTCAGTAGCCTGCACTCCAGTAGCCTGCACTCCAGTAGACTGCACTCCAGTAGACTGCACTCTGCACTCCAGTAGCCTGCACTCCAGTAGCCTGCACTCTGCACTCCAGTAGACCTGCACTCCAGTAGACTGCACTCAGTAGACTGCACTCCAGTAGCCTGCACTCCAGTAGCCTGCACTCCAGTAGCCTGCACTCCAGTAGACTGCACTCCAGCACTCCAGACTGCACTCCAGTAGACTGCACTCCAGCTGCACTCCAGTAGACTGCACTCCAGTAGACTGCACTCCAGTAGCTGCACTCCAGTAGCCTGCACTCCAGTAGCCTGCACTCCAGTAGCCTGCACTGCACTCCAGTAGACTGCACTCCAGTAGACTGCACTCCAGTAGCCTGCACTCCAGTAGACTGCACTCAAGTAGCCTGCACTCCAGTAGACTGCACTCAGTAGACTGCACTCCAGTAGACTGCACTCCAGTAGACTCCAGTAGACTGCACTCAAGTAGCCTGCACTCCAGTAGACTGCACTCCAGTAGACTGCACTCAGTAGCCTGCACTCCAGTAGCCTGCACTCCAGTAGACTGCACTCACAGTAGCCTGCACTCCAGCAGACTGCACTCCAGTAGACTGCACTCCAGTAGAGTAGACTGCACTGCACTCCAGTAGCCTGCACTCCAGTAGCCTGCACTCCAGTAGACTGCACTCCAGTAGACTGCACTCCAGTAGACTGCACTCCAGTAGACTGCACTCCAGTAGACTGCACTCCAGTAGCCTGCACTCCAGTAGACCTGCACTCCAGTAGACTGCACTCCAGTAGCCTGCACTCCAGTAGCCTGCACTCCAGTAGACTGCACTCCAGTAGACTGCACTCCAGTAGACTGCACTCCAGTAGACTGCACTCCAGCAGCACTCCAGCACTGCACTCAAGTAGCCTGCACTCCAGAAGACTGCACTCCAGTAGACTGCACTCCAGTAGACTGCACTCAAGTAGCCTGCACTCCAGTAGCCTGCACTCCAGTAGACTGCACTCCAGTAGACTGCACTCCAGTAGACTGCACTCCAGTAGACTGCACTCCAGTAGACTGCACTCCAGTAGCCTGCACTCCAGTAGCCTGCACTCCAGTAGACTGCACTCAAGTAGCCTGCACTCCAGTAGACTGCACTCCAGTAGCCTGCACTCCAGTAGACTGCACTCCAGTAGCCTGCACTCCAGTAGCCTGCACTCCAGTAGCCTGCACTCCAGTAGACTGCACTCCAGTAGCCTGCACTCCAGTAGCCTGCACTCCAGTAGCCTGCACTCCAGTAGACTGCACTCCAGTAGACTGCACTCCAGTAGACTGCACTCCAGTAGACTGCACTCCAGTAGACTGCACTCCAGTAGCCTGCACTCCAGTAGAATGCACTCCAGTAGACTGCACTCAAGTAGCCTGCACTCCAGTAGCCTGCACTCCAGTAGACTGCACTCAAGTAGACTGCACTCCAGTAGACTGCACTCCAGTAGCCTGCACTCCAGTAGACTGCACTCAAGTAGCACTCCAGTAGACTGCACTCCAGTAGACTGCACTCCAGTAGACTGCACTCCAGTAGCCTGCACTCAGTAGACTGCACTCCAGAGCCTGCACTCCAGTAGACTGCACTCCAGTAGCCTGCACTCCAGTGCACTGCACAGTAGACTGCACTCCAGTAGACTGCACTCACTCAGTAGACTGCACTCCAGTAGCCTGCACTCCAGTAGACTGCACTCCAGTAGACACTCCAGTGACTGCACTCAAGTAGCCTGCACTCCAGTAGCCTGCACTCCAGTAGCTGCACTCCAGTAGACTGCACTCCAGTAGACTGCACTCCAGTAGCCTGCACTCCAGTAGCCTGCACTCCAGCACTAGCCTGCACTCCAGAGCCTGCACTCCAGTAGACTGCACTCAAGTAGACTGCACTCCAGTAGACTGCACTCCAGTAGCTGCACTCCAGTAGACTGCACTCCAGTAGCCTGCACTCACAGTAGAATGCACTCCAGTAGACTGCACTCCAGTGCACTCCTGCACTCCAGTAGCCTGCACTCCAGTAGACTGCACTCCAGTAGACTGCACTCCAGTAGACTGCACTCCAGTAGCCTGCACTCCAGTAGACTGCACTCCAGTAGACTGCACTCCAGTAGACTGCACTCCAGTAGACTGCACTCCAGAGACTGCACTCAGTAGCCTGCACTCCAGTAGCTGCACTCCAGTAGACTGCACTCCAGTAGACTGCACTCCAGTAGACTGCACTCCAGTAGACTGCACTCCAGTAGACTGCACTCCAGTAGCCTGCACTCCAGTAGACTGCACTGCACTCCAGTAGACTGCACTCCAGTAGCCTGCACTCCAGTAGCACTCCAGTAGTGCACTCCAGAGACTGCACTCCAGTAGACTGCACTCAAGTAGCCTGCACTCCAGTAGCCTGCACTCCAGTAGACTGCACTCCAGTAGACTGCACTCAAGTAGCCTGCACTCCAGTAGCCTGCACTCCAGTAGACTGCACTCCAGTAGACTGCACTCCAGTAGCCTGCACTCCAGTAGACTGCACTCCAGTAGCCTGCACTCCAGTAGAATGCACTCCAGTAGACTGCACTCAAGTAGCCTGCACTCCAGTAGCCTGCACTCCAGTAGACTGCACTCCAGTAGACTGCACTCCAGTAGACTGCACTCCAGTAGCCTGCACTCCAGTAGACTGCACTCCAGTAGCCTGCACTCCAGTAGACTGCACTCAAGTAGCCTGCACTCCAGTAGACTGCACTCCAGTAGCCTGCACTCCAGTAGACTGCACTCCAGTAGCCTGCACTCCAGTAGCCTGCACTCCAGTAGACTGCACTCCAGTAGCCTGCACTCCAGTAGCCTGCACTCCAGTAGACTGCACTCCAGTAGCCTGCACTCCAGTAGCCTGCACTCCAGTAGACTGCACTCAAGTAGCCTGCACTCCAGTAGACTGCACTCCAGTAGACTGCACTCCAGTAGCCTGCACTCCAGTAGCCTGCACTCCAGTAGCCTGCACTCCAGTAGACTGCACTCAGTAGCCTGCACTCCAGTAGACTGCACTCCAGTAGACTGCACTCCAGTAGCCTGCACTCCAGTAGACTGCACTCAAGTAGCCTGCACTCCAGTAGCCTGCACTCCAGTAGCCTGCACTCCAGTAGACTGCACTCCAGTAGACTGCACTCCAGTAGCCTGCACTCCAGTAGACTGCACTCCAGTAGCCTGCACTCCAGTAGACTGCACTCCAGTAGACTGCACTCCAGTAGACTGCACTCCAGTAGACTGCACTCCAGTAGCCTGCACTCCAGTAGCCTGCACTCCAGTAGCCTGCACTCCAGTAGACTGCACTCCAGTAGACTGCACTCCAGTAGACTGCACTCCAGTAGACTGCACTCACAGTAGCCTGCACTCCAGTAGACTGCACTCAAGTAGCCTGCACTCCAGTAGACTGCACTCAAGTAGACTGCACTCCAGTAGACTGCACTCCAGTAGCCTGCACTCCAGTAGACTGCACTCAGTAGCCTGCACTCCAGTAGAATGCACTCCAGCACTCCAGTAGCCTGCACTCCAGTAGCCTGCACTCCAGTAGACTGCACTCCAGTAGACTGCACTCCAGTAGACTGCACTCCAGTAGCCTGCACTCCAGTAGACCTGCACTCCAGTAGCCTGCACTCCAGTAGCCTGCACTGCACAGTAGACTGCACTCCAGTAGACTGCACTCCAGTAGACTGCACTCCAGTAGCCTGCACTCCAGTAGACTGCACTCCAGTAGCCTGCACTCCAGTAGCTGCACTCAGTAGCCTGCACTCAGTCAGTAGACTGCACTCCAGTAGACTGCACTCCAGTAGACTGCACTCCAGTAGCCTGCACTCCAGTAGCCTGCACTCCAGTAGACTGCACTCCAGTAGACTGCACTCCAGTAGACTGCACTCAGTAGCCTGCACTCCAGCAGACTGCACTCAAGTAGCCTGCACTCCAGTAGCCTGCACTCCAGTAGACTGCACTCAGTAGACTGCACTGCACTCCTGCAGTAGCCTGCACTCCAGTAGACTGCACTCCAGTAGCCTGCACTCCAGTAGAATGCACTCCAGTGCAGAGACTGCACTCCAGTAGCCTGCACTCCAGTAGCCTGCACTCCAGTAGACTGCACTCCAGTAGACTGCACTCAGTAGACTGCACTCCAGTAGCCTGCACTCCAGTCTGCACTCCAGTAGCCTGCACTCCAGTGCACTCCAGAGACTGCACTCCAGTGCACTCCAGTAGCCTGCACTCCAGTAGACTGCACTCCAGTAGACTGCACTCCAGTAGACTGCACTCCAGTAGACTGCACTCCAGTAGCCTGCACTCCAGCAGACTGCACTCAGCACTCCAGTAGAATGCACTCCAGTAGCCTGCACTCCAGTAGACTGCACTCCAGTAGCCTGCACTCCAGTAGACTGCACTCAGTAGCCTGCACTCCAGTAGACTGCACTCCAGTAGCCTGCACTCCAGTAGCCTGCACTCCAGTAGACTGCACTCCAGTAGACTGCACTCCAGTAGCCTGCACTCCAGTAGACTGCACTCCAGTAGACTGCACTCCAGTAGACTGCACTCCAGTAGCCTGCACTCCAGTAGACTGCACTCCAGTAGCCTGCACTCCAGTAGAATGCACTCCAGTAGACTGCACTCCAGTAGCCTGCACTCCAGTAGCCTGCACTCCAGTAGACTGCACTCACTCCAGTAGACTGCACTCCAGTAGACTGCACTCCAGTAGCCTGCACTCCAGTAGACTGCACTCCAGTAGCCTGCACTCCAGTAGCCTGCACTCCAGTAGACTGCACTCCAGTAGACTGCACTCCAGTAGCCTGCACTCCAGTAGCCTGCACTCCAGTAGCCTGCACTCCAGCACTCCAGTAGACTGCTCCAGTAGCCTGCACTCCAGTAGACTGCACTCCAGTAGCCTGCACTCCAGTAGCCTGCACTCCAGTAGACTGCACTCAGTAGCCTGCACTCCAGTAGACTGCACTCCAGTAGACTGCACTCCAGTGCACTCCAGTAGCCTGCACTCCAGTAGACTGCACTCCAGTAGACTGCACTCCAGTAGCACTCCAGTAGACTGCACTCCAGTAGACTGCACTCCAGTAGCCTGCACTCCAGCAGCTGCACTCCAGTAGCCTGCACTCCAGTAGACTGCACTCCAGTAGACTGCACTCCAGTAGACTGCACTCCAGTAGACTGCACTCCAGTAGACTGCACTCCAGTAGACTGCACTCAAGTAGCCTGCACTCCAGTAGACTGCACTCCAGTAGACTGCACTCCAGTAGACTGCACTCCAGTAGACTGCACTCCAGTAGCCTGCACTCCAGTAGACTGCACTCAAGTAGCCTGCACTCCAGTAGACTGCACTCCAGTAGACTGCACTCAAGTAGACTGCACTCCAGTAGACTGCACTCCAGTAGCCTGCACTCCAGTAGACTGCACTCAAGTAGCCTGCACTCCAGTAGACTGCACTCAAGTAGACTGCACTCCAGTAGACTGCACTCCAGTAGCCTGCACCTGCACTCAGTAGACTGCACTCCAGCACTCACAGTAGACTGCACTCCAGTAGAATGCACTCCAGTAGCCTGCACTCCAGTAGCCTGCACTCCAGTAGACTGCACTCCAGTAGACTGCACTCCAGTAGACTGCACTCCAGTAGACCTGCACTCCAGTAGACTGCACTCCAGTAGCCTGCACTCCAGTAGCCTGCACTCCAGTAGACTGCACTCAGTAGACTGCACTCCAGTAGCCTGCACTCCAGCAGAGCTGCACTCCAGTAGACTGCACTCCAGTAGACTGCACTCCAGTAGAATGCACTCCAGTAGCCTGCACTCCAGTAGCCTGCACTCCAGTAGACTGCACTCAGTAGTAGCACTGCACTCACAGTAGCCTGCACTGCAGTAGACTGCACTCAGTAGCCTGCACTCCAGTAGACTGCACTCCAGTAGCCTGCACTGCAGCTGCACAGTAGACTGCACTCCAGCCTGCACTCCAGTAGCCTGCACTCCAGTAGCCTGCACTCACTCCAGTAGCCTGCACTCCAGTAGACTGCACTCAGTAGCCTGCACTCCAGCAGACTGCACTCCAGTAGCCTGCACTCCAGTAGCCTGCACTCACTCCAGTAGACTGCACTCCAGTAGACTGCACTCCAGTAGACTGCACTCCAGTAGCCTGCACTCCAGTAGACTGCACTCCAGTAGACTGCACTCCAGTAGCCTGCACTCCAGTAGCTGCACTCCAGCACTCCAGTAGCACTGCACTCACTCCAGTAGCCTGCACTCCAGTAGACTGCACTCCAGTAGACTGCACTCCAGTGCAGACTGCACTCCAGTAGCTGCACTCCAGTAGACTGCACTCAAGTAGCCTGCACTCCAGTAGACTGCACTCCAGTAGAATGCACTCCAGTAGCCTGCAGCTGCACTCCAGTAGCCTGCACTCAGTGCACTCCAGCCTGCACTCCAGTAGACTGCACTCCAGTAGACTGCACTCCAGTAGACTGCACTCCAGTAGCTGCACTCCAGTAGCCTGCACTCCAGTAGACTGCACTCCAGTAGACTGCACTCCAGTAGCCTGCACTCCAGTAGACTGCACTCCAGTAGCCTGCACTCCAGTAGACTGCACTCAAGTAGACACTCCAGTAGCCTGCACTCAGTAGACTGCACTCCAGTAGACTGCACTCCAGTAGCCTGCACTCCAGAGACTGCACTCCAGTAGCCTGCACTCAGTAGACTGCACTCCAGTAGCAGTAGACTGCACTCCAGTAGACTGCACTCCAGCAGACTGCACTCAGTAGCCTGCACTCCAGTAGACTGCACTCAAGTAGACTGCACTCAAGTGCCTGCACTCCAGTAAGACTGCACTCCAGTAGACTGCACTCCAGTAGACTGCACTCAAGTAGCCTGCACTCCAGTAGCCTGCACTCCAGTAGACTGCACTCCAGTAGACTGCACTCCAGTAGCCTGCACTCCAGTAGCCTGCACTCCAGTAGACTGCACTCAAGTAGACTGCACTCCAGTAGACTGCACTCCAGTAGACTGCACTCCAGTAGAATGCACTCCAGTAGAATGCACTCCAGCACTCAAGTAGCCTGCACTCCAGTAGCCTGCACTCCAGTAGACTGCACTCCAGTAGACTGCACTCCAGTAGACTGCACTCCAGTAGCCTGCACTCCAGTAGACTGCACTCCAGTAGCCTGCACTCCAGTAGACTGCACTCAAGTAGCTGCACTCCAGTAGACTGCACTCCAGTAGCCTGCACTCCAGTAGCCTGCACTCCAGTAGCCTGCACTCCAGTAGCCTGCACTCCAGTAGCCTGCACTCCAGTAGACTGCACTCCAGTAGACTGCACTCCAGTAGCCTGCACTCCAGTAGACTGCACTCAAGTAGCCTGCACTCAGTAGCTGCACTCCAGTAGCCTGCACTCCAGTAGACTGCACTCCAGTAGCCTGCACTCCAGTAGCCTGCACTCCAGTAGCCTGCACTCCAGTAGCCTGCACTCCAGTAGCCTGCACTCCAGTAGCCTGCACTCCAGTAGCCTGCACTCCAGTAGACTGCACTCCAGTAGCCTGCACTGCACTCCAGTAGCCTGCACTGCACTCCAGTAGCCTGCACTCCAGTAGCCTGCACTCCAGTAGCCTGCACTCCAGTAGCCTGCACTCCAGTAGCCTGCACTCCAGTAGACTGCACTCAAGTAGCCTGCACTCCAGTAGACTGCACTCCAGTAGACTGCACTCAAGTAGCCTGCACTCCAGTAGAATGCACTCCAGTAGCCTGCACTCCAGTAGCCTGCACTCCAGTAGACTGCACTCAAGTAGACTGCACTCCAGTAGACTGCACTCCAGTAGCCTGCACTCCAGTAGACTGCACTCAAGTAGCCTGCACTCCAGTAGACTGCACTCCAGTAGACTGCACTCCAGTAGACTGCACTCCAGTAGACTGCACTCCAGTAGACTGCACTCCAGTAGACTGCACTCCAGTAGCCTGCACTCCAGTAGACTGCACTCCAGTAGACTGCACTCCAGTAGACTGCACTCCAGTAGACTGCACTCCAGTAGACTGCACTCCAGTAGCCTGCACTCCAGTAGCCTGCACTCCAGTAGACTGCACTCCAGTAGACTGCACTCCAGTAGACTGCACTCCAGTAGTGCACTCCAGAGACTGCACTCCAGTAGACTGCACTCCAGTAGCCTGCACTCCAGTAGACTGCACTCCAGTAGACTGCACTCAGTAGACTGCACTCCAGTAGACTGCACTCCAGTAGCCTGCACTCCAGTAGACTGCACTCCAGTAGACTGCACTCCAGTAGCCTGCACTCCAGTAGACTGCACTCAAGTAGCCTGCACTCCAGTAGACTGCACTCAAGTAGACTGCACTCCAGTAGACTGCACTCCAGTAGCCTGCACTGCACTCCAGTAGCCTGCACTCCAGTAGACTGCACTCCAGTAGACTGCACTGCACTCCAGTAGACTGCACTCCAGTAGCCTGCACTCCAGTAGCCTGCACTCCAGTAGCCTGCACTCCAGTAGACTGCACTCCAGTAGACTGCACTCCAGCTGCACTCCAGTAGACTGCACTCCAGTAGACTGCACTCCAGTAGACTGCACTCCAGTAGCCTGCACTCCAGTAGCCTGCACTCCAGTGCAGCTGCACTCCAGTAGACTGCACTCCAGTAGACTGCACTCCAGTAGCCTGCACTCAGTAGTGCACTCCAGTAGACCTCCAGCCTGCACTCCAGTAGACTGCACTCTGCACTCCAGTAGCCTGCACTCCAGTAGCCTGCACTCCAGACTGCACTCCAGTAGCCTGCACTCCAGTAGCCTGCACTCCAGTAGACTGCACTCAAGCACTAGCTGCACTCCAGACTGCAGAGCTGCACTCCAGTAGCACTCCAGTAGACTGCACTCCAGTAGCCTGCACTCCAGTAGACTGCACTCAGCAGTGCAGCACTGCACTCCAGTAGCCTGCACTCCAGTAGCCTGCACTCCAGTAGCCTGCACTCCAGTAGACTGCACTCAGTAGACTGCACTCCAGTAGAGATGCACTCCAGCAGACTGCACTCAGTAGCCTGCACTCCAGTAGACTGCACTCAAGTAGCCTGCACTCCAGTAGCCTGCACTCCAGTAGCCTGCACTCCAGTAGACTGCACTCCAGTAGCCTGCACACTCCAGTGCTGCACTCAGTAGCCTGCACTCCAGTAGCCTGCACTCCAGTAGACTGCACTCAGCTGCACTCCAGTAGACTGCACTCCAGTAGCCTGCACTCCAGTAGACTGCACTCAAGTAGCCTGCACTCCAGTAGAATGCACTCCAGTAGAATGCACTCAAGTAGCCTGCACTCCAGTAGCCTGCACTCCAGTAGACTGCACTCAGTAGACTGCACTCAGTAGACTGCACTCCAGTAGCCACTGCTGCACTCCAGTAGACTGCACTCCAGTAGACTGCACTCAAGTAGACTGCACTCAGTAGACTGCACTCCAGTAGCCTGCACTCACAGTAGCCTGCACTCCAGTAGCCTGCACTCCAGTAGACCTGCACTGCACAGTAGACTGCACTCCAGTAGACTGCACTCCAGTAGACTGCACTCCAGTAGCCTGCACTCCAGTAGACTGCACTCAAGTAGACTGCACTCCAGTAGCCTGCACTCACTCCAGTAGACTGCACTCCAGTAGACTGCACTCAGTAGCCTGCACTCCAGTAGCCTGCACTCCAGTAGCCTGCACTCCAGTAGCCTGCACTCCAGTAGACTGCACTCCAGTAGCCTGCACTCCAGTAGCCTGCACTCCAGTAGACTGCACTCCAGTAGCCTGCACTCCAGTAGCCTGCACTCCAGTAGACTGCACTCCAGTAGCCTGCACTCCAGTAGAATGCACTCCAGTAGCCTGCACTCCATGCACTCCAGTAGACTGCACTCAGTAGCCTGCACTCCAGTAGCCTGCACTCCAGTAGACTGCACTCCAGTAGACTGCACTCCAGTAGCCTGCACTCCAGTAGACTGCACTCCAGTAGACTGCACTCCAGTAGACTGCACTCCAGTAGCCTGCACTCCAGTAGCCTGCACTCCAGTAGCTGCACTCAGTAGCCTGCACTCACTCCAGTAGCCTGCACTGCACTGCACTCAGTAGACTGCACTCCAGTAGACTGCACTCACTCCAGTAGACTGCACTCCAGTAGACTGCACTCCAGTAGAGCTGCACTCCAGTAGACTGCACTCCAGTAGACTGCACTGCACTGCACTCCAGTAGACTGCACTCAGTAGCCTGCACTCCAGTGACTGCACTCCAGTAGACTGCACTCAAGTAGACTGCACTCCAGTAGACTGCACTCCAGTAGACTGCACTCAGTAGCCTGCACTCCAGTAGACTGCACTCAGTAGTGCACTCCAGCCTGCACTCCAGTGCACTCAGTAGACTGCACTCCAGTAGACTGCACTCCAGTAGCCTGCACTCCAGTAGACTGCACTCAAGTAGCCTGCACTCCAGTAGAATGCACTGCACTCCAGTAGCCTGCACTCCAGTAGACTGCACTCAGTAGACTGCACTCCAGTAGACTGCACTCCAGTAGCCTGCACTCCAGTAGACTGCACTCCAGTAGCCTGCACTCCAGTAGCCTGCACTCCAGTAGACTGCACTCCAGTAGCCTGCACTCAGTAGCTGCACTGCACTCAAGTAGCCTGCACTCCAGTAGAATGCACTCCAGTAGAATGCACTCAAGTAGCCTGCACTCCAGTAGCCTGCACTCCAGTAGACTGCACTCAAGCACTCCAGTAGAGTAGACTGCACTCCAGTAGCCTGCACTCCAGTAGACTGCACTCCAGTAGCCTGCACTCCAGTAGACTGCACTCCAGTAGACTGCACTCCAGTAGCCTGCACTCAGTAGCCTGCACTCCAGCACTCCAGTAGCCTGCACTCAAGTAGACTGCACTCCAGTAGACTGCACTCCAGTAGCCTGCACTCCAGCCTGCACTCCAGACTGCACTCAAGTAGCAGTAGCCTGCACTCCAGTAGACTGCACTCCAGTAGACTGCACTCCAGTAGCCTGCACTCCAGTAGACTGCACTCAAGTAGCCTGCACTCCAGTAGACTGCACTCAGTAGCTGCACTCCAGTAGCCTGCACTGCACTCCAGTAGACTGCACTCCAGTAGACTGCACACTCCAGTAGCCTGCACTCCAGTAGACTGCACTCAGTAGCCTGCACTCCAGCAGACTGCACTCCAGTAGACTGCACTCAAGTAGCCTGCACTCCAGTAGCCTGCACTCCAGTAGCCTGCACTCCAGTAGACTGCACTCAAGTAGCACTCCAGTAGCCTGCACTCCAGTAGACTGCACTCAGTAGCCTGCACTCCAGTAGACTGCACTCCAGTAGCCTGCACTCCAGTAGACTGCACTCCACTCCAGTAGAATGCACTCCAGTAGAATGCACTCAGTAGCCTGCACTCCAGTAGCCTGCACTCCAGTAGACTGCACTCCAGTAGACTGCACTCAGTAGACTGCACTCCAGTAGCTCCAGTAGACTGCACTCAAGTAGCCTGCACTCCAGTAGACTGCACTCAAGTAGACTGCACTCCAGTAGACTGCACTCCAGTAGCACTCCAGTAGAGACTGCACTCCAGTAGCCTGCACTCCAGTAGCCTGCACTCCAGTAGACTGCACTCAGTAGACTGCACTCAGTAGACTGCACTCCAGTAGCAGCGCACTCCAGTAGACTGCACTCAAGTAGCCTGCACTCCAGTAGACTGCACTCAAGTAGCCTGCACTCCAGTAGCCTGCACTCCAGTAGCCTGCACTCCAGTAGACTGCACTCCAGTAGCCTGCACTCCAGTAGCCTGCACTCCAGTAGCCTGCACTCCAGTAGACTGCACTCCAGTAGCCTGCACTCCAGTAGCCTGCACTCCAGTAGCCTGCACTCCAGTAGCCTGCACTCCAGTAGCCTGCACTCCAGTAGCCTGCACTCCAGTAGACTGCACTCCAGTAGACTGCACTCCAGTAGCCTGCACTCCAGTAGCCTGCACTCCAGTAGACTGCACTCCAGTAGCCTGCACTCCAGTAGACTGCACTCCAGTAGACTGCACTCACTCCAGCCTGCACTCCAGTAGACTGCACTCAAGTAGCCTGCACTCCAGTAGCCTGCACTCACAGTAGACTGCACTCAAGTAGACTGCACTCCAGTGCTGCACTCCAGTAGCCTGCACTCCAGTAGACTGCACTCAGTAGCCTGCACTCCAGTAGACTGCACTCCAGTAGACTGCACTCAGTAGACTGCACTCCAGTGCAGCAGACTGCACTCAGTAGACTGCACTCAAGTAGCCTGCACTCCAGTAGACTGCACTCCAGTAGACTGCACTCAGTAGACTGCACTCCAGTAGCCTGCACTCCAGTAGACTGCACTCAGTAGACTGCACTCCAGTAGCCTGCACTCCAGTAGACTGCACTCCAGTAGACTGCACTCCAGTAGACTGCACTCCAGTAGACTGCACTCCAGTAGACTGCACTCAAGTAGCCTGCACTCCAGTAGAATGCACTCCAGTAGACTGCACTGCTGCACTCCAGTAGACTGCACTCCAGTAGACTGCACTCCAGTAGACTGCACTCAAGTAGACTGCACTCCAGTAGCCTGCACTCCAGTAGACTGCACTCAAGTAGCCTGCACTCCAGTAGACTGCACTCAAGTAGACTGCACTCCAGTAGACTGCACTCCAGTAGACTGCACTCCAGTAGCCTGCACTCCAGTAGCCTGCACTCCAGTAGACTGCACTCCAGTAGACTGCACTCCAGTAGACTGCACTCAAGTAGCCTGCACTCCAGTAGACTGCACTCAGTAGCCTGCACTCCAGTAGCCTGCACTCCAGTAGACTGCACTCCAGTAGACTGCACTCCAGTAGACTGCACTCCAGTAGACTGCACTCCAGTAGCCTGCACTCCAGTAGACTGCACTCAAGTAGCCTGCACTCCAGTAGAATGCACTCCAGTAGACTGCACTCCAGTAGCCTGCACTCCAGCCTGCACTCCAGCAGTAGCCTGCACTCCAGTAGACTGCACTCAGTAGCTGCACTCCAGTAGCCTGCACTCAGTAGACTGCACTCCAGTAGACTGCACTCCAGTAGACTGCACTCCAGTAGCCTGCACTCCAGTAGACTGCACTCCAGTAGCCTGCACTCCAGTAGCCTGCACTCCAGTAGACTGCACTCAGTAGCCTGCACTCCAGTAGACTGCACTCAGTAGACTGCACTCACAGTAGACTGCACTCAGTAGCCTGCACTCCAGTAGCCTGCACTCAAGTAGACTGCACTCAGTAGCCTGCACTCCAGTAGACTGCACTCACAGTAGCCTGCACTCCAGTAGCTGCACTCCAGCAGACTGCACTCAGTAGCCTGCACTCCAGTAGAATGCACTCCAGTAGACTGCACTCCAGTAGCCTGCACTCCAGTAGACTGCACTCAGTAGCCTGCACTCCAGTAGACTGCACTCCAGTAGCCTGCACTCCAGTAGCCTGCACTCCAGTAGCACTCCAGCAGCACTGCACTCAGTAGCCTGCACTCCAGTAGCCTGCACTCCAGTAGACTGCACTCAAGTAGACTGCACTCCAGTAGACTGCACTCCAGTAGCCTGCACTCAGTAGACTGCACTCAGTAGCCTGCACTCCAGTAGAATGCACTCCAGTAGACTCCATGCACTCAAGTAGCCTGCACTCCAGTAGCCTGCACTCCAGTAGACTGCACTCAAGTAGACTGCACTCCAGTAGACTGCACTCCAGTGCAGTAGCTGCACTCCACTGCACTCAGTAGACTGCACTCCAGTAGACTGCACTCCAGTAGCCTGCACTGCACTCCAGTAGACTGCACTCAGTAGCCTGCACTCCAGTAGACCTGCACTCCAGTAGCCTGCACTCCAGTAGACTGCACTCCAGTAGACTGCACTCCAGTAGACTGCACTCCAGTAGACTGCACTCAGTAGCTGCACTCCAGTAGACTGCACTCAGTAGCCTGCACTCACAGTAGACTGCACTCAAGTAGCCTGCACTCCAGTGCAGAGCCTGCACTCCAGTAGACTGCACTCCAGTAGCCTGCACTCCAGTAGACTGCACTCCAGTAGACTGCACTCCAGCACTCCAGTAGCCTGCACTCCAGTAGCCTGCACTCCAGTAGCCTGCACTCCAGTAGCCTGCACTCCAGTGACTGCACTCAAGTAGCCTGCACTCCAGTAGACTGCACTCCAGTAGCACTCCAGTAGACTGCACTCCAGTAGACTGCACTCCAGTAGCCTGCACTCCAGTAGACTGCACTCCAGTAGACTGCACTCCAGTAGACTGCACTCCAGTAGACTGCACTCCAGTAGCCTGCACTCCAGTAGCCTGCACTCCAGTAGCCTGCACTCCAGTAGCCTGCACTCCAGTAGACTGCACTCAGTAGTGCACTCAAGTAGACTGCACTCCAGTAGACTGCACTCCAGTAGCCTGCACTCCAGTAGCCTGCACTGCACTGCACTCAGTAGCCTGCACTCCAGTAGACTGCACTCCTGCACTCCAGTAGACTGCACTCAGTAGACTGCACTCCAGTAGACTGCACTCCAGTAGACTGCACTCCAGTAGCCTGCACTCAGTAGCCTGCACTCCAGTAGACTGCACTCCAGTAGACTGCACTCAAGTAGACTGCACTGCAGACTGCACTCAGTAGACTGCACTCCAGTAGCCTGCACTCCAGTAGACTGCACTCAAGTAGCCTGCACTCCAGACTGCAGACTGCACTCAGTAGACTGCACTCCAGTAGACTGCACTGTAGTCTGCACTCCAGTAGACTGCACTCAAGTAGCCTGCACTCCAGTAGAATGCACTCCAGCACTCAAGTAGCCTGCACTCCAGTAGCTGCACTCAGTAGACTGCACTCAGTAGACTGCACTCCAGTAGCCTGCACTCCAGTAGCCTGCACTCCAGTAGACTGCACTCAAGTAGCCTGCACTCCAGTAGACTGCACTCCAGTAGACTGCACTCCAGTAGACTGCACTCAAGTAGACTGCACTCCAGTAGACTGCACTCCAGTAGCCTGCACTCCAGTAGACTGCACTCAAGTAGCCTGCACTCCAGTGCAGAGACTGCACTCAAGTAGCACTCAGTGCCTGCACTCCAGTAGCCTGCACTCCAGTAGCCTGCACTCCAGTAGACTGCACTCAAGTAGACTGCACTCCAGTAGACTGCACTCCAGTAGCCTGCACTCCAGTAGCATGCACTCCAGTAGACTGCACTCAAGTAGCCTGCACTCCAGTAGACTGCACTCAAGTAGACTGCACTCCAGTAGACTGCACTCAAGTAGCCTGCACTCCAGTAGCCTGCACTCCAGTAGACTGCACTCAAGTAGACTGCACTCCAGTAGCCTGCACTCCAGTAGCCTGCACTCCAGTAGACTGCACTCAGTAGACTGCACTCCAGTAGCCTGCACTGTAGACTGCACTCCAGTAGACTGCACTCAGTAGACTGCACTCAAGTAGCCTGCACTCCAGTAGACTGCACTCAAGCCTGCACTCCAGTAGACTGCACTCAGTAGCCTGCACTCCAGTAGCCTGCACTCCAGTAGCCTGCACTCCAGTAGCTGCACTCCAGTAGAATGCACTCCAGTAGCCTGCACTCCAGTAGCCTGCACTCCAGTAGCCTGCACTGCACTCACTCCAGTAGCCTGCACTCAGTAGCTGCTGCACTCAGTAGTAGCACTGCACTCCAGTAGACTGCACTCAGTAGCCTGCACTCCTGCACTCCAGTAGCCTGCACTCCAGTAGACTGCACTCCAGTAGACTGCACTCCAGTAGACTGCACTCCAGTAGCCTGCACTCCAGTAGACTGCACTCCAGTAGCCTGCACTCCAGTGCACTCCAGAGCCTGCACTCAAGTAGCCTGCACTCAGTGCACTCAGTAGCCTGCACTCCAGTAGACTGCACTCAGTAGTGCAGCCTGCACTCCAGCAGACTGCTGCACTCAAGTAGACTGCACTCCAGTAGCCTGCACTCCAGTAGCCTGCACTCCAGTAGACTGCACTCCAGTAGACTGCACTCCAGTAGCCTGCACTCCAGTAGACTGCACTCAAGTAGACTGCACTCCAGTAGACTGCACTCCAGTAGCCTGCACTCCAGTAGACTGCACTCAAGTAGCCTGCACTCCAGTAGAATGCACTCCAGTAGAATGCACTCAAGTAGCCTGCACTCCAGTAGCCTGCACTCCAGTAGACTGCACTCAAGTAGACTGCACTACAGTAGACTGCACTCCAGTAGCATGCACTCCAGTAGACTGCACTCCAGTAGACTGCACTCAAGTAGCCTGCACTCCAGTAGACTGCACTCCAGTAGACTGCACTCAAGTAGCCTGCACTCCAGGAGACTGCACTCCAGTAGCCTGCACTCCAGTAGAATGCACTCCAGTAGCCTGCACTCCAGTAGCCTGCACTCCAGCACTCCAGTAGACTGCACTCAAGTAGCCTGCACTCCAGTAGAATGCACTCCAGTAGCCTGCACTCCAGTAGACTGCACTCCAGTAGCCTGCACTCCAGTAGCCTGCACTCCAGTAGACTGCACTCCAGTAGCCTGCACTCCAGTAGACTGCACTCAAGTAGCCTGCACTCCAGTAGACTGCACTCCAGTAGAATGCACTCAAGTAGCCTGCACTCCAGTAGCCTGCACTCCAGTAGACTGCACTCCAGTAGACTGCACTCCAGTAGACTGCACTCCAGTAGACTGCACTCCAGTAGACTGCTGCACCTGCACTCCAGTAGACTGCACTCAAGTAGCCTGCACTCCAGTAGACTGCACTCCAGTAGACTGCACTCAAGTAGCCTGCACTCCAGGAGACCGCACTCCAGTAGCCTGCACTCCAGTAGAATGCACTCCAGTAGCCTGCACTCCAGTAGCCTGCACTCCAGTAGACTGCACTCCAGTAGCCTGCACTCCAGTAGACTGCACTCAAGTAGCCTGCACTCCAGTAGAATGCACTCCAGTAGCCTGCACTCCAGTAGACTGCACTCCAGTAGCCTGCACTCCAGTAGCCTGCACTCCAGTAGACTGCACTCCAGTAGCCTGCACTCCAGTAGACTGCACTCAAGTAGCCTGCACTCCAGTAGAATGCACTCCAGTAGAATGCACTCAAGTAGCCTGCACTCCAGTAGCCTGCACTCCAGTAGACTGCACTCCAGTAGACTGCACTCCAGTAGACTGCACTCAAGTAGCCTGCACTCCAGTAGACTGCACTCAAGTAGCCTGCACTCCAGTAGACTGCACTCAGTAGCCTGCACTCCAGTAAAATGCACTCCAGTAGCCTGCACTCCAGTAGCCTGCACTCCAGTAGACTGCACTCCAGTAGTCTGCACTCCAGTAAACTGCACTCCAGTAGACTGCACATTGTGAATAAGGAACTGACTGACGCTGAATATAGCCTACTTACTTTCTTTTGTTCTTATTATTTCTATTTCTTGTGTGTTTTTGTTTTCTCTTATGTTATTTTTAGTATTATATTGTTATTGATTAGAGCTTGCAAGAAGAAAAGCAGTTCACTGTACTTTTGCATGTGACATTAAAACTTGAGACTTGAAAGGTCTTGGCCACAAACGGCGCAAATTTCAAATGGTGCAAAAGAAGCATCAGTTTTTCTGTACATTTCTTAGGCCTATTTAATCATTCTATTTCATTGCTCCCATTTGACTTTAGTCTTGGTGCACTGCACACACAGCACAACTGACCATTATGCATGAAGTTAAAGATTGTAGCATACAGTAGGTGCAGTGAAATGTGTTGTTTTACAGGGCATTGGGGTCAATAATTTACAATTAATTAATTCAGGGGGTGAATTGCACTCACCTATGACTCATGTTGACATGTCTTTCATAAATAGGTATCATGGTATGAAATCATATGCATGCATTTCACTACATGTTCGTGGGAAAAGTCATGATAAATTGAAGATGATCAAATCTGCCACGGACAAACAGAGGGTAGTGCATACGGCCCAGTACATCACTGGGGCCAAGCTTCCTCCCATCCAGAACCTCTGTACCAGGCGGTGTCAGAGAAATGCCCTAAAAATTGTCAGACTCCAGCTACCCTAGTCATAGACTGTTTTCCCATTGCTACCACACGGCAAGCGGTACTGGAGCGCCAAGTCTAGGTCCAAGAGGCTTCTAAACAGCATCTAACCCCCAAGCCATAAGACTCCTGAACATCTAATCAAATGGCTACCCAGACTATTTGCACTGCCCCCCCATATGCTGCTGCTACTCTGTTATTATCTATGCATAGCCACTTTAATAACTCTACCTACATGTACATATTACCTCAATTACCTCGACTAACCGGTGCCTCCGCACATTGACTCTGTACCGGTACATCCTGTATATAGCTTCGCTATTGTTCTTTTACTGCTGCTCTTTAAATATTTGTAACTTTTCTTTCTTTAGGTATTTTTCTTAAAACTGCATTGTTGGTTAAGGGCTTGTAAGTAAGCATTTCACTGTAAGGTCTACTACACCTGTTGTATTCGGCATGTGACAAATACTTTTTTTCTTTTTTGAAACAACACAAAACGGTTGCAAATACCACATTTATTCAGACTTTGTCCCCAAAAATATTGAAAAACAATATAATCAATAAAAACATAGGCATTGGATAGAATATGGCAAATACTCAAGCTTCTGACGTGTCCATATAGATTGACTTAAATAGCAAGCATTGAGTTGGATTTCTACATGTGATACTGGTAGTTAAAATACATTACACACTTGACTACATTTACTTTATAAAATGTCACTGTACAATAAAGGTTTCCCATGTGGTATATGTATACAATGTATTGTAAAGAAAACCTTTAACTAGACAAATTATAACATAACAAAAAGTAATACACTGATTTCTCTTTATCCAAAAGTTTCTTGTATGTTCAAAAAATGTCCATCTTCATGATCTATGGAACTCAATAAATGAACTAGAATTCATATGTATATCCAATAATAGTTGTGTTTGTGATGCATCTTTAAAATGGGCAAATCGGTGATCTATGACATGCCAAATGTTACAACAAATATTCCTCTCTCAAAGCAGGTTTATCAAATCACAGCTCAAAAGGGACACCTGCTGGTCCATTAAGAAACTGCACCAATGAACATTCCAACTCCTTCACTATTCTCTCATGCACTCTTTCAGGAAGATATTCAAACCCTTTATCTCAACACTACCAATTTAACATTCAAGTCCAAACTTAACATGAAACAAAACATGTTGCTGGGTCAATCCATGAGAAGTAATGCCAAGTGTACCTACACTAATTCACGTGGATGCGGTGCTAGAAAACAATGACTAGCTGTGAAATCCTCAGCAAATGATTAGCAACAGTTGAAGAATTAATCAACATCAGTAACTTCCATGCAAAGGAAAAATGGCATTCATACAAAGAAAAGCGGTCAAATATTTTGCTAAAGTTACAAAAATATCAACATTAATAAATTAATTGTATAACTGCTACTATGTTTTCCCAGTACCCCTCTAATTTTCAAAAGACGTAAAGAAACGATAGTTGAAGTATAGACATCTTTGAGGCTAGAAGAATGGTAGCCCTTGTGTGTTGTCAGTTTGCTCTCGCTCTCTCGTATGCATGTGTATGACGGAGCCATGTGTTCATAGCAGGCTGGCCAGGCTGGTTGTCGGGCCGTTCTGGGCTTGAAACTGCCCAGGTGGTGGGCCGTCCGTCCACTGTCACAGAGGAGATTAGTATTGTTAATTACCCATCTGAGCCAGACAGACAACAGAAACACAGCTAAACAACCTATATTATCTATTTACAATACACAACTTTTACGGCAGTAATAATTCAAGATAAAAAAGTTAAAGATAAATTGATATGTACGCTGATTAGGTTGTGTTCGGGGAGGCTGCAGGCAGCGATGTGGTCCTGGAGAAGCTGCTGGGAGAAGTTCTGGTGCATCTGAGCAGCTTCATGGGCATCTATGGTATTTCCCAGGGCCTTGTTCAGATCTACAGGGACAAGACAAAAACAGTGTGGTCAAGGAAACCTACATCAAATACTTTAAGCTTAGTAGGGAGCATTGAAGCTCAATCCAAAGACAAAAGAAATGCACAGGTAGGGACGTACCTTTTAAAAGGGCAGAGGACCACAGCTGGACAGACATGTCAGGGATCTTGCTGGCCAGCTGCATCGCTGGAACCACCATGTTGTTGCTCTCCTGGAGAAAAACAACAACATATTGTTACGCAAGCTACAGTTTGAGTCAGAAGTTTACCTACACCTTAGTCAAATACATTTAAACTCAGTTTTTCACAATTCCTGACATTTAATCCTTGTAAAAATTCCCTGTCTTTAGGATCACCACTTTATTTTCAGAATGTGAAATGTCAGAATAATAGTAGAGAGAATGATTTAGTTCAGCTTTTATATTTCTTTCATCACATTCCCAGTGGGTCAGAAGTTTACATACACTCAATTAGTATTTGGTAGCATTGCCTTTAAATTGCTTAACTTGGGTCAAATGTTTCAGGTAGCCTTCCACAAGCGTCCCACAATAAGTTGGGTGACTTTTGGCCCATTCCTCCTGACAGAGCTGATGTAACGGAGTCAGGTTTGTAGGCCTCCTCGATGGCACACGCCTTTTCAGTTCTGCCTACAATTTTCTATAGGATTGAGGTCAGGGCTTTGTGATGGCCACTCCACTACCTCGACTTTGTTGTCCTTAAGCCATTTTGCCACAACTTTGGAAGTATGCTTGAGGTCATTGTCCATGCGACCAAGCTTTAACTTCCTTGCTGATGTCTTGAGATGTTGCTTCAATATATCCACATCCTTTTCCTTCCTCACAATGCCATTATTTTGTGAAGTGCACCAGTCCCTCCTGCAGCAAAACACCCCACCAACATAATGCTGTCACCCCCATGCTTCACGGTTGGGATGGTGTTCTTCTGCTTGCAAGGCTCCCCTGTTTCCTCCAAACATAACGATGGTCATTATGGCCAAACAGTTCTATTTTTGTTTCATCAGACCAGAGGACACTTCTCCAAAAAGTACAATCTTTGTCCCCATGTGCAGTTGCAAACCGTAATCTGGCTTTTTTATGTCAGTTTTGGAGCAGTGGCTTCTTCCTTGCTGAGCGGCCTTCAGGTTATGTCAATATAGGACTCATTTGACTGTAGATACTTTTGTACCTGTTTCCTCCAGCATCTTCACAAGGTCCTTTGCTGTTGTTCTGGGATTGATTTGCACTTTTCGCACCAAAGTACATTCATCTCTAGGAGACAGAACACGTCTCCTTCCTGAGCGGCATGATGGCTGCGTGGTCCCATGGTGTTTATACTTGCGTACTATTGTTTGTACAGATGAACGTGGTACCTTCAGGCGTTTAGAAATAGCTCCCAAGACTGAACCAGACTTGTGGAGGTCTACAATTTGTTTTCTGAGGTCTTGGCTGATTTCTTTTGATTTTCCCATGATGTCAAGCAAAGAGGCACTGCGTTTGAAGGGAGACCTTGAAATACATCCACAGATACACCTCCAATTGACTCAAATGATGTCAATTAGCCTATCAGATGCTTCTAAAGCCATTACATAATTTTCTGGACTTTACCAAGCTGTTTAAAGACAGTCAACTTAGTGTATGTAAACTTCTGACCCACTGGAATTGTGATACAGTGAATTATAAGTTAAATAATCTGTCTGTAAACAATTGTTGGAAAAATTACATGCACAAAGTAGCTGTCCTAACTGACTTGCCAAAACTATAGTTTGTTAACAAGAAATTAGTGGAGTGGTTGAAAAACAAGTTAATGACTCCAACCTAAGTGTATGTAAACTTCCGCCTTCAACTGTACATACACAAATACTTTTTTCCGCACACGTTGAATAAAATGTATACTATACAGTAGGCTATTGACCCATACATCATTTTTGTAAAGGGGCAGGGTAGATGTTCCTTGAAAAATATCAATTTGTGACCATTGTGGAGTGATCTTACCCTGTGGTTTCCCAGTACATAGAATATATGGCCTAGCAGAACCAGTGAGCAGGCTGTCAGTCTATTCAGGTCCTCCGCATTGGACATCTTCAGAGTTTCTCTAAGGAACCGTCTGTAATAAGAGTATCATTATGAAATTATGTATTTTCCAATTCCCACAGAAAATTTGAGGACTTATGGGACACTTCTCAGCAACTCCGTAAAAGAGGAGGTGGGGGAGACTCACTTGGCCTCGTTGTAGCGTCCTTGGAAGAAGGACAGGAGTCCTCGGATGTAGAAAGCTGCAGCACGGAGACAGTGAGAGCTGCAACACAACCAAACAAACAAGCCCGTCAGCTTGTAGTCAAATACACCAGCTCAGCAACGGGCGGCATTCTTAGCCGTAAAAAAAAGAAGGTATTTGGCTCTGAGAATGTGTTTGGATTACAAAGCAAAATTGAGCAACCATTAAAATATCTGTGTTATGCAATACGTATTAACACACCTCACAGGAAAGTTGTGATCAGGGTTTATCCTCTCAAGGAGACTGTAGAGCTTTAAAAGAAAACAAGGTTAATACAGTTAACAATACTTTATTTTGAGTAAAAATGAATAGTGTGTGTGCGTGTCTACTAACCTCCTGGTGTCTGTTTCCTTCCCTGATGTAGACGCTGGCCAGGTTTGTCACAATGAACGCCCACAGTTCCTGGTGTGTGGTTAGCTGGAAAAGAAACACCTACAGATGAACTTACTATCCAAAACGTGACAATGTAATACATATTGAACGCATGCAGAGAGAACCCGTATAATAAGCTTAGCGTTACGACTTACGTCACTTACCCGCAAAGCGGCGGTGAACTGTGCCTCTGCGTTGTCCATACAGTTGACAGATATGCAATACAGGCCCTGAAAATTGGAAAAAGTTAAACGAAGGGAGTTTTAGAGTTCCAGTTAGAGAAGTGGGTGGTAAACTGTTATTCAAGATAGTGAATTGAGGGTATGTATTCTGGGTGAAGGTTTCAAATACTTACTAGTAGAGTGTGGAGTTGGGCAGCGTGATTGGTGAATAACCTGGGGGACTGTTGGCACAGTTGGCAGACCTGGGAGATCTGGGATATGGAGAGAGAAAGTCATCATCTCAACTGTCAATGGGCATGAAATTGCCCATCATATATTCCAGTAGCTACTTTGATTGAACTTTTAAACATTCCGCTGTAACTTCGCACAGTGTTTATGTTCAGAGTGAATGAGTAAAACAGAAATAAGATTGGTCCATGGATGCTTCTACATTACCTCTTGTAATGCAGTAGCCTTGTGACCAGTGACTAGCCGACACATGATGATGTGCTCCAGCAGAATGACCTGGAACGTTGAAAGGATGGGACTGCTGTCCAGCACTGAAATAAGGGGGGTGGGACATTTTAGACAACAGTGGGTGTTAAACAGATGATTTTGATAGTGGTACAGAAAAGAGGCAACGCATGTGGGCTTCAAATCACTTACTTTTTAGTTTCTCAAGCTGCATGAGTGCTTTGTCTGTGTATTTCTGTGCCTTCTCCAAATACCCTGCTTGCATGGAGTGCATGACAGTCACCTGGAACATATAGAGAACAAGGTTTTTACCATATACCATGTTGCTTTTACCTATCCAATCCTTTCAGATCTGCACCAGTGTCTGTGGGGGATCAGTCCTCAGGTATCAGATGAGAAGGGAAAATATGGGGCTCACCAGGTAGACGAGAACACACATGTGTTCCTTGGGCAGCCAGTGGAAGAGGTCAGCAGGGTTACTGGGCAGGATCTCATCATCATGGAGTGTAGAGATGGTCTGGATGCACTGCTGCAGTTGCTTAAGACAGGGCTTCACACTCTTCACCTGCAACATAACATGGAGGTGGTCAATACCAGTGAAGCTGTTTCAACTACACTACAAATGAGTGGGAAAGCATATAGGCCATCTTGTCCAGGGGTGCATGACTACAATGTTGGGTGTTATTGCCCTTGTGGACCACAGTTAGTGCATCGGTGGATTTGATCCAGCCTGACAGGCGTCTTTACCTGTCCGGCATCCAGATAGTGTGTGACCTGCAGCACCAGGAAAAATACCCGGAGAGACTCTTTCTGGATGGGGTTTCCCTGCCAGTTCTCCACGATCGTCCCGCACAGCGTGAGCAGAGGGTGCACCTCCCCCAGCTTCCTCTCCATCAGTAGGAGCTGATACAAAGGATAAACAGAACATTATGGTATGGATTCTCTAGTGCAAAATATTAGTTTATACCCATGCTATGAGTGCATTGCATACTTAAGATATCTGTTAATACTTACTAAAACACACATGACAGATACAAAATTCTTTTCATAAAATAATTTGAGACTTACCATTCCTTTACTCAGGAGGAACAGCGCCCTGAGAAACACACATTGCATACTCAGCCGACCGTTGTAAAAATGTTTTCATTAAGTTCACTGGAGGGCATGTTTAACATAACATCTACTGTATCTTGTTTTATGGATGATTAAATGTGGACAGAAAAAGTAAATAGTTCAGCACAGCAAGTTTACAGTACCTGGTGTATTCCGAGCCCACCACTCTGGCATACTCAGCACCGACCCCTAGGAGGTCACAGGCAGACACAAGGTCTTTCTCCAGAGTGTGCAGTTGCTGATAAAAGGAAAAAAATAAGACACATTCAATGCACTGCAATGTAAAGGCTTTACAATCAAACATCCAAAAGAGACAAGTAAATTCAGTCAGTATTTACAGTACATCTGACAGTACAACATACCGCTAGTTGAAACAGCAGGCGACAGTGCCAATAGGGAGTCTGCTGTGAGATCTGGATTGCCTTTCGCAGTAAAGGCTTTGCAGAATCCACCAGATTCTGAAAACAACAAATACAGAATCAAAACTACTCTACCTTACACTTGAATGAAAACATGTTTGTCAAAATGGGTCTCCAGACATTGCAAAAGCAGGAAATGTATTTTAGCTTTATTTACCGGTACCTGCTGACAATAGAGTTCGGACAAAAGACTTGCTGCTTCAAATTTAACATCTTCAAATTGTGGGATCTGAGATATTCTGTTAAGGAAACCCATTAATTGACATTTAATACAGAATTTTACTATCGAGAAATAATGTACCAGATGGAACAGCAAACACAGAACTGAGAAATGTTCTGCAGAATTGCACGACATTGTAATGCTAGTTAATGTAGTGTTGGCGTTGAAACCATAGCATTGAAAAGGATACTTGTTGTGATATTAACCACTGAAAAAATAGAAAAGAGGAGATGTTAGAGACAAAATACAGTACAATGTTGCATGCAGTCAAAGCAAGCAACAGTAGTAGCAACTTCTAACACATTGAACGTGTGAAAGATGCGCAGGCCTACCGGCTAGGCTATCATGCTAGCAAATTATCTTCTGAGTCCAAATACTTATGACTGATACCAGAAAGCCAGGCTCTAACGCTAGTTATCGAACTTATTACTGTTCCCATTTCACTATTCAAGGCCTCGACTAACGCATCTCTGGTTCCATCATCGAGCTTTCCTAAACTCTCCCTCACCGCTTTCTCCAAGTGGCTCCGCGCCAGCTCGCTGTTCTTCGTATGATGATAGAGCACCGAGCCGAGTTGAAGGTGAGTTCTGGCCTCCACCCTTTGCGGGGGTTTAAACTGAAAAACCGCTTGAAGACAATGCACACACAGACGAATTTTGGGTGGACTTGAGGTGCGGAAATGTTCTGCAAAGCCAAGGAGAGCGAGGTACCACGACTCAGGGGCCTCTACGTTGGACGCCATTTTCCCGAAAACAACAACAACAACAAGTACTGATCGCTGTGTCAAAAAAAACTGAGTGCTGTGTCTCCCTCGCGTGATTTCGCGTGGAGTCCAATGTTCGGTTTGAAAATATATATGGGACTTGTAGTCCAAAACAATTGTACGTGCCCTCAAACTGATAAACCATTGAAAGACAATAATCTCGTGCGCGAGCAAACTCCAATAATTTTTGGATAAAAATAGGCCATCACCTTCCTTGTCGCAGTTTGGCAGCTGTCGTTTTCAATCACCTTGGAAAAAAACGTAAACGCTGAGATAGACGGACAAGTTGACTGATGTGTTGACCACAGATATTGACCCAACGACACCAAACAGAGAGATAAATGTGGCGACGGATCTCGGAAGACGACAGAGGAGTTGAACACTGAATGTGAAACATTGCTGAAGATTGTTCAAGATTGGCCGGATTTGCAACAAACACAGGCACAGTAATCAAGATTAAAGGCGAGGAATTCGTATGCGCATTCATTTTGCACTTCTTTATTTTTAGCCCAAGTGGTGTGCGGCAATACTTACTTTTTCACACTTAACGTTTCATTATTTATTTGGATTATTTTGCAGGGATTGGTGAATGTCTCATAATAATAGTAAATCATATATTGTGTTCCTAAAAAGTAAACATGTTACATTTAGTGGGAATATTCTAGAATGCATTGGATAGCCAATTGTGATGTACTGTTTTATTACAGAGGAAATTAAACGGTGTACTGTAGCTAGGTGGTAATTATTTTATGTTACTTTGCAAATAGGGAAGTTGATACATTTAACAGCATATTTATTGAAGGTGACACAGAGCTAATCTATGCATGCAGTGGGAGGATGTTGTTTATCATCATGTTTCTATCTCCTGCAGTGGATTGTCGGGTGTTGACTGACTGTCAGATACTGGGCGTCATCAAGGGCACACATGGCCCATACAGTGCAGGACCACCAGATGGCACAGCCCCAGGCAGCAGTGCTGTCTCTCCCTCCCTCCGGCCAGGCTAAAGTGAGCCCCCCCTCAGCCCCTACATCATGGGTTGTCCCTGATGCAGTAGCCTAACAGCAGCCAGGCAGGCTTACATACCACAGAGCTGTTTATAGCAGGAACATGCAGGCCAAGACCAACCAGCTGAAGGCTGCCAAACATGTTTACCAGAACAGCAAGTAACCTTTGGCTAGTATGGGAGACCCTGGGACATGGGTATGGGGTTAGAGTGGACTAGACTAGATTGCATCTTTTGTCTTTATTTATTGTTAAGTAGTACCAAACGACACTGGCAACATTAGTCATCACTAATTTGGGGCTCCTGAGTGGTGCAGCGGTCTAAGGCACTGCATATCAGTGCTAGAGGCTTCACTACAGACCCTGGTTCGATTCCAGGCTGTATCACAACCGGCCGTGATTGGGAGTCCCGTAGAGCAGTGCATAATTGTCCCAGCGTCGTCCGGGTTAGGGTAGACCGTCATTGTAAATAAGAATTTGTTCTTAACTCTGTAAAAAAGTTGCTGTAATGCAAATTCTTTGGGTGGCCAAGAGCGCAACAAAGAGCAGTACAGAAGTCGGTCAACATAAAAAGCAGTATCTCTCTCTCTCTCTCTCTCTCTCTCGATCTGCCTACCTCTATGGCTGCTCAAGTCAAAACATTCCAACCTACGCATTGCTGCAGACTGCTTGGAGATTCCCAGTGTGGCCTCAAAAGACTTATCTCCCTCTGCATCCTAAACATACCTTATCAGGGATTTTACTGGGTCCACCGTCCAAATAACTTTTACGACCCACACCCTCACACACACAAACACGTTCTGAACCAGCTAAGAGATTATCTCCACCTCCAGTTAGAGGCAAGTAAAGCTGTTTATGTCTGGAGTGCTGTACACTAAAGTAGCCTACATGATATAATGGCGCATTACTGCTCTGCAGATCATATGAAGTGTATACTCATGGAGGAGAGGTTTACTACAGTCTACTGTAAAATGGGTTAGGAATCTGTTGAAAGATAGTTCAAATTACACCCTGGCAGTACTCCAAGAGCATGAGAAACCTATATGTGATACCTTTAGCCCAGGGGTCTCCAACCCTGTTCCTGGAGAGCTACCCTCCTGTAGGTTTTCACTCCAACTGCAGTTGTAACTTGGTTGGTTTATCAACCTATTTTAATTAGTAGAACCAGGTGTGCTAGATTAGGGTTACAGGATGGTAGCTCTCCAGGAACACGGTTGAAGAGCCCTGCTTTAGCCTGTATCTGCAGCCAGTGATCATGACATATTATAGTCCCCATTACTGCTGTAGTGTTTATTTTATTTCACCTTTATTTAACCAGGTAGGCCAGTTGAGAACAAGTTATCATTTACAACTGCGACCTGTGACAAAAACAACAACATAAACAAATGTACAGTCAATAACACAGTTGAAAAATTATATGTACAGTATGTGCAAATGTAGAAGAGTAGTGAGGTAAGGCAATAAATAGGCCATAGAGGTGAAATAATTACAATTTAGCAATTAACACTGGAATGATAGATGTGCAGATGATGATGTGCAAGTAGAGATACTGGGGTGCAAAAGAGCAAGAAGATAAATAACAATATGGGGATGAGGTAGTTGGGTGGGCTATTTACAGATTGGCTGTGTACAGGTACAGTGATCGGTAAGCTGTTCTGACAGCTGATGCTTAAAGTTAGGGAGGGAGATATAAGTCTCCAGCTTCTGTGATTTTTGCAATTTGTTCCAGTCATTGGCAGCAGAGAACTGGAAGGAAAGGCAGCCAAAGGAAGTGTTGGCTTTGGGGATGACCAGCGAAATATACCTGCTGGAGTGTGTGATACGGGTGGTGACCAGTGAGCTGAGATAAGTAGGGGCTTTACCTAGCAAAGATTATAGATTACCTGGAGCCAGTGGGTTTGGCGACAAATATGAAGCGAGGGCCAGTCAACGAGAGCATACAGGTCGCAGTGGTGGGTAGTATATGGGGCTTTGGTGAAAAACGGATGGCACTGTGATAGACCGTATCCAATTTGCTGAGTAGAGTGTTGGAGGCTATTTTGTAAATAACATCGCTGAAGTCATGGATCGGTAGGATAGTCAGTTTTACGTGGGTATGTTTGGCAGCATGAGTGAAGGATGCTTTGTTGTGAAATAGGAAGCCGATTCTAGATTTAACTATGGATTGGAGATGCTTAATGTGAGTCTGGAAGGAGAGTTTACATTCTAGCCAGACACCTAGGTATTTGTAGGTGTCCACATATTCTAAGTCAGAACCGTCCAGAGTAGTGATGCTAGTCGTGAGTTATGGAGTATGTTTATGACTGATATAATTTCAAAGTGAGTTTGTCTTTTGTGTCCTGTGTGAAGTGGAACACTGAGTGTTTCTTTCTGTGTGCAGAGATGGACAGTGTTGGACTCCCTGCTATGTGGAGCATTGGCAGGAGCCGTGGCCAAAACAGTCATAGCTCCTCTGGACAGAACCAAGATCATCTTCCAAGGTAAGGCCATTTCCCTGGAAGACCATGCACTCAAAATATAAAGTAGGGGTTCCTTTCGTAAATATATACTAATTTAATTGTTAGTATCTTTGCCTTAATACTTATTTTCCTCCTTCTCCTACTTTAGTGTCTTCACAAAGATTCTCTGCTAAGGTGAGTTTATTATATAACTCACATTGAAATAATAAAGATGTACTTGATGTACTGTATGTCTTCCCAATTGGCAGAGGCTGGCAGAGCAGGATTTAATGGTGTTATCTCTTAGATGGGAATGTTATTTGGTCACTTGGGTGTGTGTTACTTTTTAATCTGTCTGTCTGAAGCTGGAGGACTCAAAACATTGCTATTTCAAAGGTAATGTCCTGTATATTAAATATTAGAACGCTGAACAGTCACAAATTCTCTCCATGCTGCCATAAGGGTGAATCCTAACTTCCACTTAAATCACATTTTCACATAGTCTCCCATTGACGTCAATGCATGACTAAGTTACAATTTGAAGTTAGTCTACACCTTGGGGAGAATCCTGTCTTGTTTAGTTAATAATAATAAATATAGCTGCAAGCAGTAATTACCTGGGGTCCAAGCCTTTTTCCCCGTTTAGCCCTCTTCTCTTTCTGAAATATTACGGCCTTATTTTACATAATCAAATTCGGTTCAGGCACAACACCAACAATTCCTCACTGTCTAGGGATGTCTATCTGAAAGCTGCATTGGTGAGATTAACCCGGCCCGCCATGGGATGGCATGTATTATACCCCTCTGAGCCATGCTCACCTCATGACAAAAGTCAGGGTTGAACACTATGGAAGAGCATGCATTTGTTGTAGGTTCCAGTCCTGACTCCATTTCTTGCACTTACACAAATCTTATAACATGTAATATATGCCATTTAGCAGGTTGCTTTTATCCAAAGCAACTTAGTCATGCGTGTATACTTTCTTTACATTTGGGTGGTCGTGAGAATTGAACCCACTATCCTGGCGTTGCAAGAGCTCGACCAACTCAGCTACAGAGGACCACCATGTGAATAGTGGACCAGTGCACGCTTCAGGAAATAGTATAGATTATTGAGATGCTTAGCTAGCAGGGAGGTCCAACCCTCCAAGAGCCCAAACATAGACGCATCTTTGGCCCAAACATTACCAGTCTAATGTATTGTACTGTACTGTACTCAAGTTTACTCTACTGATCTTGTTTTTCCCCATTTAAACTGGTCTGGTCATGGTTTCGATACACTGGTCCTTGGTCTGTCTCAGAAAGTCTAGTCTTGTTCTGCGTCTTGATTAGGGATGTACATTTCTGTCAAATTTCCTGCTGACTAACCGACCCTCATTAATCAGTCAACAAACGGTAAAAACAATTCCAAATAGTAAAATTGTGTGACCAACAAAAAATACTATGCATGGATACAAGGAACAGACATTTTTCATTAATGAAAACATGCAACAATAAGCCTATCATCTTAGTCAAAAGGCTATAGCCTATTATGGAACATGCAGCTGCTGTAATGAAGCAGCTAATAAAACATAATTTGCTAAAACAGTTTTAAACCTAATGCCTGCGGAGCTGAAAACACTGTTCTAAACAGCTCACCTAATGCCTGCGGAGCTAAAAACACTGTTCTAAACAGCTCACCTAATGCCTGCGGAGCTGAAAACACTGTTCTAAACAGCTCACCTAATGCCTGCGGAGCTGAAAACACTGTTCTAAACAGCTCACCTAATGCCTGCGGAGCTGAAAACACTGTTCTAAACCGCTCAACCTTCTATGGTTGAATTTTGGCAAGGCTACTTTGAAGCAAGGTAAAACATTCCTCATTATTTGAGGTAAAGTAAAACGTTCAGGTTTCAAACAATTATACTGCCTCAAGGTCACATTGTAAAGTGGTGGGTGACTCTGCTTACCATTGACTATAGCTTATGCACTGGAATGGCGAATGGGAGTTGCGCTTTAATTCCAAATTGAGATTGAGAAATAAAAATAGTAGCTTTTTTAATCGTGGCCATCAAAGTTAACACGCAATTGCATTTAGAATTATAATATTTTGCACAATGACTGGGTTATAAAAAGCATGTTTCACTCCAGTACCAGCTTTTTGAGGAGCTGCTCTGACAGGTGATAGGCCATTCCGCTCCTGAAACTAGGCTGTGTATGCTGTGCGCGTGTGATAAGACGCATGACGACTAACGAAAATACAAAGTCGCCAATTTAATTCCACACAATTATGCAAATGAACCTTTAGACCGATAAGCATGGTCAAATATATTTTTTCGGCGGCTAACGAATTTAATGGTTAACCATTAACATCCTTAGTCCATTCCCTCCAAGAGCGACATAAATTGTCAGGCCCAACCTCACTCAACTTCATTGGCTCACAGCGGCCATGACGTTTAAGATATCAACTTAATTTATAATACATTTACAAATCTTGGCCTATAGATGTTTTACACCAAGTTTTGGAGAAATCGGTTTAGTGGTCTCTGAGGAGATGCTGTTAAAAATGTAAAACCTTTTGAAGTCAAATGTTGTTTGTAGCGCCACCATTTGTGTAACCAGATGTATTCGGCCACCAATTTACACCTCCCACCAAGTTTGTAGGTCTTACCATTTAAGAGCTATAGCTCTCCAAAAATAGGATTTTAAAAAATAAATGTAATATTAATCCTAGCAATTATAATAGGGTTCCATCCCTTTCAGGGCTTGGACCACTAATAATAGTAAAAATAATTTGGTAGGTGCTTATATTTCTCCTATTTCACACACGTACATTTGTGATTTGGAAATGTGTGTTTTTTAGCATATTCCACACAATGAGACACCCTCGGAGAGTGGGTTCAGGATAGAGGTCGACCGATTATGATTTTTCAACGCCGATACCGATTATTGGAGGACCAAAAAAAGCAGATACCGATTAATCAATTTTTTATATTTTTTATTTGTAATAATGACAATTACAACGATACTGAATGAACACTAATTTTAAATTAATACATCAATAAAATCAATTTAGCCTCAAATAAATAAATAATAAATATGGGCTCGAACCAGGAACACAACGACAACAGCCACCCTCGAAGCAGCGTTACCCATGCAGAGCAAGGGGAACAACCACTCCAAGTCTCAGAGCGAGTGACGTTTGAAACGCTATTAGCGGCACCCCGCCATATCACATCGGTTACACCAGCCTTATCTCGGGAGTTGATAGGCTTGAAGTCATAAACAGCGCAATGCTTGATGCACAATGAAGAGCTGCTGGCAAAACGCACAAAAGTGCTGTTTGAATGAATGCTTACGAGCAATGCTGCTGCCTACCACCGCTCAGTCAGATGCTTGTATGCTCAGTCAGATTATATGCAACGCAGGACATGCTAGATAAACTAGTAATATCATCAACCATGTGTAGTTAACTAGTGATTATGATTGATTTGATTGTTTTTTATAAGATAAGTTTATGACCAGACCAGTTTAAATGGCTTACTGCATTCGCGTAACAGGCAGTCAGTCTCCTCGTGGAGTGCAACGAGAGGCAGGTGGTTATATCGTTGGACTAGTTAACTGTAAGTTTGCAAGATTGGTTCCCCGAGCTGACAAGGTGAAAGTCTGTCGTTCTGCCCCTGAACGAGGCAGTTAACCCACCGTTCCTAGGCCGTCATTGAAAATAAGAATGTTCTTAACTGACTTGCCTAGTTAAATAAAGGTGTAATTTTTATTTTTTATTTTTAATCGGCCAAATCGGTGTCCAAAAATACCGATTTCCGATTGTCATGAAAACTTGAAATCGGCCCTAATTAAATCGGCCATTCCGATTAATCTGTCGACCTCTAGTTCAGGACCACAAATGTCTTGTTGAGTTAGTGTTAAGGGTGTTGTGTTGCTGTGTGCCCCCCCCCCCCTCCAGGAAGCCTTTAGACTCCTCTACTGTACATACATGAAAGATGGCTTCCTCAGTCTGTGGAGGGGCAACTCTGCCACCATGGTGCGGGTCATCCCCTACGCTGCCATCCAGTTCTGCTCCCACGACCAGTACAAGAGAATCCTGGGGGGATACTATGGCTTCCAGGGAAAGTGAGTAAAATACCCCTCAGTAAAAATAATTGAGAATACACATATGTATCATGGCGCCGGAGAAGATGGCTCACATTTTACGTGCCCCCTAACCAAATGTGTTTTTTTATTCCTTTTCTTTGAGTTGTTTGTAACTTATTTTTGAACTTATTCTGAACATAATGTTGCTGCTACCACCTCTAATGACTGCAAATAACTTCTGGACATCAGAACAGTGATTACTCACCACGAACTGGCAGAAGCTTTTTTTTCCTTTAACGAGCCCGACGTGAAGGACATGCTGCTTTCCCGGGAACAGGCCCAAATCCCCGTTATTTACGAGAAGTCAGAGCAAAAGAGGACTGAGGTCGGGCTTGCTTCTGAGAATTCGTAGGCAATCGAGTAAACCCCCACTGCCTTCCATTCTTCTAGCTAACATGCAATCATTGAAAAAGAAAATCGATGACCTAGGAGGAAGATTAAACTACCAACGGGACATTAAACTTTAATATCTTATGCTTCACGGAGTCGTGGCTGAACGACAACATTATCAACATACAGCTGTCTGGTTATACACTGTATGGCAGGATAGAACAGCGGCGTCTGGTACAAGGGGGGCGGACTATGTGTATTTGTAAACAACAGCTGGTGCATGATATCTAAAGAGGTCTTGAGGTTTTGCTCACCTGAGGTAGAGTATCTCATGATAAGCTGTAGACCACACTATCTACCTAGAGTTTATCTGTATTTTTGTAGCTGTTTACATACCACCACAGACCGATGCTGGCACTAAGACCACACTCAATGAGCTCTATTCCGCCATAAGCAAACAGGAAAATGCTCATCCAGAAGCGGCGCTGCTATTGGCCGGGGACTTAAATGCAGGGAATTTGAAATCCGTCTTATCAAATTTCTATCGGCATGTTAAATGTGCGGGGAAAAAAACTCTAGACCACCTTTACTCCACACAGAGATGTGTACAAAGCTCTCCCTCACACACCATTTGGCAAATCTGACCATAATTCTGTCCTCCTGATTCCTGCTTACAAGCAAAAATTAAACCAGGAAGCATTAGTGACTCGGTCAAAAAAAAAGTGGTCAGATGAAGCCGATGCTAAACTACAGGACTGTTTTGCTAGCACAGACTGGAATATGTTCTGGGATTCTTCTGATGGCATTGAGGAGTACACCACATCAGTCACTGGCTTCATCAATAAGTGCATCGATGACGTCGCCCCCACAGTGACTGTACGTATATACCCCAACCAGAAGCCATGGATTGTAGGCAACATCCGCACTGAGCTAAAGGCTAGAGCTGGGACTCTAACCCGGAAACTTGTAAGAAATCCCGCTATGCCCTCTGACGAACCATCAAACAGGCAAAGCGTCAATACATGACTGAGATTGAATTGTATTACATCGGCTCTGGCGGTACTTGGATGTGGCAGGGCTTGCAAACCATTACAGACTACAAAGGGAAGCACAGCCGAGAGCTGCCCAGTGGCATGAGCTTACCAGACGAGTTAAACTACTTCTATGCTTGCTTCGAGGCAAATAACACTAAAACATGCATGAGAGCACCAGCTGTTCTGGACGACTGTGTGATAACACTCCGCAGCCGATGTGAGTAAGACCTTTAAACAGGTCAACATTTACAAGACCGCAGGGCCAGATTAATTACCAGGATGTGTACTGCGGGCATGCGCTGACCAACTGGCAAGTGTCTTCACTGACATTTTCAACCTCTCCCTGTCCGAGTCTGTAATACCAACATGTTTCAAGCAGACCACCATGGTCCCTGTGCCCATGAACACTAAGGTAACCTGCCTAAATGACTACCAACCCGTAGCACTCACGTCTGTAAACATGATGTGCTTTGAAAGGCTGGTCATGGCTCACATCAACACCATTGTCCCAAAAACCCTAGACCCACTCCAATTTGCACACCGCCCTAACAGATCCACAGATGAGATGATGCAATCTCTATTGCACTCCACACTGCCTTTTCCCACCAGGACAAAAGGAACACCTATGTAAGAATGCTATTCATTGACTACAGCTCATCGTTCAACACCATAGTGCCCTCAATGCTCATCAATATGCTAAGGACCCTGAGACTAAACATCTCCCTCTGCAACTGGATCCTGGACTTCCTGATGGGCCGCCCCCAGGTGGTAAGGAAAGGTAACAACACATCCGTCACGCTTATCCTCAACCAATGACCCCTCGGGGTGCGTGCTCAGTCCCCTCCTGTACTCCCTGTTCACTCATGACTGCACTGCCAGGCACGATTCTAACACCATCATTAAGTTTGCCGATGACACAACAGTGGTAGGCCTGTTCACCGACAACAACGAGACAGCCTATAGGGAGGAGGTCAGAGACCTGGTTGTGTGGTGCCAGGACAACATCTCCCTCAACGTGATCAAGACAAAGGAGATTATTGTAGACTACAGGAAAAGGAGGACCGAGCACGCACCCATTCTCATTGTCGGGGCTTTAGTGGAGCAGGTTGAGAGCTTCAAGTTCCTTGGTGTCCACATCACCAAGAAACTAACATGGTCCAAGCACACCAAGACAGTTGTGAAGAAGGCACAACAAAACCTATTCCCCCTTAGGAGACTGAAAAGTTTTGGCATGGGTCCTCAGATCCTCAAAAGGTTCTACAGCTGCACCATCGAGAGGATGGCTGCATCACTGCCTGGTATGGCAACTGCTCGGCCTCAGACACTACAGAGGGTAGTGCGAACGGCCCAGTACATCACTGGAACCAACCTTCCTGCCATCCAGGAGCTCTATACCAGGCGGTTTCAGAGGAACGCCAGTGAATCCAGCTACCCTAGTCATAGACTGTTCTTTCTGCTACCGCACGGCAAGCGGTACCGGAGCGCCAAGTCTAGGTCCAAGAGGCTTCTAAACAGCCTCTACCCCCAAACCATAGGACTCTTGAACATCTAATCAAAATGGCTACCCAGACTATTTGTATTGCCCCCCCAACCCCTCTTTAAGCCGCTGCTACTCTGTTGTTGTCTATGCATAGTCACTTTAATAACTATTCCTACATGTTCATATTACCTCAATTACCTCGACTAACCTTAGCCCCCCGCACATTGACTCTGTACCGGTACCCCCTGTATATAGTCTCCCTATTGTTATTTTACTGCTGCTCTTTAATTACTTGTTCCTTTTATTTCTTAATTTTTAAACTACATTGTTGGTTAGGGGCTTGTAAGTAAGCATTTCACCTCTTAAATTCGGCGCATGTGACTAATACAATTTGATTTGTTATTGTAGCACCATTCTGAACTCTGGTGGTCATCATCAGCCTCCAAGGCAACCCTTCAGTGATCTTTCTTGAACAGAACAAACCATTTTCTCTAGTGTGAAAAAAAAAAAAATCATAATAATACAATGATATCCATTGTCGAAACCATAGCTGCACTGTAATTTGATCTGTCTGTTTCAGAGCCCTTACTCCTTTTCCACGTTTCCTGGCAGGGTCGTTGGCTGGCACCACAGCTGCCATGCTCACCTACCCCCTGGACATGGTGCGGGCCAGGATGGCAGTGACACCCAGACAAATGTAGGGCTCTCCAATAACACTCATAAATGTCAGTCTTTGAATGTATAAATATACCTGCACACGGGGCTCTAAAGTGCGACAAAAAATGTGGCCAAATATTTTTCTGTGCGACCAGGAATTTTATTTTGGGAGCGCTGTGTGACTATGAACAAAATCTCCCATAATTGTTGTTTCCAAGTGCCTTAAAGAAACAGGCGAGTGCAGATGGGGTTCTAATGGTTGCACCATTACTACATTAAAACAGCTAGCTTCCTTCTAGCACCATTACTACATTAAAACAGCTAGCTTCCTTCTAGCACCATTACTACATTAAAACAGCTAGCTTCCTTCTAGCACCATTACTACATTAAAACAGCTAGCTTCCTTCTAGCACCATTACTACATTAAAACAGCTAGCTTCCTTCTAGCACCATTACTACATTAAAACAGCTAGCTTCCTTCTAGCACCATTACTACATTAAAACAGCTAGCTTCCTTCTAGCACCATTACTACATTAAAACAGCTAGCTTCCTTCTAGCACCATTACTACATTAAAACAGCTAGCTTCCTTCTAGCCCAACTCAGATCTGACCTATATTACCGCCTCAACATTTTAATATTTCTATAGTGGATTGCATTGACCACATTTTACATTCACAAACCATTTCGTGGGCCATTCTAAAACTACTCAAAACCACACCGTTTCTAAGCCCAAAGGCGCAAAATCATGAAACTCCGGGGACACTTGCGAAACAGACCAAGCAGACTAGGCCAGGGTTTGGGGTTTGAGAAGTCAATGAGAAAAGTGAAAAATTCATCCATAGTTGTTCATTTTCTCAATCTAAAGACACAATCTAGACTCTAGCGAATGTCTTAAGTAGTTAAACATGTTACTCCTCCAACCGTGTCAAAGTGATTTACGTCAAGGAATGACTTTATATTGAGGAGTGCCTTTGATATGACGGCCTGAACAGTTTGGCGCGATACGAAAGTTAGACCCTTCGTTAGCCAACTTCGCCATGACATCGCCTACAAGTGTGATCTGGGATTTATATTGAAGAAGCAGTTTCTGCCTATCTTCATACTGTACTGTCTTTGTCCAAACATTTGGGGTCATAGAAAGAAAGGACAACGGATAGATTCTTCAGGAGATCAATGATCGTCAATAAAAAAACGTACGTTTTTAAGAGACTGTGTACAATTTTCAATGTAATGAATCTCAATAGGAAAATAGTGATTTATACACAATGTAGAAACCTACTATTCCACAAATGACTTTGTCATTTCAATGACAGGTATTCATGTTATTTATTTTAGCTTTTATAATAAACTAATGTTTAAAGGTGTTACACATTAGTTAAAAACAATTGTTTTATTTCCCTGTTTAACTCTCTTGCAGATAAACATGTGCCTTACACAAAACAAAGGTTAAAAGACCGATGCAATCCATGGTTTACTCATGAATTGTCTGAAAAATGACAGGAAAGAAATGTAGCTTGGGTTAAGGACAGATGACTGATTCTACTTCTGATTGGCAGTCCTTCAGACATTTGAGAAATGGATGTCTATCCCTGTTTAAAATAACAAAATCAACATGCTTCTTGAATTGTGTATCTGAGTGGTGGTAATCTAGCCAATTTCTGGAAAGTGGTCAAATCTTTGAAACAAAACTCCACCCCCCCATTTTCCCCAGCAGGTTTTGACAGCCTCTGCAGCCAATCTAGACTAAATAGAAATGTGTGATGCTTTTAATAAGCATTTTGCCTCAGCTTGGCCACCTGTTTGAAAGGATAATCTCTGAAAATATAATGACCTCAAAACAGATTGTAGAGAATGATGCATTAACATGACTAATATACTTTATTTTTTGATGTCTATGATGTACTAATGATGATGTACAGTTGAAGTCAGAAGTTCACATACACCTTATCCAAATACATTTAAACTCAGTTTCACAATTTCTGACATTTAATCCTAGTAAAAATGCCCTGTCTTAGGTCAGTTAGGATCACCACTTTATTTTAATAATGTGAAATGTCAGAATAATAGTAGAGAGAATGATTTAGTTCAGCTTTTATTTCTTTCATCACATTCCCAGTGGGTCATACGTTTACATACACTCAATTAGTATTTGGTAGCATTGCCTTTAAATTGTTTAACTTGGGTCAAACGGTTCAGGTAGCCTTCCACAAGCTTCTCACAACAAGTTGGGTGAATTTTGGCCCATTCCTCCTGACAGAGCTGGTGTAACTGAGTCAGGTTTGTAGACCTCCTTGATCGCACATGTTTTTTCAGTTCTGCCCACAAATGTTCTATAGGTTTGAGGTCAGGGCTTTGTACTGGCCACTCCAATACCTTGACTTTGTTGTCCTTAAGCTATTTTGTCACAACTTTGGAAGTATGCTTGGGGTCATTGTCTATTTGGAAGACCCATTTGCGAAAAAGCTTTAACTTCCTGACTGATGTTTTGAGATGCTGCTTCAATATATCCACATAATTTTCCATCCTCATGAAGCCATCTATTTTGTGAAGTGCACCAGTCCCTCCTGCAGCAAAGCACCCCCACAACATGATGCTGCCACCTCCGTGCTTCACGGTTGGGATGGTGTTCTTCGGCTTGCAAGCCTCCCCCTTTTTCCTCTAAACATAGCGATGGTCATAATGGCCAAACAGTTCTATTTTTGTTTCATCAGACCAGAGGACATTTCTCCAAAAAGTACGATCTTTGTCCCCATGTCCAGTTGCAAACTGTAGTCTGGCTTTTTTATGGCGGTTTTGGAGCAGTGGTTCTTCCTTGCTGAGCAGCCTTTCAGGTTATGTCGATATAGGACTCGTTTTACTGTGGATATAGATACTTTTATACCTGTTTCCTCCAGCATCTTCACAAGATCCTTTGCCGTTTGTCTTGGATTGATTTGCATTTTTTGCACTAAAGTACGTTCATCTCTAGGAGACAGAACGCGTCTCCTTCCTGAGCGGTATGACGGCTGCATGGTCCCATGGTGTTTATACTTGCATACTAATGTTTGTACGGATGAACGTGGTACCTTCAGGGGCTTGGATGAACCAGACTTGTGGAGGTCTACAATTTTTTTCTGAGGTCTTGACTGATTTCTTTTGATTTTCCTGTGATGTCAAGCAAAGAGGCACTGAGTTTGAAGGTAGGCCTTGAAATACATCCACAGGTCCACCTCCAATTGACTCACATGACGTCAATTAGCCTATCAGAAGCTTCTAAAGCCATGACATCATTTTCTGGAATTTTCTAAGCTGTTTAAAGGCACAGTCAACCTAGTGTATGTAAACTTCTGACCCACTGGAATTGTGATACAGTGAATTATAAGTGAAATAATCTGTAAACAATTGTTGGAAAAATTAGAGTTTTAATGACTCCAACCTAAGTGTATGTAATCTTCCGACTTCAACTGTACATCTATGATGTACTAATAAAAATAAAACATAGGGCCTGATTCACTTCAAATCTAATTTTATTGTTCACATACACATATATAGCAAATGTTATTGTGGCTGTAGTGAAATTCTTGTGTTTCTAGCTCCAGCAGTGCAGTAATATCTAACAATACACAACCATACACACATCTAAAAAGTAAAATAATAAGAAATATAGCAATATTAGGACGAGTAATGTCAGAGTCTGGAGTATAAATAATGTGTGTGTACATACAGTACTAGTCAAAAGTTTGGACACAGCTACTCATTCAAGGGGTTTTATTTATTTTTTACAATTTTCTACATTGTAGAATAATAGTGAAGACATAAACTATGATATAACATGTAGTAACCAAAAAAAGTGTTAAACAAATCAAAATATATTTTAGATTCTTCGAAGTAGCCACCCTTTGCCTTTGACAGTTTTGCACACTCTTGGCATTCTCTCAACCAACTTCACCTGGAATGCTTTTCCAACAGGCTTGAAGGTGTTCCCACAAATGCTGAGCACTTGTTGGCTTCTTTTTCTTCACTCTGTGGTCCAACTCATCCCAAACCATCTCAATTGGGTGGAGGTCGGGTGATTGTGGAGGACATGTCACAATGTTTAAAAACATACAGATGAGCTAGTTAAAAAGTTAAGATTTATAGGGGGCTTTTACATTTTTTTTTTTGATCTTGCCTCTTCCTAAATAGCAGGAAGCAGATTGTACAGTCAGTTCTTGATTTTGGTGACACCGTTTACCAGATTGCAACAGCCCCTACTCTTAAACCTTTGGATGCTGTCTACCATAGCACCATTAGTTTCATCACTGGTGACAGTTTGGATACTCACCACTGGGTCCTGTAACAAAAGGTTAGCTCGTCCCCATTAAAGTACCGCAGATCAATTCATTACTCCCTTTCTGTTTCCAAAGCCCTACTACACAAGCTTCCAACTTACCTAACTTCATTGCTAAAGAATGAGCTACCAAACCCGCTTGACCAATTTAAGTCAATCCTCCTTTAGTTTCAGTGCCCTTCATTGTTCGAATAACCTGCAAAATTCCTTGTATCTTGAGTCCCTTTTGCTGCTAGGGCAGTTTAGGACTCTGGTGTTAAAGGAATTCGTGGAGGATTGCACTTTTTGTAATGGTTTATTTGTTGAAAGTGTAGTATTGTACCTTTTTTTGTAGTTTTTTAAATTAATTTTTTATTTGTAATGTTCATTTTCTTGATTGTGAAAATGTTTGTACTCAGGGCACCATTGTGAATGAGACCCTGGTCTCAATTGGGCTCCCCTGTGTAAAAACAAAACAAGTGCTTCAAAAGTAACTATACTTCATATAGGCCCAATAAAGGCTGTATCTCAATCAAATTTTTAAAAAATCTTATTTTCTGGTGCTTCTAACTTTAAGTTGGGTGCACAAGTGCTACCAATGAAAAATGTTCATTTCGAGCCCTGCCTGCACGTGGTTCCCCCTTTCCCCACTTATTGAAAGTTTAACAGGTATATAGGGTAATATAGGTCATGTTTTTATCCTTGGTTAATATCCTACTCTTCTCTTTCTTCCCTACAGGTATAGCAACATTATGCACGTGTTTGTGCGCATTACGCAGGAGGAGGGCATTAAGACCCTGTACAGAGGCTTCTGCCCGACCATCCTGGGAGTGATCCCATACTCAGGAATCACCTTCTTCACATATGAGACCCTCAAGAAACTGCATGCAGGTACAGCCTCCTTTTTCTTTTACAACTGACTTAATTTAATGATTAGCTTTTTGATTAAGGGCTTAATTGGATCTCTTTCTCTCCTTATCCCATTCCTTTCTTCAGAGAGGACTAGGCGGTCCCAGCCATACTCGTACGAGCGTTTGGCATTTGGCGCGTGTGCTGGCCTACTCGGCCAGTCGGCCTCTTACCCACTGGACGTGGTTCGCCGACGCATGCAGACGGCCGGGGTGACGGGCCAACAGTACGGCAGCGTCCTGAACACCATGAAAGCGATCGTGGTGCAGGAGGGTGTGGTGCGTGGACTCTACAAGGGCCTCAGTATGAACTGGATAAAAGGGCCTATCGCTGTGGGGGTCAGCTTCACCACCTTTGACCTCATGCACAACCTCCTGCACAAGATGCACCAGTTGGGATACTTCACACACTGAGCCAGCAGAGGGAGCCAGAGGAAAGGTTCACTGTCGAGACTAGAGTTGTCGTCCGTCGGTCACAGACACAATATGGATCCTCTGCAAGTCAGATAGGGATTGAAAGGGGAGAGTGGATACTGGACAGACAGGAGGAGACAGAAGCTGTCAGTTTATTTAAGCGCACATCCTCTGACACACATTAAGCACGCACAGACCCCCCACTCTCGCTGTTGATGGATGGGATGTTTGTACTAAGGCTACAATAAGTGTCATCAAACAGGGTAGATGTTTGATGAGTTTGCAATATGAGAGGTATGAGAATGTGAATGATTTTACATTTCCAGTCCTGATATTTGTTTGAGATTGTGGTATTATCTCTGGTAAGGGCACTTAATGGGGCTGGAGATTATCAGAGGCGAAGAACTTTACAATCGGTTCATTTTAGTATGGAATTTGATCAACTATGCTCACAATGTTTTCTGTTGAAGATTCACTTCTATTTTCAACCATGCATTGCTGCTTTTTCTTCTTGATTATTTCAAGGCTTGTTGCAGCTGTAATCCGCTGATCTGCTCACTTCTGCATTTAGCATCAACGTTTCATGGAAGAGTCACCTAGTGGGCCTTGCTGCCAGAAAATAGTTTCTTGGTTGCTGGTAGTTGGGAATGTAGTCTTATTCCAAAGAGCTTGTTTCTGTTTTGTTACGGTTAAAAATGTCCAATTTTATGACGTGCCAAGATGGAATGTACTGTCAGGAAAATTATTGGCACCCTTGATAAAGTTGAGCAAATACTGTATAACAAGTACTGAGCTATAATGTATGCTCAAAAATGAGAAAATTCTATTTTATACTAATACAGTTGCTCAGAGAAAGAGATTTTATTTATCAAGTAATATTTTTTTCTCCAAAAAAGATAGGTCAAAATTAGTGCCACACTTGTTTTCAATACATCTCCTTGCGAGGATAACGACACTAAGCCTTTTTCTACAATGTTTGATGAGATTGGAGAACACATTGGGAGGAAAATTGGACCATTCCTCCATACAGAATATTTCCAGATCCTTGATTTCCTTCATCTGCGCTTATGGGCTACCATTTTCAATTAAAACCACAGGTTTTTCCATGCGGTTCAAGTCTAGAAACTGATGGCCATTGCAAAATGTTGATTTGTGTGGTCAATTAACTGGTGTGCGTGGCCAAAGAGCTCAATTGTCATGTCATCTAACAAATGGAGATTGCTAAACGGCATTGGCAGTTGGTTTGGAACCTTTGCTATGGTCAGATGACACTACAATAAAGCCCTAGGCTTCCACAGAATGATGCATATGAAGAGAAAAAAACACCTACTGTTCCATATGGTGGTGGATCTTTGATGTTATTGGGCTAATTTGCTTCCACTGGTTCTGGGGCTCTTGTTAAGGTCAACGGCAGCATGAACTTTACCCAGTACAAGGACATTTTAGCCCAAAACCTGATTGCCTCTTCTAGGATGCTGAAACACATTAAAATCCACAAAGTAATGGTTAATTGACCACAAAAATCAACATCTCAGTCTCCGGACTGGTTTAAATTGAAGAGGGCAGACGAAGGATATCGAGCAAGGAAAGATTCTGTATGGAGGAATAGTCTGAGATCCCTCCCAATGTGTCAATCTCATAAAACATTTTAGAGAAAGGCCCCGTGACATTCTCCTCTGCAGGGCGAGTTTTTAAAACTAGTGATCATTTTTACCCGTCGTTTAAGAAAAGTTTTTTTGTATTGTTATATTTTGTTTATCTGAGCAATTGCATTAGTATAACATTTGTTGGACCTGACCGTCGGTGTGCAATAATGCCCTCACGTTGATGAGACAGAGAGGGTGATCTCATAAATAGTTTATTTTTATTAACAACATGCCTGCAGTCCCTCACACACACTGAATGCCATCTTCCATTTAAACAAACTGAAGCGTTTTTCAGGCAGGAGGCCACAGGTGTGTGCAATCAGCATATTAGCAAGGCTTGCAAGCAGTCAGCTGACAATAAAGGGACATGTCACTCATTCGAACGTTCAAACCAACAGTTAAAGGTTGTGCTGATGAATAAAGATGAGTTTATTGGATTTGCATGTGATAATGGGATTGACAAATTAGCTACGATCCTAGATATATAAACACACAATAAATACATTCATTCATTTTACAGTGAAGGCTACTCCTTCACAGTCAGTAATCATTTCAGCCTGACTGCACAGTTTCACTCTCTGGTGTCTATAAATATAGATTTGTAGTGTCTAACTGGAATCTAATGGATATCATCCATATTTTCCCACTACATGTAGCCTAAGGCATAAATATATAATCAGTATATTTCTAATATTAACTATTATACATATACAGACTATTGTCTGTAGTCTTATTGTGAAGGAAATCCAGTTTGTCATAAATTTGTTTCTATGTTTATTGATACTTTACACAAGAATTTCACTACACCTGCAATAACATCTGCTAAATATGTGTATGTGACCAATAAAATTTGATTTGTTTGACTTGATATTGATGTCTTGAATATATTAATATACTAAAAAATGTACTTCTCGAGATCAGTGTATATGTGAAATAACCATTGATCAACACAAATTATGCTAAAAACACATCCTGTATTAATTACTAAACTTGACATCTAATTGCAATATTTTTTATGAATGATTCATTCATAGCAAATTTTTCCAACCCTGGTCCACGAGTACCCCCAACAGTACACAGTTTTGTTGTAGCCCTTGACAACACTGGCTCCGAAACTCGTTGGATGTGGCAGGGCTTGCAAACCATTACAGACTACAAAGGGAAGGATTACCAGGACGTGTACTCAGGGCATGCGCTGACCAACTGGAAAGTGTCTTCACTGACATGTTCAACCTCTCCCTGTCCGATTCTGTAATACCAACATGTTTTAAGCAGACCACCATGGTCCCTGTGCCCAAGAACACTAAGCAAACCTGCCTAAATGACTACCGAACCGACTAAACATATCCCTCTGCAACTGGATCTTGGACTTCCTGGCGGGCCGCCCCCAGGTGGTAAGGGTAGGTAACAACACATCCGGCACACTGATCCTCAACACAGGGGCCCCTCATGGGTGAGTGCTCAGTCCCCTCCTGTACTCCCTGTTCACTCATAACTGTACTGCCAGGCACGATTCCAACACCATTAAGTTTGCCGATGGTACAACAGTGGTAGGCCTGATCACCGACAACAATTGAGACAACCTATAGGGAGGAGGTCAGAGATCTGGCGGTGTGGTGCCAGGACAACAACCTCTCCCTCAACATGATCAAGACAAAGGAGATGATTGTGGACTACAGGAAAAGGAGGACAGAGCACACACCCATTCTCATCGACGGGGCTGTAGTGGAGCAGGTTGAGAGCTTCAAGTTCCTTGGTGTCCACATCACCAACAAACTAACATGGTCCAAGCACACCATGACAGTTGTGAAGAGGGCACGACAAAACCTATTCCCCTTCAGGAAACTAAAAAGATTTGGCATGGGTCCTCAGATCCTCAAAAGGTTCTATAGCTGCACCTTCGAGAGCATCCTGACTGGTTGCATCACTGCCTGGTACGGCAACTTCTCGGCCTCCGACCGCAAGGCACTAAGCACGTACAGCCCAGTACATCCCTGGGGCCAAGCTTCCTGCCATCCGGGACCTCTATACCAGGATGTCTCAGAGGAAGGCCCTGAAAATGGTCAAAGACTCCAGCCACCCTAGTGCCGCACCGGAGTGCCAAGTCTAGGTCCAAGAGGCTTAACTTCTACCCCCAAGCCAATAAGACTCCTGAACATCCAATCAAATGGATTACCCAGACTATTTGCATTGCCCCCACATCCCCTCTTTTATGCCACTGCTACTCTCTGTTATTATCTATGCATCTACCGACATATACATATTACCTCAAGTACAACTAATCGGTGCCCCCTCACATTGACTCTGTACCTGTACCCCCTGTTTATAGTCTCGCTATTGTTATTTTACTGCTGCTCTTTAATTACTTGTTCCTTTTATTTCTTATTCTTATTCATATTGTAATGAAACAGGCAAGGAGCAGGTCTCGAACCCTCGACCTTCTAGCCCGAGGTCCGGCACGCGATCGACTGTGCCGCAAAAGCATGCTCGTGCGGCAGAGTCCGGGCTTATAAAGTCAGGGTCGTTACACTACTTCCTCCTTTCAAAGAGCGCGTCCTCGCGCTATCTTGCGACTCTACGTCTTTACAGGAACGCGCTCACCGGCCAAGCACACGCACTGTCGTGGATGCAAGGTCCGATCACTTCTGACACCAGTGTAATGAAACAGCCCTTCTAGCCCGAGGTCCGGCGCGCGATCGACTGTGCTTGTAAGTAAGCACTGTAAAGTCTACTACACCTGTTGTATTCGGCACGTTTGACTAATAAAACTTGATTTGATTTAATCACTACCGTGCATGAAATACAGGTATTTTCGTAACACAAAACAATATCTCAATTTGTCCACAAGGTGGAGCCAAGTGTTCAGCAAACTGAAAGCTGTGGCTGAAACGGTACACGGTATGTGCAGAACACCGATACATTTTATTATCTGGTAGACTGGAAGTCAAGTCATAATTTGTTGACCTGAAATAACTGCCCAAATGGAAAATAATATTAAAGTAATTGTAGTTTTTCATTAGAAAATCATTAGAAAGTACCATTGTTCGTTATATGTTGACTTGACCTCTGATTGTGGCATTGGAGCCATAGGCAGTAGGTTGAAGTAAAGTATCACTAGATGGCAGTAGTTAGTTAGTTCAGTCTCTGATCACAACCTGCCTGCCTGCCCTGAATTTGACCTTCACACTGGTCACTGTGGGGTTTTAGTAGGATCATTGTTATTACTAAAATTAGACCTTTATACACGTTTCTACACCCACCAGTGTGCAGTGCAAATCTTTTTTAATTTTTTTGTTGTAAAATTGTATTTTCTAACAATATAAAACATACATAAACAAAAGACAATAAACAGACCCGAACATCAATGACATCACACCTGCTCAGACCCACCTGTTCCTACCCCAACAATACACATCACATATGTCTCGCAACCACACTCCCACTCATCCTTCATCCCCTGGACCTTTCCAGTGCTTGTAGCACAATGCCATATGGCCTCAAATTACGCTATTATGTTTCTCTCTGTATCCTAAATTTGTTCAATATTTAAATAATAGTGCATTTGATTCATCCACTGTCTTAACGATGAAGAATCAATTGAATTACAGTTTTTACCTCAAAGTTTTTTTCAAAATGATTGATGAGAAAAGTATGGGCCAGTCCATTGGGTATGGGCCAGTCCATTGGGTATGGGCCAGTCCATTGGGTATGGGCCAGTCCATTGGGTATGGGCCAGTCCATTGGGTATGGTCCAGTCCATTGGGTATGGGCCAGTCCATTGGGTATGGTCCAGTCCCACCCTCATATGCCAAGTCTTGAAATATGCAAATATATGGATTAAAAGTACATTTACAATGAAAAACTGCAGTGGAGTAAAAAAAGAGAGATTGGGACTATGAGCATTTGGCAACATTTAGTTATTGACACAGACTTTTTCTGTTCAATGTTCTTTACCTTTATAGTACTCTAAATACCCCCAATTCATGTTGATAAGTTCAAAAGGACACAAGATAAAGAAAATTGCTGACCCCTTTCAAACTGATGAGGGTTCTGTACTTTAAAGCCAATTGTCTGAGAATCATCTTTTTGCAGATAGAACCTTATAGTCCCAAGCTCTTGATATCACTATGGCAATGGACCACAGTGGCTGAATAAATATCATGAAAATATCTTACACTTCTTCAAAAGATACATTCTATTTTAATTTTTTTAGAACATCGTAATTGGGCTCAAACCCATTCCAGTCTTTGTAGTTACACAGAAAAACTGCAGTTCAGCCGAGTCATGCATCAGTTCATAGAGACTTTCAACCTTGAGTTCTTTCTTTGATATAAATGTTTTTATTCCCTAAAGCTTTTTACCAAAGCTTAGCAATTATAAGTCAACCTGTGAGGTGTCACGATGTCAGAGCAGAACTGAACTGACGCTGCACTTAAGGGCATAGCTGCCTCACAAGCACAGATAACCATTGCAGATATCTCAATTCATTTTAGAAATATATTTTTTTAACTACATTTAAAACAACAATTGTAGTAGTCCCTTAAATTACCAGGCAAATTCCAGCCAAAAAAAGTATACCTTCACCTTCTGCGTTATCTCGGAATCTTTTATTCAGCAAATGCATTTGCTTCAGTGTGCTTTGGCCACGGGTTTCAAAAGATGAGAGGAGTGGTATTGCCTCAGTCGGTCCACTAAATGGACTGCGCATGTGCTGTGATCCTCAAAGTATGGTTGAGATGATACTGTGGCCAATGTGGAGTGATGGCGCCACCTCACCCCCCTCCAGTTAATGATATACACCAGTGGGTGTAAGCCTGGGTGTCTGCTGCAGCCTGACAGACTGACTGACAGACCGCTTGGCTGGAGAGAGGACCCTGTCTCTATCCCTCCCTGCCTCTCTGCATTCCTACCTCTCTGCCTCCCTACCTCTCTGCCTCCCTACCTCTCTGCCTCCCTGCCTCCCTCCTTCTGCCCTTGACCTTGGCTGTGAATTCTGGGATACCTTGCCACCCTACAGTGAGCAGCCACCCTGGTATCGCCACAATCTAAACAATAGAACCAGGCAATAAAATGGGCGGAGGGGGCCTGGGATTGTGAGAGTGGGGCGGGGACAGGGATGCTTGGTGGAGGCGCGGTTGCCATAGGTACCTGTAACTGTGCCAGAAAGGAGACAGACAAATTTGCATTTATTCAAATCATGCATGAATAATTTGCTATCCAGCCCTGGAACGCAGGCAGCAAACAATGACGGTTCACACATCCGCACCCCGGTTCCCTCTCCCCTCATATCCCATGGCTGTGTGGGAGAGGTGAGGAGGTTATACTGGGAGGTATGCAGGAATAAAAGCTGCTTGGAAATGCATCTGATTTGAATGTGTCAAGACAGAGGAAACATGTCTGGTTAATATCGTTTCCCACAGAATAATACAACGGCTGTGGGTGCCTTTCCAGATGAGGGTGCATTGGGTCCACTGCGCTCCCTTGAAAATACAGTCGGATTTTGACACATGCTACATTACCAGGTATAGACATGTAGGGATACAATGCAAAATGGAGCAATGTGAAACGGCGTATTGTTAACTTTGAGCCTATAACCAGAGCGTAGAGGCTCAGTAGAGGGGTCGAATATGGCTGCCCATCAGTGGAGACAGACAACCCTCTGGCACTGCAAAGGCATGCTGGGTAAAATCCTGTGCAGTCACTTTGATAACCAGACACTGTCAGGTTCAAAAGCAACGGCCACTCCTACAGTAGCTTTCATACATTCCACCGCATTAAAAACGCCTCGAAAAACATTATGGGGAACATAAATAGCCTTGTAAAGGAAGCCAGAAAAAAACTCTAAAACATCAAGGACAGTGAGAAAAAATATCAAATCAAAATGCACAAGACAATAAAGTCTCAGTCAAGAATGTGGGATAAATCCCTTCATTCATACAGGCGATATTCTCAAGTGCTATAAGATGTCGCCTCCCCCACCTCAGCCCCAGCCCACTCTCCCTACCTCAGTCTTGTTAATTCTATAAGATACAGCATATTGCCACTTATCGGCTGGCAGCGTTGTAAAAGCACTGAGGTCACTGCATTACGGAGCTGCTGGGCTCAATACTTCCATTAGAGGGAGTGTTCAGGCTGCACTGGGCTTCACTCAATCAAATACAGCCTCCATACTGCTGTTCCAAGTGCAGGGGAGGGGTCACGCTCACAAATGGAAACTCCCTCACTGGTCTAGAACTAAGCACACATAAATCTAGTTATATACCCCCACTCACTCTCTACATTTTTATTTCTCTCTCTCTCTCTCTTTCTCTCCCTTTTTCTCTCATCTCCCTCTGTCACGCGCACATGCACACACACGCAAACACACGCAAACGCAAACACACACACACACACACACACACACACTTCAATAGGGCTCCTATTCCAAATTCCAACTTAAACTTGAAGCCCTTAGTGGAAGTATGTCTATTTTCATAGTAAGAGTGTGAATACTAATGAAAATACATGTAGTTCTTGAATTGGAATGTTTCATATAAATGACATTTTCCCCATAGAAGACATTTAACATGTAACTACATCTGTTTAATCCTGACATCCACTGGACTAAGAGCAAATGAGTTGCAGCTCCACAGAGCCTTAAGAATGAGAAGAGAAAACAGGAAGCAGAGAGGAGACTGCAGCTGCTCCATATACTTCAATGACACTCCACCAATGGAAAACCAACACTGAGTGGACAAAACATTAGGAACACCTGCTCTTTCATTTACATTACATTTAAGTCATTTAGCAGACGCTCTTATCCAGAGCGACTTACAAATTGGTGCGTTCACCTTAAGACATCCAGTGGAACAGCCACTTTCCATGACACAGACTGACCAGGTGAATCCAGATGAAAGCTATGATCCCTTATTGATGTCACTTGTTAAATCCACTTCAGTCCGGGTAGATGAAGGGGAGGAGACAGGTTAAGGAACGATTTTTAAGCCTTGAGACAATTGAGACATGGATTGTGTATGTGTGCCATTCAGAGGGTGAATGGGCAAGACAAAATATTTAAGTGCCTTTGAACGGGCTACGATAGTAGGTGCCAGGCGCACCGGTTTGAGTGAGACAAGAACTGCAACGCTGCTGGTTGTGTATCAAGAATGGTCCACCACCCAAAGAACATCCGGTCAACTTGACACAACTGTGGGAAGCATTGGTGTCAAAATGGGCCGGCATCTCTATGGAACGCTTTCGACATCTTGTAGAGTCTATGGCCGATGAATTGAGGCTGTTCTGATGGGAAAAGCAAACCAATATTAGGTTGAGGTTTTGAAGGTTTTGAACTCAGAGTAATGAGGAAAACACCCGTGGTTTTTCCCTCCATATTTCTGATTGCGTAAAAAATGTAAAGTCCCGTTTTTAATTCAGTATTGTGCATGAGATAAATAAATACATGGTGGGAAAGAAAATAACGCTTTTATTATATCACAATAAAATGCAACAATTTCATGACGTTCAGATCATTGAGGCTACTGCAGGAGTTGAGGTTAACTTCATGTCACTGCCTTTTCAAAAAGGAGGGGAAAAGAAAACGATAAGAAAAGATGTTGGGGTGCATGGCTAGGGAATGAAAAGTTCAACACATGCTTTAGCTGTGTGGCGGTGGCATAAAGGAAACAGAATGAGTTGAAATGCATTCATTCCCACTCGTACATTTGCTGTTGATGGAGTAGCTTTGCATCTGATCTCACTTCCCTCCTCTCCCTTCCCTCCCAGTCTCTCCTTTACCTGCCAGTCTCTCTCCCTTCCCTGCCAGTCTCTCTCCTTTCCCTCCCAGTCTCTCCCCTTCCCTCCCAGTCTCTCTCCTTTCCCTCCCAGTCTCTCTCCTTTCCCTCCCAGTCTCTCTCCCTTCCCTCCCAGTCTCTCTCCTTTCCCTCCCAGTCTCTCCTTTCCCTGCCAGTCTCTCTCCCTTCCCTGCCAGTCTCTCTCCTTTCCCTCCCAGTCTCTCCCCCTTCCCTCCCAGTCTCTCTCATTTCCCTCCCAGTCTCTCTCCTTTCCCTCCCAGTCTCTCTCCCTTCCCTCCCAGTCTCTCTCCTTTCCCTCCCAGTCTCTCTCCCTTCCCTCCCAGTCTCTCTCCCTCTCTCCTTTCAGTCACTCTCCCCTCCAGACTCTACTCTACTATGAAATGCTGTTGCACCATTGTTTCCCCACATACCCCTGTGTCTCTGTTGACATGCCGTGGACACAGAGTATAGACAGAGGCGGACTCCTCAGCAATGTGTGGGGCTCTGCCCTGCCTACTGCATTAAGACGGGGCTCATTTTAAACAGCCATGTATTTTCCAAGGGGGATGGTCGGTTCGTCGGACAGACTTTGCATGAGAAAAGCCAGGGTCCTGTGAACCTTCTGCTCCCTGCGTCCACATTCAATAGCTTCATGGTTAGCATGACAAACTGCGCCTCCAAGTTCTCAGACTTTCCTGAACACACCCCCATCCCCCACTTCACACTCCTCGAGCCCCTCTTGTCCGTCTCCTGCACCCCACTTGCACCTCCTTGCAGCCTCTGGCTGAGCTTGTTCTTTTCATTAGTTGTCTGGGCCAACAAGTCCATAGAGTTAGGGAGGTGACCCCTGAACTCAGAGCAGTCCCATAGATACAGTAGCTAGTACACAGAATTACCCCCCATGAAAATAGAAATAACAGCACAGGAAATTAAATGTATTCAGTACAACTTCACAATATAAGATTTGGGATTGTAAGAATTTAAACATTTTCAAAATCATGAGCGATAAAATGTATTCAGTAAATTAACTTGTACTATAAAAACATGAAGGAAGGAAGGAACAGAGTTGTTTTCGATGAAAAGCTGTGTCCTGGTCTGGAAACAAAATAGACAGATTTTCTTGCATATGACCACAAATTGATATCAGTGCAATTTACCCTGAAGCTGGCAGTGAGTTGCACACCTTACCTCTATGGCCCTGTACAGTAGCACTGTGAACATTACTGACCCTACAAAACATTATGAACTTTCCATTACAGACTGACTAGGTGAATCCAGGTGAAAGCTATTATCCTTTTTGATATCACTTGTTAAATCCACTTCAAACAGTGTAGATAAAGAAGGTTAAAGAAGGATTTTTATGCCTTGAGACAATTGAGACATGGATTGTGTATGTGTGCCATTCAGAGGGTGAATGGGCAAGTGTTACGTTCCCCAGTTTCTGTGTTGGTGTGGGTTTGTATGTGTGTGCATATTTCAGGAAATGGAATTCTGGATTCCTCAAGCAGCTGATTGGTCGGCCCCATCGATGATTGGAGCTCTGAACCATCCCTCTCGTCAGGGGAAACAGCTGTCTTCAATTACCAACTCCTTCTACAGCTGGATAAAAGCCAGTGTTCCTTGGTCAGGAGGAGAGAGCTTCTTTGATATCCTGTGTTAGTTATTGGTCAGTGAAGGTTTTGTTGAAAGTGTTTTGTAGCTGCTGTTTCTGAGGTATGTGTATGCCAATAGGACTTAGTGGTTTTGATTATTGAAATTGTTCACTTTAATTTAAAAACTGTTTGAATTGTTCTGGGGGGGAATCACCTGGAGTGTTTAGGCAAGAGGCCTGCGGGTATACATAACCCGTAGTATTTACTCTGTCTATGCACACTAGGTAAGACCTGGGTGGACCACCCCATGTATATTGGTTAGTGCACCAGGAGGTGATAAAAGATTAGGGAATGAGTTGGTATGCAGGTAAGGTAGGAGAGAGGACTCTTTATCTTTTACTTTTTTTTGCTTTGGTTCCGTCCAGCCCCTTTTCCCCACCTTACCGTGTTAAGGAATAATAAATTCCCTGTAAACTGTATTTTTCTCTGCCCTTCGTCCTTTCCTCCGACCACGTACCTTTTTCACTCCACGGGGAGTTGAGTTGTAGCAGGGTGTTGCGTTCCCTCCGCCAAGAGACAAGACAAAACATGTAAGTGCTTTTGAACGGGGTATGGTAGTAGATGCCAGGCACACCGGTGTGTGTCAAGAACTACAACCCTGCTGGGATTTTCATGCTCAACAGTTTCCTGTGTGTATCAAGAATGGTCCACCAGCCAACTTGACACAACTGTGGGAGAAATTAGAGTCAAAATAGGCCAGCATCCCTGTGGAAGGCTTTTGACAACTGTGGAGACCATGCCCTGACGAATTGAGCCTGTTCTGAGGTCAAACTAGGGGGAGCAACTAAATATTAAGAAGGTATATTCAACTCAATATGTTTAGTATACGCAGTGTTAATAAATATATACACAATTACTGTGCGAGGCACTTCATTTTGATCCATAATGAGTCCATTGTGTGGTGTTTTTTTTTTAAATAGCAGTTTTGATAAGACTACAAAGGTTTGTACGGATGCCAGTCTGTTTGTCGTAAACATGGAACATTTTGTAGGGAAGGAAATCACTTTTCTGTGAGCATGTATTCACATGAGGAGCACATATCCTGCACTCAAAAGTTGCCATCTAGAACCAAAAAGGGTTCCTTGGCTGTCCACATAGAACCATTTGAAGAACACTTCTGGGTTCTGTGTAGAACCCTTTCTATAGATGGTTTTACATGGAGCCAACGGTTCTCCTATTGGGAAGGCCAAAAAACTATTTTGATTCTCAGTGCACTAAAAACTAAACACATAAATAAAAATACCCTGGCTGGGCAGAATGGGATAACGTCCCCTAAAGAACCAGGGCCTCTCCTCTATTCTGTAATTATAAACATGACAGTGTCATTTTATCTGTGAAACCACAATACACTGTGGCTATTATGCCAACATCTCATGGCTTAAACAGCTACATGGTTGTATAATGTGTCAGTTCAACTTGAAAATTATACAACACCCCCCCCCCCCCCCCCCCACACACACACAAAAAAAAAAAACACTTTACTTTGATATAGATTAAGTACATGTTGTGGTGTTAGTAATTGATAACTGACATCATTGATTGTTACAGTAGAGAGAATGATCTGTTTCCTTACAATGTCATTTTGTAATTTGATTATTCTTTAATTCCTCTGGTTAATTCATTATTCCATATTTATATTCATACAGTTTTAAAGGGATCCTGCAAAAAACATGTTGCTTTATTATACATGTACAGAGATCAGTCATGTGAGCATGTGAGCTAATCCAACCAATCAGAGGCAGGTGTACAAAGAAAATGGAGGCTCAAAATTAGCACCTATTATCCAAACAGAAATACACAGGAAACATGGCATGAACCATATCTAAGGCAACAACATGTGGCAATTGGAAACTGTTAATTCGCTTTTCTGAGATATACACATTTGTATTTGAGGAGCATTATGACATACATTTAGATGTGATGCATTTCCTACTCATAAGCTTCATGAATATACAGTTTGAAAATATTTAATAGTATGTTTATCAGTCAAAATGAAAGGAATTTTCTGTACCTGAGCATTTAGCCTCCTTTTCCCTCCAATAGTCTGAATATAGGATACATTATTCATTTTAATACTCTGAATATAGCATACATTATTCCTTTTAATACTCTGAATATAGCATACATTATTCCTTTTAATACTCTGAATATAGCATACATTATTCCTTTTAAGACTCTGAATATAGCATACATTATTCCTTTTAATACTCTGAATATAGCATACATTATTCCTTTTAATACTCTGAATATAGCATACATTATTCCTTTTAATACTCTGAATATAGCATACATTATTCCTTTTAATACTCTGAATATAGCATACATTATTCCTTTTAATACTCTGAATATAGCATACATTATTCCTTTTAATACTCTGAATATAGCATACATTATTCCTTTTAATACTCTGAATATAGCATACATTATTCCTTTTAATACTCTGAATATAGCATACATTATTCCAATAAAAAAGAGGAATTGCCGTTCATGTTGAATAATATTTATTCTAATCATTGATAGGATCTTCTAATGTTTTATGTTAAAGGAAATTGTTAAATCAAATTCCCTGTGTTATTCTTTTGACTCTTTTATTTGCTGTAACTGGTAATGAATGACATAGGCATGCATTGTATACTGCTCTGTCATTGTAAAGGTCCTTTGTGTCAGTAATGTTTGGGGTTGTTAGGCACCACACTTTGCATACAAACAAACTACCGCTACTAACTGACCAACAGTGCCTCAATTAAAGGACAATGGCCGACCTCAATTAAAGGACAATGGCCGACCTCAATTAAAGGACAATGGCCGACCTCCATCCCTTTGATTAGAGTCTATAGGACTCTGCTTTTACTTTCTTGCAGGGAGGAACTGATTGCTGTCATAGAATGTAATTCTTGTGTCAGTAGCAGCTATAGGATCAGTGCATATGATACACCATAGTAAATGGGAAAATAATGGGGATATTCATTCAAATAGAATACAATATTTGGTTGAGGAGATTTTGTTCACAGGGGTTGTCTGGTCGCACATTTTGTTGTCCAGGTAGGTGAAATTCATAGAAAAAATAGAGAATTATGGAATTTAGATTTTTCCACATTAGGGAGATATGACTCACAATAAATGTTAAAACAACTCAAACATACAGCAATTGTAATCCAGGGACAGACATCAACGTTGGGTCTTTGTGGTATAAGTAATTTGCAGACTTTGCATGGCAAAAACCTCTGGAGTGTTTATTGTAACTGAAATGTACCGTTCATCTGAATATAACTGAACATATGAAATACATTTAAGCCATTTACTGGTCCAACGCTCTTAACTGCTAGGCAACCTGCCATCCCTTACAATAAACAAACAGGCCTATAGGTTTTCTAGAACCATAGTCAAAATATCTTGAATATACTTCAATAAAATAGCCGATTCCCCTTAAAGTTTGCCAACATCAACTTTATCACTAGATGGGAAATAAAACCTGTTGCCAAGAGACCTCAGAACTGTAGTGGATAGTGTTGACCTAGAGTTGAGTTTTAATTCCCTCACCATGTGACGTGATACAGCAAATGCCAAAACAGTGCATTCGGAAAGTATTCAGACCCTTTGACTATTTCCACATTTTGTTACGTTACAGCCTTATTCTAAAATTGATTAAATAGTATTAGGTGCAGAGCCCCTACACACAATACCCCATAATGACAAAGCAAAAACAGTTTTTTAGAAAAGTTTGCAAATTGAATACACATTTATAAAACGGTATTCAGACCCTTTCCTCAGTACTTTGTTGACGCATCTTTGGCAGCGATTACAGCCTTGAGTCTTCTTGGGTATGGCACTACAAAATTGGCACTCCTGTATTTGGGGAGTTTCTCCCATTCTTCTCTGCAGATCCTCTCAAGCTCTGTCAGGTTGGATAAGGATCGTCGATGCACAGAAATGTTCAGGTCTCTCCAGAGATGTTAGATCAGGTTCAAGTCTCGGCTCTGGCTGTGCCACTCAAGGACATTCAGAGATGTGTCCCAAAGGCACTCCTGTGTTGTCTTGGCTGTGTGCTTAGGGTTGATGTCCTGTTGGAAGGTGAACATTTGCCCAGTCTGAGGTCCTAAGCGCTCTGGAGCAAGTTTTCATCAAGGATCTCTCTGTACTTTGCTCCATTCATCTTTCCCTCAATCATGACTAGTCTCCCAGTCCCTGCCGCTGAAAAACATCCCCACAGCATGATGCTGCCACCACCATGCTTCACCGTAAGGATTGTGCCAGGTTGTGCCTAAACGATATCATAACCACCATAGATAAAAGACAGTACTGTGCAGCCATCTTCATCGACCTGGCCAAGGCTTTCAACTCTGTCAATCACCCTATTCTTATCGGCAGACTCAGCAGCCTTGGTTTCTCTAATGACTGCCTTGCCTGGTTCACTAACTACTTCTAAGATAGAGTTCAGTGTGTCAACTCAGAGGGCCTGTTGTCTGGACCACTGGCAGTCTCTATGGGTGTGCCACAGGGTTCAAATCTCGGGCCGACTTTTTTTTCTGTATATATCAATGATGTCGCTCATGCTGCGGGTGATTCCTTGATCCACCTCTACGCAGACGACACTTTTCTGTATACATCTGGCCCTTCTCTGGACACCGTTTTAACAAACCTCCAAACGAGCTTCAACACCATACAACACTCCTTCCGTGGCCTCCAACTGCTCTTAAGTGCTAGTTAAACGAAATGCATGCTCTTCAACCGATCGCTGGCGCACCCGCCCGCCCGACTAGCATCACTACTCTGGACGGTTCTGACTTAGAATATGTAGACAACTATAAATACCTAGGTGTCTAGCTAGACTGTAAACTCTCCTTCCAGACTCACATTAAGCATCTCCAATCCAAAGTTAAGTCTAGAATCGGCTTCCTATTTCGCAACAAAACATCCTTCACTCATGCTGCCAAACGTAACCTCGTAAAACTGATTATCCTACCGATCCTTGATTTGGGCAATGTCATTTACAAAATAGCCTCCAACACTCTACTCACCAAATTGGATGCAGTCTATCACAGTGCCATCCCATTTTGTCACCAAAGCCCCATATACTATGCTCTACAACATCCGCAGAGTACTGACCCTGCCTCACACAGGAAGAGGCGCAGGTCCTAATCCAGGCACTTGTCATCTCCCGTCTGGATTACTGCAACTCGCTGTTGGCTGGGCTCCCTGCTTGTGCCATTAAACCCCTACAACTCATCCAGAACGCCGCAGCCCGTCTGGTGTTCAACCTTCCCAAGTTCTCTCACGTCACCCCGCTCCTCCGCTCTCTCCACTGGCTTCCAGTTGAAGCTCGCATCCGCTACAAGACCATGGTGCTTGCCTACGGAGCTGTGAGGGGAACGGCACCTCAGTACCTCCAGGCTCTGATCAGGCCCTACACCCAAACAAGGGCACTGCGTTCATCCACCTCTGGCCTGCTCGCCTCCCTACCACTGAGGAAGTACAGTTCCCGCTCAGCCCAGTCAAAACTGTTCGCTGCTCTGGCCCCCCAATGGTGGAACAAACTCCCTCACGACGCCAGGACAGCGGAGTCAATCACCACCTTCCGGAGACACCTGAAACCCCACCTCTTTAAGGAATACCTAGGATAGGATAAAGTAATCCTTCTCACCCCCCTTAAAAGATTTAGATGCACTATTGTAAAGTGGCTGTTCCACTGGATGTCTTAAGGTGAACGCACCAATTTGTAAGTCGCTCTGGATAAGAGCGTCTGCTAAATGACTTAAATGTAAATGTAAATGTACTACCCACCACTGCGACCTGTATGCTCTCGTTGGCTGGTCCTCGCTACATATTCGTTGCCAAACCCACTGGCTCCAGGTCATCTATAAGTCTTTGCTAGGTAAAGTTCTGCCTTAGCTCAGCTCACTGGTCACCATAGCAACACCCACCCGTAGCACGTGCTCCAGAAGGTATATTTCACTGGTCATCCCCAAAGCCAACACCTCTTTGGCTCCCTTTCCTTCCAGTTCTCTGCTGCCAATGACTGGAACCAATTGCAAAAATCACTGAAGTTGGACACACATCTCTCTCACTAACTTTAAGCGTCCGCTGTCAGAGCAGCTCAGTCAGATCGCTGCAGCTGTACACAGCCCATCTGTAAATAGCCCATCCAACCAACTACCTACCTCATCCCCATATTTGTTTTTATTTTTCTGCTCTTTTGCACAACAGTATTTCTACTTGCACATCCTCATCTGCACACATATCACTCCAGTGTTAATTGCTAAATTGTAGTTACTTCACCACTATTGGCCTATTTATTGCCTTACCTCTTTATTTCATTTGCACACACTGTATACAGATTTTTATATTGTGTTATTGACTGTACGTTTGTTTATCCCATGTGTAACTGTGTTGTTTTTGTCGCACTGCTTTGCTTTATCTTGGCCAGGTCGCAATTGTAAATGAGAACTTGTTCTCAGCTGGCCTCCCTGGTTAAATAAAGGTGAAATAAAAAATAAAAAAGGTTTCCGCCAGACGTGACGCTTGGCATCCAGAGAATCTTGTTTCTCCTGGTTTGAGAGTCCTTTTGGTGCCTTTTGGCAAACTCCAAGCGTGCTGTCATGTGCCTTTTACTGAGGAGTGACTTCCGTCTGGCCACTCTACCATAAAGCCTGATTGGTGGAGTGCTGCAGAGATGGTTGTCCTTCTGGAAGGTTCTCCCATCTCCACAGAGGAACTCTGGAGCTCTGTCAGAGTGGCCATCAGTTCTTGGTCACCTTCCTGACCAAGGCCCTTCTTCTCCGATTGCTCAGTTTTGCCGAGCAGCCAGCTCTAAGAAGAGTCTTCATGGTTCCAAACGTCTTCCATTTAAGAATGATGGAGGTCCCTGTGTTCTTGGGGACCTTCAGACATTTTTTGTACCCTTCCCCAGATCTGTGCCTCCACACAATCCTGTCTCAGAGCTCTATGGACAATTCCTTTGACCTCACGGCTTGGTTTTTGCTCTGACATGCACTGTCAACTGTGGGACCTTATATAGACAAGTGTGTGCCTTTCCAAATCATGTCCAATCAATTGAATTTACCAAGTTGTAGAAACAAGGATGATCAATGGAAACAGGATGGACCTGAGCTCAAGTTCGAGTCTCGTTGCAAAGGGTCTGAATTCTTGTGTAAATAAGGTATTTCTGCTTTTTCATTTTTATACATTTGCAAAACATTCTAAAAACCTGTTTTCACTTTGTCATTATGGGGTATTGTGTGTAGATTGACGAGGAAAAACATTAATTTGACCTATTTTAGAATAAGGCTGTAACGTAAAACCATTTGGAAAAAGGCAAGAGGTCTAAATACTTTCAGAGTGTTTTTCACATGTTTGGCCTGATGACCCCTTTTCGGCTCTCAGGACAGCGACATTGGTAGTCTGGACAGAGGATAGGGTGAGGTCTGCCCAGTTTGTGTGTGTTTCCACCCAGGGAGCGGGGGGGGGGGGGGGTCACTCCTATAATCTCCAGAGCAGTGTTTACGAAAGTGTCTTGTACGGTTGGGTTTATCCCTGGTGAGAGTGAGGGAATCTGTCCAGCTCAATAAGCATGTATATCAGGCCATCTCACAGCTCACTGGACTCTCCCTGGGTGGGCCCTGGTCAATACCACCACTGCTGACTGGCCGGGCAGAATGGGATAATCTCCTCCTTTCTTTCAGGCCAGGGCCCAGGGCCTCCCCTCCTGGCTTGGCCCTAATTTCAGGTCATTACCAGTCAGGGCGAGGCAGGGGCTAGGCGGGCAGCCCAGTGCAGGGAACAGAGAGCCCATTTCAGCCAGAGCACTGAAGCGCACTGGGGGTTTTGGGGCATCGCATGAACCGGCTGTTGTGGGAAAACAATAGGAGGCGTGATCACCAAAAAACAAGGCCTGTGTGTAGCTCCTTCTTCCGCTCCAGCAGCTTCCTTATACACCCCCTTTACTCTCATACACAGGGACCTAATTGGCACCAAAGACGTTGGCCACTTGGTTTAACTTTCTCCTTTCTGGTCCTTCAGGATAACTCTGAGATGATCTGAATAGCTGTTGCAAATGTTGGACCTCCTGTGTGAAATTACCCATGTTCATATTGTATACCGATGTAGGATCTTAATTTGATCACTCTTTTGTTGATGAGAATTTTCCTGCACTGCTTCTAAAGTTTGTAGTTTCCACTTTGATTTGACCTAACATTACACGTATCAACCCCTACAAAAATGTTGTGTTCAATTATAATCCACATAATGATTTCCTGTTGCTGCAGCATTATTTTCTTGCTGTAGCAAACTGTCTCAAATTAAAATCCTACATCGGTAACTACAATATGCAGTGTATGGTCAATTTCATTTGATTAATTTAAATGGAAAAACAAAAATAAAACTACTGAGGCAGCTTTTCTTTTTTCAATTACGTTCACTTTATTTGTATTTTTTACCACAAGACACTGAAAACATGCAGCAGTCTTTAATTTTTTACATAAAAAATAGTTATTGCGATCAATGATATGAAAATTGTAGGTAAGAGAATGAAGCTGCAGTGCAAACACATACAAAGACTTGAGCAAATCAAGGATTTTACATTTAAAAGCTTTACTCTGAAATAGAAACGGGCAAAGGATCCCTTGGGATCTCAACCAATATCCCCTTAAAATTGGTTTCAAAATATTTCATTAAGACCTAATGAAACTATTCAAAAAAATGTATTACTTTTCAACCACCACTTATAAAAGTCCCTTTCCCTTGTTAAGACTCCTACTTACCTGACCACACAAACACTTGGTGATAATCAATAGTTTGGAGAACTGAATCCTCTTGACTGTGGTGGGGTATTTGTATTGACTTTTATTACAGTGAACGGCTTTAATTCTCTGTGTGTCTGGTTTGGTCTGCACGGGACATGATGCTTGATGCTTCCACTGCATCTCCATTGTAACCTCAGCATCTGAGAAGACACAAGACAACAGAAAAGGCTGATTAGGACAATGAAAGGATCTACAAGGTCTGACAGGTTAAATATGAGGAAGCACTATCTGACCTTAGATCATGTACACGTGTGCAGTGTCAGCCTAGCCCTAGATGGCGCTGTCTTGTGTGGTGTATCTCTGTCTCCTTCCCTCCCCAGCCACGCTGTGTTGTTGTTTACTACCGGTTGGGGGGGATGTGTGTCTGTGTGTTTATTTGCCGTCTGTATCAGCGTTGAGGGTGACCCCTGAGCTTGCAGAGTAGGGCCTGTCTGGGCACACCGGCTGACCCCCAACGCCTGCAGCCTATAGGGGGAGGGCCACCCCCCCAGACCAATATTACCTCTGGGAATAGGATCCAGACACAAACACAATGACCCAAATCCCTGCTCCCAAACACACACACACACTCGTCTTAGACATTGGTCCCTGCATGGTCATAAACTGATGTCACGATAGCTTACGCTGCATAGGAGGATGGAGGGAGGATGCTGAGTCTGGGACAGTCATCTAATTATCATTCTGCTCTATGACGAGACTGCATGTGGGGGTTCTATTTGGGCTCTTAACCTTTGGTATAAATTATCTGATGTAACGCTGATGTAACATCATTGAAACATACTGCCAGATATCTAGTTTCAGTATAAAAATAGTTTTCAGTATAATTACAAAAAGAGACCAGAGGACCAAACAGATACAGGACATCATATCACAAACTCACCAGACCCTGTCGGAGCATCTTTATAAAATAACCAAATAACCAATACGTTCCCCGTAACGAGTAAACGGTCAAGGCACTTACACGGAACTGAGCTGAGCTCAACCCAAAATAGTCCTATGGTGTTAATACCACAAAACGTCCTTTTATTAGCAGAACATCTGTGGGGGTCTGGAGAGGAGAAGAGGCTCTGCCGGTGATTAAAGCCCAACCAGGAGATCCTAGATCCCAGACAGACGTCAACAATAACCTAGCTGGTCTGGTCTGGTGGAGCAGAAGGCCTGGCTGATTTATCAGGGTATTATACAGTGGAGGCTATAGAGGAGACACTGGGGGTGGGGAGGAAGGGGAGATAGGGGGCAGGGGTGACATGGGAGGAAATATGTGGCAGGGGAGGCAGGGGTGTGGGGGTAGGGGAGAGAGGGAGAAGGAAGAGACAGGGGGCAGGGGAGGGAGGAGAGGCAGTGTGGGGGTGTTGGAGGGACCAGCTTGGGAGACAGCCGGTGTGGCGCACCCAACCTGCTGACTGCACAGAGACACCAGCCTAATTTATGCATAGTTTGGCTGAGGGGTGGAGGGTGTCTAGGACCCCCTCAATAAAGACCATAAAGATCATCAAGGACATCAACCACCCGAACCACTGCCTGTTCACCCCGCTATCATCCAGAAGGCGAGGTCAGTACAGGTGCATCAAAGCTGGGACTGAGAGACTGAAAAACAGCTTCTATCTCAAGGCTATCAGACTGTTAAACAGCCACCATTGAGTGGCTGCTGCCAACACACTGTCATTGACACTGACCCAACTCCAGCCACTTTAATAATGGGAATTGATGGGAAATGATGTAAATATATCACTAGCCACTTTAAACAATGCTACCTTATATAATGTTTACTTACCCTACATTATTCATCTCATATGCATACGTATATACTGTACTCTACATCATCGACTGCATCCTTATGTAATACATGTATCACTAGCCACTTTAACTATGCCACTTTGTTTACTTTGTCTACATACTCATCTCATATGTATATACTGTACTCGATACCATCTACTGTATGCTGCTCTGTACCATCACTCACTCATATATCCTTATGTACATATTCTTTATCCCCTTACACTGTGTATAAGACAGTAGTTTTAGAATTGTTAGTTAGATTACTTGTTGGTTATCACTGCATTGTCGGAACTAGAAGCACAAGCATTTCGCTACACTCGCATTAACATCTGCTAACCATGTGTATGTGACAAATACAATTTGATTTGATTTGATTTGAATAGCCCTGGGTGGTGGCTGAGGCTGAGGGTGCATCTATGGAGCTAGAGGGGGTTGGGGTGGAGGTGTATTTTGGGGGGAGATGGGAGAGGGAGAAGGAGAAGGGGGGGGGCTTGCTCGGCTCTATGCTCAATGCAGCCTGTCTATCTGATGTCCCATTAAGGTTTGGGACAGGCCAGGGCTGAAGAGCTGGATGGGGGGGCTTGCTGGGCTCCATGCTCAGTGCAGCCTGTCTGTCTGATGTCCCATTAAGGTTTGGGACAGGCCGGGGTTGAGGGGCTGGAGGGGGGAACGTATTGTTCAACCCCCCCCGTTAGACTGCTGCTCTGCTCTGCCCCATTAGAACAGAAGGCCTGTCTGCTCTGTTGCATACTAATTCTGCATCCCCACAACAGCCATGAATACAAGCTAGTTGCGAGGCTCGCGTGAGAAGAAGGGTGCATTGAGAAAAAGACAGCCGGCTCAGTGAAAAAGGCTCTGCAGATGGAGAGAGTGGCATATGCTGGATGTGTGTGAGTGCAGCTGGGCTGTTGGCCTTGGGCCTGTGGTGTGAGCCTGGTTGTTGCAGTGTGGACGAGGGCTAGATGATGGTTGAGTGTGGTGATGTGGTCAGACAGTTTAACGACTGTTCTCAGCCATGGACATGCCACACAGATAGGGCTGACATATTGCTCCAGATGTACACACAGCATATGACATGTGAAATGTCCACGTAAGTGTGATACATGGTGGGATGCCTCTGAAAGAAAATGTATGGTCCTACAAAAAAAAAAAAAAAAAATGAGACTGGAAAATACTCTGATATACTCTACAGTACACCAATATTATATACACTATATATGCAAAAGTATGTGGACACCCCTTCAAATGAGTGGATTCTGATATTTCAGACATACCAATTGCTGACAAGTGTATAAGATTTTCAACGTGGCACCGTTATAGGATGCCACATTTCCAACAAGCCAGTTGGTCAAATTTATGCCCTGCTATAGCTGTCCCGAGCCAACTGTAAGTGCTGTTATTGTGAAGTGGAAACGTCTAGGAGCAACAACAGCTCAGCCGCGAAGTGGTAGGTCACACAAGCTCACAGAACGGGATGGCCGAGTGCTGAAGCGTGTAACGTGTAAAAATCGTCTGTCCTCGGTTGCAACACTCACTACCAAGTTCCAAACTGCCTATGGAAGCAACGTCAGCACAATAACTGTTCATCGGAAGCATCATGAAATGTGTTTCCATGGCCGAGCAGTCGCACACAAGCCTTAGATCACCATGCGCAATGCCAAGCATTGGCTGGAGTGGTGTAAAGTTCGCCGCCATTGGACTCTGGAGCAGTGGAAATGTGTTCTCTGGAGTGATGAATCACGCTTCAGCACCTGGCAGTCCGACGGCTACCTGCCTGAATGCATAGTGCCAAGTGTAAAGTTTGGTGGAGGAGAAATAATGGCCTGGGGCTGTTTTTCATGGTTCGGGTTGGTTCCAGTGAAGGGAAATCTTAACGCTACAGCAAACAATGACGTTCTAGACGATTCTATGCTTCCAAATTTGTGGCAGCAGTTTGGGTAAGGCCCTTTCCTGTTTCAGCATGAAAATGCCCCAGTTCACAAAGCGAGGTCCATACAGAAATGTTTGTCGAGATCGGTGTGGAAGAACTTGACTGGCCTGCACAGAGCCCTGACCTGAACCCTATCGAACACCTTTGGGATGAATTGGAACACCGACTGCGAGCCAGGCCTAATCCCCCAACATCAGTGCCAATCTCACTAATGCTCTTGTGACTGAATGGAAGAAAGTCCCAGCAGAAATGTTCCAACATCTAGTGAAAATCCTTTCCAGAAGAGTGGAGGCTGTTATAGCAGCAAAGGGGGGACAAACTCCATATTAATGCCCATGACTTTGGAATGAGATGTTCGACGAGCAGGTGTCCACATACTTTTAGTCATGTAGTTTAAGTTGTCTCATTTCAAAATGTTGATTGGTAAATGTATTCAATCCCTCAAGTATCAAAATTCAATTTAGATCAAATCTTACTTCTTTTTTTCATGCATATCAATATTTTCATTGTTAAAACTGTTGTAGCAGCAGAAAGGGCTGTTGTCTGATGACATCATCATGGTAACTACCAGCAGTGGGTTTAGAGGAGCAACATAAAGCCTTTCACTGAGGCTATTCTGAGGCTGCTCCTGGGCTGTGGGAGCTTTGTCTCTGGTCCGGGTAGGCCACAGAGAGCCTGGGAGGAGAGAGGAAATATAGAGAGAGTGAACAAGAGAGTGAAGCAAGGCGGGTAGAGAGAGAGTTTGGGCAGGCCTGACTGACAGAAACCTGGTGAAACCTGGAGTAGTGTGTCCGTCCAGTCCATCCCAACAAAGACGTAAGCCCTCATTAAAAATACATGTCATTGGATCACACTTCGCATGAATCGTGTGATTTTCCCTCCGCCATAAGGGACCATGACTGAGTGGTGAATGGAGGCCAGGGAGAGCTGGGCCAATAGAGCACCATGCTGAGTCCCCATGGGAACCAGCCCCTCACCGAGGGGGGCTCTTTTAACCATTGTTCCTCTCTTAACACAGCTTTTTAAAATGCCTCTTTATGGACTCAGCAAAGCAAACTTCAGCCCATGTCCCCGCAGCCATAGGGAGAAAGTGTCAGAGGGAGAATGAGGGGGGCGGGGGGGGGGGCAGAGGAAAGAGGCAAAAGAGGAGCGTGAAAAAAGAAAGTAAAGTTGTAAGCGAGAAAGTTAGAAAGAAAGTATAAAATATGTTAAGATTATTCTCTTAACCACGATTAAAAACAAACTACTCTCAGTGGACTGCCTCATAGTACACCTTTAGGATTTCCATTTTTCCCACATCTACCTATTGAACATAATAGAAATCATTTCAAATCCCCAGCAGCCACATCGTATAGTACTGGTTCTTAGGTCACGTGGTTGTTTTTCTTGAATATATTTGTAATTTTCATTTTTAATATATTGTATGCAGGGCTCCCTTGTGATAGAGACCTTGGTCTCAATGGGACTCCCTGTGAAAATAAAGGTAACCAAAATATATACAACAATGATCCTCTGATTACCGTGGGGATGAGGTTTACAGTATCTGTGATATCAAACCCAAGACATTCGCCAAGCAGCAGTCACAGTGACTGTCTGTGATACAGTCAGCACTGGCTCATGTCCTCTCAGGACTGTGGAACTCCTACAGTACAGCAGACACTATAGGAACGCCAGCGTCACCCTGCAGTATGTCATCCTTCAGTGGAAACAACAGACCTGTCTCCTATACAATACGGCTGCTGAACGGAGTCTTAGTCAGTCTCACAGGGCAGCCAGGATAACAGTGAAATGAATAACAATGAACTGGCTCACAGTGAAGTTCACAACGGTAGAGATGCTGGGGAGAACAGCAAGCATAGCAGAGAGGGAAAGTGTATGTGTACTGTATGTGAGATGTGTTGATGCACTCAGGAATATCTCAATATGAATACCAAACTGCACTCTAGAGAGGAGCCCCCACAAACATGTATATGCTCACGCCTCCCTCCTCTCCCTCTCCCCGTCTCCCTATGCTCGCCGAGTGAGGACCCCCTGATTTTATCTGTAGCTGTCTGCTGTGTGCCTGATGAAAAAGCAGAGTGACACAGGGTTGCTACGCCAAAGGCCCATTTGCAAATCACAGTCCAATATAAACATAGTGTTTAACAGGGGTTTCTATGCCTTTTTGGCAGGGGTCCACCTCATAGCCGCTAGCATTAACAGCAATCTAACACAAGCCCAGCCAGCTTTAGCCTAGTGTGGAAACACCTTCCCCCCAGCCTCAGCCTGGTCCATGCAGCCAGCCGAGCTGATGGTTTTTGGGCAACACATTAATCTGAATACATTTACATAGAGATTGTGCTACGTTGGCAGAGGCTGGCCACTGCTGAGAATGCAGCATCCAAGTCCTCGTGCAAAAAATCACAATGATTGAAATAGGAAAAAAAAGGTGAGGTGAGGTGAGGATGCAGGCTTTATATTGCAGTGAGGAAGAGGAGGCAGTTGCTGGGGATTGTCAAATAAGCCGGGCTCCCAATGTGCCCATGTTCCCTCTTCGCTAATGACATCAGTGGCAGATGGGGGAGACTGGGGCACAGGCAAGCACAGCTCAGAGACACGATAGCACAGAGACACAGACTGAACAAAGACACTTTTACTGCCTGCGAGGATGACACCAGCTGGGCACTCTGCAGCAAGATAAACTGAGGGACAACATTGGACAAGGAACACGCTGTCACGCCTTGGTCATTGTATTTTGTGTTTTTGTCATATGTTTGGGTAGGCCAGGGTGTGACATGGGTTTATATGTTATGTTTCGTATTGGGGTTTGTATTATTTGGGATTGCGGCTGATTAGGGGTGTGGTATAGGCTTGGCTGCCTGAGGCAATTCTCAATTAGAGTCAGGTGCTTTCGTTGTCTCTGATTGGGAACCGTATTTAGGCAGCCTGAGTTTCGCTTGGTATTTCGTGGGTGTTTGTTCCTGTCTCTGTGTTGTAGTCACCAGATAGGCTGTAATTAGTTTCACGTTCTGTTTGTTGTTTTGTATTCTGAGTTATTTCATGTACCGCATTTCATTCATTAAAGTCATGAGTAACCAACACGCTGCATTTCGGTCCGACTCTCTTTCCACAAATGAAGAACGCCGTTACACACGCATCAATATGAACACACATGTACCCACAGACACAATCAGACCTTCGTCAGCATACAGCATAAGCCCTGAAGAACTCACACACTATCCATCACCTAAAAGTTATATATATATATATATATATATATATACATATATATATATATATATATATGTACACTGCTCAAAAAAATGAAAGGGAACACTAAAATAACACATCCTAGATCTGAATTAATGAAATATTCTTAGTAAATACTTTTTTCTTTACATAGTTGAATGTGCTGACAACAAAATCACACAAAAATGATCAATGGAAATCAAATTTATCAACCCATGGAGGTCTGGATTTGGAGTCACACTCAAAATTAAAGTGGAAAACCACACTACAGGCTGATCCAACTTTGATGTGATGTCCTTAAAACAAGTCAAAATGAGGCTCAGTAGTGTTCATGGCCTCCACGTGCCTGTATGATCTCCCTACAACACCTGGGCATGTTCCTGATGAGGTGGCGGATGGTCTCCTGAGGGATCTCCTCCCAGACCTGGACTAAAGCATCCGCCAACTCCTGGACAGTCTGTGGTGCACTCCACACCATGACTGACCCACCGCCAAACCGGTCATGCTGGAGGATGTTGCAGGCAGCAGAACGTTCTCCACGGCGTCTCCAGACTCTATCACGTCTGTCACATGTGCTCAGTGTGAACCTGCTTTCATCTGTGAAGAGCACAGGGCGCCAGTGGCGAATTTGCCAATCTTGGTGTTCTCTGGCAAATGCCAAATGTCCTGCACGGTGTTGGGCTGTAAGCACAACCCCCACCTGTGGACGTCAGGCCCTCATACCACCCTCATGGAGTCTGTTTCTGACCGTTTGAGCAGACACATGCACATTTGTGGCCTGCTGGAGGTCATTTTGCAGGGCTCTGGCAGTGCTCCTCCTGCTCCTCCTTGCACAAAGGCGGAGGTAGCGGTCCTGCTGCTGGGTTGTTGCCCTCCTACGGCCTCCTCCACGTCTCCTGATGTACTGGCCTGTCTCCTGGTAGCACCTCCATGCTCTGGACACTATGCTGACAGACACAGCAAACCTTTTTGCCACAGCTCGCATTGATGTGCCATCATGGATGAGCTGCACTACCTGAGCCACTTGTGTGGGTTGTAGAGTCCGTCTCATGCTACCACTAGAGTGAAAGCACCGCCAGCATTCAAAAGTGACCAAAACATCAGCCAGGAAGCATAGGAACTGAGAAGTGGTCTGTGGTCACCACCTGCAGAACCACTCCTTTATTGGGGGTGTCTTGCTAATTGCCTATAATTTCCACCTGTTGTCTATTCCATTTGCACAACAGCATGTGCAATTTATTGTCAATCAGTGTTGCTTCCTAAGTGGACAGTTTGATTTCACAGAAGTGTGATTGACTTGGAGTTACATTGTGTTGTTTAAGTGTTCCCTTAATTTTTTTGAGCAGTGTATATATATATATATGTATATATATATATATATATATATATATGTATATATATATATATATATATATATATATATATATATACACACACATGCACACACATCTGACGAGACACAACTGCTTTATCTCTCGCATCGTTGATAAATAAATATAGGCGGCCGCCATCTAGCTTTGCCAGCCAAAAATGGCTGCTACCTCAAGAATAACAACAAGAAGCAGCAGCAGCAACTTCATGTTAGCTGATATGACTGAATATACATCCTTGTGATCTGAACCAATGCCAATACAAGAGGGGCCTATAGGAGTAAATCAGTGGAGGTTGGTGGGAGTAGCTATAGGAGGACAGGCTCATTGCAATGGCTGGAATGGAATAAATGGAACGGAGTCCAACGTGGTTTCCATGCCATTCCATAGAGTCCATTCCAGCTATTACAATGAGCCCGTCCTCCAATAGCTCCTCCCACCAGCCTCCACTGGAGTAAACGGAAAAAACTAGTAGCATATTACCATTTCTTGTGATGTAGTAATCTTATGTTCAAATCTACTTCATTCCAAGGTATACATATTTTCCCCAGCAATTAAATGGGTAAGTATGTTTGTAGAATGGATTAAATATACTTGGCAAGGAAAATAAGTCTCTATTAGAATCAGCAAATTGGACACTGAACCTTACCCAACTCACCTCAGAACATCAACGTAAAGCAATATTATTCACTAATAGTTCTGCTAAGCATTTACCATACAAGAAAACATGCAAACAACAAACGGGTTGCATCTTCTGTTTTGGTATACAGCACAACTTGCCATGCTGGATAAGAAGGACTTGAGAGAGAGAGAGAGGAGGAACGAGGAGAGAGTGAGGAGAGAAAGGGTTCAGCAGGGACGAAGCTCAATGTGTGAGACTGTGTGTGTGTGTCAACCCCAGCTGAGCAGACATTTTGTTGACATGCTGATAGGGATTTAAGCAGTGGGAGGGTGGGTGGCAGACCAAGGTGAGAGAACGACGGGAGAAAGGGAGCTTTGCATGGTGGGGGGGGGGACGACGACGAGAGAGAGGGGCTGACAAACGTGCCGTTACTAAGCTTGATTTCAGCGTGAGTTGAGACGATTAGGGCCGGGGAGAGGAGGAAAGGATAGGGGAGGAGAGGAGGGGGGGAGAGGATGGGGAGGAGAGGAGGGGGGGAGAGGATGGGGGAGGAGAGGAGGGGTACGGTTCCTCCAGAGGAAAGAACAGGGGGACAGGTCTATTGATGAAGTGATGGGTGAGAAGTGGCTCTCTTTCAGTCCGGCTAATAAAGCAGAAGCCTATGTGAATAATGGTATCTACCACAGGGTGGCTAGGTGCTCGTGTCTTCAGTTCCCCGTCAACCACTTTCTCTGACAAACATCTCATGAGATAAAGTCCCTCCTCTTAAAGGGATATAATTGTTTATACTGCTGCAGGGTAGTGATACTATACTGTGTGTATGCACGGTGCTGCACACCTCGTGCACCATTATGCAATGATAGGGTATCTGAACATTTCTAATAAATGCTATTTATTATTTAACCCTTTCTCAGTGATTTACTGCTTCAAATGTCATTTCTCAAATTTCAAAGTGACATTAAACGCAGATTGTCTTACCAACATGGCATAATACAGTAAGTATGTGGTCATTAAGGATCATTACAAAAAAAGAAAAGGTCCCCAAAATAGATCCATACAACTGAATCAAAATTATTTTCACAATACCACCTATTTTCAGATTCAATTATCATATGCTAACCGACATCAGTGTGTGTCTGCTAATGCAGTGATACCGACTAAAACAGCCGCATCCTAATCTGTAGACAACCTCAGTTTGATTGTGGACCAGCCACGTACACCGAGACGGCAAGCCAAAAGGGACATGCTCTGTCTCTGTCTCTACCAGACTGGGGGAGGTGAAGGTCTGGGGGAGGGGGTCCCCGGGAGGCAATAATTAGCAGCTTATAAAATAAGCAAACACATTTGATGCAGCCCCCAAACAGGCCAGTCTGCACAGCAGACGACATCCCTCCTCTGACCTTGACCCTTAGGGTCTTTCTTCACCTGCTCCTGAATGGAAGTCAGTGCAGCTGGGCAGTCTAGCCATTTGCCTGACTGGATTTACCATCCCCATTTTCACCCCGTTCCCACGCTTGGTTACCATCCCCCTTTTCTGGGTTGCTCCGAGCCTAAATGGTCAAATATAATATTGATGTGGCGCATCGTGACTGGCCGTCAGTAGGCTGAGTGTCTTGGTGACCACCATCTCTGCTGCCTCCGAGAGTTTGGAGGTGTAGTGGCTCTATACGTTTCAGCAAAATCATCAAACAGGTTCTTTCTATTTACCAGCAAAAATAAAATATCCTTTCTTTCACACTATTCTTCCCCTTGGCTTTAGGTTTCACCCTCCCATCACACCACCAGAAGTACCAGAAGTACCAATTATTTCAGCTCATTCTCTTTCTCCACAATGCACTCCTCTCAACGTCCCCCTTTCTTCGAAAGAGTATAGAGAGGGAAGTCAGTGGATACTGTTTGTTGAGTTGAGCTTTGTGTGTTCTACGGATGCTGGCTAGTGTTTCGTGGTGGCCCTTTCCTGCAGTCAAATGACCTAGTGGCCTCATGGGTGGATTGTTATTCATATTTTTCATCATTTCATCATTAATAAACATTGTTTCAAAAAACCTGCCAAAAATCCATTGTTTCTATGTCAAACGGTTTTGTTATACTTCAGTCTTCTGTAATGTATATAAAGTGTAATATTGGGATGAAAGCTCAACATTGAACACATTTCAACTCTATATCTGACATGGTACAGGTGTCTTCTTTCTTTTAAGAACGTAACCATGTGTGTGAGGTGTACACGCTGATCTGCGTGTGTTGGGCTGTAAGGTGTGTTTGGTGCTGATCTGCGTGTGTTGGGCTGTAAGGTGTGTTTGGTGCTGATCTCCGTGTGTTGGGCTGTAAGGTGTGTTTGGTGCTGATCTCCGTGTGTTGGGCTGTAAGGTGTGTTTGGTGCTGATCTCCGTGTGTTGGGCTGTAAGGTGTGCTTGGTGTTGATCTCCGTGTGTTGGGCTGTAAGGTGTGTTTGGTGCTGATCTGCGTGTGTTGGGCTGTAAGGTGTGTTTGGTGTTGATCTGCGTGTGTTGGGCTGTAAGGTGTGTTTGGTGTTGATCTGCGTGTGTTGGGCTGTAAGGTGTGTTTGGTGTTGATCTGCGTGTGTTGAGGTGTAAGGTGTATTTGGTGTTGATCTGCGTGTGTTGGGCTGTAAGGTGTGTTTGGTGTTGATCTGCGTGTGTTGGGCTGTAAGGTGTGTTTGGTGCTGATCTGCGTGTGTTGGGCTGTAAGGTGTGTTTGGTGCTGATCTGCGTGTGTTGGGCTGTAAGGTGTGTTTGGTGTTGATCTGCGTGTGTTGGGCTGTAAGGTGTGTTTGGTGCTGATCTCCGTGTGTTGGGCTGTAAGGTGTGTTTGGTGCTGATCTGCGTGTGTTGGGCTGTAAGGTGTGTTTGGTGTTGATCTGCGTGTGTTGGGCTGTAAGGTGTGTTTGGTGCTGATCTGCGTGTGTTGGGCTGTAAGGTGTGTTTGGTGCTGATCTCCGTGTGTTGGGCTGTAAGGTGTGTTTGGTGCTGATCTGCGTGTGTTGGGCTGTAAGGTGTGTTTGGTGCTGATCTGCGTGTGTTGGGCTGTAAGGTGTGTTTGGTGCTGATCTCCGTGTGTTGGGCTGTAAGGTGTGTTTGGTGCTGATCTGCGTGTGTTGGGCTGTAAGGTGTGTTTGGTGCTGATCTGCGTGTGTTGGGCTGTAAGGTGTGTTTGGTGCTGATCTGCGTGTGTTGGGCTGTAAGGTGTGTTTGGTGCTGATCTCCGTGTGTTGGGCTGTAAGGTGTGTTTGGTGTTGATCTGCGTGTGTTGGGCTGTAAGGTGTGTTTGGTGCTGATCTGCGTGTGTTGGGCTGTAAGGTGTGTTTGGTGCTGATCTCCGTGTGTTGGGCTGTAAGGTGTGTTTGGTGTTGATCTGCGTGTGTTGGGCTGTAAGGTGTGTTTGGTGCTGATCTGCGTGTGTTGGGCTGTAAGGTGTGTTTGGTGCTGATCTGCGTGTGTTGGGCTGTAAGGTGTGTTTGGTGTTGATCTGCGTGTGTTGGGCTGTAAGGTGTGTTTGGTGTTGATCTGCGTGTGTTGGGCTGTAAGGTGTGTTTGGTGTTGATCTACGTGTGTTGGGCTGTAAGGTGTGTTTGGTGCTGATCTGTGTGTGTTGGGCTGTAAGGTGTGTTTGGTGTTGATCTGCGTGTGTTGGGCTGTAAGGTGTGTTTGGTGCTGATCTGCGTGTGTTGGGCTGTAAAGGTGTGTTTGGTGCTGATCTGCGTGTGTTGGGCTGTAAGGTGTGTTTGGTGCTGATCTGCGTGTGTTGGGTTGTAAGGTGTGTTTGGTGGTGATCTGCGTGTGTTAAGCTGTGGTGTGTGTATGTTTGGTGCTGATCGGTGTGTGTTAAGCTGGGGTGTGTGTATGTTTGGTGCTGATCTGCGTGTGTTAAGCTGTGGTGTGTGTATGTTTGGTGCTGATCTGTGTGTGTTAAGCTGTGGTGTGTGTATGTTTGGTGCTGATCGGTGTGTGTTGGGCTGTAAGGTGTGTTTGGTGTTGATCTCCGTGTGTTGGGCTGTAAGGTGTGTTTGGTGCTGATCTGCGTGTGTTGGGCTGTAAGGTGTGTTTGGTGCTGATCTGCGTGTGTTGGGCTGTAAGGTGTGTTTGGTGTTGATCTGCGTGTGTTGGGCTGTAAGGTGTGTTTGGTGCTGATCTGCGTGTGTTGGGCTGTAAGGTGTGTTTGGTGCTGATCTGCGTGTGTTGGGCTGTAAGGTGTGTTTGGTGCTGATCTGCGTGTGTTGGGCTGTAAGGTGTGTTTGGTGCTGATCTGCGTGTGTTAAGCTGTGGTGTGTGTATGTTTGGTGCTGATCGGTGTGTGTTAAGCTGGGGTGTGTGTATGTTTGGTGCTGATCTGCGTGTGTTAAGCTGTGGTGTGTGTATGTTTGGTGCTGATCTGTGTGTGTTAAGCTGTGGTGTGTGTATGTTTGGTGCTGATCGGTGTGTGTTAAGCTGTGGTGTGTGTATGTTTGGTGCTGATCAGTGTGTGTTGTGTTGCGGGGTTGAGAACACCGCCTCAGCCCCTCACATTTTCATTATGGTCCAAATCGCAGGCCTGTACTTGAGCTTGGCCTCTGCCAGCCAAGCCACCAGTTTAATCACACATAGAGCACTCCATTTTAATTTCCCTCTCATAACCCCCCATCACACACACACACACACACACATTCCACTCCCCACTGCTTCATAATTCTGCCCTCAGAGCTGTCTGTGTGGCTGAGTGTTTGGGCCCTTTGAAATGACATAATCAGTGACTTGGATAAATGCCTGCCTGTTTTCCCTCTGCTGCCTGTAATCAGAAGCCAGCCAGCTCTCCGTACTGGAGCGTTGAAGCAGTGCTGTGTTACTAAAGCAACTCTTGGAAGTTGTTCACTAGTTTCTCTGATGCCTGAGGAGTGATGTCTACAATGATACTGATTAAGAGACTGTTCTCATGGAAGTGCTCCTAGTCCTTCACTAATGGCTGAGGACTGGTCTCCACAATTACAAATGCGGGCCATTTTGTTTGAGGTTAATAAATGTGCCAGCTCAATGATACAATAGCTCCCTCAGGTACATGATCACAAAACACTTCAAAATATCAGATTATTATCATGAGGATACAGGCTTAGAATAAACATACACTAGAACTAGAATTGTCAATTATATAGTAATAAAAATTAAGATATTCAGTAGGTCTCAAAAGGGGAAAATAAATCACAAGTAAATCCTACATTTCATAGCAGCTTTTTAATAATATAATAATAATGATAATAAAATAAATGAAAATAACCTTGATAACTTACAAGTAATTGAATGTATGCTTTTATTTCTGCTTTTAATTTTTTTTATGAAAACCTATCGCAAATCAGCACAGATGTGTCTTTCCAAATGCCTGGGATGAAAGCATGAAAAAAAAACATCCTATTTATCTCATTTCATCATTGATGTTTGAAAAGAACTAAACACAAAATGTATGCAAATGAATTATTTTCCATTTGAATTAGAAAGTAGGGCAATGTACAACAACAACAAAAAGAAATGCTAAGCAGGTCTAGGAGAATTGAACAACGGCTATAAATGCTTTCAGCAACTATTACTTCTGTGGGTGGAACACATTCAATCAATATCTAAGCAAATAAAAGCAGTGGGTATTCACAGTGAGGGAAGCTTCATGAGACGAGGCTGGATGGACACACATGAAGCATGTGCCCACTAACACCACCACCACTAAGCCCTACCAGTGAAATGGTCTACAGTTCAAATCCTACACAATAACTCAAACTAGGAATACCATTCTAGAAGCATAGAAAGAGAATGACTCTGGTTCTGTGGCTAGAACGGTTTGTCCTATAGATATTGTATATGGTTTATGTTTGAAGTGACAGTATGCTTCAATCAGCTAAATGTCTTCATACTTCTTCTGCCTGATATGCTGATTGAAATGAATACATCCAATCACCACTATTTCTAGCTGTTAAAAAATAAATACATTTTTTACAAATGTATGGGTAGACATTTCTGTATTTAATGTATGCTTATTCTGGGAATTAGCAGCACCAAGATACAAAACTAGTATTATACCACCTCACTCAATTCATACCTTGATTAAATAAAACATCTACAGCTTGAGCTGCCAACCTCCTTTTGGGTTAGAATTACCATGCCATGCCTTGGTCATGGAAGAGTACAAAGCCAAATAAGAAGTGAAAGAGAGAGAGAGAGAGAGAGAGAGTGTGTGTGTGTGTGTGTGTGTGTGTGTGTGTGTGTGTGTAGTGTGTGTGTGTATTTGTGTGTGTGTGTATTTGTGTGTGTGTGTGTGTGTGTGTGTGTGTGTGTGTGTGTGTGTGTGTGTGTGTGTGTGTGTGTGTGTGTGTGTGTGTGTGTGTGTGTGTGTGTGTGTGTGTGTGTGTGTGTGTGTGTGTGGTCTGCCCTCCTATCTGTAAGGATGGTAAGGAATGGAGGGGGTTAATGTCTGTATGTGTAATGATAGAGGTGTGTGCTCCTTCAACTTTGCCAACTAACGGTCTGCACACACACACACTGCATTGTTGAGAACGAACCTGCAAGTAAGCATTTCGTTGGACGGTATATACCATGTGTATCCCATACAACTAATAAAACTTGAACCCCCCACCCCCCACCCACACAAACTGTATCCTCCCTCCCTCCTGTCTGTACCAGCTCCAGCTCTAGCAGGACGTACTGTACCCAGCCTCCCTTCCTCCTTGTACTGCCTGCACCAGCTCCAGGTCTAGCAAGATGTACTGTACCCAGCCTCCGTCCCTCCTCTCTTTGTGCTGAATTATGCATAATTGCAGTGGTGTACTTACACACATGGCTATGGGCATCATTACCATAAAAGCTTTCTCTTTTGGGGGGGGCAGAGCTAGGGGTACGGGTGTTTTTGTGTTTTCAAGTAAGAGCGTGAATGTCCAGATGCAATCCCAAATGGCAGTTGATTTGTGTGTGTGTGTGTGTGTGTGTTGAGAGGGGGTCTATGCCTTGGGGTTTGGTGGGCTTGCGTGTATGTCTGAATGTCATTTTTGTCTGGCGTTGCTGAAAACATATGGGCTCCCCAGCTGTTCTCAATATGCAAATGAGGGACCAGCACACACCCACTGACCCAGACACACTATTCTCTCTCTTACTCCCCTCTTTAAGGACCTACTGTCCCCCAATCCTGACACCACCCACCCCAAACAAATCCTACCCCCTCCTGTCAGACCCCCACCCCCATAGCCTGCCGTCTCAGCTGCTCAGAACACCATTAACCTGGCTGCCATTTTACCCACAAAGGAGATGGGATACAGTAGCCTGGGTGTCGGGCTAGCGTTTGAGCTTTCTAACTAGCCTGGGCAAAGCTAAGTTAACCACTAAGCGCTCTCCTCCCCACAGAGTCTGAGCTGATTAGACAGGCAGCTTGATTAAACCGACCTGATAAAGAGGGAGATAGAGGGATGAGACTGCTTTGAATAAGTAAACGTGCATATAGCCTAGTGAGGCTAGCTTCTTATCCCTGTGGTGTCACCCATATTTAATACACTGCCAGTGCACAAGTCACTCTCCCTTGATGGGTACTACGTCCTTTATTAACTGTAATATGACAACTAGGCGACAAACCCTCAAAACACGTCAGAGGAAAACAACACAATACATTTTCAAGGTGCTGCCACAATGACATGGGAAATGTTAATGAACATGAATTTTCTGGGATTTCACACAATGAATTGCATCATCCATCTTGCTTGCCTTAGTTATACAGTATAGTAGTGTACAGTATCTAGTGTTATTCTATATGATTATGTACAACAATGGATCCTCTCTGCCCTCACTCTGGATTGTCAAACATATTTCACTCTCATACACTGCATTGTGGTCTGATCGTGAAATGGTCGTGAAATGGCCGAATGCTAACCAGTGTTTTCTGGAGTGATTCAATTGCTGTGAGTTATGAGAGCGAGAGTAAAAATGATTTGATTACTTTGGCTTCAGTTCCGTGTCGTGGTTCCCCCATGGAGACGAGCCTGTGTGTGTGTGTGTGTGTGTGTGTGTGTGTGTGTGTGTGTGTGTGTGTGTGTGTGTGTGTGTGTGTGTGTGTGTGTGTGTGTGTGTGTGTGTGTGGGGTGTGGGTGTGGGTGTGTGGGTGTGGGTGTGTGTGTGCATGGTGGGGCTGCTGGTGTGTACTATGTTCCCCCCTCTGCTCAGCGCACACACACACACACACACACACACACACACACACACACACACACACACACACACACACAGAGAAACACATCAAAGGGCTTTAGAGCAGATGATAGCATATTTCCAGGACACAGATCATTCACAGAGGACTCAGTGCAGTAATTAGCTTTGACAGGTGAAAATGTCTGTGAAAGGCTGAGATTGTAACAGTGCAACCGTCCAGTGTAAAACACCAGAGCAACAGTACATCCATCCCGACTAACACCACATTAAGACCAAAAAGCACAAATATATTGCCTCATCCACGTTTAGCGTGCCGCCCGCTGTTTCCCTCCTGATACCCCTGATCCCCAGTGCTTTGACAAGGCATAATAAAAGGAGTATGAAGCGGCAGCATTGTGCGGGGGAACACAGTGCTGCATGCTGAGCGCTGTGTGAAGGGCGTACACTGCTGGGTCCCACGGTGCAGCAGCGCACCAGGCCCTATAGCGGGGAGTGCTGTGCATGCTAATGAGGCCATTATGTGGTGGAGATGGGCCGGCCAGGCGTGTACTCCCCTCCTCTTATTGCCTTTACAGTGGGGATTTAACAGTATGTTAGGAGGCTACCTAACGGCAGCCAGTCACCAATGTCACATATGGCACAATGTGCAGACAGACAGACAGACAGACAGACAGACAGACAGACAGACAGACAGACAGACAGACAGACAGACAGACAGACAGACTGCCACCCCATATTTCACTCATACCAAAACCAGCAACAGTAACGTTATCAAGGCCTTGCATAAAGAAAGATGGGGTGAAAGAGAAACAAAGAGAGGAAGCTCAACCAACCAGCGACATTTGTTTTGTAATTCTCCTGAGCGCCTTCATTAACGCAGCGGCTTGCGTTGTTTCTCTGAACACTCTGTGTTAGTTATTTAGGAGAACAAGTCAGAGGGGGTTAAGACTCAAGCGTATGCAAATGCAATTAGGGCCATTTCATACCCGTTAAGCAGATGGCGGGCGTTAAAAGCAGTCCGCAGTCGCCATCTTGGCTGAGCAGACAGCTGGCAGACAACGGCAGCCATTTTGTAGGTACGCGGCACGGCGTTGCCAGGCTGAGACACAGCGTGGCGCCTGTCTCTCTGTGCCAGCAGATTGACGTGGGACTCTTAATACTAATCTGTAAGCCACGCAACTACTCCACAATTCAATTACAGCATTATCACACCCTAGGGCATTATGTTTGCTGAAGGTAAGCAGCAAAAATAAAAGAGAATTGTCTGTGCTACATTGCTGTGTATACTGTATATTACTCAATAGCGATTATACAACGGGTGGTTTGGAATTCCCATTGCTAGAGCCTATCCTGCCCATGATATACTCGACAACATAAAAAGTTCCAACATTTATGTTGTTACCTAGCAACACACTACTACTCCGACTACTACTTTTACAGATCCACTGTCTCATCTGCCCAGCCATGCAATTTATAAAACTTGATCTCCACTGTAAAAAGCATCTAGACATTATCTCAGGATTTGCAACATTGTTGTAATATTTCAAATTAGATATCTACTCTGTCCCATAGTAATGAACGTATTCCGCATCTTTTCTCAGCAAGTCGAAATCACGAATCAGCATCATTTCATGGATATATACAAAGAAATGTCAATACAAAAACAGGTCAAACTAAATGAAATGCAGCTAGTTTTCGGTCTTTCCAGCTTCAGTCTGAAGTGATTGTGTTAGCTGTGTGGTTGGCTAGCTAGCAAGGGTGGAAGACAGACCCTCCATAGCAACCATTTTTGTATGCTACAATGTTCAACTAACGCTTGGGTACAGGGCAGTCAATACTTTACAGGGCTCCCGAGTGGCGCAGCGGTCTAAGGCACTGCACCTCAGTGCTAGAGGCGTCACTACAGACACCCTGGTTGGATTCCTGGCTGAACCACAACCGGCTGTGATTGGGAGTCCCATAGGGTGGCGCACAATTGTCCGGGGTAGGCCTCTCATGTATTATTGCTTAACTGTAGCCTGTCTTTGACGGTTTTATTTGTTTAAGACGATGAATAGTCCTCACACATTTCACACACCATTTGAATATACACCCAGCAATTGTCACATGACTTTGTCACGTCTGTGTAAAAGGCTCAAACAACAGAACAGCGAAGCTGGAGGCCTGCTTACCAAGTGAAGTCTGCAACATTGTGTTGTTTGTAGATCTCTCTGTGTAAAGGTATTCCTGTTTCAGGTCCAAACTATCTCTGTCCCCTTTGTCCTCTCCAGCCCAGAAGTTTTCAATCCCTTTCTTCTCCAAAAGAAAAAGGCACTTAAAGTCATTCTTATTTAATCAAATGTTTCCTATTTCTATGTATCTAAAGATAGGGCTTCTTGTATAGAAGGTCTTTTCAAAGCTCCTTGTGGGGAGAGAATTGTTCAAATATGGAGGAGAAAAGTCACATGAAATAGTGGATACTGTTTAGGCCAGTGATCAGGCCCACTGTTCAGACCACTGTTCAGGCACTATATGCTCACCGTCCTTTTCATCTCTCACTCAGGACTCGTTCACTCCTGAATATAGTTCCACTGTACAGTGAATGGGTTATCAGGCACTACTATATAACCATCAGACAGTGAACTGTACTGTATCAAAACCAGCACCTCTTCCATCTCCATACAGATCAATAACCTCTGCCACCTCCTCTGATAGTAACCTGAGGGGTGAGGAAGAAAACTGGAGGCGAAAAAAGATTTTCTCTGAATCTGCAGACGAGAGAAAAAAGTTCAAATTGTCCTTTTATCCTGGTTCATCAGATGTGTAGAGCATAGTGACTGTACAGTACATGCTTGGAGGGGGACTGACGAGAGAGCCCTGTTCAATTCAATATAAGAACTCTCGCTCAAACAGTCAGGTGGAATGAGTAAGAATGAGTAATCAGCGAAAAAATAAATAAAAGAGCTTTGACGTCCGTTTTTTATTCTCTCTCTTTCTCGCTGGCAAAGTTTTATCAAATGGTCTTGGACCAGGAAAGCCCCTACGGCGGAACCACACATACAGACATGCTTACACACACACAGATAGAGAGAAAGCGGGTGGTTGAGGGTTAGGATCTGACTGATGTGCTCCATACAGTGGCTGGTTCTGGTCCTGCTACTAGAGGAGGAGGAGAGCGAGAGCTGGCAGCGCTGGGTCCCTGGGCTCTAGGGCCGGGGGCAGTGATGGGCGAACTCTGCTAGCCTCTCTCCTCCATATTGATTTGCTGCTCCGCTTTTCTGAGGAGCATCTTGCTAGCGGGGATGAGAGCCTGCCTCGCCTCCCCTTGCCTCGGCTCGCCTGCCCACTCTGCCGCTGCCTGGCTGGCCCCAGCCGGCTCCCTGAGAACCCGGCACGGAGCAGAGGGCCACGGGAAGAGAGGAGCCAGAGAGCCCATGGCCATCGACAGCTGGGTTCACCTGCTCCCTGGTTCATCATTCACTGCTTCCAAACAGGCATCAATCCTATCCTCTCGTTCTCTTCCTATTTTTCTCTCTGTTTCTCCTCCTCCTCCTGCAAACAACAAGAGACAGGGAGAAAGAGAAAGAGTTGAGCTTAACTTGCAGCATTTTGCCCACAGTATACAGATGTCAATCCTGTGCTTTGATCAGGGAGGTCGGGGGGGAGGTTTGGCATCCTCTCAGTTTGTGATGTGAACTTCATCACCCCCTGAGTAAAGAAAAGCTGAAATGGGAGAATGTTGAGTTAAGTGTGTCAGGCAGGAAGAAACTGCCTGCCAAGTGTACTCTGAGCTATTACTCTGACGATTTCCCCTTTCCCTCCACACAGTAGCCAGTGACAGCATTTGGCTGATGATGCCCTTCACACAGTAGCCAGTGACAGCATTTGGCTGATGATGCCCCTTCACACAGTAGCCAGTGACAGCATTTGGCTGATGATGACCCTCCACACAGTAGCCAGTGACAGCATTTGGCTGATGATGCCCCTCCACACAGTAGCCAGTGACAGCATTTGGCTGATGATGCCCCTCCACACAGTAGCCAGTGACAGCATTTGGCTGATGATGCCCCTCCACACAGTAGCCAGTGACAGCATTTGGCTGATGATGCCCCTCCACACAGTAGCCAGTGACAGCATTTGGCTGATGATGCCCCTCCACACAGTAGCCAGTGACAGCATTTGGCTGATGATGCCCCTCCACACAGTAGCCAGTGACAGCATTTGGCTGATGATGCCCCTCCACACAGTAGCCAGTGACAGCATTTGGCTGATGATGCTCCTCCACACAGTAGCCAGTGATAGCATTTGGCTGATGATGCCCCTCCACACAGCAGCCAGTGACAGCATTTGGCTGATGATGCCCCTCCACACAGTAGCCAGTGACAGCATTTGGCTGATGATGCCCCTCCACACAGTAGCCAGTGACAGCATTTGGCTGATGATGCCCCTCCACACAGTAGCCAGTGACAGCATTTGGCTGATGATGCTCCTCCACACAGTAGCTAGTGACAGCATTTGGCTGATGATGCCCCTCCACACAGTAGCCAGTGACAGCATTTGGCTGATGATGCCCCTCCACACAGTAGCCAGTGACAGACAGCATTTGGCTGATGATGCTCCTCCACACAGTAGCCAGTGACAGACAGCATTTGGCTGATGATGCCCCTCCACACAGTAGCCAGTGACAGACAGCATTTGGCTGATGATGCTCCTCCACACAGTAGCCAGTGACAGACAGCATTTGGCTGATGATGCCCCTCCACACAGTAGCCAGTGACAGACAGCATTTGGCTGATGATGCTCCTCCACACAGTAGCCAGTGACAGCATTTGGCTGATGATGCCCCTCCACACAGTAGCCAGTGACAGCATTTGGCTGATGATGCTCCTCCACACAGTAGCCAGTGACAGCATTTGGCTGATGATGCCCCTCCACACAGTAGCCAGTGACAGCATTTGGCTGATGATGCCCCTCCACACAGTAGCCAGTGACAGCATTTGGCTGATGATGCTCCTCCACACAGCAGCCAGTGACAGCATTTGGCTGATGATGCCCCTCCACACAGTAGCCAGTGACAGCATTTGGCTGATGATGCCCCTCCACACAGTAGCCAGTGACAGCATTTGGCTGATGATGCTCCTCCACACAGTAGCCAGTGACAGCATTTGGCTGATGATGCCCCTCCACACAGTAGCCAGTGACAGCATTTGGCTGATGATGCCCCTCCACACAGCAGCCAGTGACAGCATTTGGCTGATGATGCCCCTCCACACAGTAGCCAGTGACAGCATTTGGCTGATGATGCCCCTCCACACAGCAGCCAGTGACAGCATTTGGCTGATGATGCCCCTCCACACAGCAGCCAGTGACAGCATTTGGCTGATGATGGCCCTCCACACAGCAGCCAGTGACAGCATTTGGCTGATGATGCCCCTCCACACAGCAGCCAGTGACAGCATTTGGCTGATGATTTCCCTCCACAGCAGCCAGTGACAGCATTTGGCTGATGATTTCCCTCCACAGCAGCCAGTGACAGCATTTGGCTGATGATGCCCCTCCACAGCAGCCAGTGACAGCATTTGGCTGATGATTTCCCTCCACAGTAGCCAGTGACAGCATTTGGCTGATGATGCTCCTCCACACAGTAGCCAGTGACAGACAGCATTTGGCTGATGATGCCCCTCCACACAGTAGCCAGTGACAGCATTTGGCTGATGATGCCCCTCCACACAGCAGCCAGTGACAGCATTTGGCTGATGATGCCCCTCCACACAGTAGCCAGTGACAGCATTTGGCTGATGATGCCCCTCCACACAGTAGCCAGTGACAGCATTTGGCTGATGATGCCCCTCCACACAGTAGCCAGTGACAGCATTTGGCTGATGATGCCCCTCCACACAGTAGCCAGTGACAGCATTTGGCTGATGATTTCCCTCCACAGCAGCCAGACAGCATTTGGGCCTATTATAAAAATCACCATAGCGCTGGTGGAATTCATAAAAATGATCCTCAACAAAATACAGTCTTTACCAATAACAACCTACAGTATATCCCCAACCACAAAGGTCCACCAAGTTTGGGGTATTTTGATATTGCCCCCCAAATAACAAAAACTGTGCAATAGAGACAGGAAACCTCTGCTTCACGGCCTTAGCTATTTGGCACATATTGAATGTGGAAGAATGTGAGGGTGTTTGCCAGTGTCATTCTAAACTTTGTTAAAAAAACACGTGCTTTTTGTATTGTCTAAAATTATTCAAATGGTTTCAGCGCCCTCTTATTATGTTAATGGCAGTAGGGAACATTTCTTTATGGACTCTCGGCTCCATTGTGTCCTGCAACTGTGAAAGACCATGGTCAAACCGAACCCCCTCCACCCCATACCTCCATCACACCACTACCACGACACAACCTACAGGCCTCCTCTCTCCTCCTCACCCCACCTCTACTGTGACAAAAAATAGTTATTTTTAAAGTCCACAGGCTTAATTCCACACTGAGAAAATAAAGAAATACACTTTTGGAGACTCGCTGGGCGTTTGGAAGTTGGGAGTTGGCCGTTGAGGGGAGAGAAAGGGGGACATAGAGGGGACTGAGCTGTTGGGACAAGAAGAGGGGGTGTGTTAGGGGTACGAATAGGGGGAGACCGGGGGAGAGGTGCATGTCTCAGACACAATAATACTATTCATTGGGCTCAGACATGGGTGTTAACTCCCCTCTCCCAGGACACAATGGGGCTCCCCGACATTCAGACAGCCTTGGTGATATTGTTAGTTCAGGGCTGCATTCCCCCGGCCGCGGGATGAAGCGGACGCATTGTGCCGGGCCGGCAGGATGGATGGAGGGAGGCTTGAGAGGCAAAGAAAGAAAGAACAGGGCGTTTGTCTATCTGTCAGCTCTGAAGGAGAGGGCAGAGGCAGAGGGGAGGGGTACATGGGGAATGGGTGGGTACAGGGGGAGCTTTCGCCCCATGGCATTGGACTTGTGTTTAGAAATCATGCTATAAATATTATTGAAGCAGCCAAGTGCAGAACTAAAGACCCGTGGAAAGAAGGGGGTGGGGAAACAGAAGGAACATAGTGATGAAGGCATGACGCTTTTTCCTAAGAAAGTGGGCTTTGACATGTGGTTTGCATATCGCTATAGTGTTTAGACACATTTTGTTACCGCCTTGCCTTGGTAGAGGGAGACCGAATGAGAGAGAGGGAGTGAGACTAAGAAGGGGGTAGAGAGAGGGAGTGAGACTAAGAAGGGGGTAGAGAGAGAGGGAGTGAGAGAAAGAAGGGGATAGAGAGAGAGGGAGTGAGAGAAAGAAGGGGGTAGAGAGAGAGGGAGACTAAAAAGGGGGTAGAGAGAGAGGGAGTGAGAGAAAGAAGGGGATAGAGAGAGAGGGAGTGAGACTAAGAAGGGGTAGAGAGAGAGGGAGTGAGAGAAAGAAGGGGATAGAGAGAGGGGAGTGAGAGAAAGAAGGGGATAGAGAGAGAGCGAGTGAGAGAGAGAAAGAAGGGGATAGAGAGAGAGGAGTGAGAGAAAGAAGGGGATAGAGAGAGAGGGAGTGAGAGAAAGAAGGGGATAGAGAGAGAGGGAGTGAGAGAAAGAAGGGGGTAGAGAGAGAGGGAGTGAGAGAAAGAAGGGGATAGAGAGAGAGTGAGTGAGAGAAAGAAGGGGATAGAGAGAGAGGGAGTGAGAGAGAGAAAGAAGGGGATAGAGAGAGAGGGAGTGAGAGAAAGAAGGGGGTAGAGAGAGAGGGAGTGAGAGAGAGAAAGAAGGGGATAGAGAGAGGGAGTGAGAGAAAGAAGGGGGTAGAGAGAGAGGGAGTGAGAGAAAGAAAGAAGAGGATAGAGAGAGAGGGAGTGAGAGAAAGAAAGAAGAGGATAGAGAGAGAGGGAGTGAGAGAGAGAAAGAAGGGGATAGAGAGAGAGGGAGTGAGAGAAAGAAAAAAGGGGATAGAGAGAGAGACGTGAAATGTAGCTGCAGCGGTTGCCGCGTGTTTTGACACAGGGCTGAGGTGACGATGTCCAACGTCCAACTACCGCGAGACATACTTGCCTCCAGCTCCGTAGATACCCAACGTTTCCTCCCCAATCCACGGCTACTATACGAACCCAGAACTGAGACAATACCAAGAGAGTGGAGAGGAGTGATAGTGACAGGTGATAGTGACAGGAGACGACAGTGACAGGAGTGACAGTGACAGGTGTGTATGAGAGTGTAATAGCAGCACAGTGGGCATGGCAGAGAGAGCGCTGTGACTAGGAGATCCCGTTTAAAGAAACATGAAACAGATACACACTTTGCTAGCCTCGCTATGATAACACACACACACACACACACACACACACACACACACACACACACACACACACACAGAATATGAGAGTGAAAGCGGAAGAGGCTCAGGAGTGAATGATGAGATATGTCATGTGCATATGACACATCTTTCTGTCAATGCTCATGTTTTTTGAAGATACCATTGTGTTTGAGTAACCAAATCACTGAGGATTCAAATAGCAGGTAGGGAAACAATGACAATGCATTTATATGAGGTCAATCGGAAAGATCAAAAATCAACCTTTGATTCAAAACCTCAGAATTCCAAGAGACGGAATCACGAAGGATGGCAGTGTGTGAATGCGTGGTAGGAGTGATGTCACTATAAAAAGGGACATGGATCGTAATGCGCATGCGGACACACACACTGGATATCTGCACACTATATATATCCAGCTTTTATGAACAGTACTTTGTTTGTTTCCCCTCTGGTAAACTCTGACCAGTGGTTCCCATGGCAACCTTGCCTCCTCTCTCCCTGAGTGTGTGTGTGTGTGTGTGTGTGTGTGTGTGTGTGTGTGTGTGTGTGTGTGTGTGTGTGTGTGTGTGTGAGAGAGAGAGAGAGAGAGAGAGAGGGAGAGATGAACAGGGGATTGTGTAAGGCTAGCAGGGAGTGGGGGCTGTTCCGCAAGAGCGTAAGAGCTAAGTATCTCAGATGAACTGTGTAAATGTACATGTGTGTGTATTTACATACCAATGCACAGCCTACATCAAAATGAAGGTGAACATGTATAAGTGTTTCTTCCTCATTACTACAGAACTGCTATTACTAATACTACTTGTGACACAAGCTCACATGATTAGTAAATTCTTGTAATAATCATTTTTTTATGTTGCTATTTCAAACATGAATATATGCTTGAGCCTAAAGGATAATCCCTGGAAAGCTCCTTATTCCACCATCACTAGTGCCTGGAACTTACATCCAAACGCAGCCACACAATGTACAATGCCACCTCCATGGGTATCTCAGTCAGTGAGTAGATAAACAGGCCTTTGATGAGACAGCGACCACTCTCAGGGTGTTATTTGTGGCTGGGGATCTCAAATAGAACACTACTTTTGACCAGAGTCTAAACTCAGGCCTGGTCTGGGGGCCAGGGGGTTTGATGAGGAGGTGTTGGGCCAGGCCAGGCCAGGCCAGGCATTGCAGGGTTGGGCTCTTGTTAGGGGGGCCAATGCCCTTCAGTGGTGAAGGGGGACCAGGTCTTTGTCCCGGTGGAGGGGATTACACCGGCGGGACAGCCCAGACAATGTCTCCCCTCCTGGGAGGGCTGGGTCAACCCGCTCCCCACCAATGACGGGGGCAGTCAACTGCTCACTGACTCAATTAAACACAGAGAGAGAGAGAGAGAGAGAGAGAGAGAGAGAGAGAGAGAGAGAGAGAGAGAGAGAGAGGAGGAAAGGAAGAGAAGGAGGATAAGAACGGAGGAGAGAGAATGAGAGAGAGGGATGAGCAGCATGGGGTGATACTTAACGAGGGGTAGAGGGTAACAGAGAGGGGAGAGGGGAGGAGAGGATGGAGGGGTTTTAGTTGGAGATTAGGGAGGAGTAGATGAAAGGATCAGGTGTGAGGGACGGCAGGAGGGAAAAGAGGAGTGAAGGGTGAGAGAGACCAGTGGCTCAAAGAACAAGAGGACAAATAAAGGAGTGGAGAGAGAAAAGAGGGGAATGGTGAGCTAGGTGAGGATGACCCTGAAGGTACTGGAGGTAAAGTGTGTGAGCCGAAGGCCTTTCTTCATGCACTTCAAAATCAAAGTCCTCTCATTATGCCAACGCACACCCGCCCATTCAAATCCAATGACAAATGCACCAGATAATTCCATTAGGGGGTACTTTTATAGAGGATATTTAGGGGACAGTTAAGGAATCCAGGTAACATAGCACAACAAGGGCACAGACAGATATGGCTCTGCAACACTTAACAGGGATTTGGCAGCCCAGTTGATTGAACATGCCAAATCCCATTTGTCAGAGGGGTGCACGCGTTTGTATCGACACGCTGTAACCTTGTGGCTCCACAGAAAGAGACCTCAGGTGTGTGTGCTGCTAGCAGGCACACAGGCAGGCAGGAGAGGATGGGTGGGTGTGGGTTCCTTCTCTCTCTCCTACCCTCTTTTTCTCTGCCGGCCGCAGTGGAGGGAGCCCCCCCTCCTCCCTACATCCCCAGTGGTAGGGCTGCCAGACAGGAGTGCTCAGCAGCTCTCCGACCGTTATTGATCCTGAGAGCGAGCGGACCGGGGAGCTCCTCTCTCGCTCTCCACAACTTTTCCCTGCTCTCCCCTCACTTCATTTATCAAAGTTAAGGAACTCTTCTAAAAAAAGGAAGAGGTGGTCGCCAGGATCTTATCTGACTTCATGAAAGAAATCACCCCTGGGCACTCCAGAAAAAGAGGAGGATGCTCTTATCGGTAGAGAGTAGATACCCTCCATACAAGCACCATGCAATCACAGCCAGACAGCCAACCCACCAATCAGCTGACCAAGCCAGTCAGAGGCAGTAGAAATAGAAATAGCAGGTCCAGGAGCACCACATGAAGTGATGGAGTGACGGGGGGGGGGGAAGAATCCTAGAACATGTATTACTGTACCTGTTCCTGCCAGTCCAAATCTGCAGTGAAATAACACTGTAGGGAAAATGAATGACCAGGATATCAGATGCGTGAGTTACCACAGGAAACATTATTCGCAGCCCCATGCTTTTAGGCTTCAGTTCGACATGTGTTTCAACCAATAAGAGGCTAGAATGCGGTGTCCCTTCTCTGAAAGGACTGGAAGTGGTTCTACAGTGGAGTACATCTCTGGCTCCATTGTTGCTGCTTCTCTCTGCACATAAAAGGCCGGGGGAGCCCAGGCAACAGGAAACTGCACTCCTGGCTGAGTCCTGCCGCCTCTCGCCAAATGAACAGGCTATACGTTCCTGCCTCTTTGTGCTGGGTAATTGCCACAATGCATTTTCTCGTCCAGCTAATTAAGTGAGTCGCTCCTATGTCTTGTTCCTCTCCAGCACCATTTGAGTGAGAGGAAAAGGGGCTGGGAGAGGGTCGTCAGGACTGGTGTCTGTGTCCCTCTGGTTGTTTACAGGGACAATAGCGGCCTGTTGTCTCAGCAATCAGGGGACGTGTGGAAGAAAAAAAGAGGGTAAACCGGACAGGGTGGAGGGGGGAGCGGATTGACTGACACTAGGGAGTCTACTGGCATTTTTTTTCTTCATTTTTTTATTTCACCTTTATTTAACCAGGTAGGCTAGTTGAGAACAAGTTCTCATTTGCAACTGCGACCTGGCCAAGATAAAGCATAGCAGTGTGAACAGACAACACAGAGTTACACATGGAATAAACAATTAACAAGTCAATAACACAGTAGAAAAAAAAAAAATGGGCAGTCTATATACAATGTGTGCAAAAGGCATGAGGAGGTAGGCGAATAATACAATTTTGCAGATTAACACTGGGGTGATAAATGATCAGATGGTCATGTACAGGTAGAGATATTGGTGTGCAAAAGAGCAGAAAAGTAAATAAATAAATAAAAAAACAGTATAAAAACAGTATGGGAATGAGGTAGGTGAAAATGGGTGGGCTATTTACCAATAGACTATGTACAGCTGCAGCGATCGGTTAGCTGCTCGGATAGCTGATGTTTGAAGTTGGTGAGGGAGATAAAAGTCTCCAACTTCAGCGATTTTTGCAGTTCGTTCCAGTCACAGGCAGCAGAGTACTGGAACGAAAGGCGGCCAAATGAGGTGTTGGCTTTAGGGATGATCAGTGAGATACACCTGCTGGAGCGTGTGCTTTGTTTAATGTTGGAGGACTGAGATTTTAGAAAATGATAGGAGTCAGTATATACCTTGAAAACAGTCAAATCAGACCGCTTTACAATCAGATCTGCGCAACATTGATTTTCATACCATTCAATTACAGCTATTTGTTTAACTAGTCGAGTCAAGAAACTGACGTCACTAAATGTGCTCTTAACACAATACAGGCCTTTATTATAACACAGGAAAGAGGTGGTCTTTTTTTCAGTTGCTCACACCATTCAATATCCGTGCTTGGTGATCAGTGAGTCTGTGAGTAACACAACTAGCCTAGGTTATTGGGGACATAGATCAGCAGTCTAATTTAAATTCCACTTTCTAGGAGAGTTGCTATGTGTGTTTCCCCATCGCCCCCTCTCTTTCCATTGTCTAAAGGGCTGCAGCAGTCTTTCACCCCTTAGACCAGGGCTGGACTGTCTGTCTGAGTCTCTACTCCACTCCAGGGCTAGCCGCTAGACACATGCACCCCTCGATCCTCCAGCCTCCCTAGGCCCCCAGCCCAATCTGAGCCCTTTTCCTTCCCACAGTCAAGTTCCTGCCAAGGCCTTGACAGACAGGGTGACATCACAACCGAGAGGCAGGCAGGGGGTCGCCTCAGCACCCTGGACAACACAATACAGGGCATCTGGCGGGGAGGGGGAGGGGGGGGGCAGCACAAAGCATTTACATCCCCCAGAATATGATTATAGTTTATAATGGAGGTTGAGACATAAATGTGAGAGCTAAAGAAATAGGAGCAAAACAGATTAGGAATCAGATAATGATTCAGTGGTGGTAACTGTAGGGGTATAGGAGAGGATGCCAGTCTGTCAAGACTACAGAGGATAAAGAACCAGTTTTGGTGAGGTTTAGTACTGATGCAAAATCAACAGAAAAATAACAACAGATGATTATTATCAAAAGTTATGAAGAAACGGAGCAAAAGTGTCTTCATTTTTTTGTTTCATATCCGATACGAATTGCATCTCTCACTTCTAACGTATTGACCAATTGACGGTCATTGGACGATGAGGAGAGCAGGTGTCTTGGTGTGTCCTATTTCAGGGCTGTATGCGTCTGTGTGTCTACTCACAGACAGCTTGTTAATTTGGAGAATCTAAGACTGTTGGTCTAGAACTAGACAATGGCTCCAATGTGATAGAAATTAGTGTCAGGGTGCACTCTGTACCCCCCTTCTCTGTCTGCTGGTGTCTGTGTGTGTGCGTATGAGTGTGTATCTGCTCTGTGTGCACACATAAACTAAATGAGCTGTGTGTATGCATTGTATAAGTACACAGGCCCAGTGTATATATTAGCAATGTGACTTGACCCTGGCTGCCTGAGCCAATGTTTTGCGATGCACTGGGCGTGGGAAAAAGGGGAGACCTCTTTTCACAGATGCTCTGGCCGTTGCATTGAACCAATGGAGGCCTGGACACCCTGCGCCCCCCCGCCCACCCACCCCTTTCCTATTCAGTCCGCAGCCTGCTGCCTTTTCAGAGAATAGGCACCAGGCTCCCCCTCTTCCTAAACCCCCCTTAATAAATGCACCTCACCATTCAGCCCCACGGTTTGTATAGAAATGCTGCCAGAGGCCTACTCGGCGTGTAGAGCATGCCGTTTTCCAGCTGAGAGAGAGAGAAAAAACAATGTTCTACATCTCCCTCAGCCACTGGGAAAGCTAGAGCTCCTTGACCCTGCCCAGCTCTTCACATCCACACCCACCGCCAGCCACTCAGTTTTGATACTTCTCCTTACTGTCATTAGCCATCATTTTCTTTGAAGAGAACAGAACTCTCTCTCTCCCATTCTCCCTCACTCTCTCCCTCCCTCAGCAGCAGCCAACCCTGCTGCAGATAGACTTTAATTTATGTTAACATACGCCACTACTCCCCATATAGTCGCCTGCTACCCCACCCTCGCTTCACTCCATTCACTGAATTCATTTGAAGAGATTTATTTCCTATCAAGCCGTATAATGTGGAGGGTATAATTTAAATCAACTTTTAAGAACAGCCCAGCAGAGCAGTTTATGCAACAAATATGTAAAGCTTGGGAACATCTTCTGCAAACAGCGGGCTTTCAAGCGGATGTTAACTTTGAGAACCATGGGTATTTGAGATTAGCTGCTATTGCTAAAACTCAGCTCAATCTCCTTCTACCCATAACACATGCAATATTTGTTTTGGATACCATCATGAATGTATGTCTGAATAACAGTAACAAAATAGGACAAACTACTTTATCTTAAATAGTGTAATTGTGGCATTCCAGGTTAACAACATGTGAGTACTATTTCAGGTTGCAGTTAGAGATTGCTGGTGGGCATATCAGACTGTCTCTATACCTGCTGATGGTCTAACCGTGTTGAGGAAGTCAAGTAAGTGCTCTGAGTGAGAGGGCTTGTTCCACAGAACCAGAAAGGACTCCATCTCCTCTGTCCAACATGCCATGACGTTGTAGAGCATGGCTGAATTGGGTTGGGGGTGGAGGGATGGAGAGGAGGAGAGGGGGGCTGAAAGAGGAGATATGGTTCGCTGGATCTGAGGCACTGTAAATGAGAGGATTACCGCTTCCCTCCTGGAGCTTATCCATAAACATAAGAGAGAGTGGTTGGGTGTGGAAACGCTGCTATGTGTAAAATCACAAATCCTTGGCCTACTCCTCTTCCTACGTACAATTGTAACAAAGACACATATGGAGACATGTGCCGTAAAGGCTATATAAGGCAAGTAGAGTGATGTGCACGTGTACTTGCATGGCTGTACGCTAGCTAGCTAATTGTAGCTATATCAATGCACATTGTCTCTACTTCAAATGTACTGAAGTTTTGCCCACGCTTTTAGCCCCCAGGCATCTTTTAAACCAAAGCAGGTCTTCATCGATCTATCTATTTTGCAAATATGATATTGACTCCATATGCTATGACACGGGCAGTTCCATTGAGTTGCGGAAGCGGAGCGAGGTTGAGAGGTGGTCGGATAGTATGGATGGTAGCCCACAGGCTCTGAAAACGTTCCTCTGATCTTCTGTGTCTGATTCTAAAATGCAAGTCTTTCTATGGGCAATGCTGATATAGAACCCAGACCCATGTCATAGAATGTGACTAGGGCCTGGAGGAAAAACGCATTTCTCTTTCCTCTGATGAAGAACTGCACTTCTCTGTGGACGAGCTCCATCTCTCCTGCCTCTGTCTACTCTGTTCTCTCCAGGAGGGTTAGCTGTGCTCAGTGGCTCCCTGCCATTTACTGACCTGTTAGCTGTTAGCATGCTGTGGCAAATCTCAGGGCTATCACTCAAAACTAGGAAGTGAACAGGGGAAAAGTACATAGAGTGACTCACATAAGTAGCTGGTCCTATTTCTATCCATCCACTGGTGCATGGAGCGTAGTATAAAATATAATCTTTGTAGTACATTTCAAGGGCAAAGGTCAACATATTTTCCTCTAACAAAATGTGCCTCACAAGGACTATCACTTCAAGTCAAGATATTAGCAATTATAAGTGTATATGACAGCTGAGCAGCCAGGTAAAGTGTAAAATAATTAAGTGTTGTCTAATATGATACTGAATATTCAATAACACCACACAAAAAGCCTCACAGTGATCTGCTGAGGGAATTCATTACTTTCGTTTTCACCAATGAAACATCTCATGACTTTTACAATCACAGTGGAAAAACATACACACTACTCCATCCCATCCTGGAGCGACTCCAACGCTACTCACAGAGGCTGAGCCCAGCGTGGGAGAGAGAGAGGCAGCCACAGAATTTGATGTGCTGAAAAAAGTACTCATTTCTTTTTCAATCTGTGTTTCACAATGCATGTGTGCCTGGAGAATTGCTGCTAAAGTTCACATGGGGAGGGAGGTGACTGAACCCCCGTCTTGCAAAAAAAACTCACCAGAGTAAAAACAGAGAGAGAGAGAGAGAGAGAGAGAGAGAGAGGAGAGAAAGAAAAGAAAGAAGGAATAAAATAAGTGCCATTGAACTCTGACTTGAGATTGTGCTGTTAGGGACAGAGAGAGGGAGAGGGGGTGTGTGTGTTTGGGAGAGGGGGGGGGCAGAAGTGGGTTAGGGAGAGGGTTTTAGGGGGAGGCATGGCTTTGGCTGAGGGGAGGAGGGGGCAGTGGGGGAATTACAGGGGTGAGGGACTTAGCCACACTAGCAGCCTTTTCCACATGAGCACACCTTGCACACACACTCTGCCAAGGTCCCCCAAGTATCTTAAAGGGATAAGGAGCATGGACAAAGGAATTAAAATATAGATTACACAACCAGGCCACCCTACGCCTCATCTGCCAAAACTCAAGAATCAAACAAATTGGATGAGACATTTTAAAGAAGGGGTAAAAGTGAGAGAGGGTGGAGGAATGAGAGTGTAAAAAACCACACTCACAAAGTTGCCAGGGCTAAATGGATGAGGACCTGGCATACAGTGCTTTCAGAAAGTATTCACACCACTTGACTTTTTCCACATTTTGTCATGTTACAGCCTGAATTCAAAAATGATTAAATTTAGATTTTTTTTTGTCACTGGCCTACACACACTACCCCAAGTAGAATTCTATTTTAGAAATGTTAATAAATGAAGAAAAAATGAAAAAATGAAATGTCTTGAGTCAATAAGTATTCAACACCTTAGCAAGCCTAAATATGTTCAGGAGTAAAAAAAAAAGTGCTTAACAAGTCAGAAAATAAGTTGCATGGACTAACTATTTGTGCAATAATAGTGTTTAACATGATTTTTGAATGACTAATTAATCTCTGTACCCCACCTATACAATTTTCTGTAAGGTCCCACAGTCAAGAAGTGAATTTCAAACACAGATTCAACCACAAAGACCAAGGAGATTTTCCAATGCCTCACAAAGAAGGGCACCTACTGGTAGATAGGTAATTTTAAAAAACAGACATCCATTATTCCTTTGAGCGTGGTGAAGTTATTAATGACACTTTGGATGGTGTATCAATACATCCAGTCATTACAGAGATACAGGCGTCCTTCCTAACTCAGTTGCCGGAGAGGAAGGAAACCACTCCGGGATTTCACCATGTGGTCAATGGTAACTTTAAAACAGTTATAGTTTAGTGGCTGTGACAGGAGAAAACTGAGGATGGATCAACAACATTGTAGTTACTCCACAATATTAACCTAATTGACAGAGTGAAAAGAAAGAAGCCTGTACATAATAAAAATATTCCAAAACATGCATCCTGTTAGTAACAAGGCACTAAAGTAATACTAGGAGATGATTTCACCTTTCAGCAGGTCAATAAACTAAAACACCAGATCAAATCTACACTGGAGTTGCTTACCGAGAAGACAGTGAATGTTCCTGAGTGGCCGAGTTACAGTTATGACTTAAATCTGCTTGAAAATATATGGCAAGACCTGAAAATGGTTGTTTAGCAATGATCAACAAACAATTTGACAGAGTTTGAAGAATTTTGAAAAGGTTCAATGGGCAAATGTTGCACAATCCAGGTGTGGAAAGCTCTTAAATTTTACCCAGAAAGACTCACTGCTGTAAACACTGTCAAAGGTGATTCTAACATGTATTGACTCAGGGAGTTGAATACTCGTCTAATCAAGATATAGTGTTTTATATTTCATTAATGTTTTACAAATATTATACTTTTTCTTCCACTTTGACATTACACAGTATTTTGTGTAGATCGTTGACAGAAAAATTTAACAATTAAAGGGCTGTGAATATTTTCTGAAGGCAGTGTAAATATTGTTAATATGACTAAAATCATGGGAAATTGATGATGGCCAAACAAAAGTTATCCAAGACTAAATTAATCTGTAATCAGACAACAAAAATCAAGATTTCTCTTTTATTGTGAAGTTTCCGAGCCGAGATCGACCTCAGACTCTGGCCTAACTTAAACAATTGAATTTATGTCAGGAGTTAGCTGTTGGTCTACAGTCTTCAACATCTTCTGCCTCACTGGGTCTAAGAAGCATAATGTCTGGTGTGTTTCAACTCTGCTGGCATTACAATTTGGTAATTTTCCAAATCCTACATACTATTTTTTTTAATGTGTCCATACAGTATTTGTTAAGACTAGCAAGTAAAAGTGTTGTTATTGTTTCTAAGAGACATTTTCTGACAGTGTGAAATGTTCCCACATGAATGAGAAGTACAGGGCCTCTTCAGAATATAAACTGTTCACCCCCCTCCCCCTCAAAAAATAAAAATAAAACTCATTATGCATGCTAAGATAGCATTGTGGCTACTATTAGGACTCTCACCTGTTCTCCTTGTCCAGGCCCACACAGCTACTGATCTCTCTCACTCAAATGATTTCTCTGCGTTTTTATGTTTTTCTGGCTTCAGAAGATGATATATCTGTCCAAGCAAGGTCCTGCATCCTGCAAACACAGAAAATTCAGTTGAGATGGTGATGCATGTAGTCAAATTTCTGCAGTAGTTGTTTTTGTATGACACAGCAGGCATGTTTTCAGGTCTTGAGGTGTCTGAATAAGGGGTATATTGTTTAGCAGTACTGGAGAGAGACCTTAGGGATTACACACGTATAATATAATGTCTCTGATGCCACACACACACACACACTACAAAACAATAAATGACTTAATGACACTGAGCCTTCAGTCATCAGATGACCTAGCTCTTGAACATGGACTCCATGAGTAGCTATTAGAAGACATCTTGAATAAATAATGTTTAATTACAGATGTTTCCATGTCAATATAGCCTCAATTGTACATACAGGACCAGTAATTATCTCCACTGCGTTGGTATAATGCAACCTAGTTATTATCAAATGTAATATACTATTTGTTCATTTGATAATAATAATAATGTGTACATTATTCTCAGAACAAAATAATAAAACATATTGAACGTTTAGAGAACAAGTCGCCTACTGAGATGTATGTGAAATTATAAGATTGTCTTCCAAGACACAAGTATTCACTTGTTGGACCCTTTACACTTACAGCCTCTGAAATATTAGACAAAATCAAATGTAGGCTACATCAAGTAACCAAATGCATATGCCATGGTTAGGTAACAACGAAAGTATCCGTTCGATGTAGTCCTACATTTCATGGAAACAATGGTAACTTAGGCTATCTGTCGCAAAAATATCTACCGTCCTATATGCACATCGACTTTTCAAGTTAAAACATTACAATCGAACCATAATGCAGGCTACCGCAATATTGTAGTGGAGGAAACAAGAAATGCCACATCTTCGACAGAGATGGAAATAGCGTTGAAAGTATAACAAGCAAAAAAAGATTTAATGAGAATAAATGCTGAAATATTGGCTATTTGCTTGAGTGAATTATAAACTATTTTCTCAGAACAACAGAATATTTGGGGAAATTTAAAAAGTAATCCACAACATTTGAACACTAAGCAACATCAAATGTAAACGGTATTACAGGCATATTCAGTGTGTTCTTTATCAGATAATGGATACCAGGATACTTCTCAATAGCCAATAGAAAAAGTATTCCCTTCAAACTAGCCATGATCAATTAAACTCTGAGAACTGATGCAACATAACGAGGAGTTTGTGCTGCTTTAAAATTGAATTCAAGCTGACCCGCGTGTTTCAAACTTTAGGCTACTTCACCCCCATCACAGTCACGCGTTTAATTATGTCGAGAGCACGCTCGCCCACACTGTGCAACACACAACACATTCAATTTCGATAGGCATACTAAAATGGATGCTTACATTTACAGGTTCTTGTTTATTCAGAAAGATGCATGTTATAGTCTTATATTGTTGTATGCTACTGCAGGTCAGGTGTTCTACACGTTTTCGTGATAACCCAGGCCTAGAATTGGCCGAAGTGACATCAATTGTTCCATACTAGTAAAAATATTCTAATAACCTTTTCGATTTTATACAGTAAAATAAAATGTAGTAGCAGGTCTATGTAATGTGTGAAACATGGTTTAAGGTTTAAGGGCCTCATGACAATTTGCATTTGAGTTGAGGCACTAGGCTTTCAAGTTGGCCCTGTCATAGATATTTAAAAAATGGTCATCTTCAACCTTTCCATTGGACACAAGGTCCGCACACACAAGCTATGCACAGAGACACACACTGTTAGTTTCTATTGTTAATACAACATAAAATGCTGAAAGATAACAATGCATCCAGCTTTCAAAAAATGTGGCACCATCCTTAGCATTGCCAGTGGAACAGCATATCAGCCTTTCATTTTTTCCATTTTGTTGCATGGGTCAGAGGCTGTTGCTAAGCTACCAAACTCTGAATTCATAAGTTCATAGAGAAAAGCAATAGGTCATTTGCTTGCTTCTTGAGGTGAAAATAAAAACAAACATCAATTTGTAAATTCATGATGGCACCAATGTGAACCTGTGGCTGATGTCAATCAACAATGCAGACAATTAAAAAGGGGTATAATAATGATAATAATTAATAATTAAATAAAAAATTAAATAACTTCCTATGAGTAAACTTAACAGTACAAGGGTTTGAGGATAAACAAAATATAATGGACTCATTTCAGGGAATTCAGTTATTAGACAATTTTACCGAGTTTTTGCTTACATTCATCCTCTGACAGCTCATCGGTTGGTGATTACAGACAATAGGTAGTGTTTAAAAACAATTCAACAATTGGTATATTGAATATGCACATTGGATCCTTTTTGTATACCATGGGGAGAGAATAAATAAACCAGAACAATATAGGATTTATTTGCTACACAGAACTATGATCCGGACATTGTTATGCAAACAATTAAGCACTATGGGTGCATCCACAAACCCTTGAACATCCACCATCCACCCACCCTCACCAGCTAAAGAGTCCAGTATAGTATCATGTATGATGACACTATAGGCCTACTGATAGTATCTACTGTATAGGTCTGTTTTTTCAAGATGGCGACATGGCTTTACATCCTAATGTAAACCTAAAACAATTGTCCCACACTGTAAATATGATATCTACCTTGTTCAAATACGCCAAACAATAAGAAAATAAACGCTGGCGGAGTATACAATGTATTGAGCATACATTCAGACAGTCATCATATCTGCAAAAGGTAAACACACAGCAAGATACTGGACGTGGCCCCACCAAATGCATTGTGTTATCAGTGTCCTGTAAAGGCTGCATACCAAACGTAGGCTAATAGACAAATTCCTCATCTACAACAGAGGTTAGAAATACACCTCATGTATACACGACCATCTTCCCCCCTCCTTTCTGATTGGTCTCCAGCTATGTGTCTGGAACCCTCTCATCTACTCTCATATCTCTTTGTTTCTCCAGTATAATCAAATGCAGCATGGATTTAGGGGAGTACAAATGTATTTTCATCTAGATTTCATCTCGGCTGCTTATGCCAGGTGCCGAGACAGAGACAAGCCTCCATCTGCTGGGGGCCCTGGTGGCAGCCACTCAGACATACAAGACCATACAGACACATATTCATGTGGGGAAACTTCTAGCCATGCTCTCAGGCACACCACACACTGCATTTCAATCTCAAAGGAGCCCTGCCTAGATCCCTCATTTATTAGGCCTCAGCACTACATGAATTTCACTATGATTTGTCTGTGGGTGGTGCGGTGTGGGTTGTTTAGGCCTTAAATCACAGACTACTAAGGTGTCTGGGCTGGAACCAGGAAGGAAGCCGCATTAAACTGATAAGATGTAAATATGGTATTAAATGTAGAGGTGATTCAACGTACATGAGTTGGGTTGCGTCCAGAGAGGTATGCCGCTGAATGATTTATCATAAACGTATAGACACTGGAATAGATGGTTTATCTTAGTACCATTGGTAATGTGTAAATAGTGACCTATTTTCAAATGTGTAATATTACAAGACAAAGAACAACTGAATTTAAACCGCCCAAATTGGCATGATGTCCCATCAGCCTGCAATTTCAAAAAATAGACCAGAGCTTACATTGCCTATATTTTGGGTGACTTTGCTCATACCTGAAACAGTGCACAACGAACATACCAAAGCAGCAAAATCCATAAATCAGTATCCTAGAGCTAAACATAGTGAACACAAGAGTAACCTGTATCACACAGCCACATGTCAGAGTTAAACTTGAAGTGTTCCATGTAGAAAATATCATTCAAATCTGGGCCTACATCCTCAATGAACAACCCACAGCCTGATCAACAAAGGCCTGTAAAAGAGCCTGGAGTATCCTAGGTTACTCCCCAGCTATAACCACTGGGCCAAGCCCTGGGTTTACTGCAACAGGATGGGCCAGGCAGGTAGGCCTAGCTATAACCCTCTACTGTGGTGCAGTCTCCCCTCCTCTCCTCTCCACCCCTGTACATGGCGACTAGGAGTGAATGAACGGCAGCCAAGGTAGCTAGCTTGTTTCAAATTCAACAGGCCAATGTAAATCCCATCTCACGACCAGGGAGTGCATGGGACTGGACTGGAGCATCAGTGAGATCGATGACGGACACTTGTCCATCCAAAAGAGGTTGACATAAATACGCCCTGCAATCGGGTCATCTCTCACCATCCAGCCAACCCTGGCCCTGGCGGCATTATCTGGCACTCACAATCACCTCCCATTCACTCAGCGGTCAACGTTGGGAGTCCGGAGAGCACTCACAACCTACCTGTCAATTATACACATTCCTCTGTGTATTTACTGCCATGCAAGCCTCACTGTTATGGCCATCCTTAATCAGATCAACAGCTTTCAGTGACAGTAACCAGCCTGTAAACAGTATATTGCCAAAGCAAAAGACACACAACTCAAAGTACAGTGAGTTAGCCAATGATAACGGTTGCTTTACCTTTATACGGTCATATTAACACATGTTTATGTGCCGCCCTTCCTCACCACCCTTCCTAGAGCATTCGGATTGGACCGCCCTGCATCTTGGTTTTAGTAGACCTACTTATGGGTCAGCATCATCATAATGTGTAGAAGAATGCATGTTTCCTTGTCTGTACCCATCTGTAGGCTACATGGAGGGCTAGATGTTATCTCTGGAAGCAGGGCACACAGAAAACTGACATTTTGTTTTCTCCTCTGAGGGTCTGAGAGCCTTTTCTAATGAGAGCATCATACACAAGGCCACGGTTATGATGGTACAAACATCTTCACATTGTTCCTTCAGCCCAAATGAACATAGGCCTACCAGTTATTAGACTATACAGAATAATGCTGGTAATGACAATGTTTGGCAAGATGCAAACCAGCCTAATCCAACAGCAATGCAGCAGCAACACTGCCTCAGTGACCTCATTCCTGTGGGTTGAAATTAGAAGCAACTCTTTAATATGTCTAGGCATTCCACTGTGGCCCCTTATCATCAACTTTAAGACAGAAAATAAAAAGGGCATGCAGTCAGATTGCTCTCTGATCTGAGAGGCACAGCTGCTTGCCAACATACTGTAGCTACAGGCCAGCCATATGTGCATTAGGTCTGATTGTTATATTCCGATTGTTATAGTCTACTGCTCAGCAGGGCACGTGACTCACTAGACAGGACCAATCGGTTGAAACTGTTCTCTTTTACCGTTTCTTCTCACCCCCGGGTCATACACCGAACCCCAATTACATAATTAATGAAGTACACATCATGCAAAATCACTTCAATTAATCATCATTAGGCAACAGTATCCGCATATATAGATTCCGGGTACCACTGTCGCGACCACCCCTCATCTCCGATAGAAACGATTATGCGATTCTGTCCAATGTCTCCCCATACATTTCCTGGGAATGCCATTCCAGGCTATTAATCCGATTTGAGGCAACATTTATTACATCTTTACCCCCCCTGGAACAGCGGCGTTTTCTGGTGCTTTCAGCGGGCACAGCCTGCTTTTAGTTCCAGGGCTCGGTGCCTTTCTCCGACATCCCCCGGTCCAGATTCGCTTCGCTCCATTGGTGGTTCCTGAAGTCTGCAGAATTAGTTTATACATTCGGTTCTCTAGCTTTATGATATCACATAAACTCATACAGCTAGATAACCAAAGAGAGAAACTAACCCACGTCTCTTAAAGGGACCGCCGCGTGCCCGTTGCTGCTTCAGTGCTTCTGTTGTGGTCACATGGAGCCATTACATTCGCTTGTATGCAGACGCGAGCTCTCGCTATCAAACACGCTCTGTCGCACGCACGCACACAGACACACACACACACACACACTTGCATGCGCGCGTGCGAATGTAATAGGTTACGCTATAAGGCCCGGTTTCAAGAGCTTGCTTATATATACCCGAATGTATTATTTATGACTGTAATATTACAATGTGTTCAATAGGCTGAAATGAGCGTGGTGGACATTGTACACAATATCATCATGCGTAAACTAGCAGTCATCAGAGAAAAAGCCATGCTTCCCTACATGCACATGCTCCCAAAACTACCATCCCAAATTCAATTAGTTGTTCTTAATCATCTAGGCCTAGTACAGTATAGCCCCGCCTACAAGTCCTTCACACAGCAAAGGCTTAACTTTGAACTCACAAATGCCAAGCCATATCAACACGGACCATATCAACAGTACCAAGTCTGCAACAGAAACGTCATGGATAGGTAAAGGCCAGAAAGGCTTCTACATTATCCCTTAAATATCACAATGCAACCCAAACAACCACAGTCGTTTTAAATGCCAGCTCCAATCGACCAGTTCATACCATAGACTAGCTTCGATGTTGAGTAAATGACTAGAGAAAAGGATCTAACATGACAAACTATAAAAGCATGAGCTGCAGCTTGCTGTAAGGACTACAAGTAAATGTCAACAACACACTTGACAGAGAGCAGCTTCAGTTCACCTTTAAATGAACTGCATTAAAAGCACATGCTCTTGACAATTTGATCTTGAATGGATATTGAATTAAATGGAAAAGAGGACATGAATAGTAGGCTATATTCAGGCATTGGCCCTGGATTCAATCAAATTCAAATAAATAAATGGAAACTTCTTGATAATATCTGAAAGTATCCGCCGACTAATAGAAATACTTTGTTCTATATGATGAAAGAGCAAAAGTCTATTGATTTCTACACATAGCATCCACGAGTCTTTATACTGTACAGACTGTCCTTCATTTCCAACACTGTTTTGCTGATGATTCGTTTAAGAACACAAGGCCACTTCTGACGTCACAACAATATAGGCAAGGCATATGCATTATTAAAAAAAAAAATGTAATACTCACATTCAAATAATGATACAACCCTCTGTTCTAGGGATTCATCTTTAGTAATCAAATGGCACACTAAAGGCTATATATAGGCCTGCATAAACATTCCATGATGGCTCACATAGGCAAACAAGCAAATTCTGAATTCCCATTCAACTCCTGATACGAAGCCATTCTGTCAGTAGAGTGAGAGCCACGGATCCACAAATGCTCAAAAGATGTTCCATACATTTCCGGTACATTCATCAAACAAAGCTTGTACGCACACCATCCCCGGGAGCACTATGGAAGTACACCGGTCATAACACGTTATCGAGAAATTCACCACAAAACCAGGAGAGGAGAAAGAGACGCAACTGTCATGGTCAGAGGCACCGGGAGCTTGGCTGGGGCAGGGAGAAACTCTCACAGGCCACGGGGGTCACACGGCCAATAGAAAAGTGATGTCACCAGCATTAGGTATGCTTATTGACACACATGGTTGAGAAACCCTGGGACACTGTGGTGAACACGGCCGTGACCAAGCGCTCTGCAATAGCCTCAGATTCCAAAATAGCATAACACCAGAGCCTCCCTCTCTGGTTCACAGTGCATAGACATCAGTGAAAAAAGAACTACTCTCTCTTTTGATGTATTGCAGCTCACTGAATAAAGCCGGCTTAAAATCCATTCCACTATCAAAAGAACATTGGATATCATAATGCACAAAACTTCATTCCCCTCAACAACAACAACAACAAATATGAATCTTATAAACTAGGCCAGTATGTAGCTCATTTTGTCATATAAAACGCCAATGCCATTATTGTACAATGCAGGGAGAGAATACTTAGGCCTATCTGATCGAGGTCAACACGCAATCTTACTTTCATCTGATTATTCGAGGTAGAAACAGGCCAGTCACTCCAATCTCAGATTATCATGAAAAGCCATTGACAACGAGTTGCCATTCAATAACATTCTAGGCCAATATGACACTTTCCACTATGGAGGTCACCATACTTCTTTGACACACCCATTCTTGTTGAATATGAATACGAAATCAGTAGCATATATATATATATATGTTGCTGGAGTTAGGCTATGCTCACCAGAAAGCATGTAATGTGCATTGTATTGCATCATGTTACAGAGTTGAAGACATAGACCCGATAAAACAACGGATTAATAAGTGTAATAAAGATTGAAAAGATTAATCGTTTCTTAATCATTCATCATCATTATTTAATCATGTGAAACATAATTTTACCAACTTTGGAGTATTTGGTGCCAAATTAACATAAATTCTCTTTTTGAATAATAACCTAATCACTAGTCCAGTTACTGCTCTTTTAGCCTAATGATTATGTGCTTTATATAAATCCTCAAACACAGTTCGCTCTTAAATCAGTGAAAAGAAATTGCTGTATTCATACTATCATTCCTATCATTGCAGTCAAAATGATAGGCTAGTTATATGAAATAGTGTTTTTATCTGAATTCCTCAACTCATGAATTTAAGGACATGGCTAAGAATAAACTAAACCAATTAGACCTTGATATATTTTGAGAAGTCTGTCATTTCGTTTGTGAGGGATCATTTTATAGTAGGCCTAACTGAGCATCTACATAACTAGATGTTAATATCTACAACACACAAATGACAGTCTCCACACACACACACACACACACACACACACACACACACACACACACACACACACACACACACACCTTAAAGTTATGAAATAAATATTGGTGTATCAATGACGTGAAAGTGCAATACTAAAACAGTAGGCTACAGGCAACCAATGGACGATGTTTGATTCTGCTGAGACATCCCCTATTCTTCATGAGAAAATGGAATCTCCCACATGCGAAATGTAAAACCGAGACCAGACAATGGAATGAACCATTTCACTGAATCAAAATTACAAAGCATTATAACGAGTCTCTCATACATGGCACATGTCTGACTCTACTGTAGGCCTACAACCATGTTTCATTCATGTGAATAATAGCGCGTATTTAAAAAGTATCAATCGGTTTTCATATTTTGAGGCTACCCCTCAGCGTATAGGCCAAATACCCACTATTGATATTAGGCCTACACATTAACTTGAATTTCAAACCTCGAAACCGTCTCATGCATGACCGTAATGAAAACACAGACCATACCTAGTTATGTATAGCCTAAAACTACAGTACAGCATGACAATGTGAATGCTGTGTGAAATTTCATCACGTACAGTTCGTTACAAAGCTTTATGCATTACTCTTACACAAACCAAAATTCGATTCGTTGTTCACGCATTCGAAAAGGTATATGCTCTATAATGTAGCCTTCTTGGCTACTCCTTCAATAACACCCAAACTTGAATTATATTTTATACACGGGTGAGAATGATTCATATGCTGTTACGAATATATAGGCTTTGAAGCTACTTTGTACTAACGTCAAATGAACTGTTTTCAGAAATCTATCATTTCAATATTATAGGGGCACCAACAATGGAAGAAATTACTTGGTTTGCCAATATTATGATTATTATAATATAAACTTATTAGGCTAGTTGATTTTTACAGAAACAGACCAAACCAGTCTATGACAAAGTTATAACAATGTTTTCTTTCAAGGGATATAACCACTGTCATCAATCCATACTTAATCATTTATCTTCGTTTCATAATTGGAAGGTTAAAAGATCATTATAGTCAACGTATCATATAGGCATTTCAAGTAATAGCCTTTAACATGATTTAGGGTACAATTCTTGGATTTTTCACAAGGATGTGTTATTAGCCAAAATATTTTCTCATAGGTCAAAATATAGCATATTTCTCCAGTCGTCATAATAGGCCCTAATGTTTTTTGATAGCCATTGGAAACAGTTAGCAATCTAGGCTACTATGGAGAACTTCAAGATAACAGTTAATCATTTAAATATTCACAAAAACATCAATAAATATATAAAATACCTTTACATGTAATGCATGGTGTGAAATTAACTGAAGTTACTGCATTATTACCTATAAAAAACACCACACACAAGGTTAATAATTTACAGTAGAAATTGGTACTGAGATTTCTGTCAAACAAAAAAATATTGTATTTTGTGCATGGTCATTACGGGCTACAGTAGCATATAAACCCTTATCACTAATGTATCAGAAGACCAATTCCCCGTTAACAGGAGCTGGGCACAGCCCGCCCTAGACCTTACCGCGTCTCCTCATACAAAGCGAATATTCACGACATCTATTTATTCTGTTAATCTACCACCGCACAGATTAAAATGACTGACAGGTGCTGAGCTAGCCAATGAGAGCTCGCGCTCTTGGCCTATGATTATTTAGCGGTCTGGTTAAATTGGATATGTGTAGGGGTAGATGTGTTGCTGTTCTGGGACTGCAATCAATATATGTACAATATTAACCAAAGACACAAGGCAACCCAGCTATAGATGAGATCGTTGAAGACTTTGATTTTGTTGAAGACATAAGCAAGTAGATCGAAGCATGTTCAGCAGTGATGACAGGCCTATAAATTACTTTTCTACAACAACAATCATATTTAATTTGAGTAACATGTAAACCTCAATACCTGACATTATAGGTGAACTTATGGCCAATGGGAGACTACATTTACATAATTTAGCAGACGAAGAGCAAATAAGGTTAAGTGCCTTGCTCAAGGGCACACCGGAAGATTTTTCACCTAGTCGGCTCCGGGATTCGGTAGCCCATAGCTGAGAAATTGACAAATTTGTTTTCTTGAAATGTTTTGAGACGGTCATTTATGCATGTCGCCTGATTTAGGCATTCTAAACCAGTATAAAGCAACATTTGCACCTGTAAATGTCAGATATAGTATAAATTAGCATTATGACAATAGATTCATATTTCATCTTTGTTTTTGTCTTACCTTCCTAACTTTGTACAGGTGACGGTCTGTAAGGCCTATATCTGGGCACAGTTAACAGTATATTTTTTTAAGTACTGTTTTTGAATACTTCCAGGCCCTCCTCTTTCCATGGTGCAAAACCACCTCATAATTCAGCGTTAGGTGAATTCATTATGGACCATCAAAGGACCAGGCACGCCCCCTTCCTGCGTCATGTCCTGTTTTATAGGCTTCCATGATAGGTGCACTGTCCACATGGCATAGCCTATACTGTATGGCTGGACGCAGGTTTCTGGTAGCCTGTACATTTATAGAGGAAAATATTTTCGTCAGTGCCTTACCTTTGAACTATTATTTGACTAATGTGTATGTCATCTCCACATAGTAGGCCTAAATAATAGAGGTAGCCTAGGCTAAGTTGATAAAGGTTGCATACATTTTACAATGATTAATAGTATTCTACACCATATTGTTAAATCAATAATGTTATGATAACATCTGTAAATGTACAATGTAAATAGTTATAATATTGTGTACTATTCATATTGCTCATTGGTCATGGCAAAGTAGCCCATTTCCGATGTCTTTTTATCATTTAATAACCGGCTCCTCCTAACAATAATTAAAATGTAGTTATAAAATAATAATATGGCTTTGATGGGCTAGCTATAGAAACTATAAAATCAGCCGTTAGAATGAAAGCGTCTATAGGCCCTCAAACGAATCAGCCTCTGTTACTTGTAGGCTGCTGTTGCTGATAGCTGCTTTGACTTGAATGTACGAATAGTCCACTATCGTATAAATCCACCCCTTACATCGTTGTCATGTATACAATGCTAACACAGGTCTAGAGATAGATTGGGACTTTGCAAAGTTGTATATACCAATACTCGCATTGCTTCACAAGGATTTGTAGCCTAACATGAACTGATTAGGCTACCAAAAGGCATGGCCTACAACTGACTTTATGCCATACGGTAGCCTATATTGAGAACAAAATAACCATTTACTTAACATTATTCACACCCTTTAACTTTCACCCCACATCGATAAAATAAGATAAGTGGTATAGCTATGGCTAATGGCAATATTACCATTTACCATAGGTGCAGAAAATCCAACATGACTTATGTCTCTTCTATTCTTCTGAAATGAATGAACGCTACAGATCACAGCTAAAGCAATGGTAGCCTACTAGTTTAAAACGGACACATTTACCGCAAAGAAATTGCATAGAAATAATTTACCTTGCTTGTATGAAAGTCTTTCTCAGATTTCAGCACCTGTTGCCTGTTGAATATATGCATAAAATACAATGTCAACTATATATATATATATATATATATATATATATATATACCTTCCTAACTTTCCTATATATATATATAAAGTTGATGTTACACATAAACAGGTGTACTTATACAAGAAAACATTGTTAATATCAGAACAAAATCTATTCAGATGGTGCACAGTCCAAAATGCACCGAAGATGACATATAGGTAGGCCTATTTCAGCAGCTGATTTTAAACGAAAAGAGCACAACTATTTTGTGATGGAAAATTGGCAGCATTGTACATGCTTAGTCTACTTATACATATTTTCGGGCTTTGGATATGAAAATGACAGTAACATGCATCCCTTTACCCAGTGGGTGAAGGGAGAGAGAGGGGAGAGGAGAGAGTACACACACACGCAAACCTGCTACCACTCAATTGCAAAACCTTTGCCCATTTATAACGCAATTAAGCTTTTTGATCCACCAATAAAGTTCAGAAAAAAAAACAAATCCAGGCAGCTAGACTAAGAGAAATAATATAGGCCTACCATCACATAACAAAAAATGTAAGCTGAACTCTATTTCAACTGGTCACAATGTCATAAAAAAATATAAACCGAGAATATCTATAGATAGTATTTTTCTCGGTTCTCTTGAGGCTTGGAAAAATAAAGTTTATCTAAAATAATACAAGTATTTTGTGTGTTGCCAAGATTCTCTTGGCTCTATTGTTGTCCGCTGCAAAGGCTGATTAATTAATTTCACACTGTAGCTCCAGAGAAGATTTTCCCACAAACAAGTGACCGAGAAAAATGGAGCCCCAAAGAAAGTCAACATCAAGTTCAACAACGTGCTGGCGCTCATTAGCATGACAATGGTGTCTGGGAGCACAGAAGTCTTCTTAACAAGAGGGTCTGGCGTCAAGACACTCCACCTCCCAGACCCCAGAACATTTTCCCAGGCTCTCCTAACAATCGCACAACTGTTTGCTTTAAACGCCAGCGCTGGGGCCACTCGGTTCACCCCATCATTACTCCGCGGACTGCACAATGGACGATTCCGTTAAGACATGACATATTAACGCCGACATACTGCTAATGTTTTCTTACTTTTCAATGGAGGTAAAAATGTGTAGGCTATATAATTTCAAACCACTTCAATAAATAATTTTAAAAAATGAACAATAAATGCAAGTGGATTATAATGCTGTTATTCTGCTATTAGGACAAATATTATTATTATAGACTACTTTTGTAATAAGTAAAACAATAAAAAAAAGCACAAAAAAAAGCAGGAGGCCTACCTAAGCAATTCCAAAGTACCACCAAAATTGACGTTTTTTAAGATCTTATAACCAACTCGAGTAGGCTTGACACCCGTTGCTATAATAATAATTGTCATGCATACTTACATACCGTAAATCCAATAAAATAGGCGTTACTGATGTCCACATTGAATTTCAGTTAGGCTATAGAATTTTTGATGATAGAAAAACTCGAGTTCTGCAGCAGCAGTGTAGAGTTTGCTACAGCTATACGAGTTTGAACTGAGCCAGCGAGAAATAAACCCGGAGCTATCTTGCATAGATACACTTTGAAAGAGACCAAAGGTATGTACTGAGTCAATCCAATCCGGAGCAGTTTACTACAAACACTGGCATTAGTCTACTTTTGCTTGAGTGGCCTGAGACAAGAAAACTGGCCAAACGACTCTAATTTGTGCAAGTGTCCAGACTGCCAGTTAGTCCCGCACCACATGTCATTGGCCTCGTCACGAGCCCGCCTGGCGTGGACGTGTCCAGAAACCCAAACAGTTCTGCTCCTCTATTCATTGTCCATTGTGAATTGATGTCTATTGTTCCAAATCTGTGTGAATTCTCCTTTACCCTTTTTAGTTACGCCCATAATCTTTTTCTGAATCACTCGCTAGACAAGAGACAGAGATATATGTAGGCTAGTGTGGAGGCAGAAGTAGAGAGATCTATAGAAGGGATCCAACACGACTTAGATCCATGAGCAGAGAAATAGAATGCTTGAAAGCTTTTTCCCATCACTCGCCAAGACGCAATACACCCAAATGCCAGCCAGCTACATCTCCAAGTGAATCTTAACTTTTACCCATCAAATGTTTCCTTTTTTCCCACTTAACATTGGCTACAATTACAACTCCATCATCCAACTCCACATTATTTTAAGTCGACTCTCTTGCAATCCTCGCAGAAAGGCTGGATGGCACAGTTCTAAAAATTGCTGGCCTACATTTCGGCACCATCGCATCAGCGGAGAGGGACCCGTCACTGCAACCACGGGTCCCCGTGCTGCGCCTTGTTGCTTGAAGTAACACTTGCGTCAACTGCCTGCCTAGTCACTGAGTCAAAACGCGAGAGAGTGAATACGCGCCAAGCCTTTAGTCCCGTTCAGAAATAACAAGGAACATGCAAGCGCAATTATTAGAGGTGGATAAGACACCGTTTCAGCCGAGCAAATGAGCGAAGCACTGACTACAGCCTCCTCTTGTCGAGGACCACTATGAGAAAGGATGATTTCCTCTGGGTTCTGTATAGGTTCTGGGTCACGTTGCCTTACGTGGGTCTCGGTGGCTACGTCTCCATCCTCAGACCGCGCACAACCGTGTGCTGTTGAATAGTGTTTTCTCATGCGACCACAGAGTTAACGCTTGTAACAAATGAGCAGGTACTTCATTCGAAAACACGACGGATAGCCTGATTGCAGGTGGATTCCGCGTTGAGTTGAAAGATACGTGCAAGTCCAAGCGCCTCGTATTTCACTACGTGAGTGAATACGTGCTTACGTCAGGAACCGGGATCGTTACCCTCCTTAGACTATTCAATGGTACCGTGAGAGATTTCAGTAGGTAGTGTATAGCTATGGTTGATATTTTGGCAAATAACGTGTCTTAGTTGGAAGAGCATGGCACTTGCAACGCCAAGGTTGTGAGTTCGATTCCCACGGGGGACCAGTACGAAAACACATGAAGATGTATGTAAATCACTACTGTAAATCGCTCTGGATCAGAGCGTCTGCTAAACTGTAAATGTAATACATTTTGAGAGCGAGATATCTGTTTCACTTAATGTGCCCCTACATTTATTTACACTACAAACTATGATAGGCTTATACACATGTTATTTTTTCAGTTGTGTGTGTGTGTGTGTGTGTGTGTGTGTGTGTGTGTGTGTGTGTGTGTGTGTGTGTGTGTGTGTGTGTGTGTGTGTGTGTGTGTGTGCAACAAGTTGATCAAGCTTTCCTCAACATATTTGATTGGGTTCTCCTCATATTTGATCATGGCATTGATCATGATTTCAATTGATGTACGAAGACTACATCCTATTGTGGTTCTGAAATTTCTCTTAATTTACGTCTGTTGAATATCTGAATATAATAGGCATCACATTGATCAATTAGGCCATGGTAATAACAAATGACAACCTTTGCAAGTTTTGAAGGCATCAGACAAAAAAAGCTTCTGGTGAAATGAATGACGGAATATGCCTATAGACACCTGCACGAGAGTAGTTCAGCATTGCCCATGTTTAGCATGAATTTATTTAGATGATATAAAAATGAATATCAAAGCGTTTCGTTTGATTGACTGTCTTTAACAGTCTTTTTCGCAGCACATCTGACCAGATATAGTTTTGGTCGACGCAAAGAAAAGCAGTAAAAGTATAATAATAATGATGTCATAGCCTACATCTTTCGATTCAATCTGAAGTAAAAACTTACATCTTTGCTGCAACTCAATGTCCCTTTGAGAAACAATTTGATTTTGATAATAACCATAATCTTTAACGATCAATGTCAAGGGCAGCAGAACTCGTTTGAATGAGCTGGCCCCTAACTTGGGCCTCTACATTTTGTAACGGTTCTCAGTGTATACAAGGAACCAATTGGACAAAGTATATAGGATCATTTTATTAACAGACGTAAATCCACAGATTAATTTAGCTAATTATCAGCAAGCTATAACTTGGAGGTAAATGGAACTCATTCATGTAATCTATAGTTTATCCATGAAAGATACTGAATAACTCGTTTTTTTGTTGGTCAGGAATGCCAGACAGCCTACACTTCACACAACCGCAACGCTTGAAATAACCTAAATAGCCTACATATCAAACATATTAGGATTTATTATTATTGGGGCGGCAGGGTAGCCTAGTGGTTATAGCGTTGGATTAGTAGCCGGAAGGTTGCAAGTTCAAACCCCCGAGCTGACAAGGTACAAATCTACCGTCATTGAAAATAACAACTTGTTCTTAACTGACTTGCCTAGTTAAATAAATGTATAATTTTAACAACGTATTTTTATTGAATTATATGTGTAATATTTAGTATAAACCTGATTTGAACTGTACATTTATACAAACTGAAAATGCAGCATTTCACCTAATTCATGGCATCGCGTGGTAGCAGACTTAATTTATCTCACTGTAAAAATCAGTTACAAGCCTATCTATGCCTTGCAAAGGCAGATTTTTGGCGTTAATAGCTCCTATTGACTACTAGACATTGATAAAGGAGTGTGAATACAAGCCTATAAAATAAGCCTACATGACCGTTTTTGAGACTCACGAATTTCAGCATGTATCTGAGTAGGCTATGTCTAAACTGGCCATTTTGTTTAAATCCTAAACCACCCCAAGATAAAGGATTCAAGCAAGGACTGAAGCAACTGTAGAAACAGCGACGCCCATCGGACGAAAGTACTAGTCCATGGAATGCACGAAATCTGATTAATATTTATGAATAACCTATTATACAAAATGAAATGGCTATTGGTCACACTTTCATTACATTGTAAGGAAAGTATCATTATTAGTCGTAGCAATTAGTAGTATATTTGTAGCCGTCTATAAACAGACGAGACACATCCTTTTGAATATTTTTACGAGATATAGACCTAATCACATTTGGTAATATATTTAATTGCACTCAATTAAACGTTTTCTTAAATAATAATGTGGATGACATAAAATAGATACAAGAATAATCATAAATGACATGTTTAAAAAGGTATGCTGGAAGAAAACTCCAGGTGACATGATGTTAATAACCCAAGAGAACAATTAAAACGTAATTTGATTATCCTCGGTATTTTAAATATAAAGAAAATAAAACTGGAGTCATGCTGTGTTATTGAAAAATCCCCATAAGAACATATACAGCTAGAAGATCACAACGCCTGAAAAACCTGTAGCCTACTGGACCCGACCACAATCAAATTCTATCAAGACAGTTGGTGACGAGATCTATGCATTTATCGAAAGTGAATCAAACAAAGCTAACAACCGATAATTGAATGTCAATCTTGGAAATGGGAAATTGTGGTTGCCTAACATTAACTATATGATTCTGCATTGACTTTTATTTAACATAGTGAATAATTATTTGAACTATTGTATCAATTTTATGCTAACATAGATTTCAAATCTGAGGGGTGTATTATTAATATGCTTATAAAGCGTTGTTGTTTTCATGTTTCAACCTGGGCATAAGAGCAGAGCAATATTACTTTTCGCTGAAAAAGGGTGTGGTAAAACCTATGAGAGCCACATACATTAGACACGTGCTGCCCAACTACAGAAAAAAGAGGTTCACTATTGCCATTCAAATTAAAGGTGCATTTAGAGTGAGACTCCGTTTTAAATGTGATCTGTGTGGAACACCTTATCCAGTAATTGCATTTCTATTTATCAAAGAACACTCTCATGTTACATATTTTCCAATTAAGTGAAACATACAGGAGTATATGATCAATCTAATATAATATATTTATAATTATCTGAACTATCAATAATCTATCAATAATCTATCAATGGGACATATAATCTCACACCAAAAGTTCCTTCAAGGCTAGACTCAAAAGAATCTTGATGGGACATATAATCTCACAGGAAAAGTTCCTTCAGGGCTAAACTCAAAAGAATCTTGATGGGACATATAATCTCACAGGAAAAGTTCCTTCAGGGCTAAACTCAAAAGAGTCTTGATGGGACATATAATCTCACAGGAAAAGTTCCTTCAGGGCTAAACTCAAAATAATCTTGTTTATGAGCATACAATTCGTAGGATTGATTGGACAGAGGAGCAGGATTCACTAAGATCAATCAGAAAAATATAGTAACAAAAAGCCCTATTGCCTGATTGGACAATGTAACATATTGCAGTGTGTATATAATGTATTTGTGCCTCAGAGATAATGTGATTGTGCTCGTTGCAGTGTCTTTATGCAGTATACATCTCTATGCTTTTGAAAGAGTCATATGTTATCTATGTAAACAAAGTCAAAACATCTTGGTAATCACGTGTTGAAAGGAAATTCAGTGGACCACTCTAATAGCATCTTCTTACTGTATCGGGCTATTGCCACCCTATCCTACCACCACCATGATTAAATAACAATTTCATGACAGTTTGGAGTTTTGAAATATGTGACGTATTGTACAGTATTAAACTCATATATCTGTAATATATCTGTAACAGCAGCAATTCCTGTTGAGTAACTGGATTTCTGTTGGATGATGCTATTGGTGGAATACCTCTGGTGTACCTTAACCGACTGCAGATGAATGGTCTGTATATGGTTTGCTATAAATATCCCAAATGTACACTACGTGTATTTCAGCATATTATTATGACAGAGACTCCTTTAATTAATATGCAGTAGCTTAATTCAGGGTCATACACAGTGTTTCTCGGTAGTCTTAAACAAATCTACTTTGAAACAAAAGTATACACCTCACACACATGGCTATGGGCTTTTAAAAAAGGAAGACACCTGTACCATGTCAAATATATAGTTGAAATGTATTCAATTTTAAGTTTGCATCCCAATATTAGACTTTATATACATTACAGAAGACTGAAATATAACAAAACAGTTTGACATAGAAACAATGGATTTTCTGTTGTTTTTTTAAAAAGTTGATATTTATGAAATTATGAAAAATATGAATAACGTTCCACCCATTAGGCCACTAGGTAATTTGACTGCAGGAAATGGCTACTTGGAGTTGAATTTAATAAACAATGATTGTATCTTGTCTCCCTCTGATGAGGAGAAAGAGAACGACAAAACATCATTTAACTGCCACACTGCAGTATTAGACTATAAATGACTATTATCATATAATTTCCTTCCATCATATATGCATGTTTTAATTATCTTATAATTTGAGCATATAAACTGCTATATGTAAATGTTATAATTGAATGCATAATAGTAGAATCGAAGGCAATATCGTCCAACCTGACACAGTGAGTTATACAAACACAAACATCCCATTTTAAATTATGCAAAAGCATGCACACGATTAGTCCCATACATTTGTGTCTATCAATCCCCTCTCAGCGGTGAGTTGATCAGTCATTGATAGACAGAATTTCAAATCAACCCTCAAATCAATACACAGAATTACTTAATTATAGACACAGAATGACAAAATTGCCATAATATTCTGCATGTAACATAATCCATAAATCAATTTTTTTTTAAATGTATTCTACCAGATATAACCGCATAACACCACTGAATCACTAGAGTCAGGTTCAATGGTCCCACTTTTGAGAACTACAATAGCCATACTTCAAAGGGCTTGACCTCACATAAGGGTATTAAGGAGTCTCATGGGTCATGCATCAAGTCAAAGAGAGACCAAATATTTGAGGGCACCGTAGCCCGCTAACCCTACACCAATTAGTACTAACTGCCTATAGCCTATAAAGAGCTATTTTGATGACAGGGCTCAGTTTAAAATCTAAATTAGCTTCAGAATATTATCAAAAGATTAACTGCTGGGTGAAATTAGTCTAGGAAACCGCCTCATAGCTATGCTCACAAATGCATGACCTATAGAATCAGCCATTATCAACTGAAAATATCCCTGCATGCTATTCAGGGAGAAGACATTTGGAAGGTATTCCCAGAGAAATGCCAGAGTTCAAGAGTGTAACATCAGTCAAACAATCTACAGAGCATGGCATGCAGAGGGAACAGCACGTGCCCCTTCAATCCACTTAAGATTCATACACACATTAGATGTAGCTAAGTTTGATTTACACCATATTCATTGTTATGCAACGTCCTATAAACCAGAAAACAAAACCTGCATAGATGGCACCCATGACTACTACTGCCAGGGTCTAGGTCTAGTAACCTTTACTATTCACCCTTTTCTACCCTGATGCAGCTACCCCCCACCTAAACAGTTGAGTAAGGAGAACCTGAGCCAAATCTAACATCAACACTCATTATGCCAGCAACACAAGTGAGTCAGTGTAGCAGTTATTGCACCGACGCCATGCCCTGTGACCTGCAATGTACAGTATACTATCAGCAGACATTTCCAATTGACTTAACGCAGAGGCTCTCGGAGGGATAACGCCCACCTGTATCATCAATACATATATAATCAACATCATCAATGGAGGGAGGTCTAGAGGCAAGTTTGATACGGGAGCAATCACATTCACTTTGGGCCAATTCTGGATTCTGTCTACACAATTCTGACATCAGAAACAATAAATCACGAGATGAAAAGACATGGCATATGTCAACGTGAATATATCCATGACACATCAATAAATACGTGTAATGTAATAAACAGCCTCAACTTGCGCAGCTCTGAACTTGAGCTGGCCTACCATTTCACAATAATTCCACGTGAATGATAACAAATGGAAATAGGCTAATAATCTTAACTTGATAGGTAAGGTACAACCTCTACGTTTGTCTCCCCACAGCAATGATACATATGAAATATGGAATTCCTTTTATATGCATAACATAAAATGTGTGAAGGAAATGTACATTCAGAATAATTACATTATCTAGCTAGTAGCATTACGCACGACTCAACATTATACCCCTGGAATGTAATTAATGTAGCGTACATTGTTAAATTGCAAAATGTTTACTCTGAAATTATAAGCAATAATCCACAGATGGTAGTCGATGCATAATGAATAATACAAAAAAATGTCTGTGAAATGAAGGTTGTAAAGTAGCCTGCGTTGAGGCCTATATCCGCTAGAAGAAGAATACAGTTGATAAACTTACAGTGTGTGTCCTGGAGAGTTCCTGCAGAGAGGGAGATGCTTATTCGTTCCCTGCCATGAGAAAAAAGACTGGGTTCTATCTGCCTCCCCTCTTTAATTACAAGCGGGATGAATTTTATGCTAATGAGGACAACTCGCGCAGCATAAAGGAAGGGAGCAAGGGCCAAATTCGCCTCTCCTTTCCCATGCAATTCCGACGGTCAAGTTCAAGCGCAGAGACTTGTGCAGACAATTATCATTCAAAACACGTATGTGTATAGGAACATAGCCTATGTGCAAAATTCGTTGGGGGAGGTAGTCCTCAAAATGTTTCTTTACCATTTAGGCATTTTGGTAGAGCCAGCCATTTTGCTATAATTACATACCCCCCTTGTGGAATATGAAGATGAAATCAAGGTCAAGATCTCGAAAATAATCAATAGCCAGATTTAAAACCATAAAGTCAATGAAATAGCTTAAACATGACATTGAACAGATTTGGCTCAATTTCTTTTTCTAATGATCAGTGAACATTTGAATTCAGAGGGAGGCCTACATTCTGATAACATGTCGCAAACATATAGAGTAGGTAAGTGTTAGGAAATACAATTAAATTGAACTGCTTCACTTTCTCAATGTATTATTTATTCCCATCACATTCCCTCTTGAAAATAACAAGTGCACATCATTCAAAGTTCATACATCTGGCCAATCCAGCTCCATTTCATGTTTTGTCGAGGTACAGTACAACAAAAACAACCACCATATGGTACCTCTAAAATTCCCATTTAGTTTCCCTGTCTCAACATACAGTAGGCCTATAAAATGGTCCGTAAAGGGAACGGTAGGGTAACAGTAGAGAAGAGTATCAGAGGTATATGAAGCACAAGAAGATTTAGGATATATACCTTCACAGAAAATGGCTTGGAAATAACATTTAAACCTTTAAAAAACGAATCATGTCTAAATGGTCATTTAGATGTAAAAAAAAAAAAACTATGTATATAAATGTACGTCCTGATAATATATCATAGTCCTATGTACAGTAGTTCCAATTACTCAGAACACAGCCGTTCATGTTGAGACACACACAAACACAAACACGCGTGCGCTACAAAAGATTACCTGCCAGATGCGATGAACACCGAGAAGCACTCACAGCACAACATAATTACCGCTGTACATTTAAGTAATTATGCGTGTACATGTGCACTCATTCATGTAGTCAAAATCCTGAATCAGTATGAGGACAAGCTATAGCAAACGTGCCTCAGAGTCATGCCAATCCAATTTGGCTTGGCTCAGCCGAATTAGCTGCATTTATGTAGCCTAAATCCCTAATCAGGACCACTATGGGAAGATGTGAATGTGAATATACGTGGTCATTTGATGGTTTCATTTAATTTCTCACTGTTCAGGATGATGAAATACTTGCATCCTATTGCAGATGTGGCCCTTTGGACCTCGTTGTTGTGTAATAAAGAAGGGAGAAAGAGCAGGATAACACTCACGTGTACACAACGCTGATGCTATTCCTTTCTTCCAAGCAGTCTGAATCAAATGAAGTGGATGGATGGCCATCCAGGATAACCAAAGCTATATACCTCCATTTGAATATGACTAATTGCCTGAACATGCAGAAATGTCAATACATTCCAATGTTATTAGGCCTAGTTAGACTGAGGGTGGCCCACATCAGTTAGACACAAAATGCTATCACAACTGAGACTGTAGCTTGACTTCCTCTCTTCAATTGCACGTTTAAGCAGAATTATACATTTGTATTTTGCTATTGACTAAATGACTGAAGACACCAGTCTGCCAATGAGTGAAGAAGGCACCAACAGGAAAGAGAGAATCTATGATCTGTTAAAGTGTGATATGATAGGACAGGCTTGATTTGGAGGCAAACACTTTCATGTGCTGCTTGCCACATGTCACCCTCACTGTGCTAGTCAGATGCCAACTGGTTAATCAATCCTCTTTGAAAAGCCATATATTGTGGCACCACCATATCTGGCACCTCAGAGCATTTTGATTCTGTTCAATTCAGTACAGTACAGATGATGAATGGGAGTGTTATAGGGGTGGGCTGTGCACTGTGCGCAGTGTCTCTACTTTTTCTGCATTGTAGCCTACTCCCTGTCCCTCCCTCCCTCCCTCCCTCCCTGCCCAAGACTCCCCCCTGAGATATGGCAGTGTCTGAAATGTCATAGTCATGAATCTCACACCTCTTTTAAATCCCTCTGACAAATCAGTCCCAGTCTCCTCAGTTTCCATAGCTATCCCTGCGCCATGCACATGCAGAGTGGATGAGGCAGCCTGTGAGTGGAGAGAAAGGTGCAGGAGGTGGGAGGGTCCACTGACAGGGCCACCGCTGCCACATTTGCATGTATTCAAATAAAGCATGAATAACATGCATGCAGCAAACAAAGACGGGCCAATGAGAAGGCCTCTTTCCCGCCAGCCCACAAGCCCACTGTATTCACAGCCGCACCCTGGGACGGAGACAGGGAAGTGGTGTGAGAGCAGAGCGGCCCCTGAGTGATGCAGGAGGGAGACACTTGTGGCCCCCAGAATATTAGCATTCAATTTGTGCCCATTTCCCAGTAATGTCTGGACAGAGATGGTTAATATGTCTGAGGAGTTACAATTTGTATCAAAGATGATAGTGAAGGTGTTTTTCAAGGTGCCATTTTTCTTGCATACTGAAATGTGTCTATTAGAAAGATGTTCAACATCCAACCATGGAAGACATTGGGACACAATTCAAAGACACATCAACCTCCTGCTCAAATCTTTGAAACACATAGGCCTACATTGCAGATTAAGATTTTACTTACACAGTATGGACAATGCAGTTCTTTATACAGCAGCACACATGTACAGGTCTGTAGACCAGATACCCGCTTTCTCCACTGATTGTACAACACTACAGTCAACTGTCACACGCAATTTTGCACCACATTTTCAAGAGGAAATTGTTTGCATTTTCACTGGGTAGCCCTTTCGTCTTGATTTACAGGCAAAGACGTAGGCCCGTTGGTGCACACTTGCTTAAGCGAGATGTTACCATCTTCCACAATGCTTCTTTTGTTGTCGTTCACCATTCTGATAGAAATCACATGCTCTTGTGCACAAGCTCTGTGGGCAAAACATCCAACACAAATTCAGCAAGACGGGTGCTGCCAATTAGCAAAAAGTGGAAATTGTATCAGCTTTTTAAAAGATCCTCACAAACAAGTGGACACACATGCTAAACTCAGATTTGAATGCAATGAATGGCTTTTTAGCAAAAGATCTGAGAGGTTCTGCTCTGTATGCTCCAGTGGAGGAATACAGGAGACTGCTTTATAGAGGATGATCTGTCATTTCTATGCATGGCCTGGACCTGTGTGTGTGTGTGTGTGTGTGTGTGTGTGGGCCATGCTTTATCAGCCGATCAAGCAAACCACACTGCGGAAGGTTAGAGGCACGTACAAACGTCCTTGTTGCCAAACTATTCCCCCAGCAGTGGCTTAGCAAGACAGCTCAGGCTCAGACATTATCTTTAAAATCTGTAACATCTGATCAAATCACGCATTCTATGCCACTATATTTCTATATAAAATAAAATTAAAACATAAATGAAATGAATTAAGGTTTGTCTGAAACAGGCTACAGTAAAACACATTCAGCCTTTTTACACTGCATTGTTCTTAGCTCCCAGGCTATCTTAGCTCCAGGCTAAGACTGGCCCTGGGCTAGCTTAACTTGTACTTGTGTTCACACAAGCATTTGTTAACCCAGGGCTAACGGACAAGCCCAACACGTGACCAACGTTACGTTCTACATAGAGTCCTGCATGGGCATTGGATTTAAGCCCTACCCATACAAATGACGTTCAGGCCCTGCTCGAACTGAAATCCGTTAGTTAGAAAATGGGTTTGTGCAATCCCCAGATACTTGGGATGTCCCTACCCTAAATCCTAACAGCTAACCTTACCCTAACCTGTTTAGAGTGTTGGGCTAGTAACCAAAAGGTTGCTGGTTCGAATAACCTAGCCGACAAGGTATAAAAACTGTTCACGTGCCGTTGAGCAAGGCACTTAAACCTCATTTGTGCAAGGGGCGTATGTGGTGTATGTGACAAATATAAATAAACATATTCTACCCCAACTGTAACCCTTACCTTAACCATTTTACGTTTCAACTTCAATATGGTGACATCAAAGTTGGACATCCCAAGGATCCCGAATCTCTGTTTGCCCCCCACTCCGGAGCAGGGCCAGCTAGCCCTGGACTAACATAGGTGTTAGCCCACTTTAGAATGTGCAAGTGTGAACACTTGCTTTTCCCAGGGCTAAAATCTCCCTTAGAAGGCTCTTCGCCCTGGGATAAGGTGTGAATGCAAATGCTGCGATGACACATTATTTGTCACAGGATGGCTCCAGGGCTACAGTGCTTTCACAGAGACCTAACTTTATTGACTGAGTCCACAAGAACGACCAAAACCAGTGACAAACAAAACATTCTGATTGAAAGAAAGAACTGTTAGCAACTGCAATCAAACATGAATTGCAATACAAAAGACAGCTGCAAGACAATCGCCTTAAAGAGCGACTGCATGTGTTTTTCTGGGGGGTGTGGTAGTTACTGATGTTTATCCCCCATGAGACACCATTAGAACAAAGTTAGTATAACTTCCTCAAGATAGTCAGAATTAATCTAAGATAACTCAAGAAATCTGTAATTAATTATGACATTTTTGCATAGGAGATTTTAGTCTCACAATTCTAGCCAAGGTGCATTATTTTGCATGTAAAATAATGTATGATGTGTTGTCGAATGTAAACAATCCCATGGTCAGATAACATGAAAATAGAGCTCTTTGGTCACATACCAGTGGTGAGTTTGGCATCAAAAAACAGAAGTATATGCAGAAAAATACCTCATACCTACGGTAAAATATGGCGGTGCATCTTTGATGTTATGGGGCCATTTTGCTTTCACTGGTCTTGTAAACCTTGTTAAAGTGAACGGCATCATGAACTTTACCAAGTACTATGATATTTTAGCCAAAATCCTGCTTGCCTCTGCCAGGAGGCTGACACTTGGCCACAAGTGGATCTTCCAGCAAGAAGATAACCCAAGCACACATTAAAATCCACAAAGAAATAGTTAATTGACCACAAAAATCTATATTTTGCAACGGCCATCTCAGTCTCCAGACTTGAACCCCATTGAAAACCTTTGGTTTGAATTGAAGAGGTCCGTCCATAAGAGCAGACGAAGGATATCATGGATCTGGACGGATTCTGTATGGAGGAATGATCTAAGATCTCTCCCAATGTGTTCTCCAATCTCATAAAACCTTTTAGAAAAGGCTCAGTGTCGTTATGAAAGGTAGGGTGCTGTGGTACTGGAGTACTAAACATTTGCCTGACGACTCAAACTGAATTATTCCGCTGCTCTAATTCGCTACAAACTTCAGTCTAAGACTGCCATTGTTGAAGTTGTTTGTGGTGACTTCAAAATGAGGGGTGTTGTACAAAACAAAGTAATCAGTGATTGGCTCATCTCTAACCAATCAGAGTATCAAAGCCAATGCTCAAAATGCCACTTTACCCACGTGTGTTCTGGCTCTGGCCCAACCCATCGGTTTCTGGGACCAATCAGAACGGTTAGAATGTGTTTGCGTTTAAAAACTCTTTGGGTAGAGTACTCAGATCCAGACTCATTGTGCAGAAGAAACTAACGTCCGTTGGCGTGGCGTAGCGTTTGGTCGGAGCAAAGAGTTCGGGTAGCCAGGCACACTGAAAACATGGGTGCTAATAATTTTAATTACTTGTTGAACAAAATCTATTTCTCTGAGCAATTGTATTATAATACATTTTTTTAGCATAGAATCCAGCTCAGTATTTGTATTATTTATTTTATAAAGTATTTTTTGTTCGTCTTTATCAAGGGTTCCAATCATTGCGGACCTGACTGTATCATTTCTCTCCCTCATGAGGAGGGAGGATAATGTTCACAGAAGTAACAAGTAACTGTAGACCAGCCAATTATTGAGTGTGTTTTCAATGATAACAATTTGGTTTATGATTTATTAAAGTGATTAAAACATGTCATTCTGTTACCAAATCGGTAACAGAACGAACCAAAAATCTAAAACCAAAAACAGAATGACTGCAACTGAACTGGCTACAATGGGAATTCATTGTAATCACAAACCAGAGTTGGGTCACCTGCTACTGTCCTTCCTTCCACTGACATACTGGTACTGTATGTTCAGCTCATAACTGTTTTCTTTCTCTTTCTGTAGCGTGGTGGTCAAAACAAAAGGTATGAAAACATTCTTTCTCTCTCCTTTTAATGTCACCGCTCCTGGCTCTTACTTACACCTACCCATGAGCCCCCTCTCTTTCCATTTACTGTAATCAGCCCTCTCACCCACTGAACACCGACCGACACCGGACATCCATGGATGTTGAAAGTAGTTTAAATTTGGTCAGTCCAAATCTGAACCAATCATAGATGTCTGTTTCAAAAGCTTGGACAGCGCAGTGCAGTATAGTATAGGAGTATAGGTCAATACAATACAGTACAGAACTGCACAGTAGAGTTGAAATAAAATCAAATAAATTCAAATTTGATTTGTCACATGCGCCGAATACAACAGTGAAATGCTTACTTACAAGCCCTTAACAATGCTTTAAGAAGTTAAGAAAAAAACAAAATTCAGTGTTAAGTAAAAAAAAATTGAAAAGTAAAAAATAGAAAATAACAGGGGGTACCGGTACAGAGACTATGTGCGGTGCCAGGTAATTGAGGTAATTGAGGTAATATGTACATGTAGGTAGAGTTAAGGTGACTATGCATAGATTATAAACAGAGAGCAGCAGCAGCGTAAAAGAGGGGTCTGGGTAATCCTTTGATTAGCTATTCAGGAGTCTTATGGCTTGGAGGTAGACGCTGTTAAGAAGTCTTTTGGACCTCGACTTGGCGCTCCGGGTACAGTTGCCGTGCGGTAGCAGAGAGAACAGTGTATGATTCCTCTGAAACCGCCTGGTAAAGAGGTCCTGGATGGCAGGAAGCTTGGCCCCAGTGATGGACTGGGCCATACACACTACCCTCTGTAGTGCCTTGTGTTCAGTTGCCATACCATGCAGTGATGCAACCAGTCAAGATGGCATTTAACATGCTGATGGAAATAAGGTAAAACTGATTTGAGTTTCCCTGCATTAAAGTCCCCAGCCACTAGGAGCGCCGCCTCTGGATGAGCGTTTTCCTGTTTGCTTATGGCTGTATACTGCTCATCGAGTGTGGTCTTAGTGCCAGCGTTGGACTGCGGTGGTATATAGACAGCTACAAAAAATATAGATGTAAACTCTCTTGGTAAATAGTGTGGTCTACAGCTTATCATGAGATACTCTACCTCAGGCGAGCAAAACCTCCAGACTTCCTTAGATTTCATGCACCAGCTGTTGCATAGGCCGCCGCTCCTTGTCTTACCAGAGGCCACTGTTCTATCCTGCCGTTAAAGCTTAATATCCACCAGCTGTATGTTAATCATGATGTCCAAACTGCGCAGTTCAACCACGACTCGGTGAAACATAAGATATTACAGTTTTTAATGTCCCGTTGGTAGGACATACGTGCTTGTAGTTCGTCTATTTTTGTTATCAATTGATTGTATGTTTGCTAACAGGACCGATGGTAAAGGTAGATTACCCTCCCGGCGATGGATCCTTACAAGGCACCCGGACCGTCGTCCACGATACCTCCGTCTTTTCCTCCTGCGAATGATGGGGATGAGGGCCTTGTGTCTGGAGTAAATTCTTCCCATCCAACTCGTTGAAGAAGAAGAATTCCTCCAGTATGGGGTGAGTAATCGCTGCTCTGATATCAAGAAGCTCTTTTTGGTAATAAGACATGGTGACAGAAACAATAAGTTACAAACAATGCAAAAAAACATACACAATAGCACAATTGGTCATCTCCTTCTGCGCCATTATCATCTGATTAGTTTAGTACAGTAAAGTACAATAGAGCACACTAGAGTATATTATAATTTACTGTACTCTACTGAACTATACTCTACTGAACTATACTCAACTGAACTATACTCTACTTTATTGAACTGAACTATATTCTACTCAATTGAACTGTTCTCTATTCGACTGAACTATACTGAATACTCATGCCAAGGACGTCATTTCCGGTCACAACTTGCAGGCTTGTTTTCGAGTTGCTGTGCGTTTTGTTGCCAACCTATTTTGCTACCTGACAACTTTACGGTTTTCACTTTTTAATTACCGTTCATATATTTATTTATTTTTTCCTCAACTTTTTCACTCCGGACGCTTTATCTGGACACGATTCGTCAGGACCTCCAACAGCCGAAGCTAAGTAGTAACATTAACATGATGCCTTCTAATTGCAGCCGCTGTGCTCGCCTTACGGCGAGGATAGCTGTACTGCAAGCCCAGCTTCAGACGCAATCGTTAGGCAAGGGTAATTTTAGTGTAGGAAAGGATGAAACAGCGTCTGTGCCACCAGTAAGTACAGATAGTAGTATAAATCCCCTGGCACAGTCCCCGCAGCCGGACAATTTTCTCACGGTTTCTGGAAGGAAATGCTGTAGGAACGCTCAACCGGTGTCGCTCATTCAGCCGACAGAAACTTTCAACCGGTTTTCCCCATTAAGCAGCGGGTCGGTGTCAGAGGCCGAGTCTTCTCTGGTCTCTACTCCTCCCGTTACGGGGTCTGAGACGCCGAAGCTTCCCACCATTAGCTCTGACAAATTGAAAACTCTAGTCATTGGCGACTCCATTACCCGCAGTATTAGACTTAAAGCGAATCATCCAGCGATCATACACTGTTTACCCGGGGCAGGGCTACCGACGTTAAGGCTAATCTGAAGATGGTGCTGGCTAAAGCTAAAACTGGCGAGTGTATAGAGATATTGTTATCCACGTCGGCACCAACGATGTTAGGATGAAACAGTCAGAGATCACCAAGCGCAACATAGCTTCTGCGTGCATATCAGCTAGAAAGATGTGTCGGCATCGAGTAATTGTCTCTGGCCCCCTCCCAGTTAGGGGAGTGATGAGCTCTACAGCAGAGTCTCACAACTCAATCGCTGGTTGAAAACTGTTTTCTGCCCCTCCCAAAAGATAGAATTTGTAGATAATTGGCCCTCTTTCTGGGACTCACCCACAAACAGGACCAAGCCTGACCTGCTGAGGAGTGACGGACTCCATCCTAGCTGGAGGGGTGCTCTCATCTTATCTACCAACATAGACAGGGCTCTAACTCCTCTAGCTCCACAATGAAATAGGGTGCAGGCCAGGCAGCAGGCTATTAGCCAGCCTGCCAGCATAGTGGAGTCTGCCACTAGCATAGTCAGTGTAGTCAGCTCAGCTATCACCATTGAGACCGTGTCTGTGCCTCGACCTAGGTTGGGCAAAACTAAACATGGCGGTGTTCGCCTTAGCAATCTCACTAGGATAAAGACAACCTCCATTCCTGTCATTACTGAAAGAGATCATGATACCTCACTTCTCAAAATAGGGCTACTTAATGTTAGATCCCTTACTTCAAAGGCAATTATAGTCAATGAACTAATCACTGATCATAATCTTGATGTGATTGGCCTGACTGAAACATGGCTTAAGCCTGATGAATTTACTGTGTTAAATGAGGCCTCACCTCCTGGCTACACTAGTGACCATATCCCCCGTGCATCCCGCAAAGGCGGAGGTGTTGCTAACATTTACGATAGCAAATTTCAATTTACAAAAAAAAAAATGACGTTTTCGTATTTTGAGCTTCTAGTCATGAAATCTATGCAGCCTACTCAATCACTTTTTATAGCTACTGTTTACAGGCCTCCTGGGCCATATACAGCGTTTCTCACTGAGTTCCCTGAATTCCTATCGGACCTTGTAGTCATTGCAGATAATATTCTAATCTTTGGTGACTTTAATATTCACATGGAAAAGTCCACAGACCCACTCCAAAAGGCTTTCGGAGCCATCATCGACTCAGTGGGTTTTGTCCAACATGTCTCTGGACCCACTCACTGTCACAGTCATACGCTGGACCTAGTTTTGTCCCATGGAATAAATGTTGTGGATCTTAATGTTTTTCCTCATAATCCTGGACTATCGGACCACCATTTTATTACGTTTGCAATTGCAACAAATAATCTGCTCAGACCCCAACCAAGGAACATCAAAAGTCGTGCTATAAATTCACAGACAACACAAAGATTCCTTGATGCCCTTCCAGACTCCCTCTGCCTACCCAAGGACGCCAGAGGACAAAAATCCGTTAACCACCTAACTGAGTATCTCAATTTAACCTTGCGCAATACCCTAGATGCAGTTGCACCCCTAAAAACTAAAAAAATGTCTCATAAGAAACTAGCTCCCTGGTACACAGAAAATACCCGAGCTCTGAAGCAAGCTTCCAGAAAATTGGAACGGAAATGGCGCCACACCAAACTGGAAGTCTTCCGACTAGCTTGGAAGGACGGTACCGTGCAGTACCGAAGAGCCCTTACTGCTGCTCGATCATCCTATTTTTCTAACTTAATTGAGGAAAATAAGAACAATCCGAAATTCCTTTTTGATACTGTCGCAAAGCTAACTAAAAGCAGCATTCCCCAAGAGAGGATGACTTTCACTTTAGCAGTGATAAATTCATGAACTTCTTTGAGGAAAAGATTATGATTATTAGAAAGCAAATTACGGACTCCTCTTTAAACCTGCGTATTCCTCCAAACCTCAGTTGTCCTGAGTCTGCACAACTCTGCCAGGACCTAGGATCAAGAGAGACGCTCAAGTCTTTTAGTACTATATCTCTTGACACAATGATGAAAATAATCATGGCCTCTAAACCTTCAAGCTGCATACTGGACCCTATTCCAACTAAACTACTGAAAGAGCTACTTCCTGTGCTTGGCCCTCCTATGTTGAACATAATAAACGGCTCTCTATCCACTGGATGTGTACCAAACTCACTAAAAGTGGCAGTAATAAAGCCTCTCTTGAAAAAGCCAAACCTTGACCCAGAAAATATAAAAACTATCGGCCTATATCGAATCTTCCATTCCTCTCAAAAATTTTAGAGAAGGCTGTTGCGCAGCAACTCACTGCCTTCCTGAAGACAAACAATGTATATGAAATGCTTCAGTCTGGTTTTAGACCCCATCATAGCACTGAGACGGCACTTGTGAAGGTGGTAAATGACATTTTAATGGCAACGGACCGAGGCTCTGCATCTGTCCTCGTGCTCCTAGACCTTAGTGCTGCTTTTGATACCATCGATCACCACATTCTTTTGGAGAGATTGGAAACCCAAATTGGTCTACACGGACATGTTCTGGCCTGGTTTAGATCTTATCTGTCGGAAAGATATCAGTTTGTCTCTGTGAATGGTTTGTCCTCTGACAAATCAACTGTAAATTTCGGTGTTCCTCAAGGTTCTGTTTTAGGACCACTATTGTTTTCACTATATATTTTACCTCTTGGGGATGTTATTCGAAAACATAATGTAAACTTTCACTGCTATGCGGATGACACACAGCTGTACATTTCAATGAAACATGGTGAAGCCCCAAAATTGCCCTCGCTAGAAGCATGTGTTTCAGACATAAGGAAGTGGATGGCTGCAAACTTTCTACTATTAAACTCGGACAAAACAGAGATGCTTGTTCTAGGTCCCAAGAAACAAAGAGATCTTCTGTTGAATCTGACAATTAATCTTAATGGTTGTACAGTCGTCTCAAATAAAACTGTGAAGGACCTCGGCGTTACTCTGGACCCTGATCTCTCTTTTGAAGAACATATCAAGACCATTTCGAGGACAGCTTTTTTCCATCTACGTAACATTGCAAAAATCAGAAACTTTCTGTCCAAAAATGATGCAGAAAAATTAATCCATGCTTTTGTCACTTCTAGGTTAGACTACTGCAATGCTCTATTTTCCGGCTACCCGGATAAAGCACTAAATAAACTTCAGTTAGTGCTGAATACGGCTGCTAGAATCCTGACTAGAACCAAAAAATTTGATCATATTACTCCAGTGCTAGCCTCTCTACACTGGCTTCCTGTCAAAGCAAGGGCTGATTTCAAGGTTTTACTGCTAACCTACAAAGCATTACATGGGCTTGCTCCTACCTATCTCTCTGATTTGGTCCTGCCGTACATACCTACACGTACGCTACGGTCACAAGACGAGGCCTCCTAATTGTCCCTAGAATTTCTAAGCAAACAGCTGGAGGCAGGGCTTTCTCCTATAGAGCTCCATTTTTATGGAACGGTCTGCCTACCCATGTCAGAGACGCAAACTCGGTCTCAACCTTTAAGTCTTTACTGAAGACTCATCTCTTCAGTGGGTCATATGATTGAGTGTAGTCTGGCCCAGGAGTGGGAAGGTGAACGGAAAGGCTCTGGAGCAACGAACCGCCCTTGCTGTCTCTGCCTGGCCGATTCCCCTCTTTCCACTGGGATTCTCTGCCTCTACCCTGTTACGGGGCTGAGTCACTGGCTTACTGGGGCTCTCTCATGCCGTCCCTGGGGGGGGTGCGTCACCTGGGTGGGTTGATTCACTGTTGTGGTCGGCCTGTCTGGGTTGGCGCCCCCCTTGGGTTGTGCCGTGGCGGAGATCTTTGTGGGCTATACTCGGCCTTGTCTCAGGATGGTAAGTTGGTGGTTGAAGATATCCCTCTAGTGGTGTGGGGGCTGTGCTTTGGCAAAGTGGGTGGGGTTATATCCTTCCTGTTTGGCCCTGTCCGGGGTGTCCTCGGATGGGGCCACAGTGTCTCCTGACCCCTCCTGTCTCAGCCTCCAGTATTTATGCTGCATTAGTTTATGTGTCGGGGGCTAGGGTCAGTTTGTTATATCTGGAGTACTTCTCCTGTCCTATTCGGTGTCCTGTGTGAATCTAAGTGTGCGTTCTCTAATTCTCTCCTTCTCTCTTTCTTTCTCTCTCTCGGAGGACCTGAGCCCTAGGACCATGCCCCAGGACTACCTGACATGATGACTCCTTGCTGTCCCCAGTCCACCTGGCCATGCTGCTGCTCCAGTTTCAACTGGCCTGGGCCCTAGGACCATGTCCCAGGACTACCTGACATGATGACTCCTTGCTGTCCCCAGTCCACCTGGCCATGCTGCTGCTCCAGTTTCAACTGTTCTGCCTTACTATTATTCAACCATGCTGGTCATTTATGAACATTTGAACATCTTGGCCACGTTCTGTTATAATCTCCACCCGGCACAGCCAGAAGAGGACTGGCCACCCCACATATGCTCTCTCTAATTCTCTCTTTCTTTCTCTCTCTCGGAGGACCTGAGCCCTAGGACCGTGCCCCAGGACTACCTGACATGATGACTCCTTGCTGTCCCCAGTCCACCTGACTGTGCTGCTGCTCCAGTTTCAACTGTTCTGCCTTATTATTATTCGACCATGCTGGTCATTTATGAACATTTGAACATCTTGGTCATGTTCTGTTATAATCTCTACCCGGCACAGCCAGAAGAGGACTGGCCACCCCACATAGCCTGGTTCCTCTCTAGGTTTCTTCCTAGGTTTTGGCCTTTCTAGGGAGTTTTTCCTAGCCACCGTGCTTTTACACCTGCATTGTTTGCTGTTTGGGGTTTTAGGCTGGGTTTCTGTACAGCACTTTGAGATATCAGCTGATGTACGAAGGGCTATATAAATAAATTTGATTTGAATTGAACTATACTCTACTCTACTGAACTCTACTCTACTGAACTCCGCTCTACTTTACGGTGATGTACTGTGATGTCCAAACTTATGAAACATAGACATCTATGATTGGTACAGACATGATGCGGTCTGGACCAACCAAATGTGGTCTTGTTTGTACAGATCAGGGATCCATGATCATGTTACCATCATTTTGTTTCCGAGTGTTAATCCACTTTACTTACTTTAGTTCAATAACAGAAATAGAAGAAAAAAATCTAACTCAAGGTGACATATTGTATCATAGTTGACACTCCATTCTTTCTGCAGACATCTTTGAATCTTAATTCGGAGTGTATATTTAAGAAATATTTAAGATATTGGAAAACGTGGTCACATAAAAGACTGGGTGATTTTTACCTCATTCTGTTATTAAATCTGCATTGTTCTTCAAGTAAATGTGTTTTTGTAAAATTTTCTGTGGAAATTGTTAGTAGTTCATGTGCATAGAGGTTCATGGTTTGTTTAACTTTGCAATGAACAGTCTTTATTTGGCATACTTGTGAGAAAAAAAATCGGCATCTTTTCATGTTACCATGGAATTGCCCATCATATTTATCTCCAGACGTAGGACCCATCGTGTTCAAAGCATGCAACAGGGAGATTATCATTAGGGAGATCCTATAAGCGAGGCATTCAGGGTTTTAAGGAGACATGGGGTGGAACTAAGTCAGGGATAAAACTGCACAGACAAAGAACGTGATAATTAGACATGAACAGAGAGATAGAAAGACACATAGGCAGAAAGACAGACCGACATAACTTAAGAATAAAACAGTTATTATTCAACATGATTTACCACCCATCATCCAAATGTAACATCTAATAAAACTACAGGTTCTAGGCCCATTGATAGGCAAACAGTCAGGAGGCAGATATAAAAATAACTATTAAAATGTATTAAAATATATAATAGTTTTGGTTTCCTTGTAAATCTGTAAACTGTACAAAACATGGGCGAGCTGCAGTATACAGGGTGTTCTCTAGCTACACTTTGTAATGGTAATATGCAGTATACAGGGTGTTCTCTAGCTACACTTTGTAATGGTAATATGTGAATGCTTCCATACAGCCGTTACACCTTACTATAAAGTGTAGCAAGGAATTGTTCAACAAACCTGCAACTGGACACGGACATTTTTCAAATACACTTTTTTCCTGAATCAAGAATGAGGAAAATATCGGCAAGAACAGGTTAGTTGAAAATGTCCTTGAAACACTTTACAGTAGCTAAGGAACAGATGGAACAACGAGACAGATATTTCACCAGAAGTATAAATGTGAAGCATACGGTTGGCGTTTCCACTCACTACCAAATATGGTAATGAGAGAAAGCCCAGTGGCCGGCAGTGGGAGAAGATAGAAGGAGATGGATTTTGGCCGACATTCTGCACATTTACTCATCAATTAAACATTTGATCTCAATACAGTTTTCTGCTCCCAAAACTATAATCTGTTACAAACAGAGTGGACTAGGTTTTGTAGACTTTACCCCTTGCTAAAGTGTCTTAATATTGCCTTGTTTAGCAGGACTGAAAAGGCGAATTTAGTTATTGCATACGCACACTTCACAGAGTAGGCGTTCCCCAACGGAAATATGCACCGTACATGATTCAGACAACATCTTGGTGTCATTATACTCCTTATACTGTGCTCTAACTTCTTTGACCAAGAAGGAGAGTGATGGAGTGCTGCATCAGATGACCTGGCCTCCACAATCCCCCAACCTCAACCAAATTGAGATGGTTTGGGATGAGTCGGACTGCAGAGTGAAGGAAAAGCAGCCAACAAGTGCTCAACATATGTGGGAACTCCTTCAAGATGATTGAAAAGCATTACAGGTGAAGCTGGTTGAGAGAATGCCAAGAGTGTGCAAAGTTGTCATCAAGGCAAAGGTTGGCTACTTTGAAGAATCTCTAATCTCAAATATATTTAGATTTATTTAACACTTTTTTGGTTACTTCATGATTCCATATGTGTTATTTCATAGTTTTGACTTCTTCACTATTATTCTACAATGTAGAAAAGAGTAAAAAATAAAGAAAAACCCTTGAATGAGTAGGTGTTCTAAAACTTTTGACCGGTAATGTATGGAGTATGTCTAGATTCTGAAATACAACATTTTCCATTCTTTTATTCAACATTAAAACATGTGTATATGTATATATCAAAACTACCCTTTCTGATTTTGCTTATTTTTAGACAAATTGTTTGTAACAATATAGTCTTCAAACAAATCACATTTCCAGAGTGGGCTCTCTGGTACTTTTAATGATATGACACATTTTATACATAGAAATGGACATTATAGACAATGAATCACAGTCCTCCTTTAGGATTGCGCATCCAGCAAATCACGAGCAGAGGGAGTTCCCTTTGAATCCATGTATCAGTCACTGTTGGCGGTGCTCTTAAAATGTATCATAACCTTAGAATTAGCATAAAGCCATCTCTGGAAATGTAATGTACTTGTAGAGTATATTGTTCCAAACAATATGTCTTAAAATAAACAAACTCAAAAAGGGTATTTCTGAGATATTAATATGAATTTTTATTTTATTTTTAATAAATTAATTTGAAAATGTGTATTTCAGAATATAGACAAACTCCATATGTTGGAGCACACTATGACACCAAGATTTTTAGATTCTCCCACAATAATAAGCCCAGTGTGATTGGCTTGAACAGCTGTTCATGTATGCTACATGTACTTAGCTTTATGATACAGTATCTCTAAAAAAATATTTTTATCAGTGGTGTAAAGTATTTAAGTAAAAATACTTTAAAGTACTACTTATTTAGTCTTTTAGGGTATCTGTACTTTACTATTTATATTTTTTTACAACTTTTAGTTTTACTCCACTACATTCCTAATGAAAATGATGTACTTTTTACACAAAACATTTTCCCTGACACCCACAAGTGCACATTACATTTTGACTGCTTAGCAGGACAGGAAAATGGTCCAATTCAAGCACTTATCAAGAGAACATCCCTGGTCACCCGTACTGCCTCTGATCTGACGGACTCACTAAACAGAGAACATCCCTGGTCACCCGTACTGCCTCTGATCTGACGGACTCACTAAACAGAGAACATCCCTGGTCACCCGTACTGCCTCTGATCTGACGGAGTCACTAAACACACATGCTCCGTTTGTAAATGATGTCCGAGTGTTAGTGTCCCCCTGGCTATATGTAAATAAAAATAAGAAAAAGGTGCCGTCTGGTTTCCTTAGTATAACACATTTGAAATAATTTACACTTTGATACTTAAGTATATTTTAGCAACTTTTGATATTGAAGTATATCTGAAACCAAACACTTTGGACTTTTACTCAAGTAGTAATTTACTGGGTGACTTTCACTTTTACTTGAGCCATTTTCTATTAAGGTATCTTTACTTTTACTCAAGTATGACTATTGGGTACTTTTCCCACCACTGCTTTTTATTGCTAAGCTGGTGAAACAATTGATTTTCTCCATGAGAAAATACATGATTATTGTTATTGGGTGCGTTCGACCTTGTAGCCGACTTGAAATGAGAGTCGAGACTGACTGATCTACAAATCACCTTGCAGTCTAAATAACTACTCAATATTATTTGAAGATCAGTCAGTCACAATTTACCCAAGATACATCACGGTTTTGATGCTCTCGAACACAGCCATTGTGACCGAGGAATATTTTTACTGGAAATCTTCCAATTTTTTTTGAATATTTTATAAGGGTATCCAATTAAATCGTCAACAGGCTTCTCGATCCAATGAAAACGCTTGTCTTTCTGAGGATCATGGAACCCAAATGCGGGGGTGCGTTCAATTAGCATGACCGCTTGCTACGTTGCGGAACAGTTTGTATTGAACACATGTTTTCCCAAAACGTTCTTTTACGTTCCTGAACAGACTTTGAGATACGTACGCGCTCCTGGTGTACAGCCCCGTTTTGGTTCAAATGAAACGTTCTATTACGTTTTTATGTACTGAATGCAGCCCGAGTTTCATATGTCATCAGCTGTCAAGACACTGAAAGCTACCTACACGCGTGTGTAGCTAACACTACGAAAAAAACTTCGGATAATTGAAGAGATGGTGAGTAGCTAAATCTTTTGCTGTAGCCACTTGCACCCAGCATGTAAAGCTTCGCTAGCTAATGCTTGTAGCTAGCTTTTAGCCACTGTTACACGTATTTGACTACAAAATAGTTAGCCTAGCTAGCTAGCTTAGCATGATCAACTACCTGTAAAGTAACGAAGTTAGCTAGCTATAGGTTCCCTACAAGTTGATAGCTGGCTGGGTGTCAGTTTGAAGTTAGCTAGCAGCATAAATTCCTCTTTCCATTCATTTGACTAGTTATGTACACGTTGCACAATAAGTTAGCTAGCTTGCTTGGGCTGCTATCATGGATGGTTAACTTAAACCTTCACAGCCACTATACCTCCTGTCGTGGCTATCTTGGGCAATTTATTTCATTGGCTGTAGAGGATTTGGTTTCTTCGTTGAAAAGTTGAATGACTGACACGGTAGGGAGTGCGCCCCCCACCCTTTGGCAGATGTAACGTTAGTAGCGACTCCTTTGAAATGCAGAGCAGCTGATGTGTCAGATGAAAAATGTATCTGGAAACTCCATGTTGGCTGTCTATAAAAGTTGGGTTAACACATTTTTGTACTTTAGTTTGATTAACCAAGTGTGTGTGTGTGTTCTCTCTCACTTACCAGGCGCTGATTGGAGTGCAGCTGGTGGTCAGCTTGCTGGCTGCTAGCATCATGCAGAGAATGGCTCCACACTGTTCATTTGCCCGCTGGCTCCTGTGCAATGGCAGGTAAAGTCATGTACACAAATGTCACATACAGAAGTGGCTTTGGAGATGGGGTGTAGCTATGTCTTGGTAATGTTGACTTCATGGTAAGGGTCTTGACATTCCTGGTATGATCATAAGGCCATGATAAACTCTTAGACCTTATCAGGGGCCATTTATTTGAAAGAACAACTGTGACCCTACTACTAGCTAATAACTTACTTTGGGTGTGTATATATTTTTTTAACAAATCTAACTTTATCCTTTCAGTCTTTTCCGGTTCAAACACCCCTCTGAGGGAGAGCTGTGTGCCCTAGCTGGAAAACAGATGCCCAGCAAGCCCAGCAAGAGAGACAGGTGGGAGGGGGCATGATGATACAGTACAACTGGTGTCTGCTGCCTTTGTATCACTCTTATGGTGGTAGACTGGCTGTTAAAGGAAATGTTTGCTGACTACTTCTGTTTTGTAGGAGACAGAACGGGGACAGCAAACCTCTCACAGTTCCCAAGGACATTGACCTTCACTTAGAAAAAGCTCCAGTCGGCGTCCTTGATGCCCTTGGTAAATAAACAAAAGCACCACTTGTAAAAAAGGCCATGCCTGTGCATGGGACTTTCCCCAAAATCCTTTTAGGGTGGCTATCTCTCCATCTTAGCTGTCAATCATAGCCCATAATTTTCAGACAATCAAAGATCAAATTGTATTTGTAACATGCGCCGAATATATATTGTGTAGACCTTACTGTGAAATGCTTACTTACAAGCCCTTAACCAACAATTCAAGAAATAGAGTTAAGAAAATATTTACCAAATACACTTAAGTAATAAAATAAAAAGTAACACAATAAAATAACAATAAGGCTACATACAGTGGGTACCGGTACTGAGACAGTGTGCGGGGGTACAGGTTAGTCGAGGTAGTTTGCACATGTAGGTTGGGGTAAAGTGTCTATGCATAGATAATAAACAGCGAGTAGCAGCAGTGTAAAAAGAAAGGGGGGGGGGTCAATATAAATTGTCTGGGTGGCCAATTGATTCATTGTTCAGCAGTCTTAGGGGGTAGAAGCTGTTAAGGAGTCTTTTGGACCTAGACTTGCCGCTCTGGTACCCCTTGCAGTGCCGAGAGAACAGTCTATGACTTTGGTGACTGGAGTCTTTGACAATTTTTGGGCCTTCCTCTGACACCGCCTAGTATATAGGTCCAGGATGACAGGAAGCCTGGCCCCAGTGATGTACTGGGCCTTACGCACTATCGTCTGTAGTGCCTTACGGTCGGATGCCAAGCAGTTGCCATACCAGGCGGTGATGCAACTGGTCTTCTTCACGACTGTCATGGTGTGTTTGGACCATTATAGTTTGTTGGTGATGTGGACACCAAGTTATCTGAAACTCTCCACTACAGCCCCGTCGATGTGAATGGGGGTGTGGTAGACCCTCCTTTTCCTGTAGTCTACGATAAGCTCCTTTTGTCTTGGTCACGTTGAGGGAGAGGTTGTTGTCTTGGCACCACACTGCCAGGTCTCTGACCTCCTCCCGATAGGCTGTCTCAATGTTGTCTGTGATCAGACCTTCCAGTCGTGGGTGACCAGGGAGTACAGGAGGGGACTAAGCACGCACCCCTGATGGGCCCCCATGTTGACGATCAGCGTTTCAGATGTGTTGTTGCCTACCCTTACCACCAGTGGAGGCCGTCAGAAAGTCCAGGATCCAGTTGTGACCAAGCTTTAACTTTCTGACTGATGTCTTGAGATGTTGCTTCAATATATCCACATAATTTTCCTTCTTCACAAAGCCATCTATTTTGTGAAGTGCACCAGTCCCTCCTGCAGCAAAGCTTTTTTTTTCTTATGGTGGTTTTGGAGCAGTGGCTTCTTCCTTGCTGAGCGGCCTTCAGGTTATGTCGATAAAGGATTCGTTTTACTGTGGATATAGATACTTCTGTACCTGTTTCCTCCAGCATCTTCACAAGGTCCTTTGCTGTTGTTCTGGGATTGATTTGCATTTTTCGCACTAAAGTACTTTCATCTCTAGGAGACAGAACGCTTCTCCTTCCTGAGCGGTATGATGGCTGCGTGGTTCCATGGTGTTTATACTTGCGTACTATTGTTTGTACAGATGGATGTGGTACCTTCAGGCGTTAGGAAATTGCTCCCAAGGATGAACCAGACTTGTGGAGGTCTACAATTTTCTTCTGAGGTCTTGGCTGATTTCTTTTGATTTTCCTCTGATGTCAAGGAAAGAGGCACTGAGTTTGAAGGTAGGCCTTGAAATACATCCACAGGTACACCTCCAATTGACTTAAATTATGTCAATTAGCCTATCAGAAGCTTCTAAAGCCATGACATTCTTTTCTGGAATTTTCCAAGCTGTTTAAAGGCACAATCAACTTAGTGTTGATCAACTTCTGACCCACTGTAATTGTGATACAGTGAAATAATCTGTCTGTTGGAACAATTACTTGTGTCATGCACAAAGTAGATGTCCAAACTGACTTGCCAAAACTATAGTTTGTTAATAAGACATTTGTGGAGTGGTTGAAAAATGAGTTTTAATGACTCCAACTTAAGTGTATGTAAACTTCCGACTTCAACTGTATATATGAGATGAGTAATGTAGGATATGTAAACATTATATAAAGTAGCATTGTTTAAAGTGACTAGTGATAAATTGGATGTAATAAATGTTTAATTATTAAAGTGGCTGGAGTTGAGTCAGTATGTTGGCAGCAGCCACTCAATGTTAGTGGTGGCTGTTTAACAGTCTGATGGCCTTGAGATAGAAGCTGTTTTTCAGTCTCTCGGTCCCTGCTTTGATGCACCTGTACTGACATTGCCTTCTGGATGATAGCTGGGAACAGGCAGTGGCTCGGGTGGTTGTTGTCCTTGATGATCTTTATAGCCTTCCTGTGACATCGGGTGGTGTAGGTGTCCTGGAGGGCAGGTAGTTTCCCCCCGGTGATGCGTTGTGCAAACCTCACTACCCTCTGGAGAGCCTTACGGTTGTGGGCGATGCAGTTGCCGTACCAGCCGGTGATACAGCCCGACAGGATGCTCTAGATTGTGCATCTGTAAAAGTTTGTTTTTTGGTGACAAGCCACATTTCTTCAGCCTCCTGAGGTTGAAGAGGTGCTGTTGCGCCTTCTTCACCACGCTGTCTGTGTGGGTGAACCATTTCAGTTTGTCTGTGATTTGTACGCCGAGGAACTTAAAACTTTCCACCTTCTCCACTACTGTCCCGTTGACGTGGATAGGAGGGTGCGCCCTCTGCTGTTTCCTAAAGTCCACGATCATCTCCTTTATTTTGTTGACGTTGAGTGTGAGGTTATTTTCCTGACACCACACTCAGCGGGCCCTCGTCTCATCGTTGTTGGTAATCAAGCCTACCACTAGTGTCGTCTGCAAACTTGATGATTGAGTTGGAGGCGTGCATGGCCACGCAGTCATGGGTGAACAGGGAGTACAGGAGAGGGTTGAGAACGCACCCTTGTGGGGCAACAGTGTTGAGGATCAGTGGGATGGAGATGTTGTTTCCTACCCTCACCACCTGGAGGCTGCCCGTCGAAGCTCAGGACCCTGTTGCACAGGGCGGGGTTGAGACCCAGGGTCTCAAGCTTAATGACGAGTTTGGAGGGTACTATGGTGTTAAATGCTGAGCTGTAATCGATGAACAGCATTCTTACATAGCTATTCCTCTTGTCCAGATGGGTTAGGGCAGTGTGATTGCGACTGTGTCGTCTGTGGACCTATTGGTGTGGTAAGCACATTGGCGTGGGTCTAGGGTGTCAGGTAGGGTGGAGGTGATATGATCCTTGAAACAATGGTGGCCCTCTTGAAGCATGTGGGAACAGCATACTGGGATATGGATTGATTGCATATGTCTGTAAACACACCAGCCAGCTGGCCTGCGCATGCTCTAAGGACGTGGCTAGGGAGGCCGTCTGGGTCGGCAGCCTTGCGAGGGTTAACACTTTTAAATGTTTTACTCACGTTGGCTGCGGTGAAGGAGGGCCCGCAGATTTTGGTAGCGGGCCGTGTCCGTGGCACTGTATTGTCCTCAAAGTGAACAAAGAAGTTGTTTAGTTTGTCTGGGAGCAAGACATCGATGTCTGCGACGGGGCTGGTTTTCTTTTTGTAATTCGTGATTGACTGTAGACCCTGCCACATACGTCTCATGTCTGAGCCGTTGAATTGCGACTCTACTTTGTCTCTATATGGACGCTTAGCTTGTTTGATTGCCTTGCGGATTGAATAGCTACACTGTTTGTCTTCGGTCATGTTTCTGGTCGCCTTGCCATGATTAAAAGCAGTGGTTCGCGCTTTCAGTTTTGCGCGAATGCTGCTATCAATCCACGGTTTCTGGTTGGGGAAGGTTTTAATTGTCACCGTGGGTACAACATCACTGGTGCACTTGCTAATAAACTCGCTCACCAAATCAGCGTGTACTGTGCTAGCAAAACAGCCCTGTAGCCTAGCTTCCGCCTCAGCTGACCACCTCTGTATTGAGCAAGTTACTGGTACTTCTTGCTTTAGTTTTTGCTTGTGACCAGGAATCAGGAGTGTTATGGTCAGATTTGCCAAATGGAGGGTGAGGGAGAGCGCTTTGTATGCATCTCTGTGTGGAGCAAAGGTGAACAATAGTTTTTTTCCCTCTCTGGTTGCCCATGTGACGTGCAGGTAGAAATGAAGTAAAATGGACACAAGTTTGCCGGCATTAAAGTCCCCGGCCACTAGGTGCGTCGCTTCTGAATAGCATTTTCCTGTTTGCTTATGGCCTTTGCACTCAACAAGCTGTACGTCTTCGTGCCAGCACCAGCATTGTGGTGGTAAATAGACAGCTATGAAATATATAGATGTAAACTCTTGGTAGATAGTGTGGTCTACAGCTTATCATGAGGTACACTACCTCAGGTGAGCAATACCTCGAGACTACCTTAATATTATACATTGCGCTCTAGCTGTTATTGACAAATAGACACTCCCCCACCGCTCGTCTTACCAGACGTAGCTGTTCTGTCCTGCCGATGCACGGATAACCCAGCCAGCGGTATATTTTGCGTGTCGTCATTCAGCCACGACTCGTTTTAATGTCCTGTTGGTAAGATGGTCTCGAACAAAGATCATTCAGTTTATTTTCCAGTGATTGCACGTTGGCTAATTGAACTCATGGTAGAGGTGGGTTACCCACTCACCAACAAATTCTCACAAGGCTCCCTAATCTCCGCCCCCTGTATTTCCATCTGTTCTTCACGCGAATGACAGAGATTTGGGCCTGGTCTCAGAGAAGCAGTATATCCTTCGCGTCGGACTGATTAAAGAAAAAAAATCTTTGTCCAGTTCGAGGTGAGTAATCGCTGTACTTATGTCCAGAAGCTCTTTTTGGTTATAAGAGAAGGTAGCAGCAACATTATGTACAAAATAAGTTACAAACAATGCGAAAAAAACACACAAAGTAGCACAGTTGGTTAGGAGCCCATAAAACGGCAGCCATCCCCTACGGCGCCATTACATTATTATTTCAAATCAGTGGGCTTGGACACGCATGTGGACCCCGCACCTGCCCGTTGTAGCTCAGAGTTTTATCGATGTCACAAGAAGAATACACAAGTTTTGGCTGGTGACCTAGTTTACTGTTTACTCAAGGAACATTGTGTGTGCATCCAGGAAAGTAAGTTGTGGGGTCTACGACTGGGGATTTTATGCTGTTTAGTAATGCTTAGCTGTTTAGTTTATAGGTCTGTATTGTAGCTCTACTGTTATCCTGCACCTAATTCCCTTGAATATTTCAGATGGCCTACTGCTGGTGTATATTGTGAACAGTGGCAAGAAAAAGTATGAACCCTTTGGAATTACTTGGAGTTTTGCATAAATTTGTCATAAAATTTGATCTGATCTTCATCTTAGTCACAACAATAGACACACACAGTGTGCATAAACTAATAACAAAGACATTATTGTGTTTTCCTTGTCTATATTGAATACATCATTTAAATATTCACAGTGTAGGTTGGAAAATGTATGTGAACCCCTAGGCTAATGACTTATCCAAAAGCTAATTGCAGTCAGGAGTCAGCTAACCTGGAGTCCAATCAATGAGACGAGATTGGAGATGTTGGTTAGAGCTGCCCTATAAAAAACACATACAAAATTTGAGTTTGCTATTCACAAGAAGCATTGCCTGATGTGAACCATGCCTTGAACAAAAGACATCTCAGAAGACCTAAGATTAAGAATTGTTGACTTGCATGAAGTTGGAAAGGGTTACAAAAAAACAAAAGCCTTGATTTTCATCAGTCCACGGTAAGACATTGTCTATAAATGGAGAAAGTTCAGCACTGTCGCTACTCTCCTGGCTGTTCTGCAAAGATGACTGCAAGAGCACAGTGCAGAATGCTCAATGAGGTTAAGAATCCTAGAGTGTCAGCTAAAGACTTACAGAAATCTCTGGAACATGATAACATCTCTGTTGATGAGTCTACGATACGTGAAACACTAAACAAGAATGGTGTTCATTGGAGGACACCACGGATGAAGCCACTGCTGTCCAAAAGAAACATTGCTGCACGTCTGAAGTTCGCAAAAGAGCACCTGGAAGTTCCACAGCCCTTCTGGAAAATATTCTGTGGACAGATTAAACTGAAGTTGAGTTTGGAAGGAACACACAACACTGTGTGTGGAGAAAAAAAGACACAGCACACCAACATCAAAACCTCATTCCAATTGTAAAGTATGGTGGAGTGAGCATCATGGTTTGGGGCTGCTTTGCTGCCTCAGGGCCTGGACAGGTTGCTATCATCGGCGGAAAAATGAATTCCCAAGTTTATTAAGACATTTTGCAGGAGAATGTAAGGCTATCTGTCCACCAATTGAAGCTCAACAGAAGTTGGGTGACGCAACAAGACAACGACCCAAAACACAGAAGTAAATCAAACAACAGAATGGCTTCAACAGAAGAAAATACGCCTTCTGGAGTGGCCCATTCGGAGTCCTGACCTCAACCCGATTTTAAAATGCTGTGGCATGACCTCGAGCGGTTCATACCAGACATCCTAAGAAGATTGCTGAACTGAAACAGTTTGGTAAAGATGACCGGTCCAAAATTCCTCCTGACTGTTGTGCAGGTCTGGTCCGCAACTACAGAAAACGTTTGGTTGAGTTTATTGCTGCCAATTGAGGGTCAACCAGTTATTAAATCCAAGGGTTCACATACTTTTCCCACCCTACACTGTGAATGTTTACACAGTGTGTTCAATCAAGACATGAAAACATATCATTGTTTGTGTGATATTAGTATAAGCAGACTGTTTGTCTATTGTTGTGACTTAGATGAAGATCGGATCAAGTTTTATGACCACTTTATGCAGAAATTCCAAATGGTTCACATACTTTTTCTTGCCACTGTATATCATTATTACATTACTTGCATAAGTATTTACGCACAATATGTTTGTTTAGAAATTATTATAGTATAGCTTGTAGTGTATGCACATTCTACCACTGCGCAGTCATAGTTTGCGTTAGTCTTATGCCATGGCAGGTTTCTAGAACCTGATAAAAGTTTCAGAGACGGTCCTCGAAGCTCGCACTTGCACAGTCTGATGTACGACTCTGTGGGACCAGAGACGGACCAGATAAGATCTACTATAATGTAGCAATACAACAGGATCTTTACATAATGGCATTACATACACACATAGCAGAGAGAGAACTAATAACTCGGACAGGCACGATTTATAGCCCTTTCTCTCTGGCCTGATGTAGATCTTATCTGGTCTGTCTCTGGTCCTACAGAGTCGTACATCAGACTGCACGCGCGAGCGAGCGAGCTTCGAGGACCGTCTGAAACTTCTAGAAACTCGCCATGGCATAGCACTAGTGAGAACTATGAATGCGCAGTGGTAGAATGTGCAAACATTACAAGCTATAAAATAACCATTTCTAAACTAACATATTGTGCATAAATACTCATGCAAGCAATGCAATAATGATATACACAATTTCCACCAGCTGTAGGCCATCCTAAATATACAAGGGAATTAGGTGCATAATTACAGCAGTACTACAAATGTAGTAAAGTAACTTGGTCACCAAAATCTGTGTCCTCTTGTGTCAGCTAGAATGGGCAGGTGCAGTGTCCACATGCGTGTCCAAGCCCACTGATTGGCTGAAAATGAAGGGCTGTGATGGACAGCTGTGATGGAGAGTGATCCACCCTTAAGGGACTGTGGGGAAAGTCCCGTGCACAGGCATGGCCTTTTTTTACAGCTGCCCTTGGATTTCTTATATAAATCCAAACAACTTGAAGAAGGTTGTACTGGGGGACTTAGTCTCTAACCTGTCAGAGTCTAAGCCCTGTCTAATCCACGGGAGGGGGGGTTCTACTAAGCTATATGGAATTGTTTTAAGAAGGTCAAATCAAGGATCATTTAGCTTTTTGATTTAGAGTTTAAAACCCCTTGAACTAAAAAAAAAAAAATTAAACAATTTGAAATTATTTAGGGTCTTACTGCTATTAGCACATAGAAGCACATTGAATAAGAGAGTCCCCAAAATATATCAAAAATAAGTTTGTTCTGAAGTGTCTCTCCTTTATCTGAGAGAGATAAGAAAGATCAGGAAACATTATTATTTTTTACATGTATTTAACCCCATATTTTTGGCATTAAACAGTCTCCATATATAGTACCAGTCAAACGTTTGGAAGGCCTTGAAATACATCCACAGGTACACCTCCAATTGACTCAAATTATGTCAATTCGCCTAATCACGAGCCATGGAATGGAATTTTCCAAGCTGTTTAAAGGCACAGTCTACTTAGTGCATGTAAACTTTTGACCCACTGGAATTGTGATACAGTAAATTATAAGTTGAATAATCTGTCTGTAAACAATTGTTGCAAAAATGACTTGTGTGATGCACAAAGAAACCGACTTGCCAAAATTATAGTTTGTTAACAAGAAATTTGAGGAGTGGTTGAAAAATGAGTTATAATGACTCCAACCTAAGTGTATGTAAACTTCCGACTTCAACTGTATATACGCCTCCAGCCAGGGGGGCCTGAGTGACGACGATCTGGTAAATAACTGGGTCACCTCTGGCCATAGTGGAATTCCCAACGGTCCCATGGAGGTGGCAAGTGCTCTGGCTGGAGAGGCCTGGAGTAGTGTCTCTAGTGGAGTAGGGAGCCTGGCTGACTCGGGGAGTATAGGCTGTGTTGGCACTCCCAAGATGGGGACGATGGCTCTAACCGGGGGGCCTAGAGTGGTGACGGTCAGGAGAGTAGCGGCAGAAATGGTGCTCCAGCGGTGGTGAGTACGCCCTCCTGATCTCTTCCTGCACATGACGCAGGTCCTCGTAAAAATCACCCAACCCTAGTGTGGTCACTCCCTGACTGCTGAGAAGGCCTGGAGCTGGGTTGGACGACTGTAGGATGTGAGAGGTGCGTAAGGCCCCGCAGCTCACTGGTACGCACGCCATCACTGTAGCCAGGTCAGAATCCCAACGATTCGAAGAACCTTGAAAAAACAGCTAGCTGGAGCTCGTCTGAGCGGTCGGCTGGGAATTCCAATTTGTAAGTCGCTCTGGATAAGAGCGTCTGCTAAATTTGTAAGTCGCTCTGGATAAGAGCGTCTGCTAAATGACTTAAATGTAAATGTAAATGTAATTCCCTCACCACTAGTACGTAATGCTGATTGTTAAGGTTCTGAATTGCTACAGGCTGTCAGGCTAGAACAAGGCAGATGTGTCCATATCCAGAGTTGTTGTCTCTTGATCACCACCACACAGTTGTGCGCGCACACACACACATCATAGGGGTAATCTTTGTGTTTACAATTAGGAATGGACTTGTATAGGGGAAAGGATGTGGCCGACCGCTCAGACGAGCTCCAGCTAGCTGTTTTTTCACCACTACTGCAAACTGAAATGCCCTCCAAGCCTTAGCTGGTTTTGTATTTTAGGCCTTATCTTTTCCTTACAATGTTTCTGCTTTGCCTCTCCTTTCCCCTTCTCAGTACTGCGATTCTTCCTGGAGTACCAGTGGTTGATTGACTTTGCAGTGTATGCGATGGGCATCTACCTTTTCACTGAGGGCTACTTCTGTGTAGTTGACCCTGCCAAGGAGGTCCACATTGGGGCCATCTGGTGTGTGCTGACCGTTCTCTGCTGCCTGTATCCTTCAGTTCACCCTCGCTCTGGGAGCCCACAATTGTATTACAATTTTGAAAAAGTATTATTATGAACTATTTGTAAGAAAACAGCTGTAAGTACTATGTTACAATGTCAACTTAGACTAACTGAAGTTGTACTCACTGTACTTGCCAATGTTATTATGTAAGAACTGTGTTCGTCACTTTCTACAAAGTGGGACCCTGGTAAATGAATAACCCAAACATGTACTGTGCCAGAAAAATACTTGGCTGCATCAATATTGTGCTGCTCCTTGATTGGAGCTGTTTTGTTTCCAAAGGACTGTCCGGTTGTCCCTGTGTTTACCTTAACTCTCACAGGAAAACCCTCCACTCCCTGATGGGCCACTACTTCAGGTCTGACGAGGGAGGCGAGCGCTCGGTGTGCCTGGCCTTTGGCTTCCTGTCTCTGCTGGTGGCCATGCTGGTGCTGGTGGTCAGAGAGGACTACCTGGAGTTTGGCCTGGAGCCTGGTATGTGCACTACTACATTAACCCCTACTATGGCACGCCCCATTAGGCTATGTATAACACATTTATTTAATTAATTTTATCATTTCAGTTTGGGCTTTTTCATCATTTGTATTGCAGGTTTTAACAGTCTTTTTGACAACCTTGAGGTTTTCGCAAAACATCAAGGCTTTGCTGAGTGGTCGTAAGTATCTTTTAGTTGGACAGTTGAATTTTTTTTTTTTAAAATTAAAATCACAACTTGGGTCCATAGAATAGTTGCCAGTCATTCATTGACCAACAATATGCTTTTAGTGATCTGTGTTGGCAAATGTGCCCCTTTAATGTTTGCTATTATATTTGGACTCCCATCAGAGTCCCTGTGACCAAGCTGACTGTGAAGTTGGGTCTGGCTGCCATCTGTGCTTTTATTGGTGCTTTGCTGGCCTTCCCTGGCCTCCGCCTAGCCCAGACCCACCTGGACGCAGTTCAGATGAACTCAGACCGCCCATTCATCCAGTAAGAACACATAAACACTTATTTAACTGTGAAACCAAATAACCAACTGGTTCCACTGACTAGTAATGTCTTACTGTTTGGGTGTTGTGCTGTTTTCTGCTTCCCTTAGAATGTTGTTGCACATGAGCTTCCTGGCCCCAGTGGTGGTGATCGTGTTGTGGATCAAACCCATTGCTAGGGATTTCCTGGGGAACGCTCCAATGGGGAAGACCTCAGTCACCCTGTAAGTGTGTGTTTGTTTCCTGGACTCCAATATTACAGACCATTTCGCACCCTTGTGCTGATTCCTTCTCAAGGTGTTAACAGATCTTGTGTGTGTGTGTGTGTGTGTGGGATATTCCCAGTATGTCAAGTGCGGTGTTTGACAGTGTTCGTCTGTGGACAGTGGTGGTTCTGTGCTGTCTGAGGCTGGCCCTCACCCGCTACCACATGCAAGCCTACCTCAACCTATCCCAGAAGTGGGTGGACCAGATGAAGAAGGAGGCGGGGCGCATTGCCGCCATCGACATCCAGAGGAAGGTCCGACAACACATCTAAATGGCAACGTTTTCATGTGAAAGCAATTCTTTTGAGTTGTTTGGAGAACCAGATGAGACCTTAAACCCATGAGTCTTTTGACGTTGTTGTCCTTCCAGGTGACCCGTGTGTTCTGCTACCTGACCATAGTCACCCTGCAGTACATGGTCCCTGTTCTACTCATCCTCTTCTCTACTCTGGCTCTGAAGGCCCTTGGTAAGACATGTACAGTACCTAACATGGCAACAACTAGCTTTGAGGGGGGAAAAAATGATTCCTCGCTTTTTCTTATATTCTAATAATACTTTATTTATACACACTGCATATTTATTGATATATTGGATTCTTCACATATCTCACTATAATATATCTACTGCTGTGCATGTCATTCTTAGCTGTTGTGTAAATTCCGCTGATGTACATTTGCATAGATTGCATTTTGATACTGCTTCAGTGCTATTTGGTTTGTTAATTGGATTCATCCTGCCGTTCTTGATTTCTTGCCTTTTTTGTTGTATTTTTCTTTACATGTTAGCTGTTTGACATTTGACTGCGTTGCTAGGAGCTAGTAGCATAATAATTTTGGTACACTGCTATAACAGCTGCTAAACTGTACGCGAACCACAAATTCTCATCTGATTTTTAGTGAGGCCTTAGGTGGCCCTACGTAAATGCTGAGAATCTGCTTTCTATAATTTAACAATATGGAGTTATGATAATATACCAACAGTTTCATCACAATGCTTGATCCATGGAAATGTAATGTATTTCAGTTGTGCCTTTCAAATGTCTCGTTGTAACACCCATTTGTTCCTACTGACTTTTCTGTATCTCAGGTGACTTCTCATGGAGTGGCGCAGAGCAGGCTCCGGGGGTGACCCCTGCCCTGGTAATGCCCACGGTCTCTCCCGTCCTGCCAGGGCTGGAGGAGGACGAAGAGGGGGTGGAGGACATGGAGGAGGACATCCAGGCCACGGTGGCCCGTCTAACCGAGGGCTTCTCGGCCCTGCGCTCCGTCCTCACCCCCCTCTTCTTCAGAGGCCTCTTTGCCTTCCTCACCTGGTGGGTGGCCGCCTGCCAAGTCATCAGCAGCCTGTTTGGCATTTACTTCCACCAGTACCTCATGCAGAACTGAAGAGGACTACACTACCCTTAATCTCTAGCTAACACCGTGCCAGTGTTCCAGGCAGGTCAAACTCAATACAACAAATGGACAGGATGTGTGTGCTCCTGTCTGTTACTGTAACAAAGGTGTCACCGATATCAAAAGGGATGTGATGGTTTCTGACATGCTGACACCTTACTACTACTACTACCTTGTTGTCTTGTGGGCCCAGTCAGACCCTTAGACCTTGACCAGGACTATGATGAAATGCTGTATAATGTGGACTGGATTCTGTCCAACTGCGATGTATCACATTTCTCTGTTTTAACAAATGCATTTGAAGCCAGTGTTACTTTTTTATTTTATCATATAGGATCAGGAAATGTTGCAAATGAGTTGTTTCTAGTAGGAAAAGCTACCACTACTTCCAGCCTAGTTTGCTAATAGAGGCTGATTTCAGAAGTGCTTGATGCTTTATTTATTTTCGTCCTTTAGTTCTGTTGTACCGTACTGATTGTAATGAACCCGTGGAGTTCAGTCTATTCAGCAGTCATCACCACTCGACCGTCCATTGTCCTTAATCATTAATTACCCACCTTTTAAAACAAAGCACTGAGGATATTTTACTGTGTTTTAATGGAGGTATTCAGTGAAGAATTCTAAGTGCCTGGAAACTCAGGGATTTTGAGTCAATGATAAGATATCTCTTTTTTTCTGCAAAATAGTAGACGGGTGATAACAGCTATCTATCTGTATCATTCAATAACACTCCAGCCCAGCCTGGATTTGGCAAATCTTACCTGTATTAGCAACCATCTTTCAGTCCCAACAAAGTTTGTCAGTTGAATTTGTTTGAACAAAGTATTTCCTGCGTTTTGTTTTGCTGCCAAACAATCATTTACACTTAAAGCGTCAATCAGCAGTTGAAACAATAACGAAGCGCCTTCCCCGCCCCTGTTTCGGTAAAAGCTGAGGGATGGGGAGGGAAAATGTATCCACTCTTGAATGTATAGACAGAGCTATGGATGCAAGGACTGACCATCCATGATATCAAAATGATAGTTTTAACCGTGTTTTGAGGCTATATAGTTTTCTATATACTTTGTTTACAAACATTGGAGTAAAACGAGCTTATTTTGGTTCTGTTGGGGTAGAACAGTTGAACTGAGCTCATGAGGCATTAAGTTATATTCTTCAAGAATCAATGGGTAACAATTTATAAGTGAAACATTTTATGTAGCAACTGCAGATTGCCCCTTTTTAGGATGATGTAGGCTTAGAACAAATCTTGCCTAAAACTTAAACCTAGGTCTGAAATGTGTTGCAGATTATGTCGTGTCAACGGTTTAAAAAACAATGAATTTACTTATTTATACTCTATTGCCACTGATCATGTTGGAAAGGTACAGGTGTCATGCTGTTGGACTTTTGGGTCGTTTTGTTTTTGGAAAGTGTGATTTCTGTGTTTAAAAAAAATATATTAAAAAATCAGATTGTTTGAATGTTTGGTATTCATTTTACGTTGTGTGGTTTGTATGAACATGTTTTTTTCAACAAAAGACTTATGAATGCACGGTTTGAACTTTTAGTTGTATACAAAATGTTTTATTCTGTTGTCTGTGTGGCAAATGTTACTGGCTTATGAAATTATTAAACTCTTGTTTTAAATCTTGTCTTTTTATTATCAGTGATTAATCACACCTTAGCCAATACCACATGTTTTAATTATCCCAGCAAAATGTTTTAATTAAAATTTTAGCTTTTCATTTCTCCCACTGACTTGACTTGTCTTGTATATCATGTAATGTGGGAGAAAAGAAAGGGCTTTTTCAAAGTTAATTCACCATTTGACAAAATACATCATCCATGACAATGGTGTCTAGCTGCTGAATTGACCCTCACCTCTGACCTTAACCTCCAGAGTGGATAATATTTTAATCGTTAATCATTTCACTGCACTTATTCCTCCAATCTAATATATTTGTGTTAAATATATTTCGATTTTTGTGTGCTCAATTTCATTGAGCTTTTTAGCAATGTGATGCAGTATCACAATTTAACATTGTTCCGCCTCAAATTGTATCTTTTTTTCTGGATATCACTCCTACTGTGGAATGATATGGTTAAAAACAGCTGGATATTGTACAGCAAACTTCTGTTAGATATCCCTGGTAATAAGTAACAAAGCCTTCCCTCAGATGTGTCATAGCCAGACTGCGGCCCGCAGGGTGTTATTCAGAGCTGACATGATTTATTGGAGATATTTGACTTCCACATCCAGTCAAAACCCACAAAGATGCCCAATTTAGAGAGGGACGGCCCCTTGTCTGAGCCTTTATGTGCCGGTGAGTTGGGATATGCTTCAATGGAGGAAATCGTGCTCAAACACTGAAAACTTACCAGAGAGGGGAGCAGTTAACACCTTGGAACCATGTGTATTATAGATGGCTGAGTTTCTGATCCTAAATATCTCTTGCAATAACAAAATACTTTGACAGTTTAACAATAGATTTTTATATGATGTGCTGGAAAACTTTGAGTGAAATGTTCAAGAAATATTTCCCCCCTTTTTAATCTTATCATTCATTTGCCTTTGTGATGCTTTTGAAATCATGGAGCCTTTTACAATGATGGCAACACAGCTAATCTGAGTACTTTGACTTCATTGGGAGAATTTTCTCCCTAACATTCACACCAAACCCTCCATTGCCAGATTAAGAAATCATAGGCCCTGGGGCTTTGTTGTTATAGCCCCCCATTCCGAGTAAACCTCATGATCTGTAAACAAATCTGTGCACCAAGATGCAATTTGATGCTGGGGTAAATTTACCGATGAAGAAAAAGCCCCTTTATAATAAAGCCGTAATAATGCTTGCGGCATAGGCTACAGTTGAGCCTATGGCTTCATCTTCATCATTAGGTTAGTCAGTGTGCCAATTGAAATTTGATTTAGTAGCCTATCTAGTAGCCATTGTTATATATATATATACTGTATACTGTATATATTTCCTCCTAATATTGTACAATCTGTGTGTTGCTTCATTGACCTGGCTATTGTTTGTTTGAATTGAAGACCAGATTGAGCTCAGCTTGTCAGTGTCAGAGTAGCCACTCATTTTGGTCATTTGTGTGAAATTAAAAAGATTCAATTAATGTCTTCTGTCATGTAAATGACGTAGAATTGCATGAAATGCATTTTTAAAAAGCTGCTAAAAATGTTCTCCATGTGTGGAAATCCTAAAAACGCATGTACTCAACTGTAGCCTATGCCACATGGCAAATGTTTTTATGGCTTTATTATAAAGGGGCTTTTTGTTAAACAGTAATTTGACCACAAATCGAAAAGAACCCAAAGCCTTGGGGCCTATGATTTCTTAATCTGGCCCTATAGGCTACTCACGGTGATGGCCGATGAACTCGTCGTGGCAATAGCCTTTCTCAACATGAGCTACTTTGAAAAACAATGCTTCTGTTAGCTACAAATTGGAAGTTGTTGAGAAAACATTGTTTCTATTGGTTCTACAGACTTCTCTTTTCAGTGGTAGGCATTTGCTTCCAAACTGTGTGCTTTTCCTAGGATTGTATTTTTAAATCTGCAAAAGGCAACCAACCATAGAAATATAATACATTCAGTGCTGTGAAAAAGTATTTGCCTCTTTCAAAGTTTCTCTATTTTTGCATATTTTTTACACTAAATGTTATCAGATCTTCAACCAAAACCTAATATTAGATAAAGGGAACCTGAGTGAACAAATAACACAACAATTACATACTTTTTTTCATTAACATTATAAACAAAGTTATATGTAACACCCAATGCCCCTGTGTGAAAGAGTAATTGCCCCCTTACACTCAATAACTGGTTGTGCCACATTTAACTGCAATAATTCCTACCAAACACTTTCTGCATTCGTTGATCAGCCTCTCACATCACTGTGGAGGATTTCTGTCCCACTCTTCCATGCAGAACTGCTTTAACTCAGCGATATTTGTGGGTTTTCAAGCATGAACTGCTAATTTCAATCCTGCCACAACAATTGGGATTGGCCTTTCAAAAACGTCAAATTTGTTGCTTTTTAGCCATTTTCATGTAGACTTGATTGTGTGTTTGAGATCATTGTCTTGCTGCATGACCCAGCTGTGCAAGAGTGGGACAAAATTCATCCACAGCAATGTGAGACTGAACAAAAACTACAGGAAGTGTTTGGTTCCAGGAATTGCAGCTAAAGGTGGCACAACCAGTTATTGAGTGTATCCATTTTTTTTTTGTTATTTGTAAACTCAGGTTCCATTGATCTAATATTAGGTTTTCGTTGAAGCTCTGATAACATTCAGTATCAAAAATATGAAAATGGGGCAAATACTTTTCCTTGTGCTTGTGATAAAACTTATTCCACAGTTATTTTTTATGAACTATTGATACTCTGTGGATAAATTATGCTCTCTGGTTTATTTTGAACATCGAGAGATTGTGTGGCAGGGGCTAGGCTCAATTCTTTTTTATCCAACCACAGGACTGTGGTTGGATAAAAAAAAATTGAACCTAGCCCCCCTGACACACACAATTGACCAGTCACATTTATTTATTATGCAGTTTATTATAAAAAAAAATATATATATATTAAAAAATCAGTTACCCAATCAAGGTAGGGCCCCCCAGTTACCCACATGGGCCCCCTACCTTCTCTCCTCCTCCCATCTGATGATTAGCAGTGCAGCAGCAGGCTATTTATTTTGTACTATTTGCTGCCTCTTGGGCCCCCCACGGGCAGGGGCCCAGGGGCTTCAGCCCCAGTAAGCCCCTGCATTAAGCTGGCTCTGATTGTCCCTCCAGGTAAAAGGCAAATGCAAAGTGCTGTATATGGCCAGGCAGGCCCAGGCCTCTACTAGCCTCTGACAGGTCTGGGAGAGTGTCCAGCTTAATGAACTGGAAGGTGACAGGGTTGACATATCTATATAATCACATTAATTATGTGCATGTGTTTGGAGGCCCCATGTCTGCCGTCTGCAGCCGCCAGGGCTGTTGCTATAGGGACCAGGCAGCAACCAGGCAGAGGAGACTTCAGACATCGCCTGCAGACTGGCCCTATCCTCAAGGGAGCTGCCCAGACACGACCCCCGTGACACTCTTTTCATTTGGGGAGCAGAGAGGGTGTGCTGACACAGTGTGGGAACGGGATCATTCTAGCCAATTTCCTCCCAGTCAGTCTAAATGGCAGGGAAATGCTCTATAGGGAGGCATAGAGAAGTGTATTCACTGTATGTGATGTCCAGCTGTGACTGTAAGGCATCGTGTACTGTATGTGATGTCCAGCTGTGACTGTAAGGCATCGTGTACTGTATGTGATGTCCAGCTGTGACTGTAAGGCATCGTGTACTGTATGTGATGTCCAGCTGTGGCTGTAAGGCATCGTGTACTGTATGTGATGTCCAGCTGTGACTGTAAGGCATCGTGTACTGTATGTGATGTCCAGCTGTGACTGTAAGGCATCGTGTACTGTATGTGATGTCCAGCTGTGACTGTAAGGCATCGTGTACTGTATGTGATGTCCAGCTGTGGCTGTAAGGCATCGTGTACTGTATGTGATGTCCAGCTGTGACTGTAAGGCATGTGTACTGTATGTGATGTCAGCTGTGACTGTAAGGCATCGTGTACTGTATGTGATGTCCAGCTGTGACTGTAAGGCATGTGACTGTATGTGATGTCCAGCTGTGACTGTAAGGCATCGTGTACTGTATGTGATGTCCAGCTGTGGCTGTAAGGCATCGTGTACTGTATGTGATGTCCAGCTGTGACTGTAAGGCATCGTGTACTGTATGTGATGTCCAGCTGTGACTGTAAGGCATCGTGTACTGTATGTGATGTCCAGCTGTGACTGTAAGGCATCGTGTACTGTATGTGATGTCCAGCTGTGACTGTAAGGCATCGTGTACTGTATGTGATGTCCAGCTGTGGCTGTAAGGCATCGTGTACTGTATGTGATGTCCAGCTGTGACTGTAAGGCATCGTGTACTGTATGTGATGTCCAGCTGTGACTGTAAGGCATCGTGTACTGTATGTGATGTCCAGCTGTGACTGTAAGGCATCGTGTACTGTATGTGATGTCCAGCTGTGGCTGTAAGGCATCGTGTACTGTATGTGATGTCCAGCTGTGACTGTAAGGCATCGTGTACTGTATGTGATGTCCAGCTGTGACTGTAAGGCATGTGTACTGTATGTGATGTCCAGCTGTGGCTGTAAGGCATCGTGTACTGTATGTGATGTCCAGCTGTGACTGTAAGGCATCGTGTACTGTATGTGATGTCCAGCTGTGACTGTAAGGCATCGTGTACTGTATGTGATGTCCAGCTGTGACTGTAAGGCATCGTGTACTGTATGTGATGTCCAGCTGTGGCTGTAAGGCATTGTGTACTGTATGTGATGTCCAGCTGTGACTGTAAGGCATCGTGTACTGTATGTGATGTCCAGCTGTGACTGTAAGGCATCGTGTACTGTATGTGATGTCCAGCTGTGGCTGTAAGGCATCGTGTACTGTATGTGATGTCCAGCTGTGGCTGTAAGGCATCGTGTACTGTATGCACACTGTCTTTTAATGTTGAAAGCTTTTGGGCTTTTTTAAGTGTTCCTCCATTCTTTTTCTCTCCTCAGCTGGAACCTGGTGGCTTGACAGAGTGGTCTGACATTATAATGAGTGACCAGATGTTTTCAATGGACACATGAAAGATAGATACACGTGGCAAATATCATTGTATCCGTCTTCAGATTAATTTACACCGAAAGGAAATGCTGTGACTGCTAAATCACATTTAAAAATATTTTTAAAATCAGTCAATTAGATTTACAGCCCTAAGGTGGTCGAAATAAGATACAAGTCAAATCATGTTTATTAAAAGACAGCCACATCATTAAAATAAGTATGAAGCCATGGGCTGTTTTGATAAATACAGCCAGCGCTGATACTATTGATGTGCTGCAATAACCTGTGTTTAGAAAATATGTCAAATGAATGTATGCAAAAAAATGATGTTTTTCACGTTCTACATTTATCCACAAGTGAAATATACTGAACAAAAATATAAACGGAACATGCAACAATTGCAAAGATTTTGCTGAGTTACAGTTCATAGAAGCAAATCAGTCAATTCAGTCAAATTCATTAGGTCCTATTCTATGGCTTTTATATGACTAGGAATACAGCTATGCATCTGTTGGTTACAGAGATGAATTAAAAAAGGTAGGGTCATGGATCAGAAAACCAGTCAGTGTCTGGTGGGACCACTATTTCCCTCATGCATCTCCTTTGCATATAGTTGATCAGGCTGTTGATTGTGGAATGTTGTCTCACTCCTCTTCAATGTCTGAAGTTGCTGGGTATTGCCGGGAACTGGAACACGCGGTCGTACGCGTTGATCCAGAGGATCCCAAACATCCTCATCATGTCTGGTGAAAATGCATGCATGGAAGAACTGGGACATTTTCAGCTTCCAGTAATTGTGCACAGACCTTTGCGACATTGGGCCGTGTATTATTATGCTGAAACATGAGGTGATGGCGGCGGATGAATGGCATGACAACGGGCCTCAGGATCTCGTCACATTATCTTTGTGCATTCAAATTGCCATCGATAAAATGCAATTGTGTTCGTTGTCCATAAGTTATGCCTGCCCATACCATAACCCCACTGCCACCATGGGGCACTCTGTTCCCAACGTTGACATCAGCAAACCGCTTGCCCCACGACGTCATACACGCTGCCTGCCATCTGCCCGGTGCAGTTGAAACCGTGAAGAGCACACTTCTCCAGCATGCCAATGGCATTCTAAGGTGAGCATTTGCCCTTTGAAGTCAGTTAAGATGTCGAACTGCAGTCAGGTCAAGACCCTAGTGAGGACGACGAGTATAATCTAAAATGACGTTGGAGGCGGCAGAGAAATTAACATACAATTCTCTGCCAACAGCCCTGCTGGACACTCCTGCAGTCAGCATGCCAATTGCACACTCCCTCAAAACTTGATACATCTGTGGCATTGCGTTCCTATAATGGTCTTTTATTGTCCCCCAGCACAAGGTGCACCTGTGTAATGATCAGCTTCGTGATATGCCACACCTGTCGTATGGATGGTTTACCTTGGCAAAGGAGAAATGCTCACGAACAGGGATGTAAACAAATTTGTGCACAACATTTCAGAGAAATAAGCTTTTTGTGTGTATGAGACATTTCTGGGATCTTTTATTTCAGTTCACGAAACATGGGACGAACACTTTACATGTTGTGTTTATATTTTTGTTCAGTGTAATTTGTGTCAATATGGACACATATATACAAATTAATTTCATGTTGTCAACCATAACTTGAAGTGCTCTATGTGTATGTCTTCAATACACTAATGATGCAGTTTTATCTTAATACCATCACAGTTCACTGCTTGAACCTGTCATTTTTGTCAGATGAATTAACAACCACTAGTAATGGTTGATTCTGTCCTGCATTCTGTCTTGCCTCCAGAGTGATAGTGTGAAATATGTTGCCCTCTTGTGGACAAAATAGTTAACTTCAATGTACACACAAACCCACAATGAGAAACAAAATGGATACAAGGTCATTTTACATTATACATTTTTGCAGACTTTTTAAACACAAAATGGATAAATGAAACAATAACACACCAAAAATCCAGTGCATACATACTACACAAACATCATTAAAAAAAGAATAATCAAAAACACAAACTCACACAAGCAATAAAAAGTGTTTTTTCATAGACAAAAGTTAACTTACGCAGCTTAGGCGTGCAAAATTATTCAGCCCCTTTACTTTCAGTGCAGCAAACTCTCTCCAGAAGTTCAGTGAGGATCTCTGAATGATCCAATGTTGACCTACATGACTAATGATGATAAATACAATCCACCTGTGTGTAATCAAGTCTCCGTATAAATGCACCTGCACTGTGATAGTCTCAGAGGTCCGTTAAAAGCGCAGAGAGCATCATGAAGAACAAGGAACACACCAGGCAGGTCCGAGATACTGTTGTGAAGATGTTTAAAGCCGGATTTGGATACAAAAAGATTTCCCAAGCTTTAAACATCCCAAGGAGCACTGTGCAAGCGATAATATTGAAATGGAAGGAGTATCAGACCACTGCAAATCTACCAAGACCTGGCCGTCCCTCTAAACTTTCAGCTCATACAAGGAGAAGACTGATCAGAGATGCAGCCAAGAGGCCCATGATCACTCTGGATGAACTGCAGAGATCTACAGCTGAGGTGGGAGACTCTGTCCATAGGACAACAATCAGTCGTATATTGCACAAATCTGGCCTTTATGGAAGAGTGGCAAGAAGAAAGCCATTTCTTAAAGATATCCATAAAAAGTGTTGTTTAAAGTTTGCCACAAGCCACCTGGGAGACACACCAAACATGTGGAAGATGGTGCTCTGGTCAGATGAAACCAAAATTGAACTTTTTGGCAACAATGCAAAACGTTATGTTTGGCGTAAAAGCAACACAGCTCATCACCCTGAACACACCATCCCCACTGTCAAACATGGTGGTGGCAGCATCATGGTTTGGGCCTGCTTCTCTTCAGCAGGGACAGGGAAGATGGTTAAAATTGATGGGAAGATGGATGGAGCCAAATACAGGACCATTCTGGAAGAAAACCTGATGGAGTCTGCAAAAGACCTGAGACTGGGACGGAGATTTGTCTTCCAACAAGACAATGATCCAAAACATAAAGCAAAATCTACAATGGAATGGTTCAAAAATAAACATATCCAGGTGTTAGAATGGCCAAGTCAAAGTCCAGACCTGAATCCAATCGAGAATCTGTGGAAAGAACTGAAAACTGCTGTTCACAAATGCTCTCCATCCAACCTCACTGAGCTCGAGCTGTTTTGCAAGGAGGAATGGGAAAACATTTCAGTCTCTCGATGTGCAAAACTGATAGAGACATACCCCAAGCGACTTACAGCTGTAATCGCAGCAAAAGGTGGCGCTACAAAGTATTAACTTAAGGGGGCTGAATAATTTTGCACGCCCAATTTTTCAGTTTTTGATTTGTTAAAAAAGTTTGAAATATCCAATAAATGTCCTTCCACTTCATGATTGCGTCCCACTTGTTGTTGATTCTTCACAAAAAAATACAGTTTTATATCTTTATGTTTGAAGCCTGAAATGTGGCAAAAGGTCGCAAAGTTCAAGGGGGCCGAATACTTTCGCAAGGCACTGTACATATTACCTCTATTACCTCGACACCGGGGTAACTATATTACCTCGACACCGGGGTAACTATATTACCTCGACACCGGGGTAACTCTATTACCTCGACACCGGGGTAACTATATTACCTCGACACCGGGGTAACTCTATTACCTCGACACCGGGGTAACTATATTACCTCGACACCGGGGTAACTATATTACCTCGACACCGGGGTAACTCTATTACCTCGACACCGGGGTAACTCTATTACCTCGACACCGGGGTAACTATATTACCTCGACACCGGGGTAACTATATTACCTCGACACCGGGGTAACTATATTACCTCGACACCGGGGTAACTATATTACCTCGACACCGGGGTAACTCTATTACCTCGACACCGGGGTAACTATATTACCTCGACACCGGGGTAACTATATTACCTCGACACCGGGGTAACCGGTACCCCCTGTATGTAGCTCCACTATTGTTATTTACTGCTGCTCTTTAATTGTTTGTTATTCTTGTCTCTTACTTAAAAAAAAATCTCTTACTTAAAACTGCATTGTTGGTTAAGGGCTTGTAAGGTAAGCATTTCACTGTAAGGTCTACTACACCATTTGATTTGATATAAAACTGCAAATTTTTCCAATACAAAATATGTTGAAAAGCAGGGGACCTGGAGGTCGGTTCCCCAGTGACTCCAAATGCGGTAGTCCAGCCCTGAGCTTTTTCATTGATTTAAACAAAAGAAAAGCTCAACTTTATAAAATGGTTATACTGAATATGGACCTTAATTGTTCACAAGGGGGAATAGATGAAGATGTATAATGATTACTACTGATGGATAATTCTTACATGCCTTTAGATATTTTTAGAAATACATTAGATGCTAAACTTTGGTTTATATTTAATATTCATAATTAAGAAAATAAACACATTCCATATCCTTTGGTCTTAAATTGATGTCATAATTTTTCATGATTAAGGCCAGTGCCCAAAAATAAATAATGAAACTATGCAGGATATAGTGTAAAAACAAACAGCTTTGCTCAGTATTATTAAAAGCAACACTAAACCTTTGTAAAGGAACCAATGATCTAAATCCCTGAGAGACTTAAAAATGCACAGATTTTCAATACAAAAATCCATAAGTGCAGATTACATTTTTGTTTTTCTGTGATCAATTCCTATCCAGACCAACTTCCCACTCACTATCACGAGGCCATGCCCATTGAGACCACGACAGATGAATAGAACCTTGCTGCTCCCTAATTGGTCTCCTGTGAGCTGACCACTTCATTGATTTTGGGCTGAAGGATAAACTAAGCATTAAAGTTATATATATGTACATTAAATGGGGACCTGAATGTGAAGCATTAATCTGAAACACTGTGCTCTAAGCTACGTGGCTAAATGACTGATGCTCTCACCCCTGCCCTGCTCTGTGCTGTAGCCCAAGCAGGAGGAGAGAACCACATAGATGTGTGGTTTGACACCCCTTTGAACCAACACGCAGACAAACCAACCAAACCCAACAACAACACACCCACTGTATTTTCTCCACTGTATCAAAATCAGAGAGGCAGTGCCACATGTTCATTGCCTATAATGGAGAGTCCAGCCCAGCTTTAAGGGGGGTCTTTCTTTCCTCTGGGATGATGTGGACGAGTGAACCCCATCTCCCCATTCACCTCTCTCTGTGTGTTGGAAACCATGTGGCAGGATTTTTGTGTGTGGTAGTCGCTGCCAGCTATCTTTGCCACCCGTCGCTGATTTCTAATTGCCTCAGGGGCAGCCCTCCTTTCTCCTCTGCCCCGTGCTGAGCCGGGTAGGGAACACCTCCTTTGGGGAAATCCTCTCTCTCATTGGCTGGGTAGGGCTCCTGGGGGGTGTGGTGAGCGGAATTGGAGGTGCTCATTGGAGAGTGCTGCCTCAAGTGGCGCACGGGCGGTGAGGTCGGGGAGCAGATGTGCTCCGGGGAGCAGCGCTCCGATTTGATGCTGAGGTTGAGGGAGGGGTGAGGAGGAGGGGTGGGGGTTGAGGACTGAGAAGGAAAAGAGCACCCTCCACTGGACATCCTGGTACACAGCAAGCGGACAGAGAAAAGAGAATAGTATATGCATGCATGATATAGTATGAAATGAATCTTCACTTGCTATTTTTCCTACAGAGGCCACTAGAGGACACACAACACTATCAGGTCCATCACTGTGCGAACACTGAGTAATTGAGTAAGGTGTATATGGGGCGGCAGGTAGCCTAGTGGTTAGAGTGTAGAGGTGGCAGGTAGCCTAGTGGTTAGAGCGCTGGGCCAGTAACTGAAAGGTTGCTAGATTGAACCCCCGAGCTGACAAGTTAAAAATCTGTCGTTCTGCCCCTGAACAAGGCAGTTAACCCACTGTTCCTAGGCCATCATTGAAAATAAGAATTTGTTCTTAACTGACTTGCCTCGTTAAATAAAATATCAGTGGTCTTACGCTGGGCTGAGGTGAGGTACATGCTGCTCCTGTGGTTGTGCTGTCTGCCATGGGTTCACAGTCCCACGATGTAGACTCACAGCATGGGAGAAACCTGGGTGACTGTAGTCTGGGAGGGAAGAGGAGAATTATTGTATATCACTAACTAAGAAGCAGGTGAAGATTTAAGAGGAGCAGAGCTGCAGCCTTACCAGATGGTCCAGCAGAGGAGAGGCTGTAGCCCCCCAGACCATGAGTCAGCAGACCTGTCTTCCCCATTGCCAGCATGTGGTTCCCTGGGTGCATGCCCGGGTACAGTAGGCCTCTCTGAACATCACATGGAGAGAGATATTTTTTCTTTGTCTTAGCAGGGAGTCCCATTGAGACTAAGGTCTCTTTTACAAGGGAGCCCTGCAAATACACACTTTACAAATACCACATGATACAAATATACAAGATTACCACAAAAAAAAACACACTCAAGAAAAAACAATCACATTTCTCAGCAAAGAGGTCCCCAATTAACAATTTGAACTGCCAAAGAGACTGAAGGGATCTCCAGAGTTAGCCATCCCTGAGACCGGGTATGGTAACTCATACGTCTTAAAGTTAGTAATGATGTTAGGTACGGGGGATGTTTTTGCAAGAGAGCTTTATAAATAAAAAGAGAGCAATAAATCGACCTCCACAACTTCAAAGACGGCCGGCCTACTTTTTGTTAAAGAATGCGTTGATGTGTACTGAACCGGTCTCCCATAATAAAGCACAATGTGCAATGAAAAACTGCATCTAATGGCTTTAATGTAGTGGCAGCTGCATTCATATAGATGATGTCGCCATAGTCTAAAACCGGTGGGAATGTTGACTGAATAATCTGCTTTCTGCTATTTAACGAGATGCATGACCTATATCTATAGAAGAAGCCCATTTTAATTCTCAACTTCTTAACTAACTCCTCAATATGATTTTTAAAAGATAGCTTTTCATCAATCCAATTGCCCAGATATTTATAAGCGTGGACATGGTCAATGTGGGCACCATCCAAAGTAAATATGCCTAATATATTCATGAATTACTTTTAAAAAGCTATCTACAAAACAATACAGGCCATGTGAGTGTGGTTGGTACTCTGATTGTCCTTTCATAATGGCATCGTCATAACCCTGCTCTCCGATTAGTCCTTCATAAGGATATCGTCATAAACCTGCGCTCTGATTGATCCCTTCATAATGAGATCATCATAACCCTGTCCTCTGATTGGTCCTTCATAATTACATTATCATAATGCCATTGTTATGACCCTGCTCTCTGATTGGTCCCTTCATAATGACATTGTAATAACCCTGCTCTCTGATTGCTCCTTCATAATCACCATGAGTGGTAGTGGAACTATGTAGCCTGCAGTACTGCAGTACCTCATGCTAACCTCGCGTTATGACTGACAAGTAGGATTTAAGAGATCCTTACAGAACTGCTAAAGTTGGCGCGTGTGCCACCCATGCCTGGGTGGCTCTCTGTCCGCCGGTTCTCACTGCCCAGATTCAAAGGGGGAGGAGTCTTCATCTCCAAGGCCCGGCTCAGGTTGCCATGGGAGAACATAGAGTTGCCAATACCTGAACAGAGAGAACACAAATAGGAAGTGAGAACAAGATGTTTCACTCACCGACAGAACACTTAATCACTCTCTCTCAATCTCTCTCACTCGCTCTGCCTGTAAAAGTTCATTTTGGATCTCTAATAGACGTCTGCCACTTCAGATTACTTCAGATTACCAAAACGTACAATATTAATGTCAACCTGATAACAAAAAAATGTATTCACACATTAACTTACCGGTAGTAAGCATAATACATATTTTATTTTTATCATACATTTAGCTCTGATCTGTATTGATAAAAAGGGCATATTACAAGCATCGTACAGTAGTGTATAGTCTTTCAAAATGCTGATTTAATTGACTACAAAGCTTGGTTGCGATCACACACCACTGAGTGGCATCTCTACACATGTCTACTAATAACTATATGGTGTGAAGAGTGAGGGGTTCAGCTGAGCAGAGATGACCAGCAGGTGCAACACACTCACTGCTCAGAAACCACAGATCAGCCTCCAGACGCTGTTTCACTTGTGGGGACTGTTTCAGACAACACACACACACACTCACTTCCTGTGTGCACAGCTGGCTGCACAGAACTGAGATGGACTTACACTCATGGACACTCATTCACGCCAGCCATTCTGTAGACAAATCTTGTCAAGAATGGTACCTCTAACACTCTAGGAATGTTTGCAAAGAGGAACTAGGGGGCCAGGTCACCTGAGTGTGGGGACATGAAGGCAGCATGGCAGTGGGGCCCTGCAGGGCTGGCTGAGCCTGGTCTGGGGCCCAGGGGCTTGAAGGCCGGGGGTCTGTGGGAGCTCGGGCTGGGGTTGGAGGAGTTGGGGTATCCATTCTCACAGCCAGTAGACGCCAGGAACTGGGCCTCTGGTGAGTGCAAGGAGGGGGCCTGAGGAGAAATATGAGAGAGTGTCTGTTTGAGTTAAGATTTGAAAGTTAGGTTCATTGCAGCTGCATTGCAGAGCTAAAGTCCTCACTGAGTCACATGAATGGTTTGACTGTTCAATGGAATCATTTTCTCAAATGTAGCCATTATTCACAGAATAAAAGATAGCAATGAAACAACTTCAGTTAATGTACAGCCTTTGGCTCAGACAGCACCTGTCTGATAAGACCCGTGTGAGTACTAACGTAGTAGCGCTGGCGGGCCAGGGAGAGGTCCATGCCCTCGCTGTGTGGGCCATACTTCTCCGCTGCCACCTGCATGGGTTCCTCCGTGTCCAGCAGCTCTGTCCCGTCCAGGCCCAGGCCCTTCCTCCGCAGAGTCTACAGTAGCAGGACAGAGGAAAGAGCAGCACACAGACATTACCTCAAGGATACGACAGCACTATTTATACTATTGATTCTTGGGGATGTCCTAACAATACCGAAGTGGACTGTACCAACGTTGTTATTTCAATGCTTTGTGGGGGAGCCCAAGTAAGCATTTCATAAACGTATGCATTCCAACATCAAAGCACTCTCAACAGTGTGTCTTTATTGGGAATGAATGTAATTGTAACCTTGCATATAGTTATGCAACAGATTACGACACGTACAGGAGAACATGTTGAGTAATGCGTGGAGCTGTATTTATACCTCCAGTATGTCTGTGTTGGTCCTGCTCTCGTGAGGCTCGCTGTACTCTGTGTACTTGAGCAGGACCTTGTCCATGTCAGTGCTGGCGTACTGGAACAGACGGTTGGTGCTGTTGAAGATGATGAGGGCGATCTCACAGTCACACAGTACACTCAGCTCATACGCTTTCTTCATCAGGCCAAACTTACGCTTGGTGAATGTCACCTGGGAACAGAAATATATTGGTACATGTATTATTTGGTCTGTGACTGTTTAACTATACCATGTCAAATGTAGTAATCAATCAAAAGTGATAGAATAATTAAGGAGTTGTACCTGTCGATTCCGCTGGTCTAGGATACGAGAGATTTGTATTTTCTTCCTTCCCATTGTGTTTACGGTCTGCGTGTCTGACAGATGGCTTAACACTGTGAAAATAGATATATATGTATATTTAAAAAAAATCTAAACTCAGTCATTTGAACTCATCCCCTTTTCAGCACAGCATTCAAATGTCATCCTAGTAATGAAAACGTTTAATTACGTTAACTTTATTTCATCAGGATAGCCCATTGAGATACATAGTATTTTGTAGATCTCAAGGCAACATCAACAGCCAAACCTACACACAATCAACACAATCAAACCTAGCTAACTTTCAAAAAGCAAACCATATGGTTGAGACCTCTGGCCACTTCATAAAGGGTTACGGGTACGGCCCATACACAGTGGTGCCACTCAACCTTATCAAAATAAGAGCACCAACCACCGTACAGTATGGGTCTTAACCTTCAGACAATTCTGATGGGAAAATGTCATGTGTTTTGTTTAAGCGACCTAAGTCCCACCCTTCCCCCTTGTCGTGGCAGCCTGTTTATTTATACTCTGATGAGGCGATGGGGGATAAAGTTAGAGCAGTCTGACACCCCTCAGTCTGGGTTAACCTGGGACCAGAGCTAGCAGGGTTACAAATATAAACCAGTCAGCCTGTAAGGTACAACAGGCCCTGGTGAAACCAGCGGAAGTTAAACAGTGTGTTTTCCAGAAGGGAGAGTTCTACACCACCCCCTCTTCTCCCATGTTCAGGTTCAGAAAAAAAGATGGTAGCGACATACGGGCCTGGTCATGTGGATGTAATAACTAAGGGCAGCCCACTGAGTGGTAGGGCTGGAAATAACAGTTGGGATTGAGAAGATTATAGTGAAAATAAGTGAATGTTTGTACATATCACGATCGTCGTAAGAAGCGGACCAAAATGCAGCGTGGTATGTGTTCATGATGATGTTTTAATTAAAGAAAGCACTGAACACTGAATACAAAACAATAAACGAATGTGAAGCTATAATAAGAACTGTGCTGACACTAGCAACTGACATAGACATAGACAATCACCCACAGAATATGGCTGCCTAAATATGGTTCCCAATTAGAGACAACGATAGACAGCTGCCTCTAATTGAGAACCAATCTAGGCAACCATAGACATACAATTTACCTAGAAAGTGTACAGCCCCATAAACATACAAAACCCATAGACAAGACCAAAACACATACATCACCCATGTAACACCCTGACCTAACCAAAATAACAAGGAAAACAAAGAATACTAAGGTCAGGGTGTGACAGTACAGGGCATTCAGAAAGTATTCACACCTCTTGACTTTTTCCACATTTTGTTGTGTTACAAATTGATTTAATTGTAATTTTTGTCAACGATCTACACAAAATACATTACAAAACGTAATGTCGAACTGTAAGATAAATTCTAGCATTTGTAAAAAAAAATATATATATATTTACATACAGTTGAAGTCGGAAGTTTACATACACTCAATTTGTATTTGGTAGCATTGCCTTTAAATTGTTTAACTTGGGTCAAACGTTTTGGGTAGCCTTCCACAAGCTTCCCACAATAAGTTGGGTGAATTATGGTCCATTCCTCCTGACAGAGCTGGTGTAACTGAGTCAGGTTTGTAGGCCTCCTTGCTCGCACATGTTTTTTCAGTTCTGCCCACAAATTTTCTATGGGGTTGAGGTCAGAGCTTTGTGATGGCCACTCCAATACCTTGACTTCGTTGTTCTTAAGCCCCTTTACCACAACTTTGGAAGTATGCTTGGGGTCATTGTCCGTTTGGAAGACCCATTTGCAACCAAGCTTTAACTTCCTGACTGATGTCTTGAGATGTTGCTTCAATATATCCACTTCATTTTCCGTCATTATGATGCCATCTATTTTGTGAAGTGCACCAGTCCCTCCTGCAGCAAAGCACCACCGTGCTTCACGGTTGGGATGGTGTTCTTCGGCTTGCAAGCATCCCCCTTTTTCCTCCAAACATAACGATGGTCATTATGGCCAAACAGTTCTATTTTTGTTTCATCAGACCAGAGGACATTTCTCCAAAATGTACAATCTTTGTCCCCATGTGCAGTTGCAAACCGTAGTCTGACTTTTTTATACGGTTTTGGAGCAGTGACTTCTTCCTTGCTTAGCGGCCTTTCAGGTTATGTTGATATAGGACTCGTTTTATTGTGGATATAAATACTTTTGTACCTGTTTCCTCCAGCATCTTCACAAGGTCCTTTGCTATTGTTCTGGGATTGATTTGCACTTTTCGCACCAAAGTACGTTCATCTCTAGGAGACAGAACGCTTCTCCTTCCTGAGCGGTATGACGGCTGCATGGTCCCATGGTGTTTATACTTGCGTACTATTGTTTGTACAGATGATTGTGGTACCTTCAGGCATTTGGAAATTGCTCCCAAGGATGAACCAGACTTGTGTGGAAGTCTACAATTTTTTTTCTGAGGTCTTGGCTGATTTCTTTTGATTTTCCCATGATGTTAAGCAAAGAGGCACTGAGTTTGAAGGTAGGCCTTGAAATACATGCACAGGTACACCTCCAATTGACTCAAAGTATGTCAATTAGCCTAATCAGAAGCTTCTAAAGCCATGATGTCCTTTTCTGGAATATTCCAAGCTGTTTAAAGGCACAATCAACTTAGTGTATGTAAACTTCTGATCCACTGGAATTGTGATACAGTGAATTATAAGTGAAATAATCTGTCTGTAAACAATTGTTGGAAAAATGACTTAGTAGATGTCCTAACCAACTTGCCAAAACTATAGTTTGTTGACAAGAAATGTGTGGAGTGGTTGAAAAACGAATTTTAATGACTCCAACCTAAGTGTATGTAAACTTCCGACTTCAACTGTATATATATATCTTAGAATCACATTTGGCAGCGATTACAGCTGTGAATCTTTCTGGGTAAGTCTCTAAGACCATTACACACCTGGATTGCACAATATCTGCTATTATTTTTGTAATTCTTCAAGCTATGTCAAGTTGGTCGTTGATCATTGCTAGACAGACATTTTCAAGTCTTGCCATAGATTTTTAAATCAGATTTAAGTCAAAACTCTAACTAGGCCACTCAGGAACATTCAGTGTTGTCTTGGTGAGCAACTCCAGTGTTAATTCGACATTTTGTTTTCGGTTATTGTTCTGCTGAAAGGGGAATTTGTCTCCCAGTGTCTGTTTGAAAGCAGACTGAATCAGGTTTTCCTATTGGATTTTGCCTGTGCTGAGCTCTATTCTGTTTCTTTTTATCCTGAAAAACTCCCTAGTCCTTGTCCGATAACAAGCACCCATAGCATGATGCAGCCACCACCATGCTTGAAAATATGAAGAGTGGTACTCAAAGATGTGTTTTGTTGGATTTGCCCCAAGCATAACACTTTGTATTCAGGACATAAAGATATTTTCTTTGCCACATGTTTTGTAGTTTTACTTTCGTGCCTTATTGCAAACAGGATGCATGCTTTGGAATATTTTGTATTCTGTACAAGCTTCCTTCTTTTCATTTAGGTTAAATCAAATCAATTGAGGTAGTATGTACATGTAGGTAGAGTTAATTAAAGTGACAATGCATAGATGACAAGAGAGTGGCAGTGGTGTGGAGAGGGGAGGTCAGGGGCAATGTGAATAGTTTGGGTAGCCATTTGACTAGATGTTCAGGAGACTTATGGCTTGGGGGTAGAAGCTGTTTAGAAGCCTCTTGGACCTAGACTTGGCACTCCGGTACAGCTTGCCGTGTGGTAGTAGAGAGAACAGTCTATGACTAGGTGGCTGGAGTCCTTGACAATTTTCAGGGCCTTCCTCTGACACCGCCTGGTATAGAGGTCCTGGATGGCAGGAAGCTTGGCCCCCAGTGATGTACTAGGCCATACGCACTACCCTCTGTAGTGCCTTGCTGTCGGAGGCCGAGGAGTTGCCATATCAGGCAGTGATGCACTTGATAGTGCAGCTGTAGAACCTTTTGAGGATCTGAGGACCCATGCCAAATCTTTTCAGTCTCCTGAGGGGGAAAAGGTTTGTTGTGCCTGCTTCACGACTGTCATGGTTTGCTTGGACCATGTTAGTTTGTTGGTGATGTGAACACCAAGGAACTTGAAGCTCTCAACCTGCTCCACTGCAGCCCCGTCGATGAGAATGGGGGCGTGCTTGGTCCTCTATTTCCTGTAGTCCACAATCATCTCCTTTGTCTTGATCACGTTGAGGGAGAGGTTGTTGTCCTGGCACCACACGGCCAGGTCTCTGACCTCCTCCCTATAGGCTGCCTCGTTGTTGTCGGTGATCAGGCCTACCTACCACTGTTGTATCATCGGCAAATTTAATGAGGTCGTTGGAGTCGTGCCTGGCCATGCAGTCATGAGTGAACAGGGAGAACAGGAGGGGGCTGAGCACACACCCTTGAGGTGCCCCTGTGTTGAGGATCAACGTGGCGGATGTGTTGTTACCTACCCTGACCAACTGGGGGGCGGCCCGCCAGGAAGTCCAGGATCCAGTTGCAGAGGGAGGTGTTTAGTCCCAGGGTCCTTAGCTTTATGATGGGCACTATGGTGTTGTAACTACAATTGTGAAGTAACTACAATGTTATTGATCCATCCTCAGTTTTCTCCTATCACAGCCATTAAACTCTGTAACTATTTCAAAATCACCATTGGCCTGTATATAATTGCGTTGTAAACACAGCAATATATAAGATCAGGAACGTCACATTTATAAATGACATTGAGCATAACAATGGTATCCACAATATATCATAAAAAAACTTTGAACATCAGATAAGTACACTGTCGAGATTAGAAAGTTACGTCTAGTACAACTCTCTGCGTCCCTGTCCTCAGCTGGCAGTAACTGACTGTACTGTACTGTCTCTACGGATGCAAAGCCCAGAGGAGTTTCCCTTCTCATGTTGGACACGTATGGCATCTATATTTAGAAGCCACATCCAAATGGTGAGTGAGCGGATATGGTGCCGGTGTTCCCACGACCCCCAGAGTGCCCGCTGCCCCCTTGCCCACGCTTGGCACACAGGCATTCAGGGCATTTCTGAGGAATCCACCTCTGTGCCCCCCGTCATTACCTTATAAAGTATCCACTGGAGTCAGCCTCTAAGACAAGACACTTACACCTCAAACTGTAAAATAGAACAGAATCAATCAATGTGTGGAAAAATATCCATCGTTGGTACTCCATTTTCGATTACTGAAACTTCTCTGAATAATACCACTTTATTAAGACTGACAGAATTAGAAAGTAGACAAGTCTCCTAAATCTTTAGTACAGCAAACTAGTAACAGATACTGGGGCAAAATAGTTGTAACTGCTCAGCTATTGGATTGCACAAACAAGAGGTCCACCAAGAACACACCAAATGACTGCACCAATTAGGATTGCACCATCTTGCATTGTACTGAATAAAAAAAGACAATAGTTTTCTGCAACTGAGAGGAGAACTCTACATGACTAGCATGTACAGTTCTGCAGAAGAGATCATCTCGCCTCTGATGTAAATGAAGACAGTAGAGGGAAGTGGAAGATCTGAGCTACAGAGAGGCCAGAGAGATCTTTATCACATTGGGGTTTACAGAAAGTTCCTTTCTCTCAGAATTACACACCACACATCCGGGCAAATATAGCATTTATCTTCCCTTCTGAATACCATGGTCTCTTGAGTGGCAAAAAGTAATTGGATTCCATCCTATAGTGTGTGAACAATATCATTGGAAATTAAAACCGTAACATTTGCTCTACCCCCCAAGGCAGCCAAATGTACATTCTCAACAACACTCCAATGGTTTTTAAAGAGAGTGAAACTCAGGTACATTTCTCTCTAACTTGACTTTTATGCTGGGGGTTTGAGAAACCCTCAAAACAACGGTGAGGGCCAAGTCCTCACTGTTGTTTTGAGGGTTTCTCAAACCCCCAGCGTCGAAGCCAGTAAACCTGTACACGCATCATGTCAGCTAATTCTGGATAACGTAGTCCGTATGACAACCGCCACTTGAGGTCTCAAATAGGCTCATAAAAGTCAAGTTAGAGAGAAATGTACCTGAGTTTCACTCTCTTTAAAAACCATTGGAGTGTTGTTGAGAATGTACATTTGGCTGCCTTGGGGGGTAGAGCAAATGTTACGGTTTTAATTTCCAATGATCTTGTTCACACACTATAGGATGGAATCCAATTACTTTTTGCCACTCAAGAGACCATGGTATTCAAGACCAGGAAAATGCCTGTGGTAATCTATAGATGATATACTGTATACAGTAAGTGGAATAGAAAATAACATTTTGTGTCCTGTAATACTGCAATAATTGCACTCACACACAGTTGCCCCAGGGTCTCGAGCTCCTAGGGACAGAGTGCAGCTTCCTCTGACACCTTCCCAGAGGCCAGACAGTGGAAACGAGACCATACACACTAACAGAGCAGGCCTCTAGCACAGTCAGGCCCTCTCTCCCAAAGACACCCTGGCTGTCCCCAGAGAAATTGCTGAGTGTCTCACTGGGACACCACAGGGTGAAGAACACCGACAACAAACAGTTTTGTCATTACCAGTCAACACTGTAGCACTACTTCAATATGAGTGAGTGGAGGACTTGATACAGGGGTGTGGTACTTCTCACTAACACACTGGCTTTAATTATAGCAATACCGGTGAACGTTAAATGGGAACTTACTCATGAACACGGATCATTGCTGTATATGTTCATGACAATAACAACTGTGTCATTCCACATTCCATTAAATACATGAAATGGAAACTTGCTAATGTTCACCCCTTGCAGAAGGAGAAAGCATACATTTCCCCTTTAAGGCCAATAACAGTGAACAGAGAACCATACTCTTAGATGAACGCTACCATACAATATTAGCTGGGAAAATGCATAAAAGCAGAGTGTTTTCAGTATTAGTTGTTGATGCTCCAGTCATTTCAGTTCAATGGCAAGATGAGAAACCAGGCCCAAAATAGAAAGCAGGAATCATATTTGCATAACCCAATACATAAAGCCCCCGCAAACCTTGACATAAAATGCAAATTATTATAAAAAAGTTAACACTTCATTCATCGCTGAATTTATCACAGATTAAGGTTTGTGTGAAATCTTCTAAAAGCAATGCAGTGGGCCAATGCAGTATCAATTTGCAAGACTAATTTATGGTTAAGAAATCTATATTTCACCCCATGTTTATTTAAAACTCAAATGTGACACAGCATGGTCAGACAGTTTATGCGCTTTGTTATTTGCAACGACTCCCTGGCTGGACATTTGCAAAGCAGAGGTGAGGAAATATCTGGCTAATTTTAACAGGAGATAATTAAATTGCCTGTATATTTTGGATTGAGTCAGAATAGACACACACTATGGACAGGACACCTGATCTTTCTGGAAGAGCTTTGGGATTTTTGTGAACCACAGAGACATGTCAAGACCATAGTGTCGTGTCTCAGCTTAGAGACAGAGACAGAGAGAGACAGAGACAGAGAGAGACAGAGAGAGAGAGAGACACAGAGAGAGAGAGAGACAGAGACAGAGACAGAGAGAGACAGAGATGTAGTCATGACTGCACCAGGGGCAACAGGTTCAATACTGAGTGCCCAAGTTTAGTGGTTTTATTAAAAAACCAAAAGGTCAAAGATGCTCTCTTTCAGAAACAAACATATTGCTGTCCATGGAAAAGCAACTAGAGAACAAGAATAACAAACACAGATGTTGTCAAGTCATGCAAAATATTCAACCTTTCAGTTCACGATTAACAAATATTTGTTGTAAGCATTGGAAATACTGTATTTCAGTGTTTTACTGGAAACTGTGGTAAATATACTACTTTGAAAATATATTTTTTTATGTATCCTAACCATATAATTTGTGCCTTTCTGTTGATGCTTGCACATTTTCTGGTGGCTATGCTTTGCTCCAAGTTAAGATTTTTGCAGAGCTGAATGAAAGGATAATAATGTAAGCAAGAAATAAAATGCATTTAAAACAGCCGCTGGACCAGATTCCACTTTACATATTTGCTCCACGGCAAATCTTTCCTTCATGATAGAAAATCCTGCGTCCCTATTGTGATAGTATAATGTACACCCTCTAAGCCACTGGCATCATCTAAAATTAATTTAGTCCATACAAATAGTGTTTCAATGTTCTCTAGCGTTTACAAAATTCTCCATAAAAATATGCATCATTTAAAAAGGAATTGTACATGCAATGGGAATGAACTACTGTACCTGTATATAGGCCTGAAGGACACACACAATACACCCCCCAAATGTACATTATTTATGCACCGTATAAAGGCTATACAGTGCCTATCATAAGTATTCACCCCCTTGGATTTCTTCAAATGTTGGTGCGTAAGAAATTGGGTTTTAAATTAATTTCATTGTGATTTTTACTTGTCATTTATCTACACAAAATATTCCATAATGTCAAAGAGAAGATATATATATTTAAAAATAATACATTTAAAAAAACTAGAATCTCTTGGTTATATAACTATTCACCCTCTTTGTTATGGCAAGCCTAAATAAGTTCCTGGGTAAAGATTTGCTAAACAAATCACATAATAAGTGTGTCTCTGTGTTCAATAATAGAGGTTAACAAGATTGTTTTATGACTACCCTATCTCTGAGCCCCACACACACAATTATATGTAAGGTCCCTCAGTCCAGTAGTACATTTCTTGCACAGATTCAATCACAAAACCAGGGAGCTTGTCAATGTCTTGAAAAGAAGGGCACCAATTGGTAGACACAACACATTTGGAATGTATTCAGACCCCTTCCTTTTTTCCACATTTTCTTACGTTATAGCCTTATTCTAAGAACGATTCATTTAATATTTTTCCTCATCAATCTACACAATACACCATAATGACGAATCAAAATCTGTACATTTTTTATTGCTAATATATATATACAGTGCCTTGCGAAAGTATTCGGCCCCCTTGAACTTTACGACCTTTTGCCACATTTCAGGCTTCAAACATAAAGATATAAAACTGTATTTTTTTGTGAAGAATCAACAACAAGTGGGACACAATCATGAAGTGGAACGACATTTATTGGATATTTCAAATATTATTATATTTTGGGAGAGAAGGGCCTTGGTCAGGGAGGTGACCAATAACCTGATGGTCATTCTGAGGGAGCTCCAGAGATCCTCTGTGGAGATGGGAGAACCTTCCAGAAGGACATCCATTTCTGCAGCACTCCACCAATCAGGTCTTTATGATAGAGTGGCCAGACAGAAGCCACTCGTCAGTAAAAGGCACATGACAGCCCGCTTGGAGTTTGCCCAAAGTCACCTAGAGAACTCTCAGACCATGAGAAACAAGATTCTCTGGTCTGACGAAACCAAGATTGAACTATTTGGCCTGAATGTCAAGCGTCACATCTGGATGAAACCTGGCACCATCCTTAAGGTGAAGCACGGTGGTGGCAGAATCATGCTGTGGGGATGTTTTTCAGCGGCAGGGACTGGGAGACTAGTCAGGATTGAGGGAAAGATGAACTGAGCAAAGTACAGAGAGATCCTTGATGAAAACCTGCTCCAGAGTACTCAGGACCTCAGACTGAGGTGAAGGTTCACCTTCCAACAGGACAACGACCCTAAGCACACAGCCAAGATGTCACGACTTCCGCCGAGGTTGGTTCCCCTGCCTGTTCAGGCGGTGCTCGGCGGTCGTCGTCACCGGCCTACTAGCCGCCACCGATCCCTTTTCCATTTTCTGTTTGTTTTGTCTTATTAGTTGCACCTGTATCTAATTGTGTTTGCCTGATGGGCTTCCTTCTTTAAGGCTAGTAAACCCACTTTGTTTTGTGCAGGATTGTTCTTGTGTTACGTGTTGTGTTCTTGGGTGTGTTCGTGCTCCGGACCTGGTACCCTGTGTTTTGGGTTGGTCCATATTTTTCGCGCCCTGTGTTTTGGGCATTGCTTTTGGTGCCATATTAAAGTGCACTTCTCCCTTTGGAACTCTCTGCGCCTGATTCTTACCTCACACACCTAGTCCCGTGTGACACAAGACAATGCAGGAGTGGCTTCGGGACAAGTCTCTGAATGTCCTTGAGTGGCCCAGCCAGAACCTGGACTTGAACCCGATCGAACATCTCTGGAGAGACCTGAAAATAGCTGTGCAGCAATGCTCCTTATCCAACCTGACATAGTTTGAGAGGATCTGCAGAGCAGAATGGGAGAAACTCCCCAAATACAGGTGTCCCATGCTTGTAGCGTCATACCCAAGAAGACTCAAGGCTGTAATCGCTGCCAAAGGTGCTTCACAAAGTACTGAGTAAAAGGTCTGAATACTTATGTAAATATTATATTTCAGTTTTTAATTTGTAATATATTTGCAAAAATGTCAAAACCAGTTTTTGCTTTGTCATTATGGAGTATTGTTTGTAGATTGACCAGGATTTTTGAATTTTTATTTTAGAACAAGGCTGTAACGTAATAAAATGTAGGAAAAGTCAAGAGGTCTGAATACTATCAGAATGCACTGTAGGTCTTTTTTTTTTTTAAAGCAGACACTGAATATCCCTTTGAGCATGGTGAAGAAATTAACTAGGCTTTGGATGGTGAATCAATAGACCCAGACACCACAAAGATATAAATGTCCTTCCTAACTGAGTTGCCAGAGAAGAATGGTGATTTTAAAACAGTTATGAGGTTTTATTGCTGTGATAGGAGAGAACTGAGGATGGTTCTACAATACTAACATAAATGACAGAGTGAAAAGAAGGGAGCCTGTACAGAATAAAAAATATTCCAAAACATGCATCCTGTTTGCAACAAGGCAGTAAAGTAATACTCCAAAAAGGTGGCAAATAAATCTACTTTTTGTCCTGAATAAAAATGGTTATGTTTGGGGCAAATCCAACACAACACAACACTGAGTACCACTCTTTATATTTTTCAGCATGGTGGTGGCTGCATCAATATGGGTATGCTTGTCATCGGCAAGGAATGGTGAGCTTTTCAGGATAAAAACAAACGTAATGGAGCTAAGCACAGGCAAAATCCTAGAGGAAAACCTGATTCAGTCTGTTTTCCACCAGACTCCGGGAGGGAGACCAATCTTTCAACAAGACAATAACCTAAAACACAAGGCCAAAGGTACACTGGAGTTGCTTACCAAGAAGGCAGTGAATGTTCCTGAGTGGCCTACTTACAGTCTGCTTGAAAATATATGGCAAGACTTGAAAATGTCTGTCTAGCAATGATCAACAACCAACTTGACAGAGCTTGAAGAATTTTGAAAATAATAATGGGCAAATATTGCACAGTCTAGATGTGCAAACTCTTAGAGACTTGCTCAAAAAGACTCACAGCTGTAATCACTGCCAAATGGTGATTCTAACATGACTCCGGGGGGTGAATACTTGTCTAATCAAGATATATTAGTGTTTTCTTTTTTATAACATTTACATGTTTTATTTTATTTCATTAATTCCACGTTGGCATTACATAATAGTATGTGTACACTGTTGACAGAAATGACAATGAAACACATTTTAATCCCACATTGTAACACAATGAACTGTGAAGAACTCCAAGGGGGGTGAATACTTATGATAGGCACAGTATGTGTCAGTCATTACTATGATGTGTAGATGCAAAAATGACTTGAAAGTGTTGTGTCTTGATAGGTACACGTGTGGCATTATTGTTCCACTACTGTAAATGTGTAAGAATCTCGCCATCCATTTCCTTTCATCTTCAATTGTGACACAAATATGATCTGACTTAGGGATGACTCATAGTGGGATAGAGCCAAAGAATGCAAATGTATTATTTGTCATGCAAGGGTTAGGCTTACTTTCCCCACTACTTTCTCTATTGGATGAAATCTCACGTTTCATCTGCCTGAACAATACAACTAACTTCTTGCTAACATTAGAAACATATTTGATTGATCCTATCTCTTTTGACCAAGAGGAACCCATCAATAAAAACAGGCCTCCCGATGATTGGCCCTTTGAATGTAGCCTATCAAGTGGAATACTGTGTCAAATATAGCATAACCAGGCACATGGCAGTCTTTAGTAAATTATACAACTGGGCAACAGCACTATAAATACAGCTGTGAGGCCTGCATGTGTCGTTGTTAATAATACATAAGACTCCCAAATAATTACTGCATTTCTGATGCAAAAATACTCGGTTAATAATCGTATTTATGTCCCAGAGTTACGCATTCCTAAGTATCTACTATAAATGAGTTAAACAGTAATAGCATGTTACTAGCCTATGCCATCATTTACAGTTTTCTCAGAATAGCACAGATCATTTTAAGGAAACTCTGAGTGGAGGCTAAATGTATATTGTTTTGAAAAGAAGAAAACAATGACCGCTCCCAGCTCACCTGTTCTTTGATATATCTCCGGTATCACGTTCTGCCCTGTTCTTAACTGTAGGTTACTCTGTGTTTGAGCCGGTATTGACGGATAAATATGACAGCAGTGTCTATTCTACAATTTTTTTGAATGTCTTAAAAAAATTCAAGAACTATTCGTTGTCGTTGAAGTGAATACGCGGTGCCGTGGCTAGAAATGTCCACCTGATTCTAGATGATAATGATTCAGGAGCGCTCCTTTCAACCGCGCGTACATTTCCAGCAGCAACAGCTGGCTGCAGCCCATTTGTAAATGACCATATACCGCCCTTTCGGCTGTGCCCGTTGGCTCCGCCTCCCTGATGGCAATCATTTCAGTTGACGAGAGACTAGAAGGGCCGTTCAATGAAGGCTGTCACAATTGACTACCCAAATACCAGTGGTGGGAAAAGTACCCAAATGTCATACTTGAGTAAAAGATACCTTCGTAGAAAATGACTCAAGTAAGTTACCCAGTAAAATACTACTTGAGTATAAGTCTAAAAGTATTTGGTTTTAAATATATTTGAATATCAAAAGGAAATCTAATTGCTAAAATATACTTAAGTATCAAAGTAAAACTAAAAGTATAAGTAATTTCAAATTTCTTATATTAAGCAAACCAGATGGCACAATGTTCTTGTTTTTTGAATTTACGGATAGCTAGGGGCAAAATTCCGACATAATTTACAAATTTAGCGAGTCCGCCAGATGAGAGGCAGTAGGGATGACCTGGGATGTTCTCTTGATAAATTGCGAGAAATTTGGACAATTTTCCTGTCTTGCTAAGCATTCAAAATGAAACGAGTATTTTTGGATGTCAGGGAAAATGTATGGAGGAAAACGTACATTATTTTCTTTAGGAATGTAAGTGAAGTAAAAGTAAACGTAGTCAAAAATATAAATAGTACAAGATACCCACAAAAACTACTTAACTCCTTTAAAGTATTTTTTACTTAAGTACTTTACACCACTGCCATTGCATTTCAATGTGCTTCTTAGTTTTTATGTTTTGTTAAATGTGATAGTTTCATTATACACATTACTGTACATGACATGACAATACATTGATATTATGACATTATTAATACATTATTATTATTATTAATAATACATTATGACAAAGTATTAGCAGATTAAAATAGCCAATTATGAAATAATATTTCTATAACCTTATTTTAGGATTTCACTCACGTGTAAAAAGGCTTTATTCCGTTTTTCACTGGCTATTGAAGGACATACCAAACGATGCCATGACATGAAGCCATATCTCTGCCAAATGTTTGGTGATGGAAGGGTGAGCTGCAGTTAGTTTCAGAGTGGGTGGCAAGGAATAAGTTCAACCTAAATATTTCTGAAACTTAAAGCATTGTATTTGGGACAAATCATTCACTAAACCCTAAACCTCAACTAAATATTGCAATAAATAATGTGGAAATTGAGCAAGTGGAGGTGACTAAACTGCTTGGAGTAACCCTGGATTGTAAACTGCCATGGTCAAAACATATTGATACAACAGTAGCTAAAATAAGGAGAAGTCTGTCCATAATAAAGCACTGCTCTACCTTCTTAACAGCACTATCAACAAGGCAGGTCCTACAGGCCCTAGTTTTGTCGCACCTGGACTACTGTTCAGTCATGTAGTCAGGTGCCACAAAAAGTGGCTTACTAAAATTGCAATTGGTTCAGAACAGGGCAGCACGGCTGCCCCTTGGATGTACACAGAACTAATAATACTAATATGCATGTCAATCTCTTCTGGCTCAAGGTGGAGAAGAGATTGACTTCCTCACTACTTGTATTTATGAGAGGTATTGACTTGTTGAATGCACAGAGCTGTGCGTTTTAATTACTGGCGCACAGCTCGGACCCCCATGCATACCCCACAAGACATGCCAAAACAGACTATGGGAGGCACACAGTACTACATAGAGCCATGACTACATGGACCTCTATTCCACATTAAGTAACTAATGCAAGCAGTATAATCAGATTAAAAGAAACAGGTAAAAATACACCTTATGGAACAGCGGGGTCTGTGAAGCAACACAAACATAGATGCAGACACATGCATACACACACATGATAACGTACGCACTATATACACAAGTACACATGGATTTTGTACTGTAGATATGTGGTAGTGGTTCACCTTCCAACAGGACAACAACCCTAAGCACACAGCCAAGACAATGCAGGAGTGGCATCGGGACAAGTCTCTGAATGTCCTTGAGTGGCCCAGCCCGAGCCCGGACTTGAACCTGATCGAACATCTCCGGAGAGACCTGAAAATAGCTGTGCAGCGATGCTCCCCATCCAACCTGATATAGCTTGAGAGGATCTGCAGAGAAGAATGGGAGAAAGTCAGGTGTGCCAAGCTTGTAGTGTCATACCCAAGAAGACTCAAGACTGTAAAGGGTCTGAATACTTATGTAAATATGATATGTCAGTTAAAAAATATATATAATAATAATTATGGGTTATTGTGTGTAGATTGATTAGGATTAAAAAAATAATTACACTACCGTTCAAAAGCTTGGGGTCACTTGGAAATGTCATAATTAGTTTTTTTAAAAGCACATTTTTTGTCCATTAAAATAACATCAAATTTATAAAAAATACAGTGTAGACATTTTTAATGTTGTAAATGACTATTGTAGCTGGAAACAGCAGAATCTTTATGGAATATCTACGTAGGCGTACAGAGTCCAATTATCAGCAACCATCACTACTGTGTTCAAATGGCACGTTGTGTTATTAGCTAATCCAAGTTTATAATTTTAAAAGGCTAATTGATCATTAGAAAACCCTTTTGAAATGATGTTATCACAGCTGAAAACAGTTGTCCTGATTAAAGAAGCAATACAACTTTAGACTAGTTGAGTATCTGGGGCATCAGCATTTGTGGATTACAGGCTCAAAATGGCCAGAAACAAAGACCTTTCTTCTGAAACTCGTCAGTCTATTCTTGTTCTGAGAAATGAAGGCTTTTCCATGCGAGAAATTGCCAAGAAACTGAAGGCCAGCATCCCGGAGTCGCCTCTTTACTGTTGACGTTGAGGCTGGTGTTTTGTCAGTACTGTTTAATGAAGCTGCCAGTTAAGGACTTGTGAGGCATCTGTTTCTCAAACTAGACACACTAATGTACTTGTCCTCTTGCTCAGTTTTGTACCGGAGCCTCCCACTACTCTTTCTATTCTGGTTAGAGCCAGTTTGCGCTGTTCTGTGGGAGTAGTACAGCCATAGTACATAGCGTTGTATGAGATCTTCAGTTATTTTTTTCATTTTTTTCCATTTACAACATTAACAATGTCTACACTGTATTTCTGATCAATTTGATGTTATTTTAACAGACAAAAAATGTGCCTTTCTTTCAAAAACAAGGACATTTCTAAGTGACCCCAAACTTTTGTTCGGTAGTGTAGTCACAGGAATAATGGTGGTCAAAAATGTTAATTTTTTTTAAAATTTCACCTTTATTTAACCAGGTAGGCAAGTTGAGAACAAGTTCTCATTTACAATTGCGATACAGAGTTACACATGGAGTAAAACAAACATACAGTCAATAATACAGTAGAAACAAGTCTATATACGATGTGAGCAAATGAGGTGAGATAAGGGTGGTAAAGGCAAAAAAAGGCCATGGTGGCAAAGTAAATACAATATATCAAGTAAAACACTGGAATGGTATATTTGCAGTGGAAGAATGTGCAAAGTATAAATAAAAATAATGGGGTGCAAAGGAGCAAAATAAATAAATAAATAAAATAAATACAGTAGGGAAAGAGGTAGGGCTAAATTATAGGTGGGCTATGTAGAGGTGCAGTAGTCTGTGAGCTGCTCTGACAGTAGTATATGGGGCTTTGGTGACAAAATGGATGGCACTGTGATAGACTGCATCCAATTAGTTGAGTAGGGTATTGGAGGCTATTTTGTAATAGCCAAGGATTGGTAGGATGGTCAGTTTTACAAGGGTATGTTTGGCAGCATGAGTGAAGGATGCTTTGTTGCAAAATAGGAAGCCAATTCTAGATTTAACTTTGGATTGGAGATGTTTGATGTGGGTCTGGAAGGAGAGTTTACAGTCTAACCAGACACCTAGGTATTTGTAGTTGTCCACGTATTCTAAGTCAGAGTTGTCCAGAGTAGTGATGTTGGACAGGCGGGCAGGTGCAGGCAGCGATCGGTTGAAGAGCATGCATTTAGTTTTACTTGTATTTAAGAGCAATTGGAGGCCACGGAAGGAGAGTTGTATGGCATTGTATGGCATAGAAGCTTGCCTGGAGGGTTGTTAACACAGTGTCCAAAGAAGGGATAGAAGTACACAGAATGGTGTCGTCTGCGTAGAGGTGGATCAGAGACTCACTCCGGCAGCAAGAGCGACATCATTGATGTATACAGAGAAGAGAGTCGGTCCAAGAATTGAACCCTGTGGCACCCCCATAGAGACTGCCAAAGGTCCGGACAACAGACCCTCCGATTTGACACACTATCAGAGAAGTAGTTGGTGAACCAGGCGAAGCAATCATTTGAGAAACCAAGGCTGTCGAGTCTGCCGATGAGGATGTGGTGATTGACAGAGTCGAAAGCCTTGGCCAGATCAATGAATACGGCTGCACAGTAATGTTTCTTATCGATGGCGGTTAAGATATCATTTAGGACCTTGACCGTGGCTGAGGTGCACCCATGACCAGCTCTGAAACCAGATTGCATAGCAGAGAGGGTATGGTGAGATTTGAAATGGTTGGTAATCTGTTTGTTGATTTGGCTTTTGAAGACATTAGAAAGGCAGGGTAGGATAGATATAGGTCTGTAGCAGTTTGGGTCAAGAGTGTCCCCCCCTTTGAAGAGGGGGATGACAGCGGCAGCTTTCCAATCTTTAGGGATCTTGGACAATATGAAAGAGAGGTTGAACAGACTGGTAATAGGGGTTGCAAAAATGGCGGCAGATCATTTTAGAAAGAGAGCTGATTTGTAGGTGTCCAGGTTTTGCAGCTCTTTCAGAACATCTGCTATCTGGATTTGGGTGAAGGAGAAGCTGGGGAGGCTTGGGCAAGTAGCTGCGGGGGGGAGGAGCTGTTGGCCGGGGTTGGGGTAGCCAGGAGGAAAGCATTAACCAGCCGTAGAGAAATGCTTATTGAAATTCTCGATTATCGTAGATTTATCGGTGGTGACAGTGTTACCTAGCCTCAGTGCAGTGGGCAGCTGGGAGGAGGTGCTCTTATTCTCCATGGACTTCACAGTGTCCCAAAACCGACTGACTGCGTGTATTGGTTCCTGACTTCCGTGAAGAGTTGCATAATTTCAGGGACTGTTCGATGCTAGTGCAGTCCGCCATAGGATGTGTTTGTGCTGGTTGAGGGCAGTCAGGTCTGGAGTGAACCAAGGACTATATCTGTTCTTAGTTCTACATTTTTTTAAAGGGGCATGCTTATTTAAAATGGTGATAAAATTACTTTTAAAGAACGACCAGGCATCCTCTACTGACGGGATGAGTTCAATATCCTTCCAGGACACCCGGGCCAGGTCAATTAGAAAGGCCTGTTCGCAGAAGTGTTTTAGGGAGCGTTTGACAATGATGAGGGGTGGTCGTTTGACCGTGGACCCATAGCGAATGCAGGCAATGAGGCAGTGATCGCTGAGATCCTGATTGAAAACAGCAGAGTTGTATTTGGAGGGCAAGTTGGTCAAGATAATATCTATGAGGGTGCCCATGTTTACGGATTTAGAGTTGTACCTGGTGGGTTCCTTCATCATTTGTGTGAGATTGAGGGCATCTAGCTTAGTTTGTGGGACTGCCGTTGGTGTTAAGCATATCCCAGTTTAGCTCACCTAACAGAACAAACTCTGAAGATAGATGGGGGGCAATCGATTCACATACGGTGTCCAGGGTACAGCTGGGAGCTGAGGGAGGTCTATAACAGGCGGCAACAGTGAGAGACTTATTTCTGGAGAGATTCATTTTTAAAATTAGAAGCTCGAACTGTTTGGGCATAGACCTGGAAAGTATGACAGAACTTTGCAGGCTATCTCTGGAGTAGATTGCAACTCCTCCCCCTTTAGCAGGTCTATCTTGATGGAAAATGTTGTAGTTGGGTATGGAAATCTCAGAATTTTTGGTGGCCTTCATAAGCCAGGATTCAGACACAGCAAGGACATCAGGGTTGGCGGAGTGTGCTTATGCAGTGAGTAAAACAAATTTAGGGAGGAGGCTGCTAATGTTAATGCATGAAACCAAGGCTTTTTTGGTTACAGAAGTCAACAAATGAGAGTGCCTGGGGACACGCAGGGCCTGGGTTAACCTCCACATCACCCGAGGAACAGAGGAGGAGTATGATGAGGATACGGCTAAAGGCTATCAAAACTGGTTGTCTAGTGCGTTGGGGACAGAGAATAAAAGGAGCAGATTTCTGGGCGTGGTAGAATAGATTCAGGGCATAATGTAGGGGTATGGTGGGGCGCGGGTACAGTGGAGGTAAGCCCAGGCACCGAGTGATGAGAAGAGAGGTTGCATCTCTGGACGGGCTAGTTATGCTGGGTGAGGTCACCGCATGTGTGGGAGGTGGGACAAAGGAGGTATCTGAGGCATGTTGAGTGGGACTAGGGGGCTCCACAGTAAACTAAAACAATGATAACTATCCTAAACAACAGTGTACAAGGCATAGGGTCACAGGGTCCAGTGAACAGCAATAGATGGAACAGGGAAGCTGCGGGGTAGTCGTTTATATGCTAGCACACGGGAGACACGGCGTTTAACGTTAGCAGGCCGGGGTAAGTAGAATCGTCTGCTTCGACGTCCGGCAAAGGCCGGTTGAGGGCAGAGCGGATGGAGTTACGTCTGCGGACGAGTCGTGGTGGTATGGCGTGGTGCTGTGTCGACAAAGGGTCCGGGCCAGATGGCGAAAGAGGTATTGTAGTTGTAGTAATTTCGTTTGCTACCCGGGAGATGCGCCTGGCTCGCGGCTAACTGGTGCTAGCTTCGGGGCAGGGGCGTTAGCTTCTACACCTGCATTGCTTGCTGTTTGGGGTTTTAGGCTGGGTTTCTGTACAGCACTTTGAGATATCAGCTGATGTACGAAGGGCTATATAAATACATTTGATTTGATTTTGATTTGATTTGCTACGCCATCATGGAAACATCTTGTCCTGTAGGCCATTAATACTCTCATATACAGTTACTCTTCAACTTCATTCCACTTGAAGATGTTCTATTGCAACTTGCCCATCTTTGTGTTAGGTGTGTGAGGTGAACACACACACACACACACACACACACACACACACACACACACACACACACACACACACACACACACACACACAGTAGTTTAATCTACTGTAAAGTGGGCAGCTATTACTGCAGGAGAGGTAGCAGGCCAGAGGAGTGGAATGAAGGGATGAGGGAGTGAAGCGGAGTGGGTAGACACACACACACCCACACACAAGCACACACACATATAAACACACAAACAGAGATCAGACACAAGATAAGCTACATAGTAAGCCTGATCTTGGTCTGTGTTGTTCATAGATATGCTATTTTTGACTATTGCGCTTTCTGTGCTTTTTTCTGAAGAAAACATATGTAAACCACAGAGAATATGTCTATTGATAGCCACTGTCTTGGGTTTTCAAAACAAAATGTTCTTGGTCAGCGATGTTCTAATGAAGGCCTATCATTGGCATGAGTTGGATTGTGCATTAAAATAACCTATTTTCTTTACATGAAAAATAAGCTACTGTAGTAACCCTTTCATTTAGTCTCACAGCACATACTAGGAGCTCCCTATTTGCTCACTTGCTTGTTGACTCACTTACATTGGCTGTGTGTCAGTAGATAGATCATTTAAGGTAAATGATCAATAGTGCGGCCTAAGAATAAAAGGGAATAGTGGTGGATAAAAAGACAAAAAATAGAAATGAAATGATCAAAAGAAAGGAAGGCTACTGAACTTTAAACGATGTGATGATGCATGGGATTTTCTAAAAGTTTTCTATTGATAGGTAACTTTGATTCCTCCTTCGCTTTGTCCAATTCCTATTTTGGGCCATTTCAATAGGTGTGTGAATATACTGGCAATAAGAGGATCCCATAATCCAATAGCTCTGTACTTATTCTGCTGTGTTACAATCTCTAACATTGAATGCATTGAATCTCACTGCCTATACAGGTCCTACTAGCCTTACTTCCATTGGTTCTGCCTGATTTTGTTAGATCTACAATAGTTGTCTTACCATTTGACTGATCTCACGCAGCTAATCAAGGCTTTGGCTCTTCAATAATACAGCCACATCCCTTAAGGCCAAACATAGTACTGTCATAGTTTATTATATACAGTATCCATTTGTCACTTCAAAGATGCCAAAAGATAGTCCACATACTATCTTAATGGATATATTTAGAGGTTATAACTCAATCATTTATATGAGCTACACAATTCTTGACTATTTTTGGGAGGTGGCACATTGCTTTCATTACTCCTAAAAATAATTTAAGGACAAGTGTTATTAACATCGAGCAATCACACAGAGACACTCCTAACACAGGCAGGCACTACGCACACACACGCCACTCAAAGACACACACAAGCACACCAATGTGCGCTCACGCATACACACACACTTGATGATCTTAAAGAAGGCCCTTTATGATGCAAGAGTTAGCAACATCTCAGAGGGCCGCTTCCACCCCTGCTATAGGCTACATCCCTGTGTGCAGCTAGATTCACCCAATTCAGTGGAGAATAAACACAACCATCACCTGTAAATAAAAGTAAAAACCACCTGCTAAGAATCATAGGAGCAGTGTTGACACTCTGTCTAGAGGTTATTCGTTGTGTAGGATATACTGTATGTTAGTCATTTCGATGCCGTAACAAAGTTTACATATCAGTGTTGTGACCGTAGCATGTGTGCCCACAAGCGTTATGAATCACATTAAAAAGAGAGTACATTCTAAGTCAGATGAAGGAGCCCTTTGGAAAGTGTTCACATTTAGACTTCTTTTTTGTTTTCCTGAAACTGCTCACTTCTGCTTTCGACAACATCAGCGGCTGCCATTTTAGTGTGTGTGGTGGGGCTGTTGAATTCAGAAATAGACTCCAATGTCAGTGTGCATGTATGAGAGCAATTCTTTGTTGTGTGCACTTTCATAGCCGCGAGCTTATCTCCATCAGAACAGCATTAAGCCAGACCTTTACCCCAAACCCCCAACCTTTAGATGCTCTACAGTTGTCCTACTGTCTTCGAGATAGAGTCAGACAATCACACGCAGAGAACATTTCTCTTACCCCTCATTGCTAGTGAGACCTGCATCTGTACATTTAAAAAAGTATACCTGAAATAAGCTTTTGTTTGTAGAGATTTTTGGGTGTTGTGGGATTTTACATGTGCTTATAGCCTATGCTTCAGAATCGAACAAATACAACAACAAAGTTTTGTTACATAAAATCAAAAAGGTATTCTATTTGTTTACTATATCAAAAAGACCATCCATAGACACTTCAGAAAATGGAGGTGAATTTAATGACCCAAAGTGGCATAACCATAGTCTATATGGATGATGGACCTAAATAGTAGGCCTCTTTAATGTACAATAATGTTTCATTTCACTCAAAGGTGAAATGGATTAAGGTTCCTATAGGGGCCTAAAAGGAAAGGTGGGCGAGTGCACAGCGCAGTAGCCTCAAACCAACAGCAGTGCGCTGTCTCTGGGTATTTCAGTGGTTTTTTCCAAGGCAACCATTGAAAAGTTAATTGGGGGAGAGTTCAAGGATGAGCGAGAGGCCACTCCATTTCAAATTCTCAGGAACTCTTTGGCTTTTGCCAGAGAGGAAGAGGCGATGCAAGAGGGTTCACTCCTGTAAAAATCCTTCCATGATACAACAACTCCCATCGTTAGGGCGGAGACAAGACCATATTGTCATTATAACTGTGCATACATAGCTAAGTGGTCTCAGAGCCACTCGGTTATGTCCCAATGGTGCACCGGACTATCGCTTCTCATCATCTAGGACGCAGTGGTGTAAAGTACTTAAGTAAAAATACTTTACTATTTATATTTTTGACCATTTTTACTTCACTACATTCCTAAAGAAAAGAATGTACTTTTTACTCCATACATTTTCCCTGACACCCAAAAGTATTCTTTACATTTTATTTGCTTAGCAGCACAGGACAATGGTCCAATTGACGCACTTATCAAGAGAACATCCCGTGTCATTCCCGGCCTCTGATCTGGCGAACTCGCTAAACACACATGATTCGTTTGTAAATTATGTCTGAGTGTTAGCTATCCAAAAATAAAAAAACAAGAACATGGTGCCGTCTGGTTTTCTTAATATAAGGAATTTGAAATTATTTATACTTTTACTTTTGATACTTAAGTATATTTTAGCAATTAGATTTACTTTTGATACTTAAGTATATTTAAAACCAAATACTTTTCTACTTTTACTCATGTGGTATTTTACTGGGTGACTTTCACTTTTACTTGAGTGCTTTTCTATTAAGGTCTATTTCGTTTTAGTCAAGTATGTCAATTGTTTACTTTTTCCACCACTGTTAGAACGCGATAGTTCAGCGTCCCATTTCGAAATACAATAGCCACAAGGCTCTGAGACCACCATCTGTGGGGACGCACAGATGGAATACGCACCTCACCACAATTCCCAACCAATGCGTCTCTGGTACACATTCTCTATTCATTTGAATGTATGGACAGATGGAGAAATTGCTTGAGCTGTGCTGAGAGTTAGAAAAGTAGGCTACGAAAGTCACCGTCCAATATTCTAGAACACTGCCGTGCATACATGTACATGTTTTGGACTTTGATAAACCTTTATGAAGCTCTTGCATGAAACACAAAACAATAACCAATGTAGACACTATTTAGTTCAGCCTGGTCTCAGAGAAAGCATATGATATGTTACTAAAATCTGTGAAACTCTGTTTAGTATGATATGCTACATTAGGCTACGTTATTTAAGACATTTAGTATGAGAAGGGAAAGGTTGCATGTTAAAATCTCATCACGGACAACTTTAGCATTTGACCTAATTAGCAACTTTGCAACGACTTACTACTTTTTAGCTACTCCTTAGCATGTTATCTTAGCATGCAACGACTTAGCATGTTAGCTAACCCTTCCCTGAACAATAAACGTAACCCTTTAATCTAACTCCTAACCTTAACCCCTAGCCTAGCTAACGTTAGCAACAGAAAATTGGAATTCATAACATTTGATATATATTGCAAATTTGTAACATATTGTACGAATTGCAATTAATAAAATATCATATGAATTGTAATTTGTAACATACTGTAACGACCCTGGGTTTATAAGCGCGGAAATCGACTATGCCGCACGAGCATGCTAGAAGGTCAAGGGTTTGAGGCCTGCTCCCTGCCTGTTTCATTACATTGGTGTCAGAAGTGGGATCGGACCTTGCATCCACGACAGTGCGTGTGCTTGGCCGGTGAGTGCGTTCCTGTAAGACGTAGAGTCGCAAGCTAGCGCGAGGACGCGCTCTTTGAAAGGAGGGAGTAGTGTAAGGTAAGCTTTGAAATCGACTCTGCAGCACGAGCATGCTTTTGCGGCACAGTCGATAGCGCAGACAGTCGATAGCGCGGGCTAGAAGGTCGAGGGTTCGAGGCCTGCTCCCTGCCTGTTTCATTACAATACTATGCGTCCTACAATTCATATGACCACTATTACATTGGTAAGCCAATGTAATGTAACCTAATGTAACATATACTAAATGGAGTGGCACAGGTTTTAGTAACATATAATAAGTTTTGCTCTGTGACCAGTTTGCAGCCAGCTGTTAATTGGGATTAATTTCCAGGAGGCTTCTAATTGCATGATTTACAGGTAATGCCTAATTATAGAGGTTAAAGGTATCGCGAACTGATTAATGTATTTTGGTGGATCCTTATTCATTTTCAATAGCATTAAACTGCATCAAATATATAACTGTAGCCTAGACTAACAAATATAAATAAAAATCATAGACCTGGTCACAATCAAATACATTTTTTGGACCAATGTTTTCTTCACATTTCAAATGTATCTGAAGTTTAAATTCAAAGCGCACTACTGCAATTGTTTTAGCATGTTTAACAAATGCATTCATGCGGGGGTAATTCATATTTTGGAAAGGAAAGTGAACAGTTTTCTAAAGTTTGCAAACAGTTTTTCCTCCGGCAGTGGACTGTTTCGGACGAGCATTTAAACGCATTGTTTTGGAGAATCCAATTGAAAAATCCATTGTTGTTTCGAAGTTTTTAATCCGGGGATTTTAAAAACATCACATGCTCGGTCGGGGGATCGGGTGCTTGTGCACAACACGCAAATAACACGCACATTCTTTCAATCCCAGGTTTCTTACTTTTTCCTATTCACAATTGTTTCAACTCTTTACAGATACAGTATATGGCAGATTGAAGAGGTTGCGAAAGATAACGCGTGTACGAGGATAAAGGAGATTCCGACCGGGATAACTTTTTCCAAAGATAGGGGCGCCCATGTCAGTCTGTGATTTATAGCCCAAATATGAGGTACGTTTATAGCCAGCGGTCTTTGATGGTCCTGTCTTCATTAGGGATCCTATCTGGGATTATGTCTCTGCTATCGGTCATTTTGATTTTCCAGATACAATCACAACAGATTGCTGTGAAGGAATCACCCCCCAACATCTCCATCGTGCCAACTAATGTTTGGGCAGTGCTTATGCCTGTGTCTATAGTGCTCTCTGCTCTCTCCCTCACGCTCAATTTGAGCTCTGTCATGGTCTGCCTTCTGCACAGCTACTTTACAACCGAGATATGCAGAGGAGAAGATACAGAAAGGTACACGTTCATCAACATACTTTAAGGATAATGTATTTGTTGTCGGCAAGAATTGTATCACTGATGCACCTGCAGTTTGTTTTGTTGAATAACATGCTTCAATTGTATTAAAGTTGGACATGGACATAAATTAAATTAAGAATATTACATTCTTATAAATTCACCACTTTCCGTGTGTACCAGGTGCAGACAGAGGCTGCTTGACCGACCACTCCTATCTCTGAACTCAGTACAAGTTCGACAAACAATAGCGTTCCCTCGTTGTACACCCAGTGCACAGCCTATGGTCTCAGTGGCCTAGCTCTTTCCCGCGATGGGTTAGAATTGTGTCTGTGCTTTTTATGACTTTCATATAGATCTAGCTTCTGTGCACTCCAGTGCAAGTAATGACAAAGCATTCTATAAACCAACTAATTTTGAGAAGAAAAGTATCTCATGATAGAAAAATAATGGACAGAAGAGAAGGCCTAATTTGAACCTTGAAATCAGTTATTTATTTTGGTGCAAATAAATAATTGTGAACTAATTGAACAATTACCCGTCAACATACGATCATGTCATCATTGTCACTGATTGCATTTTCTTCATTTCCTCCCATAGAGCAGACTGGTTCCTATTCCATAGCCAAACTGTCCGACATGTGGCCATTGGATTATTTTGCCTTGGGGTTTCAGTATACTTAGCAGGTAAGACAGACAATAAATGTAAACAGTAAGGGCCATAATGAACTGTTTGAATAAAATTAGAAGATCCTTACAAATATTTTTTACAAGTGGCACCACAAACTCATTGGCTATATCATGAGTATCAAACTGCAACATATTTGGTAGTATTTTTTGTTGTTGCCGTTGTAAGATTTTATTTGATATTTTATAAACAATACATACACATACAAACAACATCATACAAACATCCCACCTTCCCAGACCCACTAGCACAAACCCCCATCTCCAGCGCCTGCATCACTTTCCGCAACACGGCCTGAAACTGCACCATTTTGTTTCTTGCCCGCACACTTTTGATTATTTAAATAATAAATCATTATATTTTTCTGTTGTGCTAATGATGGTGGATTGATTTCTATGTTTTTAGTACACATTTTTTTCAAAATGAGAAGAGAATCGTCCAACAAATCGGGTATCTCACTACACCCCCACATGCTATGTCTTGAAATATGCAAACAGATGGATTAAAAGTACATTTACATTGTACTACTTCTGACAGCCGCATTTCTAGCCCCGCCCACAACTTCCGGACTTCATAGCGTTCCCAGAAAGCATGAATTATTGATTCATTATTTGTTTTAGACTTAAGACATGACCTTACCTTGTGCTGTAGAATTTGTGAACTTTGTCTCTTGTATAATAAATGCCATACATTAGCTTCCATTTTCGTTAATTGTAATTTCTTTAGTTATGCTCCAACTTTCCCTCCATCTTGTGCCAACATCAGTTCTTAAATCTTGGTTCCAACAGTTTTTTTTAAGAGCTTGTCAGTGGGATATGCTCTCTGCAAGATTTGTATATCTTCCCTATCATATGAACTTCCTTTTCTGACTCAAATAAGATTCCCTCAAGGTTGCTCTGATGTCTAAATTATTTAAAATCAACATATTGTGATATGTAACTTTTAAGTTGCATGTAGTTGAAACTATCTACATTGGTCAGTCCAAAATTACTTTTTAATTCTATCATTGGAAATAAACGTATTTTCTGTTGCCAAGTAATTTATGGTTTCTATGCATTTAGTGTTCCATGTGGGCCAATTTAATCGGTGAATTCTGAAATGCTATCCAAGGATTGCTCCATTGTTTTTAGGGAGTGATATTGGTTCTTGTAGAATCCGTTTCATGTTCTTCAATGTTGTTATAGTGTTCTTAACTATGAAGTTGTTAATGTTCTTTGCTTTATCCTTTGAAAATAGACACGTGAAAACATTCTGGGGATGAGCATGCACATCTTCAATATGTACCCATTGTTACTCTTTAGTGCATTTAATTATGTCGCAAGTAAAAGCCTTGGGTAGAGAGTTGAAACAATTCCAAGTCTGGAATATATATCTGGTAGTATTATGAACACTGTAGTCACCCCACATAGGTCATGTGAAAGCACTTTTCATTTAGCTAAAGCAGATTAATTTATCAGACATTACATCCGTTCAGACCAACTGCTAAACAATAACAGATTGTACCAAATAGAGCTTTGCGTGACCTTAGAAAGGACAAATTCATTCAGATTTCTACAAATATACTCCAGTTAATTTGCAGCAGAGGCAAAGGTCACTGCTTTCAGAGTCCCTTCAACTGATTGATACACAAGGCCCAAAACAATGGCGTGTTTGACAGACGTGCATTACTGGCATGTCTTAAGGCAGGTCCTGGCAAGGCAAAGCTGTTGGCTGTCCAGGTGGGAGGCAGTGCACCGTTGTAATGGAGGGTGGATGACCCCCTGATCCCACAGCTCCCTTTCAGTGGGAGCTGTGCAATTCCATAACGTCATCAGCATATCCCAAAGTTATTCTTCTCTCCTCCCTCCTTTATCACTCCTGGGTCTGTTGTTCTTCAACTGCTGAAAGATGACCAAACATTAGCCAAATAGAGGAAAATACACACAAAAAAACAATACCAATGCACTACAATATTTAGAGTTATTCATCCCTGGGAGAAAAAGGGACCTGAAAAGTGATCATTCTCACAGTGTAATAAACCAGTCTTTCTGTACCTGTCACTCTGCGGCGCTCTCTCTTTATGTCAGTCTCACTCTCTCTCTCTGTCTGTCCCTTTTTCTACTGCAGCTATGTCCATCTACATGCTGCTGGTGTTTGAGGTAGAGACCGGCATCGCCAGCGCATGCGTCCTGGCCTCAGGAATCCTGATTCTGCTGGTGATCGTGATTCACTCACTGGTCAAAGCCGCCCGCACCGCCCAACACTACCATGGTGGGGAGCACACTGACACCGTGTACCAGAACCAGCATGGAGAGTGCACCCCTGCCGTCCGCCACGGCGAGCTCCAAGACGGGGACAAACCCAGGAGGCATCGCAACAACTCCCATCTCCACCGACAGTTGTCCTACCCTCCCTGTACTGACCCAAAGCAGCATCACCAGCATCACTCCCCATCCCACGGCCCACAGAGTCACGACAGTGACAAGGAGGGCTACAGTAGTGGTGGCAGTGGGGGTGGCTCGAGAATGCACAGGACCCTGTCGACAGAGTCGGGGCCGCTGCAGTCTCCATCTAAGCCATGGAATGGCATTAACAATGAGATGAGAAGCGTGCTGGCCCGCAAGTCAGGGGCCTCCAGTAAAGACTCTACTCTAGTGTGAGATGCACTGCACAAGTCATCGCAGTTAGCACAAGACTAGTTCATTCCGCCCATACGATCTACCGTTCTGAAGAATACGGATAGAATATGGATAGAAAATAGCTGAAGCTATATAAAAGCTCTGAGCTATCCCACATTTCAATACAGTGGAATTGTCATTTTAATACACCTTTCTTAACATCCCTATTGACTTTTTACACACTAACCATGTTTGATTCCATCACTATTAAGCCCTCTGTAGAATGTTTACTTACTGGTATTCCACTGGAAAATGTTAGTGACTAACTAGCTACAGCTAATGCTTTTGTTGCGATGTGATTATACGATTTAAAGATTTGCTAATAAATGCTTTCATTTTCAAGTGTTTGGTAAAGACCAAGAATGATCCATGAAATATATCGCCAAAACTGTGTATTGCACAATGCATAGAGAAATTCTGTAGTGTCTAGTCTGCATACTGTAAACAAAACATTTTTAATAACTGTGAATAAACTCATTTTGTCAAATAATTTCAAACCATGAGTATGTTGTTACAAAACACCCTGTCCTAAAAGATCAAGTGGAACAGTTGATGTAAACCAGTAGTCTAATAACACATTCAGGTTCATTCCTTGTGCACTTTTCCAGATTTTCAAGTGAGTGCCTAGAAGTCCTTGTGGCCGAGTTAAAGCTAAGTATAGCTTTGAGTGTGATGCCTGAGGAACTATTAACCTTGGACTGTCTTTCAGAAGTCAGGAGGAAGTGGATGGGGGATGTGGTGGAGTGTCAGGAGGAATGGGAGAGGGGGGGGGTCGCTTCATGTGAGCTGTGTGCATGTGACAATGTGGGGGAATAAGGAAGAAAACGTCAAACTTCGAGAAACATGAAGATTATGGCAAATAATAATGCAAAGAACGGGTGATGAAAGAATGAAAGAAAGGATGATGATTGCAAAGAAAATAACAAAGACAAGAAATGGTGGCCCATGTCTATGAACAGGTTTTCTTGGCTTTCACTCAAAATAAGTTTATCAGCCTCATCAACTCCACCCTTTAGCTTGAACAGGGAAATGTAAAAATAAATAAATATCCTCAGCTGTGGTGAATGGAGGTTTGTGGGCAATCAGACAAATGGAAGATACACAGCATTGTTACTGTGTCCCAGAGTCAAAGTGAGTGGAATTGGTTGTTTACTGCCTCCTACCTGCGCCCCTGGGAGATGCTGATTTGTACGTTCAAACTGATGGCTGAGCCCATCTCCGCTTTTGAAGTGCAGGCTGCTGTTTGTCATGCTTTTCACTGCACTGGAAATGAAAAGATGAATATGTGTTAAATAAATACAAGGGCGATTCCATGCCAGCAAAAAATATTTTGGCAAATTCTTACATAGAAACCTAATTGGAAGGAACAATGTTTGATGTGCTTTTTACATTTTTATCACTAACAACTTGAGAAAATCATGATAAAGTGGCCATTTTAGGTCCTTTTTAGTCTTTCATATGTCACATTAATTTATTCAAGATGATTTATTTACACACTATGAGGTTGGAATAATGCTATGACATTTAGAAAATTATTACAATGCCCTTTTAGTGTAAAAGCTCTTTGAAAAGACCGCCTGAAATTTCAGCCTGTTTTGGTCCATAAGTATTTAACCGGTTGGTTATGGCAATCCTAAATAAGTTCAGGAGTAAACATTTTCTGAAATCACATAAGTTGCATGGACTCACTCTATGTGCAATAACAGTGTTTAATATGATTTTTTAATTACTACCTCATCTCTGTACCCCTCAGTCGAGCAGTGAATTTAAAACACTGATTCAACCAGGGACCAGGGAGGACCAGGGAGGTTTTTCTTATGCCTTGCAAAGATGGGCATCTATTTGTTGATGGGTAAAAATAAAAAAGCAGACATTGAATATCCCTTTGGGCATGGTGAAGTTATTAATTAGACTTTGGATGGTGTATCAATACACCCAGTCACTACAAATATACAGGCATCCTTCCTAACTCAGTTGCCGGAGAGGAAAGAAACCACTGAGGGATTTCAGCATAAGGCCAATGGCCAACACTAACCTAATTTACAAATCAAATCAAATTGTATTTGCCACATGCGCCGAATACAACAGGTGTAGACCTTACAGTGAAATGCTTACTTACCCTTGACCAACAATGCAGTTTAGAAAAATAAGTGTTAAGTAAAAATCAAAAATAACAGATAATTAAAGAGCAGCAGTAAAATAGCGAGGCTATATACAGGGGGTACCGGTGTAGCGTCAATGTGTGGGGACACAGGTTAGTTGAGGTAACCATTTGATAAGCTGTTCAAGTGTCTTATGGCATCGGGGTAGAAGCTGTTAAGAAGCCTCTTGGACCTAGACTTGGCACTCCTGTACCGCTTGACATGCAGTAGCAGAGAGAACAGTCTATGACTAGGGTGGCTGGAGTCTTTGACAACTTATAGGGCCTTCCTCTGCACCACCTGGTATAGACGTCCTGGATGGCAGGAAGCTTGGTCCTAGTGATGTACTGGGCCGTACACACTACCCTCTGTAGTGCCTTGTGGTCGGAGGTCGAGCAGTTGCCATACCAGGCAGTGATGCAACCAGTCAGGATGCTGTCGATGGTACAGCTGTAGAACCTTTTGAGGATCTGAGGACCCATGCCAAATCTTTTCAGTCTCCTGAGGGGGAATAGGCTTTGTCGTGCCCTCTTCACAACTGTCTTGGTGTGTTTATACCATGATAGTTTATTGGTGATGTGGACATCAAGGAACTTGAAGCTCTCAACCTGCTCCACTACATCCCTGTCGTTGAGAATGGGGGCGTGCTCGGTCCTCCTTTCCTGCAGTCCACAATCATCTCCTTTGCCTTGATCATGTTGAGGGAGAGGTTTTTATCCTGGAACCACACGGCCAGGTCTCTGACCTCCTCCCTATAGGCTGTCTCATCGTTGTCGGTGGTCAGGCCTACCACTTTTCTGTCATCGGCAAACTTAATGATGGTGTTGGAGTCGTGCCTGGCCATACAGTCACGAGTGAACAGGGAGTACAGGAGGGGACTGAGCACGCACCCCTGAGGAGCCCCCGTGTTGAGGATCAACAAGGCAGATGTGTGGTTACCTACCCTTACCACCTGGGGGCAGCCCGTCAAGAAGTCCATGATCCAGTTGCAGAGGGAGGTGTTTAGTCCCAGGGTCCTTAGCTTAGTGATGAGCTATGAGGGCACTATGGTGTTGAACGCTGAGCTCTAGTCAATGAATAGCATTCTCAAATAGGTGTTCCTTTTGTTCAGGTGGGAAAGGGCAGTGTGGAGTGCAATAGAGATTGCATTATCTGTGGATCTGTTGGGCGGTATGCAAATTGAAGTGTGTCTGGAGTTTTTGGGATAATGGTGTTGATGTGAGCCATGACCAGCCTTTCAAAGCACGTCATGTCTACAGACGTGAGTGCTACAGGTTGGTAGTCATTTAGGCAGGTTACCTGCTTGAAGCATGTTGGTATTACAGACTCAGTCAGGGACAGTTTGGAAATGTCAGTGAAGACACTTGCCAGTTCGTCAGCACATGCTCGGAGTATATGTCCTGGCGTATTTTTTGCAATATTACAGTGAAAAGAAGGAAGCCTGTACAGAATACAAATATTCCAAAACATGCATCTGGTTTGGAACACAGCGGGCCGAGTGTCTGCGAGTTTTTGCTCCATCCTTGTACTTTATTGATGAATGAAGGTCACTGATTAGTAAGGAACTCCCCTCACCTAGTTGTCTAGGTCTTCATTGAAAGGAAAAAAACATAAACCAGCCCTCCATGGAATGAGTTTGACACCCCTGCACTAAACTAATTTAGCAAAACGTGGCAAAGCAATTACCTTTTTGTTCTGAATACAAAGTGTTATGTATGCAGCAAATCCAATACAACACATTACGGTGTACCACTCTCCATATTTTCAAGCATAATGGTGGCTGCATCATGTTATGGGTATGCTTGCAGTCATTAGGGACTGCAGAGTTTTTCAGGATAAAATAGAACGTACTGGAGCAAAGCACAGGAAACATTTGAGGAAAACCTCATTCAGAGTCTGCTTTCCTCCAGACACGGAAATTAATTAATCTTTCAGCAGGATAATAACCTAAAACACAAGGCCAAATCTGTGACATGGTGAGGTTGGACCCAGGTGCAGAGAAGAGACCAGATGAGGAATCAATGGTTAAGGATAAACATAATAGTTTACTAACATTGCTCGTCCATATATTTCTATTCCTTTACTAGAATTACACTACCATTCAAAAGTTTGGGGTCACTTAGAAATGCCCTTGTTTTTGAGAGAAAAGCAAATTTTTGGTCCATTAAAATAACAACAAATTGATCAGAAATACAGTGTAGACATTGTTAATGTTGTAAATGACTATTGTAGCTGGAAACAGATGATTTTTAATGGATTATCTACATAGGCGTACAGAGGCCCAATATCAGCAACCACCACTACTGTGTTAGCTAATCCAAGTTTATAATTTTAAATAGCTAATTGATCATTAGAAAACCCTTTTGCAATTATCTTGACATATAAAGTGGTTCCTCCTTTAAAAGTTGTGAGTTTACACCGTGGGACTTAGGGGTACCCAGCATCACGGCTTCATTGCTCCAGACCACTGCAAGAGCACTCATTGTGCATTTGGGTCCCAATGTTTTTATTTGACCAGTCATACAAAGTGGTTCCAATGATGAATTTGACGCGAGCCATCCGTCGCTGGTGACATTCTTCAGCAAAAATGGCTGACAAAACATTACAGTGGAAGCAAATATAAGTAATTAGAAAGGTCATAACGGGTCAAGCAAAAAATGTATAATTGAGAGGAATATGTTAGTTAATGTAGAAACAAATGATTGTGCATATTATTTTGCCATAAAGTTAATTTATGAAAATCGCTATTTAGCAATTTAGCTGACTAGCTAACATTAGCCAGCTAGCTAGCTAGTGTTATGACATGAGTATGAAATTGTAATTTGTGTTGTTTTAGGGACTCCTGAGAAAACCAGCAAACCAGGCTGTCGTCTTGTAAAACAGTGGATGTAAAGAATCTAGCTAGCTACATTATTTACTGCAAATTGAATGTACAATAGTGTAAGTTTGCCTTGCTTATATTTTCCATGCAGCTGAAGTAACATAGCTAACTATTTGCTTATTGTGTAGTGGAGGATAAAAATAACTATGCCTATGGATGTGTAGCTAGCTACAGTATGTAGCCGATCTGTGTATGGACCTAAAACATTTGGTATGAATATTAGTTCAGAGCCTATAAACCTCAGCTATCATAGTTGTATCAACTTCAGTCTGAATGGCATTAATGAAGCCTATGGATTGAATAGAATATAACTTTATTGTGCCAAGGATCTAAGTCCAATATACACACGTACTGTAGTTATTACCACGCATGAGATCCACACATTGTAGCATGTACATTGAATATATTCACTGATCATGTACTCTTCCTGGGAAAATAAAGGTGCGGTTCAGGGATAAATCTCTGAGACATTATTTTTCAGTCATATCCAATACCAGGTGAATAAAACGCCATTCTTTGAATGATGCTGTGTCTGCATGTACTGTATGTATTACAATCATAGACTTCAGTGTTTACCACTCCTGCTCCTGGGACATCAATGATTACATGTTGTAACTATGCAATAGACTAGAAACATGATTTAAGTAAAGGATGATTTGTAATTCATATATACAGAAGAAAAAACAGTACTGTCACGCCCTGGTCGAAGTATTTTGTGTTTATCTTTATTTATTTGGTCAGGCCAGGGTGTGGCATGGGTTTTTGTATGTGGTGTGTAATTATGGGGGATTGTAGCTAGTGGGGTGTTCTAGATAAGTCTATGGCTGTCTGAAGTGGTTCTCAATCAGAGGCAGGTGTTTATCGTTGTCTCTGATTGGGAACCATATTTAGGCAGCCATATTCTTTGGTTGTATTGTGGGTGATTGTCCTGAGTGTCTTGATGTCCTTATTCTGTGTTAGTTTGCACCAGTTTAGGCTGTTTCGGTTTTCATTACGTTTATTGTTTTGTTGAGTTTGTGTTTTGATTCGTGTTACGTTTGTTTATTAAAACATGGATCGCAATCTACACGCTGCAGTTTGGTCCGACTCTCCTTCACCAATAGAAAACCGTTACAAGTACACTACACTTCCTATGCATATCTAACTCCCTTCATCTGCATTAATCTGAGGGCACAGGATATGTGTACTATTTCAATGAGATATTTTCAACCAGTGGAGAATGTGAAACGCTTTATTGAAAGTTCATTATCCAGGTGTTAAAAATACATACATTATAAATAAAAGTTCAATCTGTACTTCAATGCACATATGGTGTGCATTATAAAAAGAGAGGTGGGAAGATGTATAGAAGACAGAAAAGGAAAGCGGTAAAACAGGAGCAGGGAAGACAGCATATGATTAATGATTTACAGTGCTACCCTAATATTCTCTCAGTTCATCACAATTACATCGTGTCTCTAGCAGTGTCTCCTAACCAGCCTTGGGCTCCCAGTCGGCTGTAAGGTTATCTTAAGAGCGGGTGAGGTGGCGATGACGGGACTGGCTTCCTCTCTCACATCAAAACATACATGCAGACGATAGACAGAAGGATAGAGAGCATGATTAAGCTTTGTTTTTTAAAATTCTAACACAGTCAGTCATCATAATCAACAGGAGGTGAAATGCAAAACTGACCTTGGATCATTAACTCTGTTATTACTACATCTACCTGTATGTCAATGTAAAGCATCTTTAATAATACTTCCTGTTGACCCGACCAAGTGACCTCTCAACTATGATCATGCTGTGCCCTCTGTGTCAGCCAGTTCAGATGCGAGAGGGGTTCACCGACACAGCTGATATAACCTATATGATTTAGGGAGAAGGGGGATGAAGTGAAGGAGACCAACTGTTATTGCGAAAATAAGGTAGTTAAAGAGACTATTCAACAACTATTCAACTATTCTCACCTGGTGTCCACACTAAGTGGCTACTGAGTACTCATGCTGAAAAACAGACACATGAGGACAAACAACACAAGATAATGTCATTAGACTTTTACATTACCAGATCACAAATGAATACATAAATACCACTTGAAGCTTGATGACGACTTGATCATTGGACCTGATCATCATCATCAGTTGTGTAGTGCTAAGGCAACAACTGGTGAGGTGTCAGGTTCACCTCTGTACTTAAAAGGGTGATAATTCCAACTCTGAAATGCTGCAGAGCTGCTCGCAGACGAGGTAGGAACACATATCCCACACAGAAGAGGTGGAAAGAATTTGACAGGTCAAGGTAGCCTTCTTCCTCCAAACTGTGCAGCAATTTGTAGTACTGACATGTCACAGCACTCCAAACATCTGTCCATAAGCGTTTCACTCTAACAGAGAGAAAGAAAAGGCTTTTGTGGGGTGGGGGGGACCTAATCCCTTTGGTCCTGTGGTCTTCCACCATGAATTTACCTGTTTCATTATTTACGCATTACCAGTTGATGAAAAACAATTCCAATTTCATACATCATTGAAAATTTGTAAGAATAAAAAAGTTCAAATAAACGTATATTTGATGGAGACATACATCTTAGTACCTTATCAATTTATGATTTGTATCAATGTGAACAAGAAAAGCCCACATACACCTAATTAGTATTTGATAGCATTGCCTTTAAAGTGTTTAACTTTGGTCAAACGTTTCATTCAGGTAGCCTTCCACAAGCTTCCCACAATAAGTTGGGTGAATTTTGGCCCATTCCTCCTGACAGAGGTGGTGTAACTGAGTCAGGTTTGTAGGCCTCCTTGCTCGCACACGCTTTTTAAGTTCTGTCCACAAATGTTCTATAGGATTGAGGTCAGGGCTTTGTGATGGCCACTCCAATACCTTGCCTTTGTTGTCCTTAAGCCATTTTGCCACAACTTTGGAAATATGCTTGGGGTCATTGTCCATTTGGAAGACCCATTTGAGGCCAAGCTAAAACTGATGTTTTGAGATGTTGCTTCAATATATCTACATAACTTTCCGTCCTCATGATGCCATCTATTTTGTGAAGTGCACCAGTCCCTCCTGCGGCAAAGCACCCCCACAACATTATTCTGCCACCCCCGTGCTTCACGGTTGGGATGGTGTTCTTCGGCTTGCAAGCTTCCCCCTTTTTCCTCCAAACATAACGATGGTCATTATGGCCAAACAGTTCTATTTTTGTTTCATCAGACCAGAGGACATTTCTCCAAAAAGTACCATCTTTGTCCACATGTGCAGTTGCAAACCGTAGTCTGGCATTTTGATGGCGGTTTTGGAGAAGTGGCTTCTTCCATGTTGAGCGGCCTTTCATGTTATATCGATATAGGACTCGTTTTAGTGTGGATATAGATACTTTTGTACCTGTTTCCTCCAGCATCTTCACAAGGGCCTTTGCTGTTGTTCTGGGATTGATTTGCACTTTTCGCACCAAAGTACGTTCATCTCTAGGAGACAGAACTCATCTCCTTCCTGAGCGGTATGACGGCTGCGTGCTTCCATGGTGTTTATACTTGCATACTATTGTTTGTACATATGAACATGGTACCTTCAGGCATTTGGAAATTGTTCCCAAGGATGAACCAGACTGTGGAGGTCTACAATTTGTGGAGGCGTGGAGGTCTAGGCTGATTTCTTTTTATTTTCCCATGATGTCAAGCAAAGAGGCACTGAGTTTGAAGGTAGGCCTTGAAATACATCCACAGGTACACCTCAAATTGACTCAAATGATGTCAATTAGCCTATCAAAAGCTCCTAAAGCCATTAAGTAATTTTCTGTAAATTTCCAAGCTGTTTAAAGGCACTGTCAACTTAGTGTATGTAAACTTCTGACCCACTGGAATTGTGATACAGTGAATTATAAGTGAAATAATCAGTCTGAAAACAATTGTTGGAAAAATGACATGTGTCATGCAGAAAGTAGATGTCCTAACCGACTTGCCAAAACTATAGTTTGTCAACAAGAAATTTGTGGAGTGGTTGAAAAACGATTTTTTTAATGACTCCAACCTAAGTGTATGTAAATTTCCGACTTCAACTGTATGTAATGAACCAACACTGAATAAGTAGGAGCTAACCTTCGTAGGTGTCCGCTATGGCTTCCTTCATGTCAGAAAGAAAGTATTGGTTGTACCCAAATTGACAATTCCAAAAATGGCCAAAATGGAGCGTGGTTGATAGCGAAATTAAATTGTTTTAAATTAAGTTTTGTTTTCAAATACATTTTTGGGGAATAAAACATTTTGTGCTCTTCTACAAAATATTTGATAGCAAAACATTTTATTTTATTTTGAAGCATCGTTTTTGCTTTCAGATAAAAAAATTTTGATTGAAAAGAAAAAAGTTTTGCTCATCAAAAATACACAAATGTACCTCCATATCATATAAAAATTTGCCTGTGAATAACCAGACCTTCATATAAATTTGCTATGCAGAATTCTTTCCGCACATCCGAAGATGCTGCCATATCCCGCCAGCACGCCCACAAGCGAGCCACTCAGGCCGAGAATGACGCATGGAAGTGGGTGAGGAATGAGATGGGAGTAACAATTTGTTGCAAGTTGAGGAGGGGGCTAATAGCTGAATAGACTATTCAACCTTTACTAAAGAATAGTCTAATAGCCAAGCTAGGTGTGGAAAAAAACCTCCTATCACAGACCAGATTTGCCCTAACGACCAAGGGGGAGTTAGAGCACTGATTATGCTTTTGGGTCCCAATGTGTTACTGTGTCTCGGACAATGAATGGGCAATATAAACCAAATATATTGGTCATACTTAATACTATATGGTCATACTTATAATCGTACACGACTTCAAATGAAACAAGCAGGTAGCAAGTTTCGAACCCTCAACCTCCTTGCCTGAAGTCCAGCTCGCTATCGACTTTGCACCAAAAGCATGCTTAATCCACAGAGTCGATGGAGCACGTCCTCGCGGTAGCTTTCTACTCAATGTAATAAAGTAATGACTTTTCAAATAATACAGCTAGGTTTACCAAAGCTATGTATGGTTAAGACAGGTATCGTTAGCTAACTAGCTACTTAACGATAGCTGTTTAGCTACCGTAGCTAGCTAATGTGCAGCCAGCTAAAGTTACTAGCGAGCTGGCTTGCTAACGTTAGTTAAAGTATTCGCTAATGACCTCTTTTAACATGAAGTTGAATCTCCTGGTCCTCCATCTTATATGCTATACTGTATACAGTACCAGTCAAGTTTGGACACACCTACTCATTCCAGGGTTTTTCTTTATTTTTACTATTTTTCTAATTTGTAGAATAATATTGAAGACATAAAAACTATGAAATAACATATATGGAATCAAATAGTAACCAAAAAATGTGAGATTCTTCAACGTAGCCACCATTTTCCTTGATGACAGCTTTGCACAGTCTTGGTATTCACTCAACCAACTTCAGGTAGTCACCTGAAATGCATTTCAATTAACAGGTGTGCCTTGTGAAAAGTTCATTTGTGGAATTTCTTTCCACAGTTTTGAAAATTAAGCCAAACAGTGAGATAATCAGAATATAGAGCATTTGTTCCATATTTTTTCTTCTGCTGGCCAGAGCTTACTCTATATGGTCATTTTTATTTCGATGTTGATTCAAGTGACCATGGATGGTACAGATGGTGATGAGATACCAGATCTTGCAGCCAGTATACACATGGTCTCAGGTGATGGCCTAGCAGTGGAATCCACTACCTTACATGTCTACCAGGGGAGTCCAGAGTACGGGTTAAATGGTATGACTGTCAGTCCTACAACAACATATGTTGGTTCTAAACGCTCTATAGGATTTCTCATACAGTAATCACACTTGTCAATTTGTCTACAATAAAGGGCTGCACCATTTTCAGTTTGCCTAAATTGTCAAATGATTATAGGCATCATGCAATCTCTGTATTCTCCCCCATTAATAGGCAGCGTGGGAACGAGGTCACAGTCTGACCAGCTACTTCAAATGAAATAAAATCTTATTGGTCACATACACATATTTAGCAGGTGTTATTGCGGGTGTTGCGAAGTGTTCCTAACTCCAACAGTGCAGTAGTATCTAACAATTCTAATTGAGACGGTAAGAACTCAGAAAAAAATAAACAAGCAAAATACCTTAAAACACTGCTGTGTATACACACTCATTCATAATCCAATAGGTAACGCACTGTTACAGGAATGGCCCAAAATGACCCCTCTGTAGTTTTCTGTACTGTAGGCTTACTATATTAGTATATAACTGAGGGAGATTGAAATATTATGCATATTACTTGGTATAATATATGGACAACTAAATGTACATAACACTGACCCTTTATACTGATGTCTCATCTGTTTTGTCCATCCATCAGCTAGCTGCTCAGGGGGAGGTCTCAGGTGGCTACAAACCTGAGCAAAGGTGAAAAATATCCACTGACCAATGGTGCAAAGACTACAATTTGCCTGACTTGTGTAGCATGGTACAACCAGCATGATCACTATGACTTGTGTGCTGTGTCCTGTGTAATAATATACTGAACAAAAATATAAACGTAACACACAACAATTCCAAAGATTTTACTGAGCTAGAGTTGAAATCAGTCAATTTAAATAAGTTAATTAGGCCCTAATCTATGGATTTCACATGACTGGGAATGCAGATATGGATATGTTTGTCACAGATACCGTAAAAAAAAGTAGGGTCGTGGATCAGAAAACCAGTCAGTATCTGGTGTGACCACCATTTGCTTCATCCAGCACAACACATCTCCTTCGCATAGAGTTGATCAGGCTGTTGATTGTAGCCTGTGGAATGTTGTCCCACTCTTCAATGGCGGTGCGAAGTTGCTGGATATTGGCAGGAACTGGAACATGCTGTCGTACACGTTCATCCAGAGCATCCCAAACATGCTCAATGGGTGACATGTCTAGTTAGTATGCAGGCCATGGAAGAACTGGGACATCTTCAGCTTCCAGGAATTGTATACAGATCCTTGTGACATGGGGCTGTGCATTATCATGCTGAAACATGAGGTGATGGCGGCGGATAAATGGCACGACATTGGACCTCAGGATCTCGTCAGCAGCATTTGGAGAGAAAGCCATGGTGGATTGCCTCCTGGAAAACATCAGGGACATTTCTAGACACGTTCATTGAATTCAATGGTTAGTCATATACTGGGTGGTGATTGACTATAACCTGTCTGTTATGTCCTTGTGTAGTGTGTCTTAGGAGGCAGATCCTAGTGCTATAGCATGGGAGCGGGAGAGTGCCTTGACCCTGGCCAGCTCTGGAGGCTATGCAGTAATAGTGAAATATCTTCTCCAACATGCAATAGATATTAATGCTTATGACTGTGTGGGTTGTAAATTATATAATTAAATGGTGTAAATAACTGCCCCAGGACTCTTGATTCCTTCAGAAATAACACACATTCTATTAATGGATGTCTGTCATGTTTAATAAGAATGGTGGTACCCCTCTCCTCTACGCTGTTTGCGGGAACCACATAAGCTATGCCAAGGCCCTCTTAGGTATGATGCTTCATACCCCTGCACACGATAAATTAATTAAAATGAAGGTCATTTCCAAAACCAAAGTACATTAGTCATCTCAGTGGCACAAATAAATATGGTAATGTGATTTTAATTCAGATAGAAGGGGCAGACATGAACATTGAGGCAGATTCTGGCTATAGTCCAATTGCCCTAGCTGTCACCATCAGACACAAAAAGGTAAGCACCCTCTCAAATGTTTTGTATATTAAGGACATTTATGTGTATTTTTTTTACGACAATCATACTAAGTTTAAATAACTATTTCAAAAAATGAAGAGTTTGTAAACAAATAAAATCAAATGGCTTAAGAATTTTACAATGTTCATTTCGAATGGCAAATCAAATAAGGCACAAGAACATTTCAATAGGCATGTGGTTACGTGACCTTAAAGCCTGTAAAGCTGCAATAACAAATCCAGATTCAGAGTCCTCCTTTATCCCCTTGTTGTTTCTGTGATGCAAGCAGGTGACCAACTAAAAATGTCCTCACCAAAAATAGTCAGATATGGTTCCCATTCCAAAGTTCATGTGGGTGGTACAGTCTTCCAGCAGTCATGTTATTCAATGTTACTACACCCTCTTTCCCTATAGGTCTCGCTCTCTCTCATGCAGAAACAAAAACGTCACAAAGCTCTTTCCCCCAGGACATCCAAGGAGTAAACAATTATTCGCCCAAAAAAGTCAGCACTGTTCTCAAACACTATTTTTAGCCTGTGCACCAAGTGGGCCTCCTGAATGGGAAAGCTGTGGGTGTGGAGTTAAGAACCAGATAAGTAGAACTGCAGTGTACAATATTGTTTGAAAGCTGTTTTGTGTACTCTATGTAACATTAAAATCAACATTTCTGTATTACAGTATCCAGTGCCAGGCATAACTTTTCTGTACTATTACAACTTGGATTTCTGCAACTATTACAAGACTAGTTGTAATTAGTTGAGGTAGCTTGTACATCAGGCTACCTCACGCTTAGTATGGCCACATTTAAAAATACCAAATGCGGGACAAAGGGATCATTTTGCAGGACATTCGCGGCTGTGTAGCCTAAATGAATAGATTGAGTGGGTGTGTCAAAAGGAGTGGGTGTATGGAAAGTGAATCAACTAATTGGGCAGATTTGTTGCCACTCAAGACCGTTTTGCGTGGCTGATTGGGCTGCACGACGAGTCGATAAGCCAGCGACCAGTGCACTGGTGTTGTATCGACGTGCCTGCCAACTTGAAAGGCTTCCTACTGGATATCACCGTCACGTCGCGGCGGTAGCTAACGTAGAGCCATTTTCTTCTCCCACGTGATTTAATTTCAAGTAGCATAGCAGCCTACACAAGAAATAACTAATATTGATAACCATCTAGATGTCATCTTGATACATACAGTCTACTACTCAATGAAGAGGGCATGGATGGCAACAACACCGAGAAACAGTGCCCTTTGCTCCCGCTTGACAAGCGCTGCTGTGCGGCAATGGCGTGGGAACTACCTACCTTGTAGCCAAATATGAAGGGGACAGTTACAGTAAGCACACACATACAACACATGAAGCAACAGTACACCCATAATCAATACTTTTAATAAAGAAATAAACAATTGTCAGTTTTATAACTGAAAATGTAAAAATATTTGTGCAAAACTAACAGTGAAATACGACTCATTCTCTGGCTTAAAAACAGAACTCTCGCGTTATGGTAGCTCAATGTACGGAAAGTTGCGTGGTAAGAGAGAGAAAAAAAGGCTAAATCATAACTGCCTAACCTATAGCAGCCTGCTTGACACGCCCACTACTTTCCTTTTGACACACCCACAAGCCCATTCTCCAGTCATATTGGGATGCAGCTACCCCCTTCTCAGTTTAGCTGGAGTTTAGACTGAAAAGATATGACACTGGCATACGTCCCACGGTGCGCTTAATATCAGAACTCAACAACGATTGGAGAAGTGTTTAACATCGCCAGTAGCGTTGCAACAGTGTTGCAGTTCTTGATACAAACAGGTGTGCGTGGCACCTACCTCCATACCCCGTTGAAAGGCGCGTAAATATTGCCTTGCAAAAGTATTCAGACCCCTTGGATTGTTTAACATTTTGTGTTACAAAGTGGGATTAAAATGAATTGTCATTTTTTTGTCACCTATCTACACAAAATACTGTCAAAGTGGAAGATTTATTTTAATTCATCTTAAAAAATGAACTAAAATACAGTCGTAGCATAAGTATTCTGCTCCCTTAGTCAATACATGTTAGAAACACATTTGGCAGTGATTAAAGCTGTGAGTCTTCTTGAGTAAGTCTCTAAAAGCTGTTTGTACACCTGGATTGTGCAATATTTGCCCTAATATATATATATTTTTTTTTTTGTTATTTCAAGCTCTGTCAAGATGTTGGGGATCATGGCTAGACAGCTATTTTCAAGTTTTGCCATAAATGTCATGCAGATTTAAGTCAAAATTGTAACTTGGCCACTCAGGAACATTCACTGTCTTGTTGGTAAGCAACTCCACTGTAGATTTGGCCTTGTGTTGTAGGTTATTCTCCTACTGAAAGGTGAATTCCTCTCCTAGTGTCTGTTGTAAAGCAGACTGAAGCAGGTTCTCCTCTAGGATTTTTCCTGTGCCTAGCTCCATTTTATTTATTTTTACCTGGAAAAACACCCCAGTATTTGCCGATGTTGTCAAGCATACCCACACCACCATGCTTGAAACTAGGAAGCTGATCTGTTGTGTTGGATTTGTTCCAAACATAAGGCTTAGCGTTTAGGCGAAAATATTTATTCCTTTGCCATGTTTTGTTGTAGTATTACTTTAGTGCATAGTTGCATACAAGATTCATGTTTTGTCATATTTTTATTCTGTATATTTGTACTCTTCTTTTCACTCTGTCATTTAGTCACTACAATGTTGTTGATCCATCCTCAGTTCTCCCATCACAGCCATTGAACTCTGTAGTGGTTTAAAATCACCAATGGCCTCAGTAACATCCCTGAGCAGTTTCATTCCTGTCCTGCAGTTCAGAAGAATGACTATCTGTAATGGTAGTTTAATAAATAATCCACATTATAATTATTAACTTGATCATGCTTAAAGAGATATTCAATCTCTGATTTGTTATCGTTACCCATTTACCAATCACTGCCCTTCTTTATGAGGCTTTCAAAAAGCTCCCGGGTCTTTATAGTTGAATCTTTGCTTGAAATGTAATACTTGACTGATGGACTTTACAGATTTATATGTATGGGTGACAGAGGAAGGGTTAGTCATTCAAAAATCATGTCAACCCCTATTATTTCACAGATTCCATGTCATTTCTTATGTGATTTGTTAAGACAAATTTGACTCCTGAACTAATTTAGGCTTGACTAAACAAAGGGGCTGAATACTGATGCAACTGCTATATCGGAGTTATCGACATGTGTATTATATATTTTTTTCACTGACAGTATTTTGTGTAGATTGTTGCCAAAAAAATGAAAATGAAATCAATTTTAATTCCACTTTGTACCAATAAAATGGGAACAAATAAAAGGGGCCTGACATTTAATAATACATTGAAGGATATTTGTAGTGAGCTGTTGTCTTCAGGGTAAAAATGTGTGATTTTTGCCAATTCTCCAGCTTTTGGGCTTCCTGAGGGGAAAACAAGTAGAAACATTTTCAGGATTGTTGACATGGACAGTCTGTCTCTTTTTAAAAACATATATGTTATTAAAGCATAGTATGACAATGTTATAATATAAATCATTTCAAATCACAACTTCATTGTGATACACTGACTAAAAGAGTGTGTGTGTTTGTATTACCTTCCAATCTGCATGTTTTTCCTGAAAAGCCTCCTTGGAACTGCACCTTTAATTCAGACACTCTGACGGGCTGTGGGAATTCAAGAGTAACCCACTGAGAATCACCCTGTAAAAAGGGAAAGTAGTGACAGTGTTATAGGGTAGCCAGAATATGGTCCTTTGTAGCTCAAATGGTTGAGCATGACTGTATGTCACATATTATTATTATGATGATATTAATTGTTTCAACCAGAGCTTAGCAATAAGTACATCTTTCCCTAAAACTCAAAAGGCTTGGCTGCCATAATGTGGGCACCGCAGAGCCGGCACGGCATATGGCAACAGAAAAAATACACCTCAATACAGGGATTAAAAATGTATCTAGGAAAGTCAGTTAAGAACTAATTCTTATTTACAATCACGACCTACCCCGTCCAAACTTTAACACGGGGCCAATTGTGTGCCGCCCTATGGGACTCCCAATCACAGCCTCTACCATTGAGATGCAGTGCCTTAGACCGGTGAAGATGTTGCTGTACTCCTAATTATTCCATTATCCCAACTGACAAATCGAGAATAATGAAATACTCCTGGTTTTGAATTAAACTGCCGTTTTCGTCCTCATGCTAGGCTAGCTAGGCTAAAGCAACCCATTGGATTCCATAGCAACTCAACCCAACACTACATATCGCATTTTCATGGAATCCAATGGGCTGCTTTAGGCTAGCATGAGGATGAAAATGGCAGTTTAATTCAAAACTAGCAGTACTTACATTTTCTCAATTTGTCAGTGGGGATAATTAGGGGTACAGCGATATCTTCCATCCCTGGATTGAGGTTGTTTTTTTAACCTTATCCCACACTGGCTCAACTGTGCCTATATTATGGCAGCAGAGCGTTTTGACCTGTAGGGAAAGATGTACATTGTTGAGCTTAGGTCAAAACAATTCTGGCTATCCTATGTCATAGGGTAGCTACTAGCTAGCCTCTGGCAACAGGCTTTCACCTCACTTTTGTGAGCAGAGGCTGAGGGTAGCCTAATAATAATACTAGTATTAATATCATAACCACATAGTGCATCCTAATGATCTCTCCTCCAGGTGTGCACTCAGTCACTACTCCCCATCAATTGAATTAGATTCATCTTGGCCTGGGATAGATCCATATACCAGTCATTTACTTTCAAATTCATGAAGGGAAGTGAACAAGTGCACACTTCGTGGGGAAGGAGGCAATAGAGGCGCACGAGAATGTGCCGATGCTGGCCCCTTTGAGGTATGCGCGGCTATATTGTGATTGTAGTTACCTGGTCAGAGTTCCAGCAAGTTTCTTCATTTGAGTCAAACATGTACTTCTTCCCAAATTGCTTGACATCTCTGTTTAAAACCGAGCTTACTCTGTAAAAAACAAAAAGACACACAGCAATTTTACAGTCATGACATCATCATGCTGCAGCAGGACTGCTACATGTTCCTTCTAGGATGTTAAAGAGAGAGTTCAGCATTGAGCTTAGCTGAGGAAGCCTCGATTCCATTCTCTTCTATCGAGGCGTAGTTGGTCCGAGGACCTTACATGTTCTGTTTAAAGGACATTTGTTTCTGGATGTCAAAACAGCCACATACTCAATCTAAACTTGAATCAATTCTCAATTGCGGTATGGTTCTAGAAACATAAATCCCTCTACTTTCAAATCACATCAAAATAATAATTATTTAACAGAGTTGCAGCTGACAGTATTTCCAAAGATTTATATAACTAAACCAAGATAACGACCTGCTGTGGTCTTCCAGTGGGCAAAACAAGCAAGGAGGGGGCAGTGCTAAGCAAGAGCTAGCGAGATCCTATTGGCGCGTTACAGCGTCATCTGCATATATCCGTTAGGGAACGCCCACTTTGAAGTGAGCGTGTGCAATAACTCAGTTCGCCTTTGCACTCTTTCTAAACAACGCGATTTTTTAAAACACTTTTGCAAAGGGTAAAGTCTACGAACCTTAGTCCATTCTGTTCATAATAGATTCCAGTTTGTGAACATCAAACTCTATCGACATCAAATGTTTCAATGAAAATATTTGCAGATACCATCTTCTCCAACTGCCCGCCAGTGGGCTTTCTCTCACTATCATATTTGGTAATTATTTGACACATTGGAAAGAATTAACAAAAAAAACAGAGCAAACTAGAATGCTATTTGGCCCTACACAGAGAGTACACAGCGGCAGAATACCTGACCACTGTGACTGACCCAAAATTAAGGAAAGCTTTGACTATGTACAGACTCAGTGAGCATAGCCTTGCTATTGAGAAAGGCCGCCGTAGGCAGACATGGCTCTCAAGAGAAGACAGGCTATGTGCTCACTGCCCACAAAATGAGGTGGAAACTGAGCTGCACTTCCTAACCTCCTGCCCAATGTATGACCATAGAGAGAGACATATTTCCCTCAGATTACACAGATCCACAAAGAATTCGAAAACAAATCCAATTTTGAAAAACTCCCATATCTATTGGGTGAAATTCCACAGTGTGCCATCACAGCAGCAAGACTTGTGACCTGTTGCCACGACAAAAGGGCAACCAGTGAAGAACACACACCATTGTAAATACAACCCATATCTATGCTGATTTATTTTATCTTATGTCCTTTACCATTTGTACATTGTTAAAACACTGTATATATATATATATATATATATATATATATATGACATTTGTAATGTCTTTATTGTTTTGAAACTTCTGTATGTGTGATGTTTACTGTTAATTTGTATTGTTTATTTCACTTTATATATTCACTTTATATATTATCTACCTCACTTGCTTTGGCAATGTTAACACATGTTTCCCATGCCAATAAAGCCCTTGAATTGAATTTGAAAACGCCAAGCGGATGCTTCACACTATTTCTCAGTTACAACGCCTTTGTGGCGTCTGTCTTCCGACACCGGTGTTAGGAGACGCAGTTGGCAAAACTCCCCCATACAGAAGAAGCCTTCATCGAATGACTATGTAATATGATGGGACTGAGAAGCTGGCAACAACTTTGGATCAGTCGATTCTGAGAACACTTACATGTACAACTGCGGTCCTTCCGCGGGGTTAATTTGGACGTTTTTATTAAAAGTATGACTTTTTCCTCTTGTTGTTCATACTATATAAAAATATTAAATTGGCCCATGCACATTCGCACCGAGTTGAGCGCCACAAATGAGGAAAAACTCGGAGGTTCGATTCGATAAAAGTAACCTATTAAGTATGATTTTGAGCACTCAGCGGAAGGACCGCAGTTGTACAGGACCTTTTTACAAGAATAGTCTGATGGGGACATTGTATCTAATCCCGCGACCTGTTATCAAAACTCAATTCGCCTCGATATACGAGAACCGAGTTCAGCAAAATGTCAGACACTTATTTGGGGGGCTAACACAAACACGTTTATTTTTCACTGTTAATCGAATGTGGCGACAAATCTAAAGGTATAACATTAGATATCATGCCCGCACACAGTGTGTTAAAATGCCAAACTAACACGTTTTCTTACCTGCTCTGTGTTTCACTGCAAATCAATGAAGACGCCATGTCTGATCTCACAACTGAGGGCAAGTTGCCGTATTGTAATAGAGATTAAGCTCTTCTATGTACGACGGTACTGGCAAAGGTCTTCAACACGATTAACCCGTTCTCCACTAGATGGCAATCGTGTTCCTTTCTTTTTTTCATATCTCATCCATGGCGCTTATATCAAAGACAGTACAGTATGATATAGGCTAAAACTGATTCTCCAATAGAAATCCCTGATCGCTGTTATAGTCGACGTTGGCGAGCAAAGCTCATGCGTAGAAACGGTCGTCTCGCGCAGAACTGCGCATGTGCACGCCGTCAAATCAAAGGCTCACCTTTCACATAATGTTGTTTTTGACAAATGAAAACGTGTCAGTTTGTCACTTTCACGAGGTTGGAGTAATAACATGTTCAACTACTTAAGACATTGGCTCGAATATACGCTGTCCCTTTATATTTTGAGAATATTAACAATTTAGGAAGAATTGTTCACTACTCTCAATGATTTCTCAAACCATGACCTGGTCTGTTATACAAGCAGTCCCGGAAGTCTTGCGATGTTGCAACTTCTGGGTTTATAAACTCTGTGGAAAAGATGTTACAAGGTCAGCGCTAAAGGACATCCTCCTTTTAAAAAAAAGCTGCAAGCCCGTCAAGTAATCTAAAGTTTCTAAACAAGCATTTCAGTTTGCCACTATCTATTGCTAACTTGCAGGCCCAGGTCTAAATCTTAAAGGCTGTGACAGTTAAACACAGGCAGTTAAAATCAAATGTATTTATAAAGCCCTTATTACATCAGTAGATGTCACAAAGGGTTTATACAGAAACCCAGCCTAAAACCTCAAACAGCAAGCAATGCAGATGTAGAAGCACGGTGGCTAGGAAAAACTCCCTAGAAAGGCAGGAACCTAGGAAGAAAGGAACCAGAGTGGAACCAGGCTCTGAAGGGTGGTCAGTCCTCTTCTGGCAGTGCCGGGTGGAGATTATAAGAGTACATGGCCATTAAGGCCAGATTGTTCTTCAAGATGTTCAAACATTTGCAGATGACCAGCAGGGTCAAATAATAATCACAGTGGTTGTAGAGAGTGCAACAGGTCAGTAAATGTCAGTTCGCTTTTCATAGCCGAGTATTTAGAGATCGAGACAGCAGGTGCGGTCTTGCTTTGGCAATGTTAACATATGTTTCCCATGCCAATAAAGCTCTTGAATTTAATTGAATTGGAGTTGAAAACAGCAGGTCTGGGACAATGTAGCACATCCGGTTAACAGGTTAGGGTTCCATAGCCGCAGGCAGAAGAGTTGAAACTGGATCAGCAGCACGACCAGGCTGACTGGGGACAGGCAGGAGTCATCAGACCAGGTAGTCCTGAGGCATGGTCCTAGGGCTCAGGTCCTCCGGGAGGGAAGGGAGAGAGAGAATTAGAGGCAGCATACTTAAATTCACCAGATAAGACAGTACCTCCAGGCTCTGATCAGGCCCTACACCCAAACAAGGGCACTGCGTTCATCCACCTCTGGCCTGCTCGCCTCCCTACCACTGAGGAAGTACAGTTCCCGCTCAGCCCAGTCAAAACTGTTCGCTGCTCTGGCCCCCCAATGGTGGAACAAACTCCCTCACGACGCCAGGACAGCGGAGTCAATCACCACCTTCCGGAGACACCTGAAACCCCACCTCTTTAAGGAATACCTAGGATAGGATAAAGTAATCCCTCTCACCCCCCCCCCCCTTAAAAGATTTAGATGCACTACTGTTCCACTGGATGTCATAAGGTGAATGCACCAATTTGTAAGTCGCTCTGGATAAGAGCGTCTGCTAAATGACTTAAATGTTAAATGTTAAGACAGGAGAATTACACCAGATATAACAGACAGACCCCAGCCCTCCGGCACATAGACTATTGCAGCATAGATACTGGAGGCTGAGACAGGGGGTTGGAGGACACTGTGGCCCCGTCCGACGATAACCCCGGACAGGGCCAACCAGGCAGGATATAACCCCACCCACTTTGCCAAAGCACAGCCGCCACACCATTAGAGGGATATTAACAGACCACCAACTTTCTACTAAGACAAGCCTGAGTATAGCCCACAAAGATCTCCTCCACCGCCCGAGCCCAAGGGGGAGCAAGACCTGACAGGAAGATCACGTCAGTGACTCAACACACTCAAGTCGAGTAAAGCGCACCACGTGACGCACCCCTCCTAGAAATGCCACTAGTAAGCCAGTGATGGGGCCCTGTAATATGGTCAGAGGCAGAGAATCCCACTGGAGAGAGGGGAGCTGGCCAGGCAGAGATAGCAAGGGCGGTTCGTCATTCCAGTGCCTTGCCATTCACCTTCTCACCCCTGGGCCAGACCACACTAAATCATAGCACCTACTGCAGAGATGAGTCTTCAATAAAGACTTAAAGGTCGAGACCAAGTCTGCGTATCTCACATGGATAGGCAGACCATTCCATAAAAATGGAGCTCTATAAGAGAAAGCTCTGCCTCCAGCTGTTTGCATAGAAATTCGAGGGACAATAAGGAGGCCTGCAACTTGTGACCGTAGCGTACGTGTAGGTATGTGTGGCAGGGCAAAATTGGAGAGATAGGTAGGAGCAAGTCCATGTAATGCTTTGTAGGTTAGCAGTAAAACCTTGAAATCAGGCCTAGCCTTAACAGGAACCACATGTAGAAAGGCTATCACCGGAGTAATATTATCACATTTTGGGGTTCTAATCAAGAGTTTAGCAGCCGTATTTAACAATAACTGAAGTATAATTAGTGCTTTATTTGGGTAGCTGGAGAGTAGTGCATAGCAGTATTCTAATTTAGAATTGACAAAAGCATGGACTAGCTTTTCCAAATTTTTGCAACTTTACGAAGATGGAAAAAGCTGCGCTTGAATTATTCTTGATATGTTCGTCAAAAGAAAGATCGGGGTCCAGAGTAACGCTGAGATCCTTCAGTTTCCAGAGGAGGCAATTTTGCGTCTTCACCATGACTAATCGAAATATAAAGCTGTGTGTCGTCTGCGTAGCAGTGAAAGTTGACGTTGTGTTTCCGAATGAAATCACCAGGAGGTAGAATATATAGTGAAAACAATAGTGGTCCTAAAATGGAACCTTGAGGAACACCGAAATGTACAATTGATTTGTCAGAGGACAAACCATCCACAGAGACAAACTGATATATTTCTGACAGATAAATTCTAAACCAGGCAAGAACTTGTCCATGTAGACCAATTAGGGTTTCCAATCTCTCCAAAATATTTTGCTGATCGATGGTGTCAAAAGTGGCACCAAAGTCTAGGAGCACGAGGACAAGTGAAGAGCCTTGGTCTGACGCCATTAAAAGGTAATTTACCACCTTCAAGAGTGCAGTCTCGGTACTATGATCAGGTCTAAAACCAGATTGAAGTGTTTTGTATACATTATTTGTCGTCAGGAAGGCAGTGAGTTGCTGCGCAACAGCTTTTAAAAAAAAGATTCAGTATAGGCCAATAGTTTTTATTACATTTTCCGGGTCAAGGTCTGGCTTTTTCAAGAGAGGCTTTATATCTGCCACTTTTAGTGAGTTTGGTACACATCCGGAAGATGGAGAACCGTTTAATATGTTCAACATTGGAGGGCCAATCACAGGAAGTAGCTCCTTCAGTAGTTTAGTTTGAATAGGCTCCAGTATGCAGCTGGAAGGTTTAGAGGCCATGACTATTTTTGTAAATGTGTCAAAAAGACACAGGACTAAAAAACTTGAGTGTCTCCATTGATCCTGGGTCTTGGCAGTTCTGTGCAAACTCAGGACAATTGAGCTTTGGAGAAATACTCAGATTCATAGAAGAGTCTGGAATTTGCGTTCTAACGATCATGATCTTTTCATCAAAGAAGTTCAGGAATTCATCACTGTTGAAGTCAAAGCCATCCTCTCTTGGGGAATGGTGCTTTTTAGTTAGCTTTACAGCAGAACCAAAACTTTTTGGGGGATTGTTCTTCTTCTCCTCAATTAGGTTGGAAAAGTAGGCTGATCAAGCAGTAGTGAGGGCTCTTTGATATTGTACTGTACTGTCTTTCCAAGCTAGTCGGAAAACGTACAGTTTGGTGGAGCGCCATTTCCGTTCTAATATTCTGGAAGCTTGCTTCAGGGCTTGGGTATTTTCTGTATACCAGGGAGAGAAGATCTTGTGACAAATGTTTTTAGGGGTACTACTAGGGTTTAACGCAACGTTAAATTTAAATCAAATTCTGACATTTTTTCCACTAATTGGTCTTTTGACCGATCACATATCTTTTCACATCATATCTTTTTCAAATCTGATCTGATTGGTCAAAAGTTTTTTTTAAATATCAGAATTTGGCTGCCCATTTGAAAGCAGCCTGTGTGTAGGGATCCATGTAGGGAGGCATACTATTGTATAATTCAAAGAAATTATGGTATAAAAGGTGGCAAACAGGTCAGGCTGATTGGTGACATACTGTCAATTGAGAAATGTTGTGACTAAACTTAAAATAATAAATTATATTACCAAAACGAGATAAATTACATAGAAACAAGGGGAAATATTTTAGATCACCTTAAATGATATTATGGACAGAAAACCCAATTCATCTCCATCGTTCATTGAAGTTGATGGGTCATTTATAACAAAACCTTTTGATATAGCCAATCATTTCAATGACTATTTCACCAGTAAAGTGGACAAACTGAGAATTGAAATGACAACATTGAACAGTAAACCATCATATGTCTATTGAAGCTCTAATAATGAAAGACAAGGATTGTTATTGTGTGGAAGAGGTGGAAAAACGGTTGTTATCCATCAATAATGAAAAGCCACCAGGTATAGACAACCCAGATGGGAGACTATTGAGAATGCTAGCAGACTTTATTGCCACCTCTTTGCCATGTCTTTAACCAAGGCCTAAAGGAGTGTGTGTGTCAACAGGTGTGGAAGGAAGCTAAAGTAATTCCACTGCCTAAATATATTAAAGCATCCTTTGCTGGCCCAATAAGTTCTGCCTGTTCTTAGTAAACTTATGGAGAGAATTGTGTTTGAACAAATACAATGCTATTTTTTAAAGAACAAGTTAACTACTGACTTTCAGCAAGCATATAGGGAAGAGCACTCAACTTGTACTGCACAGTCAGATTATCACGACTCAGGATATGACCCAGATGCAGATACAGGAGGTGGATAGTACAGTTTTTAATGATTTATTATAGCACGGGGCAAAGGGCAGGTTGAGGACCGGCAGAGGTTCGTAACCAGGTCAGAGTCAGGCAGGTACAGGATGGCGGCAGGCAGGCTCGGGGTCAGGGTAGACAGAGGTTCATAATCAGGTCAGAGTCAGGCAGGTACAGGATGGAGGCAGGCAGGCTCGGGGTCAGGGTAGGCAAACATGGTCAGAACCGGGAAAACAAACACCTGGGAAATGGGAAAGCAAGCTGGTAAGACCTGACAAGACAAGACAAACTGGCAACAGACAAACAGAGAACACAGATATAAATGCTCAGGGGATAATGGGGAAGATGGGCGACATCTGGAGCGGGTGGAGACAAGCACAAAGACAGGTTAAACCGATCAGGGTGTGACACAGACGACTGATGATTGGCTAAAATTAACGGAGAATAAGATGATAGTTGGAACTCTATTGTTAGATTTCAGAGCAGCCATTGATGTTATTGATCATAATTTATTGAAAAAAACTCTATATCCCCTGCCATCACATGGTTGGAGAGTTATTTATCCAATACAACTCAGAGAGTATCCGTCAATGGAAGCTTCTCCAACATCAGATATGTACAGTGCGGTATCCCTTAGGGCAGTTGCCTTGGGCCGTTATTGTTCTATATTTTTACAAATGATTTGCCACATGTCTTACAAGACTCTACACATCAGTACATTCAGCCAGTGAGCTCACTGAGAAGCTTATCATGGAGTTAGTCAGTGTCAGAATGCGTAATTAACAACAAACTGGTCTTAAATACATCTGAAACCAAAATCATTGTAATTGGTTCAAAGCATTCCCTTAGACCTAAACCTCAACTGGTGTTGTGCATAAAAGGTTTGGCCATAGAACAAGTTGAAGAAGCTGAACTCCTAGGAGTAACATTTGATGGTCAAGCCATATTGACAAAGTTGTTGTGAAGATGGGGAGAGGTATGTCTGTTATAAAAAGATGTTCTGCGTTTTTGACACAAAGATCAACTGTAGTTGTTCAGGCTTTGGTCATGTCCCATATTGATTATTGGCTGGTAATATGGTCAGGTGCAGCAAAGAAAGACCTATGGAGAAAAGAGAGATTATTTTTATTTGTCTAACGACAGCCAAGCATCGATCATCATGTCACCAGAATAAGACCCTCAATGTTTATTGGAAAGGAGCATCACGCTCATCACCGTGCACTTTCACCACCCTGTGATGTTCATCGTAACTTATTTCAGCTGTAGCCTAATAAACTGCATGCATTCTCAACGAGTCTTAGTGGGATCACCACACGTCATCATGTGACACCCAGTTTACTTTGATATGATGGTTAATAAATCAACATTTCTCACATAATTTACTTTACCGACACAAAAAGATCACACATTGTCTAGCATATTTAGTTTAGTCAACATTTGGAAAATGTTCTGTTTCCATCAGGCCTGTCAATTAAATGTTTTACCCGACATGTACTTTACTTGCATAAAAAGGTTGGATGGACACCTGGTTACACTTTTCTTTGATTCATAAAAGTGCATTGAAATTGCTTAGGAACTGTGCACACCTTCGAGAGGTGTGTGGCCACTTGGAGACACCAGTTAGTCCTCTCACTCAAACCCTTGTCATTTTTTGGTCTTATGTACCAAACATTTTCCAGGAATGTTATGTTATGTTACTGAATGTATCCAGAGTATTTTCAGATTCTGTTATCAACAAATGAGGCAAAAAGTACAGTAAATGTTTGGATTCAGTGAACTCACCTTTTGTTCCAATACTTTTCCCATAATCTCCAAACTGTTCCCTTTCAATTGCTTCCATGGTTATGCATATGCTTTTCATATTTCTTCTGTTAGAATCATTTCAATTTATCCCTATCCATAAACGCCAATTCTCACGAGTGTAAAGGGTTAGCATAACGGCACCTGGAGGGGAAGGGGTGATAGAGGGGGCCCTGTTTTCGAAGGAGCTAATTATCACCCCAGATGGACTTCCTGCTGAGATTTGGTCATGGTGCTCCCCGCTTTGCAGATAATCAATAAGTCTGAATTACAAAACCTAATGGAGTCAAGTCTGTGTGACCATTGCCATCGGTGAGGGATGGCGGTTATAGGGGTTGGACCAGCAAAACTGCAGGAGCTTTCCCCTTCACACCTTCACCTTCACTGCACCACAATGATTCAACAATCAAAATCAGGAATGATTTTGATAATATGCCAATGGTCTGGCTCAAGCCAAGAACTGGGTCTGTGTGAGGGAGGGAGAAAGAGACAGAGATAGATCATTAGTGATCTAGGATGTTAATAGATAGGTGAGGTAGGTGAGGAGTGTGGCTCTGTTTACCCGTCACTGGGGAGGTAAATAAGCCTGGCCTTACGGGCCGGTTTGAAGTTTGATCTATCCCAGCTAGGGTTTACGAGCTATGGGCACTTGTGCAGATTGTCCTGATGAGGAGGGTCATTAATCCTAGCTGCTTGCTGAGGGACAGAGTACTCTGCCTGGCAGAGCACCTGGCTAAATGACAAACTATCTGACAGGTTGAATGAACTAACCTTGTTTGCAGTTCTGCTTGATAGAAATCATCCAGAAGGGCTAACCTGGATGCTTTTGAGGGAATGGGGGTATTCATTGAGGCTGGTCTAGGTGTGGATTGGAAACACTCTAAGACTAAACAAATAGGTTTACGTACCTTCTCACATTTATATGGGAGACTGTTACCTACTCATTTTAAGTAAAGCAGTTGTGATAGCTTTTAGTTAATGATATGAAGTGAAACACAGTTGCTCAGAGGCCCAGACGCAGGTCTTTATTGAATTTGGGAAGGAAATGAGAGTGACACAATGTTTTTATGCAGTCGTAAATCATTTGGTTTAGACAACATTTGGTGTGCTCTGAGGCTCCCCTTTTTAATAGAGCAGAAAATGGGGAGAAATGTAAGACACATCTGCTTGTGCCGGAGCAATTAGCCGTGTGTCTGAGTCTGTGCCGCTGTTCCTGGCAGAGCTGCTCGCTCATCTCAACTCCGAAATGTTCTGCTCCAATTTGAGTGAGGTTCTTAATTAAACCATTAAGAAGCAAAGCATTTGCACAATATACTCTGCTGCCTTCATTACAAAGCACAATCACTTGTAATTTATTCGCTTACAACTGCAATCAATGGATTTGAGGCATTCTCTGTCTTATTGTGTATATGTGCGCTTCCCTCATTTCAGAGGAGTTAGCAGGCTTACATTATTGGCCAAGGGACATTATTGGCCTAGGTGGACATGCATGCCTACAGTGCCTTTCGAAAAGTATTCAGACCTCTTGACTTTTTCTACATTTTATTACGTTACAGCCTTATTCTAAAATTGATTCAATTGTTTTTTTCACTCATCAATCTACACACAATACCCCATAATGACAAAGCAAAAACAGGTTTAGACATTTTGGCAAATGTATTACAAATAAAAAACAGAAATATCAAATGTACCTAAGTATTCAGACCCTTAACTCAGTTCTTTGTTGAAGCACCTTTGGCAGCGATTACAGCATCAAAACTTATTGGGTATGACACTACTAGCTTGGCACACCTGTATTTGGGGAGTTTTCCCCATTCTTCTCTATAGATCCTCTCAATCTCTGGCAGGTTGGATGGGGAGCGCTGCTGCACAGCTATTTTCAGGTCTCTCCAGAGATGTTCGATCGGGTTCAAGTCACTCAAGGACATTCAGAGACTTGTCCCGAAGCCACTCCTGCGTTGTGTTGGCTGTGTGCTTAGGGTCGTTGTCCTGATGGATGGTGAACCTTTGCCCCCAGTCTGAGGTCCTGAGCGCTCTGGAGCAGGTTTTCATCAAGGATCTCTCTGTACTTTGCTCCATTCATCTCTGCTTCGATCCTGACTCCCAGTCCCTGCCGCTGAAAAACATCCCCACAGCATGATTCTGCCACCAACATGCTTCACCATAGGGATGGTGGCAGGTTTCCTACAGATGTGACGCTTGGCATTCAGGCCAAAGAGTTCAGTCATGGTTTCATCAGACCAGAGAATCTTGTTTATCATGAACTGAGAGTCTTTAGGTGCCTTTTGGCAAACTCAGAGTGGACTGTCATGTGCCTTTACTGAGGAGTGGCTTCTGTCTGGCCACACTACCATAAAGGCCTGATTGGTGGAGTGCTGCAGAGATGGTTGTCTTTCTGGACTGTTATCCCATCTCCACAGAGGTACTCTAGAGCTCTGTCAGAGTGACCATCGGGTTCTTGGTCACCTCCCTGACCATGGCCCTTCTCCCCAATTGCTCACTTTGGCCAGGCGGCCAGCTCTAGGAATAGTCTTGGTGGTTCAATTTTAGAAGAAGGCTGTGACGTAACTGTGGCAAACCTCTTCAAGGTTATGAGCGTTTGTCACAAATTAAGTGGGAAACTGTCACCAAATCACCCCAGAATGAGAGTTATTTCGAACAGGACAGTACCTGTGTGTTTGTTTCTCCGTCCTGGTCCACCCAGGCCGTAGACAAGGTCAAGAATAGCAGGGTTCGGTACACGAATCGGGTTCTCATTAGGTCCAGGTCCAAACGCCAACAGGTAAGTCCAAAACAGTCCAGCTCATACACGGTAAATCCAGCCAATATCTATTGTCTCTTTCTCTACGGTTCATAGATCCTTCCAGCCCTCTCTCTCTCTTCCTGGTTTTTCTTGACCCTTTATCTGTGGGTCGGCTCCACCTTCTGAGGGTTCCCCTTGCTTCTGGGACTTGTCGTTTTGGCAGTCGGCCATTTTGTGATCTGTAGTTCTGATCGGGGTGGCCATTTTAGTGATCGGGCAGAGCCCGTTTATTAGTTCTGCTCTCACATATCTGCCATTTATCACTCAACCCCCTTCTTTGCCACATAACAAAATGTGGAAAAAGTCAAGGGGTCTAAATACTTTCCGAAGGCACTGTGTACCGCTCTAAATTACAAAGACTGTTTCGTAATTGCATTCTTTCTTCTTTTTTTTTCTTTCTTTTTTTTTTTACAAAGAGGGGGTACAATAAAAGAAAGTACAACTCCAAATGGAGCCAAAAAGTTGGCTAAATCAAGACTGATACATGAAACTGGAAGTATATTCAGGGATATGTTTGAAGGACTTTGAACAACTGAATACTATGGTTCTGCACACACTAGTATTCATCCAAATCTCATTATTCTACCAAAAAGTGTATGATAATGAGTCAGACAAAATATTATTTTGAAATTGACAGTGGAGCGTGTGCCTCAGTTCCCCAATGATGAAAAGTAAAATGCTAATTTTAGACCATTATGGTTACTGAAGAGCTAGTGGAGTGCAATTTTGAGTTCCTGCCTTCTATGCAAAACCTCATTCTCTCTGAACCATGCAATACGATTACAGGAGTAGAGACTGATTAGAGATTATTAGTGTTTTTTATTTACATATCTATGAACCAGTGACGGTAGGTGCCACAATTTTTTTCATGAGCATGTTTTTATTTATATTAAAGCATATTGGATGACTCTCATTCATATTCAAATCACCCAGTTCAATGTAACAGCAATAGGTTTTTTGATACAACATTTTTCCTTATACATTTACATTACATTTAAGTCATTTAGCAGACGCTCTTATCCAGAGCGACTTACAAATTGGTGCGTTCACCTTAAGACATCCAGTGGAACAGCCACTTTACAATAGTGCATCTAAATCTTTTAAGGGGGTGAGAAGGATTACTTTATCCTATCCTAGGTATTCCTGAAAGAGGTGGGGTTTCAGGTGTCTCCGGAAGGTGGTGATTGACTCCGCTGTCCTGGCGTCGTGAGGGAGTTTGTTCCACCATTGGGGGGCCAGAGCAGCGAACAGTTTTGACTGGGCTGCGCGGGAACTGTACTTCCTCAGTGGTAGGGAGGCGAGCAGGCCAGAGGTGGATGAACGCAGTGCGCTTGTTTGGGTGTAGGGCCTGATCAGAGCCTGGAGGTACTGAGGTGCCGTTCCCCTCACAGCTCCGTAGGCAAGCACCATGGTCTTGTAGCGGATGCGAGCTTCAACTGGAAGCCAGTGGAGAGAGCGGAGGAGCGGGGTGACGTGAGAGAACTTGGGAAGGTTGAACACCAGACGGGCTGCGGCGTTCTGAATGAGTTGTAGGGGTTTAATGGCACAGGCAGGGAGCCCAGCCAACAGCGAGTTGCAGTAATCCAGACGGGAGATGACAAGTGCCTGGATTAGGACCTGCGCCGCTTCCTGTGTGAGGCAGGGTCGTACTCTGCGGATGTTGTAGAGCATGAACCTACAAGAACGGGCCACCGCCTTGATGTTAGTTGAGAACGACAGGGTGTTGTCCAGGATCACGCCAAGGTTCTTAGCGCTCTGGGAGGAGGACACAATGGAGTTGTCAACCGTGATCGAGATCATGGAGATCATGGCGAGATCATGGAACGGGCAGTCCTTCCCCGGGAGGAAGAGCAGCTCCGTCTTGCCGAGGTTCAGCTTGAGGTGGTGATCCGTCATCCACACTGATATGTCTGCCAGACATGCAGAGATGCGATTCGCCACCTGGTCATCAGAAGGGGGAAAGGAGAAGATTAATTGTGTGTCGTCTGCATAGCAATGATAGGAGAGACCATGTGAGGTTATGACAGAGCCAAGTGACTTGGTGTATAGCGAGAATAGGAGAGGGCCTAGAACAGAGCCCTGGGGGACGCCAGTGGTGAGAGCGCGTGGTGAGGAGACAGATTCTCGCCACGCCACCTGGTAGGAGCGACCTGTCAGGTAGGACGCAATCCAAGCGTGGGCCGCGCCGGAGATGCCCAACTCGGAGAGGGTGGAGAGGAGGATCTGATGGTTCACAGTATCGAAGGCAGCCGATAGGTCTAGAAGGATGAGAGCAGAGGAGAGAGAGTTAGCTTTAGCAGTGCGGAGGGCCTCCGTGATACAGAGAAGAGCAGTCTCAGTTGAATGACTAGTCTTGAAACCTGACTGATTTGGATCAAGAAGGTCATTCTGAGAGAGATAGCGGGAGAGCTGGCCAAGGACGGCACGTTCAAGAGTTTTATACCCATCATGAGGTTACTACAACCTAGCCTATGAATGAAAGTTTACAATGTAGATGCACACAGGTCGAGAAAAACATTTGAGGTGACTGACAGTGACATTCAATACCGCCTTGCACACTCTTGCCTGCATCTAGCTAATATAGGGTGTAATCATTAGTCCAACAATTGCAAACGAGAGTTTCTATTGGACAAATTCAGGTATGTTTATCCCCGTTTTGATCCGTTTCCTTCCTTTTAAGAACCGTTTTCAACAGAATTGGCGGAATGAATACACCCTTGATCACCAGTAAACAGAGTTCACCGTCATAACAGCCACGTAGAATCCTTTCTCTTCCCTTCGCTTGTCACCACCTGCATGTGACCAGTCGAAAACAACGCTCCAAGCCAAACCGCTACGCACAACCTTAGCTAAAGTAACGTCATAGTCAGCTTAGCTAATAGAACTAACGCATTAGTAAACCCGCTACACGTTAGTGTACAGTCAAGTAAGCAGTTGCACCGGCGGGCCCCAGTGACAATAAATTGGTAATACCAAAAGTTTACCTTAACTTGGAAGAGTTCCAGTGTTGTGTTGGAAAGTCATAAGCCAGCTAGCTAACATAGCATCCCTAGATAGCTGGGTGATTCTGCAACTTCGGGCACTTTGGCCCAGCAATCTTTAAGAAATTAAAATGTATTGAAACACCATTTTACCAGTATTATAATCTTCTTTCATTTGTCTAGAAATAATATCTGATCATGGCTGCGATCGTACTATTCAGGAATTTATATATTTTCGTCATTTTTCTCAGACAGCCATAGACCAATGCCATTTCCATCACATCATTAAACATGACATATCAAAAAAATGAAATATGAAATATCATAAAAAATGAAATATCATAAAATTATGTTATAACACATTATACATTTGTACATTAACTTGCATTGAATATTATTTTAAGTGCTTTTTAAGGTTTTTCTAAAATTAATAATTCAACACAACGCCTGAATGTATAAAGTTGCCTTTGTGGCAGCTGAAAATATTTATTTATCATAAAGAAATAAGATATTTTCACCCAACCTTTTTGTGAGATTATGATAACAACCATATGATTTCCCTGTCTAAATCAAATCAATCAATGTAAATTATACGTAATATATCCTAATTTACGGGTGTGGTGGAAATGGGTGTGGTGGAAATGATGAGGTCAAATCAAAGTTTATTTGTCACTTCCGCCGAATAGAACAGGTGTAAACCTTACAGTGAAATGCTTACTTACAGGCTCTAACCAATGGCGCGGGAAAATAGGTATGTGTGTGTGTGTGTAAGTAAAGAAATAAAACAACAATAAAAAGACATTTGAAAAAAGAGTAGCAAGGCTATATACAGACACCTGTTAGTCAGGCTTATTGAGGTAGTATGTACATGTAGGTATCGTTAAAGTGACTATGCATATATGATGAACAGAGAGTAGCAGAAGCATAAAAAGAGGGGTTGGCGGGTGGTGGGACACAATGCAGATAGACCGGTTAGCCAATGTGCAGGAGCACTGGGTGGTCGGGCCAATGTAGGTAGTATGTACATGAATGTATTGAATGTTAAAGTGACTATGCATATAAGATAAACAGAGAGTAGCAGCAGCGTAAAAGAGGGGTGGGGGGTGGCACACAATGCAAATAGTCCGGGTAACCATTTGGTTACCTGTTCAGGAGTCTTATGGCTTGGGGGTAAAAACTGTTGAGAAGCCTTTTTGTCCTAGACTTGGCACTCCGGTACCGCTTGCCATGCGGTAGTAGAGAGAACAGTCAATGACTGGGGTGGCTGGGGTCTTTGACCATTTTTAGGGCCTTCCTCTGACACCGCCTGGTGTAGAGGTCCTGGATGGCAGGCAACTTTGCCCCAGTGATGTACTGGGCCGTACACACTACCCTTTGTAGTGCCTTGCGGTCGGAGGCCGAGCAATTGCCGTACCAGGCAGTGATACAACCGGTCAGGATGCTCTCGATGTTGCAGCTGTAGAACCTTTTGAGGATCTCAGGACCCATGCCAAATCTTTTTAGTTTCCTGAAGGGGAATAGGCTTTGTCGTGCCCTCTTCACGACTGTCTTGGTGTGTTTGGACCAATCTAGTTTGTTGTTGATGTGGACACCAAGGAATTTGAAGCTCCCAACCTACTCCACTACAGCCCCATCGATGAGAATGGGGACGTGGTATGTGCACCTTTTCCTGTAGTCCACAATCATCTCCTTAGTCTTGGTTACGTTGAGGGATAGGTTGTTCTGGCACCACCCGGCCAGGTCTCTGACCTCCTCCCTATAGGCTGTCTCGTCGTCGGTGATCAGGCCTACCACTGTTTTGTCATCAACAAACTTAATGATGGTGTTGGAGTCGTGCCTGGCCATGCAGTCGTGGGTGAACAGGGAGCACAAGAGGGGACTGAGCACGCACCTCTGGGGAGCTCCAGTGTTGAGGATCAGCGTGGCAGATGTGTTGCTACCTACCCTCACCACTTGGGGGCGGACTGTCAGGAATTCCAGGATCCAGTTGCAGAGGGAGGTGTTTAATCCCAGGATCCTTAGCTTGGTGATGAGCTTTGAGGGTACTATGGTGGTGAACGCTGAGCTGTAGTCAATGAACTGCATTCTCACATAGGTGTTCCTTTTGTCCAGGTGGGAAAGGGCAGTGTGGAGTGCAATAGAGATTGCATCATCTGTGGATCTGTTTGGGCGGTATGCAAATTGGGGTGGGTCTAGGGTTTCTGGGATAATGGTGTTGATGTGAGCCATTACCAGCCTTTCAAAGCACTTCATGGCTACGGACGTGAGTGCTACAGGTCTGTAGTCATTTAGGCAGGTTGCCTTTGTGTTCTTGGGCACAGGGATTATGATGGTCTGCTTGAAGCATGTTGGTATTACAGACCCAATCAGGGACATGTTGACAATGTCAGTGAAGACACCTGCCAGTTGGTCAGCACATGCCTGGAGCACACGTCCTGGTAATCCGTCTGGCCCCGCAGCCTTGTGTATGTTGACCTGTTTAAAGGTCATACTCACGTCGGCTACAGCTGATGCTCTCATGCATGCCTCAGTGTTACTTGCCTCGAAGCGAGCATAGAAGTGATTTAGCTCGTCTGGTAGGCTCGTGTCACTGGGCAGCTCGCGGCTGTGCTTCCCTTTGTAGTCTGTAATAGTTTGCAAGCCCTGCCACATATGACGAGCGTCGGAGCCGGTGTAGCTTTGCCTGTTTGATGGTTCGTTGCAGGGCATAGCAGGATTTCTTGTAAGCTTCCAGGTTAGAGTCCCACACCTTGAAAGCGGCACCTCTACCCTTTAGCTCAGTGCAAATGTTGCCTGTAATCCATGGCTTCTGGTTGGGGTATGTACGTAGAGTCACTGTGGGGACGACGTCCTCAATGCACTTATTGATAATGCCAGTGACTGATGTGGTTTGTTCCTCAATGTCATCGGAAGAATCCCGGAACATGTTACAGTCTGTGACAGCAAAGCAGTCCTGTAGTTTAGCATCTGCTTCATCTGACCATTTTTTATAGACCGAGTCACTGGTGCTTCCTGCTTTAATTTTTGCTTGTAAACAGGAATTAGGAGTGGTTTCCTGTTTGCTTATTTCCTTATACAGCTGACTGAGTGCGGTCTTAGTGCCAGCGTCTGTCTGTGTTGGTAAATAAACAGCCACGAAAAGTATAGCTGTGTACTCTCTAGGCAAGTAGTGTGGCCTGCAGTTTATCACAATATACTCTACTTCAGGCGAGCAAAATCTAGAGACTTCCTTAGATTTCGTGCACCAACTGTTGTTTACAAATATGCACAGACCCCCCCCCCCCTCGTCTTACCGGAGTGTGCTGTTCTAGCCTGCCGGTGCAGCGTGTATCCCGTTAGCAGAATATCCATGTCGTCATTCAGCCACGATTCCGTGAAGCATAGGATATTACAGTTTTTGATGTCCCGTTGATAGGATATTTGTGATCTTACCTCATCTAGTTTATTGTCCATTGATTGCACGTTGGTGAATAATATTGACGGTAACGTCAGCTTTCCTAGTTGTCTTCTGCGGGTCCGGGCGAGGCATCTTCGTCCTCTGCGTCGCTTCCTTTGGCGAATAATTGGGATGTCTGCCCTGTGGGGTGTTTGGAGAATATCGTGTGAGTCCTGCTTGCTGCTGTTGTTGTTGTTTAAGAAATCTTTGTCTAATCCGAGGTGAGTGATTGCTGTCCTGATATCCAGAAGCTCTTTTCTTCCGTAAGATACGGTTGCGGAAACATTATGTACAAAATAATTTACAAATATCGCGAAAACCCCCCACATAATAGCACAATTGGTTACGAGACCGTAAAACGGCGGCCATCTCCTCCGGCGCCATTTTGATGGTGTGGTGGAAATGACATCTATGTAAAAACACTTATGAAAATAATATTTTATTGCAAACATTTTGAACAACAACCATTGTATAACATGTAATTCATTTAAGAAAAAGTAAGATTCCAAAAGTGGGCAGAGCTCAATGAAATAGGCAAGTATTTTTGAGAGATAAACCCAGATCGCAGAGGGGTCATCTGCATAGAAGAGCTCAGTGAGCAAAGTGAAACGGTTTCATTTGTGGTATGTACAACACAGGTGTGGAGGGTCACCTGCATGTGAGAATCACCAAAGTGAACTGCCTGGATTACACTGGTGTATTTACACAGGTAGTTCTCTCAGTGGCACAACTTTGGTTTTATAAGTGAGGGGGGGGATAATTATTATAATTAGTTTCATCCAGTCGTATAAACACTACAAACAGCCTACCCGACTGCTCTGAGGTGTCTACATGGTCATAAAGCACAACGTTGCCTCATTTTGTATCACATTCAAATTATAAAACTGGAGGGGACAAAAATGCAATTTCAGAATGTGAGGGGGGGGACATGCCCCCCATCCCCCATCATCTCCGCCCCCAGTGAAAGTTGCACCCCTGAGTTCTCTGCAAAGTCAATATGCACGGTGATCTCCTCTTTCCCCAGATCCTCTTTTAATTCTCTCTGTTTGGAGTATTGGTGTTGAATGTTGTACACGTGTTTCCCCAACTTCTCTTTCAATCCTTTGGAGAAGTCCTCCAGTAGAATATGCAGTGTTCCACACACCTTTTCTTATACTGTCAAATGTACAGTAAACTTCTCCATGTTGCCTCTTTGTTTTTCCTTCTCTCTCTCTTCAGCTTTGTTTTTCCACTCAAACCACCATGTCTGCTCACCAGCATCAAAGTCAGATGTTTAAGCTCTTTGGCTTGGCAAAGGGAGAACTCTGTCTACATGCACTATTTCTTCAGGTTCTCACAGCACAAAGACTCAATAAGGTTCTCATTGTTGCTGCAGCTGATCACTTTGTGATGCTGTAGTTTGTCCGCCATGAACTGGAGGTTGCCATGGGTTTTGCAGAGGCATGGGTCTCTATCCTGGACTGTTGGCTTAACAACCCAAAAATACATATTTTAAATCTCATTTTAATCTTTGAAAATTCCCTCTTAAAATCCTGATAAAGGTTCTGAATTGTGCCATTCAATAAGTGCTTCTGCTTTTTTTCTTGTTCCTTATTAGTGTGTCATTTTCCCCTGTTGTTGCTCTACTGTTGACATCACGTTCATAGAATCGAGTGATTTTCTCTTCTGTGGCTGCGCTAATGATGTTATACTGGTCTTACCTGGAGTATTGAAGACTTGTTGGCCTGTTTTCATTATCCCTCAATGCTTTTGCTGAAAATCCAAATTCTCTGTTATTTGATCAGGCCATACTTTCTCAGGATGTTGCCTCTGAACATTTTTGAAGCTACTTGTTTGTCCTTGGCACTGCGCATTTCTTGATACTTTTGCTTTAACTCTGCAATGATGGCATTTTGAAACAATAAAATCCTTCTCAACTTCTTCGGAGTTCCCTTCATTTTCTGTTTTGTCGTTGTCTTTGGGGAATCTTGTCTATCCATTTTCTTCATCAGTTGATCATATTTTTTTTTGTATTTCTCAGTTTTCCGTTAAGATTTATCAGGTTTGACATTTGTCATGCAAAGAACTCTATGTTTTTGAGTGACCTCTTCCAACTGTTAAGTACTAGACTTCTCATTCCTGTTGCAGACGATGAGGAAGGGGTATCAGGGCATACATCGGGGCAGGTGAGTTAGGGGCAGGTATGTTGGCCTCATGTTCTGGCTGCAGGTCATCTGGTGACTGAGGTGATGTGTTGCCTGATAGGTAGGCCTCATGTTCTGGCTGCAGGTCATCTGGTGACTGAGGTGATGTGTTGCCTGATAGGTAGGTCTCATGTTCTGGCTGCAGGTCATCTGGTGACTGAGGTGGTGTGTTGCCTGATAGGTAGGTCTCATGTTCTGGCTGCAGGTCATCTGGTGACTGAGGTGATGTGTTGCCTGATAGGTAGGTCTCATGTTCTGGCTGCAGGTCATCTGGTGACTGAGGTGATGTGTTGCCTGATAGGTAGGTCTCATGTTCTGGCTGCAGGTCATCTGGTGACTGAGGTGATGTGTTGCCTGATAGGTAGGTCTCATGTTCTGGCTGCAGGTCATCTGGTGACTGAGGTGATGTGTTGCCTGATAGGTAGGTCTCATGTTCTGGCTGCAGGTCATCTGGTGACTGAGGTGATGTGTTGTCTGATAGGTAGGTCTCATGTTCTGGCTGCAGGTCATCTGGTGACTGAGGTGGTGTGTTGCCTGATAGGTTGGTCTCCATTGCAACTGTTCTCTTTAAAGTCTGTCTTCTATTCCGTTGGTTGCATTTCCATTTCCATCTCTTGCTTCTTTGTTCTCGCTTTGTAAGCTCAGAGATAGATTTCACTTCTCCCTTCTCTTTTTTCTTCCAGTATCTCTCCCTGTCTTTTTGCAGATGTTCCTGGTATCGTATAGGATCATTTTTTAAATGTTGTTTGTATGTCTGTGACCTCTGTGCTGTTTTATGTGGCATCTTCCAAAAAATAAAAGAAATACCAAAGTTTTCCAATTGTGCACAGCTTGGAGCATTTTCTAGATTAAAGGAATTTAAAACATGATTAAATAAGCCTAAATTAAAAAAAAAAAAAAGTAAATAGTAATAACATGGATTTTTGTCATCTCCACCACTTTCTGTCATTTCCATCACAGTTAGGTTTGTAATGGAAATGACTGTGATGGAAATGATGCTTCTGCTGTTTTTGGAGAAAAATGACAGAGTGCTTAGCATGCTTTGGCCAGTATTACAACTAGCAAATGGTTTACACTAAATACATTAAATACAGTTGAAGTCGGAAGTTTACATATACCTTAGCCGAACACATTTAAACTCAGTTTTTCACAATTCCTGACATTTAATCATAGTAAAAAGTCCCTGTTTTAGGTTAGTTAGGATCACCACTTTAATTTAAGAATGTGAAATGTCAGAATAATAGAGAATGATTTATTTCAGCTTTTATTTCATCACATTCCCAGTGGGTCAGAAGAATACATACACTCAATTCGTATTTGGTAGCATTGCCTTTAAATTGTTTAACTTGGGTCAAACGTTTCAGATAGCTTCCCACAATAAGTTGGGTGAATTTTGGCCCATTCCTCCTGACAGAGCTGGTGTAATGGAGTCAGGTTTGTCAGCCTCCTTGATCATACATACTTTTTCAGTTCTGCCCACAGATTTTCTATAGGATTGAGGTCAGGGCTTTGTGATGGCCACTCCAATACCTTGACTTTGTTGTCCTTAAGCCATTTTGCCACAACTTTGGAAGTATGCTTGGGGTCATTGTCCATTTGGAAGAACCATTTGCGACCAAGCTTTAACTTTCTGACCGATGTCTTGAGATGTTGCTTCAATATATCCACATAATATTCCATCCTCATGAAGCCATCTTTTTATTGATTTGCACTTTTCGCAACAAAGTACGTTCATCTCTAGGAGACAGAACGTGTCTCCTTCCTGAGTGGTATGATGGCTGCGTGGTCCCATGGTGTTTATACTTGCGTGCTATTGTTTGTACATATGAACGTGGTACCTTCAGGCGTTTGGAAATTGCTCCCAAGGATGAACCAGACTTGTGGAGGTCTACAATTTTTATCTGAGGTCTTTGCTGATTTCTTTTGATTTCCCCATTATGTGAAGTGAAGAGGCACTGAGTTTGAAGGTAGGCCTTGAAATACATCCACAGGTACACCTCCAATTGACTCAAATTATGTCAATTAGCCTATCACAAGCTTCTAGAGCCATGACATAATTTTCTGGAATTTTCCAAGCTGTTTGAAGGCACAGTCAACTTAGTGTATGTAAACTTCTGACCCACTGGAATTGTGATACAGTGAATTATAAGTGAAATAATCCATCAGTGGCCCCTCGCGGTCAAGAACATTCTGGGCCACCACTGAGCGGTTGGGATTGGGCCTGCACTCAGTGAAGACGTACGCGAGCCTGCGTTTAAATGTGAATGTTTTTTATTGAGGGAACAACCGACTTCACAAACTGACAGGTAAGCAATCGGCTCAGCCATAACATTTGTTAACGTTACTTGTTTTGTGTAAAAAACGTTATTTGTTTAATTAGTAAACAGGTAAACTACCTAGACTAAATGGTTTGAATATTTTACAGATGGTAATATTGCTTGTCTGGCCAACAAAACTAATGTGGCAAGAGCTAGAATAGCTAATGTTAACTAGCTAGGCTAACGTTAGCAATATGTTGAAGTTATTTAATGTTGACTGTGTGGCCGTTTTACAAAAGTAAGTCAATTATCAGCGAATTCGCTGTTTCAACCCAACCTGTTTCAACGCAAAGATACCTATTTTAAAGCTAAACCGTCAACATAGGTCCGAAAATCAGTCACTTACCCAAAGTTAACTTCTGGTTATAGCCATTCTGATGTTAGCTTACTTAGCTCACAATTAGCATACAAATATTACAAAGCCTAAATTGACTAAGATTGCTTGGCTAATAAGACTCATGTACAGTAAGTAGGTAGCTAAGTAACATATATGAAAGGGGGCATAACTAACTTACGATGAAAATGTACACATCTAGTGCAAGGGAGTGAGCTTATACATCTATGTACTAGGTTGCTAAGGTTACTGGCATACTGGTTTTAGTCTAACGTTACCACAGGCTAGCATCTAGATGTGTGCATTTCTAACTTGACTGGCTAAGCAAGTTAGTTGCCAACATACTTTTCTGTGGTGATATTCAATAGTTAGCTAGCTAATTTGGATACAGTAAAATTGTGTAACTGTATAACTTTTTCAATTGAATGTGTAACTGTATAACTTTTGCAAGGCAAGTAACGTAAACTCGTACATCGCCTTGGTCCGTACAATTGCCCTTATTTTAGCGCCCCAAAAACGTAATACTTCCAGATCAACTGTAATGTCAATACCATTGTAAAGCACAATTTCTCCCCTTTCCAACAGAATCAATTGCATGACCTAAACGCTGCCCGTTCCTGCATAATTCAAGCAGGCAATGAGCCCCGTCTGGTCTTTTTTTAAATGGTGGGTGGGGAAGCGAAACTAATGCATGATAGTGAGAAGGAGAAAATAGCTTTTTTTCACTCGATCTGTCCAACTTATCACCTTATCGCCTCTAAAATGTAAATAAAACACTATAAAGAGTTTATATAATGTGTCATTACATACCTATTTGAAGGTTTGTGTCGAATTTGAATCTGGTTTTTAGGGCGGTGCTAAAGTGATCTTAGAAGGAAACAGCGGCTTTGAGAATAATGATCGCATGCAATGATGATGAAAAAATGACTAGGTATCCCCCCTTAACCCGTCACTGTCCATTTCTTGTTTTTAAAGGATGATAGAAGTGCTACACCTGGTGGAGAGAGATTGTAAGACAGAAATAGTTGCTTTATGCGTGCTGTACTTTACGACATGACACATCAAGATGTAACGGATGGTCAGTTTTTTCAACTTTTCTCCAATACTATAGAGCCGTTACCATGTTGATCAATGCTTGAATAGAAACCTAGTTCACACCCCCGATTTTGACATCAACACAGTCGCTACAGTCCCATTAGTTTTCTTTGTAGCCTTGTTTGAATGTTGCCGTTGCGCACATTTGTACGGAATGGGGTGAGTTTACGTTAACAGTCATCTATCAAATGATGGTTCCATAATTTAGCTGTACCATATCCTGTATGCTTAACCCACATTCTTCACTTATACCACACTGGTTCACTTCTTATTTTTTCACAGATTTGCTGTAACCTACACTGAACAAAAGCCTCAGAGTTAAGGTCAGTCATCCTCTGAATTTAGTCAGTTTATGTCACGTTCTGACCTTTATTTCTGTTGTTTTGTCATTATTTAGTATGGTCAGGGCGTGAGTTGGGGTGGGCAGTGTATGTTTGTTTTTCTATGATTTTGGGATTTCTATGTTTCGGCCTAGTATGGTTCTCAATCAGAGGCAGGTGTCATTAGTTGTCTCTGATTGAGAATCATACTTAGGTAGCCTGGGTTTCACTGTTTGTTTGTGGGTGATTGTCTATGTTAGTTGCTTGTGTCAGCACAGTTCTTATGATAGCTTCACGGTCGTTATTTGTTTATTGTTTTTGTACAGTTTACTTCGTGTTTTTTGTCATCTATTAAATTCCCACCACACTGCGTTTTGGTCCGCTTCTTACGACGATCGTGACAGTTTATCTGAAGCATAATTGACTTGCAGTAATAGTGGCTGTCCAAAGGCATTTATGTCTGGCAGAAGTTATTGGACGAAACGAAGGCGCACTTCTTCAGGATCAGCGTCCCTTCCATGGGACGGTTGAGCTAACATAGGCTAATGCGATTAGCATGAGCTTGTAAGTAACAAGAACATTTCCCAAGACATAGACATATCTGATATTGGCTAGATTCTTGTTAATCTAACTGCACTGTCCAATTTACAGTAGGTATTACAGTGAAAGAATACCATGGTGTTTGAGGAGAATGCATTTTGAACATGAAAAGTTATTAATAAACAAATTAGGGACATTTAGGCAGTCTTGATATAACATTTTGAACCGAAATGCAATGGTTCAGTGGATCAGTCTAAAACTTCTGATGCCATCTAGTGGCCAAAATATGTATTGCAACTGGGCTGAAATAATACATTATGGCCTTTCTCTAGCATTTCAAAGTTAATGGTACAAAAAATACAAAATAACGTTTTTCTTTCTTTGTATTATCTTTTACCAGATCTATTGTGTTATATTCTCCTACATTCCATTCACATTTCCTTTCACATTTCCACAATCTTCCAAGTGTTTCCTTTCAAATGTTACCAAGAATATGCATATCCTTGCTTCAGTGCCTGAGCTACAGGCAGTTAGATCCGGGTATATAATTTTAAGCAAAAATTTTTAAAAAGGGGCGGATCCTTAAGATTAAGAATTCTCCAATCGTTTGCCAATTCACCATCTTCACTAGAGGATATTAATGATTCTCAAGTGTTAGAAGATGTTCATCCGGAATTGAATCTCCACGAGGAGTCTAATCATGAAGAAGATGATGTGTATCTGGACTGCTTAAGTTCTTTTGATGAAAATCTTGTTGCCAACCATAGTGATGAGACAAGTGACAGCTTTGATGTGGAAGAAGAGGAAGATAATAATTCTGCAAAGTTATGCAAAGTGCTATGTGAGTGGGCATTGAGAAATGATATACCACAGAACACCCACTCAGATCTTTTTGGTGTGCTGAAGGAATTCCATCCAAATCTACCAAAGCAAGCTCATACTGTCCTACAAACGGCAAAAATAGAATCCAACTTTCAAACCATTAAGGGTGGCGAGTATTTACATTTTGCCATTGTGTTTTATCTCAAGACATTATCCAGCCACCTCGTCAACATTGCCCAAAACACCATTGGCCTCCAAGTGAATGTTGATTGTTTGCCATTATACACATGCTGCTTATATGTGGGGGGTGAGTTTTTTTTCTTCAGATGCAGTCAGGAAAAGCCCTATCCAACCCAGGCCTTAAGATGCAACAGTTGAAGAGGAGATCAAGATCTGGTTGAGCAACTCACGTGACCGTGCAGGTGGACGCAAGGAGCAGTTTGAAAGACATCTGAGGGAAAAGACACAAGACTTTGGGGAAGAGTGAGCTCAAAAAATGTGCTATGCGAGAGCGGACTGGTGTAGATGAGTTGACATTAAACTTGGGTCTGGCAACCAAACGTTTAGACTTGAACCTCATGGACTAGGCTGATACTGTGCTGTTACGTATCTGTACACAGACAGCCTCTGAGATAAAGTAGTTCCAGTGATCGCTCTCCACCTTTCCGCCCCTACTCTTTCTCCTGTACCAACATCTCAGATTTGCTTGTGCTCCCCTTGCTCTCTTTCACCTGACTTGTCTGAGTGTGTAGCTCCTCCCATTAGTCTCTCTCAGTACGTTAGATTGCAGGTGAGTTGGAGTGAGTGAAGGGCCATGTCATGTGTGCTCCCTCTCCGGCCTCTAGGTCACCAAGCTGCTCGTTATGTCGGACACCTGTCACCATCGTTATGCGCACCTGTGCATCATCAGACTCACCTGGACTCCATCACTTCCTTGCTTACCTGCCATATATATATATCACTCCCTTTGGTTCCTTCCCCAGGTGTCATTGTTTCTGTTTCATTTCTGTGTGTTGTTTGAGGTTCTCGTTTTGTATTATGTTCCACGTATTTTATTAAAACACTCACTCCCTGAACTTGCTTCCCGACTCTCAGCGCACATTGTTACAGGCCACCTCACTGACAACTCTGCAGTGAGCACCACACAGTCACCTGCTTGAACTATACCCTCTGTTAGTGTGAGACTTGTCTATTTTAGGGTATAGCTTAGTGACTGAATGTGGGTTTGGTAGATTTAGAATTGGTATTTAAAAAAGTATTTAAAAAATGGTTGTATATAGAGGGGTAGTTTTGTTATTGACGAGTTACGTAATGAGTGGGTTTGTAAATTTAGGGCAGTTAGTATATTTGGAGAGTGAGGTCAGGCAGTTACTAGTTAGTGTGTGAAAACGTAAGTGGTAGTTCCTAATGAGTGTGGTGCTGTTGTTGGGTGTGTAGTATGAGAAGTAGTGGTCTGTGTTAGTGCTGTTGTTGGGTATGTAGTATGAGAAGCAGTTAGCTAGCTATTCTAACGTTTTCTGTGCATTTACAAGGTAATAGAACCGAGTGACTGTATGGCAGTTATTGTGACGTAGCTACTGTGGTGGAAAAGTGTTTTTCCAACAATCATTATTTACCTTTCTACTACAACTACAAACCCCACACTCACTGACAATCAAAACTGACCTCACACCTGACCTCGTTAATCAATGTCCCTCAATTTCGTATCATATTTTGCATGGGCAACAGCTGGAGGTAAACCTGCACATTCCGTGTAATATTTTATGCCACATGGTCTGTACATGGCAAATAACTTGGTTTCGAAAAAAACTATCTGTGCATATATTTACAATAGTATAGTCATGTTTTATTTTCATATAGGATTAGTGTATATGTGTATAATATTGTAAATAAAAATGGGGTTTGTGTTTACATTTTAGCCCCACAGTGAACCTCAGCCTTTTCTGACGTGAACAAAGCCTGAGAAACTGTCTGTCAGCTCTCCCAGCTGCTGGACAGAGTATACATGAGAATCATACATCCTGTATACTCTGTCCAGCAGGTGATGTGTTTGTAATTGTCTGTGGTGTGTCTCTGTATATTTAAACCATGGAATGTTCATGTTATGTTAATGAAATGTCAATGTTGTGCATGTTGAAGTTGTAAACACACTTTCTTCATGAATATTTGAAGACTCCATTCAAGTCTTATATACTACTCAGAATGTTATGCTTGTTATTTCTCTGAAAAACTATTGTATATTTATATTAATTTTATTATATTAGCTAATTGTTGGAAAATCTTGCCCTTTTAATTGTATTGTATTTACTGGATATTAGTACTGGATATAAGTGCCCTGAGGTACTTAACTGTTATTTAATATTGATAATAAAATCTATTGAATTTGAACATGTGATATTTAATTTATATTTAGACAATTTTTGGGACTTAAAACGTATATTTTATACCTGCAAAATTAACAGGTTTACTGCAGCTGTTTTGGTAGAATGCGGGTAATATTTGGGAATTTATCACTCGGCCATCAAACTTTCATTTGGACCATAATGGGCCCAATGAGGGCAGGCCAAATAACATAAGGGCTTCTTGTGGGCTGGTACTGGGCTGCCCACGCTTACTTGGGGATAAATCATGGCTGCCAGCACAGGGCCAGCAATTAGGGGCCAACTATTTGCCATGAGCAAAAACCCACTGGAATTGTGGATGCACTGGCCCAGTGCATGTAGCCCAAGGCGGGCCTTTATTACAGCCCAAAGAGTGCCAACCTGTGTGTGTTTGCTGGGTTGAGCCAGTAAACTGAAAGGTTGAAACCGAAAGGTCGCTGGTTCAAATCCCAGAGCAGGCAAGGTGTCCGTTTTGACCTCGAGGAAGGCAGTTAACACCTAACAACAACTGCTCCACAGTCGCCGATGTCGTGGCAACCTCCCTACCTCTCTGATTCAAAGGGGTTGGGTTAAATTCGGAAGACACATTTTGGTTGAATGCATTCTGTGGTGCTACTGACTAGGTATCTATCCCCTTTCCCCTCCCTTTCCCCCGAATAAAAGCAGTGCATGTGCAGGATTTATGAAGTATGGCTGCTCTAACTCTAACTTCACGCTCCAGCAGACTAGAATCCCCACATGTTCATGATGTGGTTGGACGGCCACAGGATATACCTTATCCTCAGCTGACGTCTGTGGGAGAAATAGGACCAGTCGGAATGCCAGGAGCTCTACAGAAACTCTACACTGGGGGATCTAGCTGAAATACACCTACATGTACAGCATAGCATTTTATGTTAAGGTCATGGAGGTGGTTATGGGGATCTAGTCTTGATCTCATGCTTGGTGAATAGCACCTGGATGTTATGGGAACATCAATCCATCTGGAACTAAGTGGAGGTTTTGATATAAGCCTAATGTAACATGCTGATCACTGCCTGTTCCTGATGTTTTAAGCATTTGCAATCGAAAGGTTCCTCTGTCACAGCCAATTCTGCCAATTGAGCGTGCTAAATAACGAACCTTTTCCAGACAAACCTTTTCCTTATTCCAGATAGGGACAACCTTGGTAGCATGGTTTAACCCCTCCCTATTCCCCATTATCTCTTTAGTTCTCTATATTCACAGGCACACTTCCTTTTTTGGACCGGACTTGGATACCAGACACCCAAACCCACTCACTAAAAACAAGAGTTTCACCACAGGTGGAGACCACAGGAACAATCCCGGGCTTGTTTTTTTACTGTGCTGGGGTAGTAAGAGCATCAAACATTGATCCCAAAGGGAGGAGCTGAATCCCTTCTGAGATATGTCTTTTGCCCCTCTCAGTGACCATGACTTGAGATACTTACTGCAGGTGTTAGTACATCCTCTCGTCTCCTCTCATTTCTTCATCTTCTCTTCTCAAATCCCCCTCTCCCCATGCGCAACTCTGATGTCCTAAAGCTTTGCTTACATATGTCCCAAAGTCTTGATAGCATATGTACATACTGTAGCCACAATAAAATTGTATTCTGATTAGATTTGCTAAACATGTCCTTGAGAAGTGGAACCTCGCTTGCAAAGAAGGCATGATCACGCCCACACACTAGGTGCAAGATAAACACTTGAGGCATGAAATTCTCTAACGTATGGATTTGTATCAGCAAATCTGCAAGATCCAGGGGGAAGTTTGTTGGGTCAGATTTGACATTTGTTTTATGCAGATTTTGTAAGCCAAATAGGACAAAGGATATCTCTACTAGAGGGCTAGAAGTGGAGTCATGGAAACATGTAGAGTTATGCACCCTGTATTATGCGAGACAAGCACATGGACATATAAACATTGATAATATCATAACACTGTAGTGTTGTACTCTCTGTGCCATTGTTAGCAATGAAGGATGCAGGATTGTGATCAAATACTGACTGTAGAGCATCCTTTCAGTCATACAACCATAATGGTGCCGGAGAGGATGGCTGCCAGTTTATTGGCTCTTATCCAACCATGCTATTTAGTTCATTTCTTCACATTTTTTTGTAAATGATGTTGTACATAATGTTGCTTATGACCGAAAAGAGCTTCTGGACATCAGAACAGCGATTACTCACCATGAATTGGACAAATCATTTTTCTTTAATGAGTCGGACGAGAGGGATTTACTCAAGACACCCAAACAGTCCCTCATCCCGCCATTCGCAGGAGAAAGAGGGAGAGATTTTGCGGGAAAGAGATCGGGGTGCCTTGTGAGGATCAGGCGACGAGTGGCTAATCTTCCTTTGCCATCCGTGCTATTGGCCAACATACAACCGCTGGAAAATATATTTGACAAACTCAAAGCATGTATATCCTACCAACGGGACATTAAAAACTGTAATATCTTATGTTTTATCGAGTATGAATAACATACAGCTGCGGGTTATACACTGCATCGGTAGGATGGAACAGCAGCCTCTGGTAAGACAAAGGGTGACAGTCTATGTATATTTGTAAACAACAGCTGGTGCATGATATCTAAGGAAGTCTCAAGGTTTTGCTCGCCTGAGGTAGAGTATCTCATGATAAGCTGTAGACCACACGATATACCTAGAGAGTTTTCATCTGTATTTTTCGTAGTTGTCTATATACCACCACAGACCGATGCTGGCACTATGACCACACTCAATGAGCTGTATACCGCCATAAGCAAACAGGAAAATGCTCATCCAAAGGCGGCGCTCCTAGTGGCCGGGGACTTTAATGCAGGGAAACTTAAATCCGTTTTACCAAATTTCTATCAGCATGTTAAATGTATAACCAAGGGGGAAAAAACTCTAGACCACCTTTACTCCGCTCACAGAGACACGTACAAAGCTCTCCCTCACCCCCCATTTGGCAAATCTGACCATAATTCTGTCCTCCTGTTTCCTTCTTACAAGCTAAAATTAAACCAGGAAGCACCAGTGACTCGTTCAATAAAAACGTGGTGAAATGAAGCCGATGCTAAACTACAGGACTGTTTTGCTAGCACAGACTGGAACATGTTCTGGGATTCTTCTGATGGCATTAAGGACTACACCACATCAGTCACTGGCTTCATCAATAAGTGCATTGATGACGTCGCCCCCACAGTGACTGTACGAATATACCCCAACAGAAGGCATGGATTGAAAGGCAACATCCGCACTGAGCTAAAGGCTAGAGCTGCCGCTTTCAAGGAACTGGACTCTGACCCGGAAGCTTATAAGAAATCCCGCTACACCCTCCGATGAACCATCAAACAGGCAAAGTGTCAATACAGGACTAAGATCGAATCATACTACACCGGCTCTGACGCTCATCGATGTAGCAGGGATTGCAAACTATTACAGACTACGAAGGGAAGCACAGCGGAGAGCTGCCCAGTGACACAAGCCTAACAGATGAGCTAAATTACTTATATGCTCGCTTCGAGGCAAGTAACACTGAAACATGCATGAGAGCATCAGCTGTTCCGTAATCACGCTATCTGCAGCCAATGTAAGACCTTTAAACAGGTCAACATTCACAAGGCCACAGGGTCAGACGGATTACCAGGATGTGTACTCCGAGCATGCGCTGACGAACTGCAAGTGTCTTCACTGACATTTTCAAACTCTCCCTGTCTGAGTCTGTAACACCATGTTTCAAGCAGATCACCATAGTCCCTGTGCCCAAGAACACTAAGGTAACCTGCCTAAATGACTACCGACCCATAGCACTCATGTCTGTAGCCATGAACTGCTTAGAAAGGCTGGTCATGGCTCACATCAACACCATTATCCCAGAAACCCTACCACTCCAATTTGCATACCGCCCCAACATATCCACAGATGATGCAATCTCTATTGCACTTCACACTGCCCTTTCACACCTGGACAAAAGGAACACCTATGTGAGAATGTTATTCATAGATTACAGCTCAGCGTTCAACACCATAGTGTGCTCAAAGCTCATCAGTAAGCTAAGGACCCTGGGACTAAACACCTCCCTCTGCAACTGGATCCTGGACTTCCTGACGGGCCGCCCCCAGGTGGTAAGGGTAGGTAACATCACATCCTCCATGCTGATCCTCAACACGGGGGCCCCTCAGGGGTGTGTGCTCAGTCCCCTCCTGTACTCCCTGTTCACTCATGACTGCACAGCCAGGCACGACTCCAACACCATCATTATGTATGCAGATGACACAACAGTGGTAGGCCTGATCACCGATAATAACCAGGTTAGTTGAAAAGGAGGAGGTCACTGGTTGCTACGGAAAAGGAGGAGGTCAAACCGATGTGAAATGGCTAGCTAGTTAGCGGTGGTGCGCACTAATAGTGTTTCAATCAGTGTCGTCACTCGCTCTGAGACCTTGAAGTAGTCCTTGCTTTGCAAGGGCTTTTGTGGCACGATGCTTCATGGGTGTCAGTTGTGCAGAGGGTCCCTGGGGCGAGGAGAGGGACGGAAGCTATACTGTTACAGGGGCTCGTAATTAAGCATTTCACTGTAAGGTCTGTTGTATTCAGCGTATGTGACTAATATAATTTGATTTGACAAATATTTGACAACATAGCATGGCAGCAACACATGACAACACAGCATAGTAGCAACACAACATGACAACAACATCGTAGCAACACAACATGGCAGCAGCACAACATAACAAAATATGGTACAAACATTATTGGGCACAGACAACAGCACAAAGGACAAGAATGTAGAGACAACGATACATCACGCAAAGCAGCCACAACTATCATTAAGAGTGTCCATGATTGAGTCTTTGAAAGAAGAAATTGAGTTAAAACTGTCCAGGTTGAGTGTTTATTGCAGCTCGTTCCAGTCGCTGGCTGCAGCGAACTGAAAAGACGAGCGACCCAGGGATTTGTGTGCTTTGGGGACCTTTAACAGAATGTGACTGGCAGAACGGGTGTTGTATGTGGAGGATGAGGGCTGCAGTAGATATCTCAGAAAGGGGGGAGTGAGGCCTAAGAAGGTTTTATAAATAAGCATTAACCAGTGGGTCTTGCGACATTTATACAGAGATGACCAGTTTACAGAAGAGTATAGGGTGCAGTGATGTGTCCTATAAGGAGCATTGGTGGAAAATCTCACGGCCGAATGGTAAAGAACATCTAGCCGCTCGAGAGCACCCTTACCCGCCGATCTATAAATTAAGTCTCCGTAATCTAGCATGGGTAGGATGGCCATCTGAATCAGGGTTAGTTTGGCATCTGCGGTGAAAGAGGAGTGATTACGATAGAGGAAACCAAGTCTAGATTTAACTTTAGCCTGCTGCTTTGATATTTGCTGAGAGAAGGATAGTGTACCGTCTAGCCATACTCCCAAGTACTTGTATGAGGTGACTACCTCAAGCTCTAAACCCTCAGAGGTAGTAAACACACCTGTGGGGAGAGGGGCATTCTTTTTACCAAACCACACAACTTTAGTGTTCAGAACAAGGTTAAGGGCAGAATAATATTTTTGGACACTAAGAAAGCTTTGTTGTAGAGCATTTCACACAAAATCCGGGGAGAGGCCACCTGAGTATAAGACTGTATCATCTGCATATAAATGGATGAGAGATCTTCCTACTTCCTATTTAAAAAAATAATAATAATAATTTTACCTTTATTTATACAGGTTTTTCTCATTGAGATAACATCTCTTTTTCAAGAGAGACCTGGTCCAATAGCCCGTGCTATGTTGTTGACGTAAATTGAGAAGAGCGTGGGGCCTGGGATTGAGCATTGGGGTTCTCCCTTGATGACAGTCAGTGGCTGAGACAGCAGATTTTCTGACTTTATACACTGCACTCTTTGAGAGAGGTAGCAATGGGAAGCAATGGGAACCTCCCCATAGAGAAGAGACAGGCAATGGGAACCTTCCAAGCAATGGGAACCTCCCCAGTGTCACGATCGTCGTAAGAACATTCGGACCAAAGCGCAGCGTGATATGGGTTCCACATATTTATTGACCTGAAACGCACAAAACAATAAAAAGCTAACGATACGTGAAGCTATGGAGTGCTCACAGGCAACTACACATAAACAAGATCCCACAAAACACAGTGGGGAAATGGCTGCCTAAATATGATACCCGATCAGAGACAACGATAAACAGCTGCCTCTGATTGGGAACCATACCAGGCCAACATAGAAATAAAACAACCTAGATTACCCACCCTAGTCACACCCTGACCTAACCAACATAGCGTGACACCCAGAGAGAAGAGACAGGTTACAAAGGTCAGGAGATAGGCTTGGCAACTATAGGGGCAGAAATCTTAAAGAAGAAAGGGTCTAAACCATCTGACCCAGATGGGTTTTTGGGGTCCAGTTTAAGGAGCTCCTTTAGCACCTTGGAGTCAGTGACCGCCTGCAGGGAGAAACTTTGTAGCTGGGCAGGGGGAAAAGAGGGAGGTGTATCGGGGCTAGTCGCATTAGAAGGGGTGGGAGATGAGGAAATGTTGGACAGGCAAGGAGGCATGGCTGAGTCAAATAGGAATCCTGACTTAATGAAGTGGTGATTAAAGAGCTCAGCCATGTGCTTCTTGTCAGTAACAACCACATCATCAACTTTAAGGGACATGGGCAGCTGTGAGGAGGGTTTATTCTCCAGGTCTTTAAACGTTTTCAAGAACTTCTTGAGGTTAGACCCACAGAGAAAGAGAGAACTGCTCCTTAAAGTAACTCTCTTTGGCCTTCCGGGTAGTCTGAGTGCACTTATTTCTCGTGAACGAGAACCAGTCAGCCTGAGTATGTGTGTGCTGAGCCTTTCGTCAAATGCGATTCTTGAGGTGGAGTAACTCTGCAAGATCACGGTCGAACCAGGGACAGAACCTGTTTTTAATTCAAATTTTCTTTATGGGGGTGTGTTGGTTAACAATATCACTGAAAACCTCCTCTTCGACAGAAGGAATGAAGCTGATTCTATACCAAATTACAGAGACCAGGTCATGAAGGTAGGCTTGCTCATTAAAGTTTATTAGCAAGCGTCTATGACTAATCAGGACAGGTCGTTTCACTGAGCAGCCATTACGAACACAGGCTGTAAAACAGTGATTACTAAGGTCATTACAGAAAACACCAGACAGATACCTATCAGGATTATTTGTGAGGATAACATCGAGGGGAGTGGCCTTTTCTGAGTGTTTTGAGTCATACCTTGTGGGATTGGTAATAATCTGAGAAAGACTTAGGGAGTCCCATTGCTTTAGGACTTGGTCAGGTGGTTTAAGCATGTCCCAGTTTAGGTCACCTAGCAGGACAAATTCAGACTTTGTGTAAGGGGTCAGGAGAGAGCTTAGGGCAGGTAGGGTACAGGTCGGTGCTGATGGAGGACGATAACACCCAGCAACAGTCAACGAAGAGCTATTTGAAAGCTGAATGCTTAATACCAGCAAATCAAATTGTTTGGGGACAGACTTGATGGAGACAACTGAGCACTGAAGGTGATCTTTGGTAAAGACTGCCACTCCTTCACCTTTGGAAGGTTATAACCAGAAAGGTTACCATCAGTATTCAAAACACTCTTTCTTAATTAACCACGTCTCAGTAATGACTAACACATCTGGATTGGAGCTGTGAACCCACACTTTCAATTGATCCATTTTAGGTAATAAGCTTCCATTGTTAACGTGCAGAAAACCCAGGCTTTTACGAGAGCAGAAATCCGCGAAACAGATATCAGAGAATTGGGGCAAGCAACAGTAGATGGGCCAGGGTGTAAATGCACATTTCCAGATATCATGAACAGTAATACAATCAATGCACGGTAGGGAGGACAGGGAGGAGAGGGAGGACAGGGAGAGCTCTGCACTGTTGATTTGTGACATCTGAATGTGCATCAGATGGCAACAAGATCATATTATACAGAAATTTCACCAGGTAACATGAATACAAAGCCAGCGAGAGGTGGTTAGAATAGGATGGGAGGCTGTGTAACCAATAGAGAGTCAGAGTCCCGAGTGTGGGAACAAACATAGTCTGTCCCATGGTTGGGTAAACAAGAAAGTTCATAGTCAACAAAGCATGCAGGAGTCATGAGGCAAAGAGCAAAATGCACAAGAAAAAAATATAACAACTTGGAGCTAGACATTGTAAGTTCAGAGTCCTTCACCCCAACAGTACCTGTGTGCTGGAGGCGAGCGAAAGCTTGGGAGAGAGTGGTAAGTGTGGTGGGTATACCTGTACCAGACAGGGGGAGACAACCAGGGCAGATGGAGAACAGAGAGGGGTAAGTGTGGTGGGTATACCTGTACCAGACAGGGGGAGACAACCAGGGCAGACGGTAAACAGAGAGGGGTAAGTGTGGTGGGTATACCTGTACCAGACAGGGGGAGACAACCAGGGCAGACGGTGAACAGAGAGGGGTAAGTGTGGTGGTGATACCTGTACCAGACAGGGGGAGACAACCAGGGCAGAGGGTGAACAGAGAGGGGTAAGTGTGGTGGGTATACCTGTACCAGACAGGGGGAGACAACCAGGGCAGACGGTGAACAGAGAGGGGTAAGTGTGGTGGTGATACCTGTACCAGACAGGGGGAGACAACCAGGGCAGACGGTGAACAGAGAGGGGTAAGTGTGGTGGTGATACCTGTACCAGACAGGGGGAGACAACCAGGGCAGACGGTGAACAGAGAGTGGTAAGTGTGGTGGGTATACCTGTACCAGACAGGGGGAGACAACCAGGGCAGACGGTGAACAGAGAGGGGTAAGTGTGGTGGGTATACCTGTACCAGACAGGGGGAGACAACCAGGGCAGACGGTGAACAGAGAGGGGGGAGTGTGGTGGGTATACCTGTACCAGACAGGGGGAGACAACCAGGGCAGACGGTAAACAGAGAGGGGTAAGTGTGGTGGGTATACCTGTACCAGACAGGGGGAGACAACCAGGGCAGACGGTGAACAGAGAGGGGTAAGTGTGGTGGTGATACCTGTACCAGACAGGGGGAGACAACCAGGGCAGACAGTGAACAGAGAGGGGTAAGTGTGGTGGGTATACCTGTACCAGACAGGGGGAGACAACCAGGGCAGAGGGTGAACAGAGAGGGGTAAGTGTGGTGGTGATACCTGTACCAGACAGGGGGAGACAACCAGGGCAGATGGTGAACAGAGAGGGGTAAGTGTGGTGGTGATACCTGTACCAGACAGGGGGAGACAACCAGGGCAGACGGTGAACAGAGAGGGGTAAGTGTGGTGGTGATACCTGTACCAGACAGGGGGAGACAACCAGGGCAGACGGTGAACAGAGAGGGGTAAGTGTGGTGGTGATACCTGTACCAGACAGGGGGAGACAACCAGGGCAGACGGTGAACAGAGAGGGGTAAGTGTGGTGGCGATACCTGTACCAGACAGTGGGAGACAACCAGGTCAGACGGTGAACAGAGAGGGGTAAGTGTGGTGGTGATACCTGTACCAGACAGGGGGAGACAACCAGGGCAGACGGTGAACAGAGAGGGGTAAGTGTGGTGGGTATACCTGTACCAGACAGGGGGAGACAACCAGGGCAGACGGTGAACAGAGAGGGGTAAGTGTGGTGGGTATACCTGTACCAGACAGGGGGAGACAACCAGGGCAGACGGTGAACAGAGAGGGGTAAGTGTGGTGGTGATACCTGTACCAGACAGAGGGAGACAACCAGGGCAGACGGTGAACAGAGAGGGGTAAGTGTGGTGGTGATACCTGTACCAGACAGGGGGAGACAACCAGGGCAGACGGTGAACAGAGAGGGGTAAGTGTGGTGGGTATACCTGTACCAGACAGGGGGAGACAACCAGGGCAGACGGTGAACAGAGAGGGGTAAGTGTGGTGGTGATACCTGTACCAGACAGGGGGAGACAACCAGGGCAGACGGTGAACAGAGAGGGGCAAGTGTGGTGGGTATACCTGTACCAGACAGGGGGAGACAACCAGGGCAGACGGTGAACAGAGAGGGGTGAGTTTGGTGGGTATACCTGTACCAGACAGGGGGAGACAACCAGGGCAGACGGTGAACAGAGAGGGGGGAGTGTGGTGGGTATACCTGTACCAGACAGGGGGAGACAACCAGGGCAGACGGTAAACAGAGAGGGGTAAGTGTGGTGGGTATACCTGTACCAGACAGGGGGAGACAACCAGGGCAGACGGTGAACAGAGAGGGGTAAGTGTGGTGGGTATACCTGTACCAGACAGGGGAGACAACCAGGGCAGACGGTGAACAGAGAGGGGGTAAGTGTGGTGGGTATACCTGTACCAGACAGGGGAGACAACCAGGGCAGACGGTGAACAGAGAGGGGTAAGTGTGGTGGTGATACCTGTACCAGACAGGGGGAGACAACCAGGGCAGACGGTGAACAGAGAGGGGCAAGTGTGGTGGGTATAACTGTACCAGACAGGGGGAGACAACCAGGGCAGACGGTGAACAGAGAGGGGTGAGTTTGGTGGGTATACCTGTACCAGACAGGGGGAGACAACCAGGGCAGACGGTGAACAGAGAGGGGGGAGTGTGGTGGGTATACCTGTACCAGACAGGGGGAGACAACCAGGGCAGACGGTGAACAGAGAGGGGTAAGTGTGGTGGGTATACCTGTACCAGACAGGGGGAGACAACCAGGGCAGACGGTGAACAGAGAGGGGTAAGTGTGGTGGGTATACCTGTACCAGACAGGGGGAGACAACCAGGGCAGACGGTGAACAGAGAGGGGTAAGTGTGGTGGGTATACCTGTACCAGACAGGGGGAGACAACCAGGGCAGACGGTGAACAGAGAGGGGTAAGTGTGGTGGTGATACCTGTACCAGACAGGGGGAGACAACCAGGGCAGACGGTAAACAGATCACCAGGTGGAGTCCAAGCAGCAGTGCAGCAGTCAGCGGGAGTAGGTGTCACACCCACCTGGGAGAAGATTCTTTCTGGAGGCAGATTTCTTATAGAAAATGCCAGTAGATGGTCTCTGAACAGCAGGAGGGGGCTTCAAGGCCTCTGGATTTGGGTGCCATTTGCTGGTCTCAAAAGCTTCAACACCATTTAAGTTGATCTAACTCTGTTTGTAAAAAACATGTTGAAAAATGTGAGAACTCACATGCAGCTGTGTCTCTCTGTCTCCTTCAGTTTGCATATACAGGGGTACCAGTTCAGAGCCAATGTGCGGGGGCACCGGTTTGTCAAGGTAATTGACGTAATATGTACATTAAGTAGAGTTATTAAAGTGACTATGCATAGATAATAACAGAGTAGCAGCAGCATAAAGGTTACGGGGGGGCTGTAAATAGTCTGGGTAGCCATTTGATTACATGTTCAGGAGTCTTATAGCTTGGGGGTAGAAGCTGTTTAGAAGCCTCTTGGACCTAGACTTGGCTCTCCGGTACCTCTTGCCATGCGGTTGCAGAGGGGACAGTCTATAACTAGGGTGGCTGGAGCCTTTGACAATTTTTAGGGCCTTCCTCTGACACTGCCTGGTATAGATGTCCTGGATGGCAGGAAGCTTGGCCCCAGTGATATACTGGGCTGTTCGCACTACCCTCTATAGTGCCTTGCGGTTGGAGGCCGAGCAGTTGCCATATCAGACAGTGATGCAACCAGACAGGATCCTCTCGATGGTGCAGCTGTAGAACCTTTTGAGGATATGAGGACACATGCCGAATCTTTTCAGTCATCTGAGGTGGAGTAGGTTTTGTTGTGCCCTCTTCATGACTGTCTTGGTGTGCATGGACCATGTTAGTTTGTTGGTGATGTGGACACCAAGGAACTTGAAGCTCTCAACCTGCTCCACTGCAGCACCGATGAGAATGGGGGGGGTGCTCAGTTTTCTTTTTCCTGTAGTCCACAATCATCTCATTTGTCTTGATCATGTTGACTGCTGCTCTTTAATGATTTGTTACTTTTATTTGTTACTTTTTAAAGTATTTTTCTTAAAACTGCATTGTTGTTTAAGGGCTTGTAAGTAAGAATTCCACTGCTAGGTCTACACCTGTGGTATTCAGCATTCCACTGCTAGGTCTACACCTGTGGTATTCAGCATTCCACTGCTAGGTCTACACCTGTGGTATTCAGCATTCCACTGCTAGGTCTACACCTGTGGTATTCAGCATTCCACTGCTAGGTCTACACCTGTGGTATTCAGCATTCCACTGCTAGGTCTACACCTGTGGTATTCTGCGCATGTGACAAATATGATTTGATTTGATAAACCCATTGATATTACAAAGGCTATTCATTCAATAGCTGTATATTTCACTTTATCATATTCTGTTGTCCAGGGTCAAAAGTATTCAGACCCCTTGCCCTTTTCCACATTTTGCTACGTTACAGCCTTACTCTAAAATGGTTTAAATATTTGTTTCTTCTCATCAATCTACACACAATACCCCATAATGAAGAAATGAAAACAGGTTTTAGAAATGTTTGCAAATGTATTTCAAATCAAAAACAGAAATACCTTATTTACATAAGTATTCAGACCCTTTGTAACGAGACTCGAAATTGAGCTCAGGTGCATCCTGTTTCCATTGATCATACCTTGAGATGTTTCTACAACATGATTGCAGTCCACCTGTTGTAAGTTAAATTGATTGGACATGATTTGGAAAGGCAAACACCTGTCTATATAAGTTCTCACAGTTGACAGGGCATGTCAGAGCAAAAACAAAGTCATGAGGTTGAAGGAATTGTCCGTAGAGCTCCGAGACAGGATTGTGGCTCAGATCTGGGGAAGGGTACCAAAGAATTTCTGCAGCATTGAAGGTCCCCAAGAACTCAGTGGCCTCCATCATTCTTAAATGGAAGAAGTTTGGAACCACCAAGACTCTTCCTAGAGCTAGAGCCAAACTGAGCAATCGGGGGAGGGAGGTGACCAAGTAGCCAATGGTCACTCTAACAGAGCTCCAGAGTTCCTCTGTGGAAATTTCCAGAACGACAACCATCTCTGAATCACTCCACCAATCAGGCCTTTATGGTAGAGTGTCCAGACCGACAGCCCACTTGGAGTTTGCCAAAAGGCACCTAAAGGACTCTCACACCATGAGAAATAATATTCTTTGGTCTGATGCAACATCATGATGTGGGGATGTTTTTCAGTGGCAGGGACTGGGAGACTAGTCAGGACCGAGGGAAAGATGAACGAAGCAAAGTACAGAGATTCTTGATGAAAACCTGCCCCAGAGCATTCAGGACCTCAGACTGGGGCGAAGGTTCACCCTAAGCACACAGCCAAGACAATGCAGGAGTGGCAGGACAAGTCTCTGAATGTCCTTGTGTCGCCCAGCCAGAGCCCAGAATTGAACCTGATCAAACATCTCTGGAGTGACCTGAAAAGAGCTGTGCAGCGACGCTCCTCATTCAACCTGATGGAGCTTGAGATGATCTGCAGAGAAGAATTGGAGAAACTCCCCAAATACAGGTGTGCCAAGCTTGCAGCGTCATACCCAAGAAGAATCTAGGCTATAATCGTTGCCAAAGGTGCTTCAACAAAGTACTGAGTAAAAGCTCTAAATACTTATGCAAATGTATATTTCCGTTTTTTATTTGGAATAAATTAGCACATTTAAAAAAAAAACTGTTTTGCTTCATCATTATGGGGTTTTGTGTGTATATTGATGAGGGAAAAAAATATTTAATACATTTTAGAATAAGGCTGTAACGTAACAACATGTGGAAAAAGTCAAGGGGTCTGAATACTTACCAAATGCACATAGTGTTTCCAAAGATCCGTTATTCTTGGAAATATTAATATTAGACAAAGAGATTTTGGAACCATAGACATATTCTGAGAACGATTATTTTATCCTCTAATGGTCTTTACTTTTAGCGTTTAGCTTCCCTGGGGGTCAGAGGTGCAAGCTGGAGATGACACATCCAACTGTGCCTGCATCTAGACACCTGAACAAGGCCACCAAGCTTTACCCCGCCAAATTGTATTTACTGCAAATAGACCCAAATAGCACCCCCAATTAGGTGAACTAATTCTCATTTGCGCTGACTCTTGTAGATGGTGTGACAGACAGGAGCACTTGCCTCGTTTTTTCTCTCTCTCTCTCTCTCTCTCTCTCTCTCTCTCTCTCTCTCTCTCTCTCTCTCTCTCGTTATCTCTTTCTTTCTTGGTCTCTATGGTGGGGGGGGGGGGATATCTGTGACTGGCAGGGTCAGGTGTATTGTTATGATGGAGAGCAGTGCATTATGTGGGGGAGATGTTGAGCTGATGTCAGCCTGGTTCTTTAATCAAAACAGGCAGGCAGCCCTGTAATTGGGAGACCGCATGCAGAGGAGAGGAGAGCAGGGGAGAGGGCAGCCAAGCCAGCAGCTGATAATATAGCCAGGGTGTGGAGGTGGGGTGGGAGGAGGGGGATTTGGGGGCAGAGGACAGGAGACCTGGGGGGGTTCCTGGGGCTGCTGCCACCACCCACTACATCATTGTCTGTGTCGATTTCTTGGTTCCCCCAGGCTCCCACCTTTATTCAGCCACTCTATCTGGTCAAATCCAATTGAGATCTTGTCTCATTGGATTACAATCTCGCACCATAAGTGGTGCTCCCTCCCCATTTCCATTCGAATCCAATTCAAACCGTTTTATTTTCAATCCAATCCCGGTGCCTTAGCCTCCCATAATGTAGCCCTCTCCTCCTCTCCCCCCTGCACCCCCCTCACCAATGCAAAGATGAACCCTCCAGACAGGTACCACTGCCCATTGTCTTCTGGAATGGAGTTAGAGCTGGCTCTGAGGTCTTACTGTAGGCTAGGCTTCTGTACTGGAGCCAATTTCACAACAAAATAAATGAGGAATAGCCTTTCATATCCCCCACATTCTAGGTTAGATTGAGTGGTTGCATATGGGTATGAATCAGAAAGGCTGTGGTGTTATGGTGAAATAGGTACTTTATGCATCCATATGTACACTGAGTATACCAGCCATTAGAAACACTTTCCTAATATTAAGTTGCATCCCCCCATTTTGCTCTCAGAACAGCCTCAATGAATTGGGACATGAACAAAATCATTCCAAAGGGATGCTGGCCCATGTTGACTCCAATGCTTCCAATCAACAAGGGATCATAGTTTTCACCTGGTCATGGAAAGAGAATGTTTTGTATACTCAGTGCATGTTGTCACTTTATACACATTTTGTCACAAATCAAGAAGGAATAGCAAATCATATCCCCACGGTCTAAATTTGATGGAATTACTATATGTGACTCTCATAGATTGTGGTATTAACTGGTATACTGTCGGATCATAGTAATGCGTCCATCCATATAAGTGTGTGTGTTGTGACTGTAACCTTATGACCACATAGTACTGTTGCTCAAGCATCACGGTGAAGGCTGTTAGAAATAAGCATTTTCTATTCAACCTCCATTTTCCTCAAGTGGATGGCACATCCTGCTGCTCATAGCACATTGTTGATCTGAATTCCTCATATCCACACTCTTGGTATATAGTAGGAGGGAAATGACATCACATGTCACAAACCTTACCCTACAACATTAAATACTCTAAACCCAACCCCTATGTTATTAAATCATCGTCCTATTCTTCACACAGGAAGCTGATGAGTGGAAAATATGAGCAATTATTCCTGATTGGGTTACAGTAGGGAGGGTTCCCTTTGACAGAGGACCCTTTGGTCATCCTAATGAATTCCTGTGTCAAAAGGCAAATGAGCAATCCATCAGGAGAAGTGGTTCCAAGTGATCCATCTATCTCAGGTCGTCTCTTCCCAAGCAGGCCTATCAAGGCACAAGGCGAGACCCAAATGCAGACACAGGAGGCAGATGGTTGGAGTCTTACAATGTTTATTAATCCAAAAGGGTTAGGCAAGAGAATGGTCGTGGACAGGCAAAAGTTCAAAACCAGATCAGAGTTCAGCAGGTGCAGAGAGGCAGACAGGCTCGTGGTTAAGGCAGGCAGAATGGTCAGGCAGGCGGGTACAAAGTCCAGAAACAGGCAAGGGTCAAAACCGGGAGGACTAGAAAAAGGAGAATGCAAAAAGCAGGAGAACAGGAAAACCGCTGGTTGACTTGGAAATGTACAAGGCGAACTGGCACAGAGAGACAGGAAACACAGGGAGAAATACACTGGAGAAAATAACCGACACCTGGAAGGAGTGGAGACAATCACAAGGACAGGTGAAACAGATCAGGACGTGACACAGGCCAGTCAGCACTTATCACCCAACACAAGTTCCTGACCGCAGAGCTTGTTACTGTACTGTGTGGTGGTGTAATGAAGGCAGGAATTGGATAGTGCTGTAGTGTACAGTACAGTTAGTTGTGTGGTATATTGGAGCCACTGGGCTTAGTGAGCTCTGAGGTATTGGCAGCCAGTCACATAACAAAATAATGAATCTTGTGGCCATGTGGTGAAGGCACTCGCTGGATTGTGCTTTACAGTGCAGTTACTTTTGTGACATGATGAAGCTATTGTAATGTAAGATATTGTCAGTAAGTAATGCGTTGACGCAAGGGGTGGGTCGATTCTATTTCAATTCACTTAATTCAGGAGTGGAAAATAAATGGCACTTTTCACTTATCAACCCCTGACTGACATTAATAACTTTGGGTGGATGATGATGATGATGATGTCTTGAAGTGGTCTGTAACAGGCTGTGTTCAGAGGCGCTATGTTAGTTCATCCCAGGCCATTTAGTTTGACATTGGCTGAGGATTCCTGAACAGCATACAGCCCACTGGGCTGGAAGGGTCACAGAGTGGACAACTGGGATGTGGAAGAATAAGTGAAATGATTTGGAAGTCATCCCCTTAATTTGAGCTTTGTTAAATCGTGGGTGAGTGTGCATTCCTCCCTCCTTCCCCCTGGTGTGTGTGTGTGTGTGTGTGTGTGTGTGTGTGTGTGTGTGTGTGTGTGTGTGTGTGTGTGTGTGTGTGTGTGTGTGTGTGTGTGTGTGTGTGTGTGTGTGTGTGTGTGTGTGTGTGTGAAACGCCTCTCTGCTGATTTTGTTTTTCTGATCTACAGAATCCTTTGCTCTCTGTATCTTAGTGACATGTTCCCAGTTATTAGGTCCTACGTTACAGTCATGTGGACACACAGTGGGCTGGATTTATATGCTGCATGGAGATTGACAGACATTTCCTGTCAGGATAAGTGGTCAAATATTAGCTGGATAATGAATTGAGTTGTTATGGTAGTTGTGATACTGTTGTGTTTGGTAGTTTAGTGTGTTGGGTAAATATCTCTGTCTGTGTTTTGACTATTTTAAGTCAATGCAGAGATTAGCTATAACAGGAGTGTTATCGGATGGATTCATGTGGTCTGTTTGTAAACTGTCTAAACTTGGCTCCACACAAAATACATTGAATTGAGGTGGATTTGGTCATGCAGGTCTCAGCACATCAGATGGTAGTGAATGAGATTACCAGGAGGAAGTGGATTTCCACCTCACATTTTTTTGCGCCTGTGAATGAGGAATGAGGTTCACAATCCAAATTCTCTAAATCAGGTTTATCAAAGGATTTAAAATTGTCAATGGGAGTAAAACCAGCTTAGTGAAGTTAGTCTCAAGCTATGAATCATTGTACTGAAATGAAATGTAAGGGAGGATGTAAGAGGAGAATAAGAATCTCTCATGTCTCTCTCTGCAGCAACCAAAAGGGTGCTGGTTCGAATCCCATAGCCGACTAGGTGAAACATCTGTCAATGTGCCCTTGAGCAAGGCACTCAACCCTAAGCGCTCCAGAGTCGCCGTCAATAATGGCTGATCCCTGGCCATGACCGAACTCTCCGAGGGTATCTCAGGGGAGTGGGATACACATTTTTTAAATCCAATTCACACGTGTATAATACACACTCGTACATGTGTGAATTATTATTCTATTTTCCTCAAAGACCTGGTCAGTAACTTCTCTCATTTAACCATATGCCTTAAAATAGCAAGAACCACAGGGAAACCATTGAATCAAAAGAGGTTTTAATTTTCTGTTTTGCAAATACGGACCTTGGAAAAACTCTATAATCTATAGATTTGAACCAATATCAAAATATAAAACTAACTACAACTTGGTACAAAAAGCATGTAGTGAGAAATCAACCAATACTAAATCAATGTCAAATAGACACTTAAACACAGGTGTAGATAGTAAAACCAATAATTAGAAGTCAACCAAATCAAAACATGTAAAAGAAGAAACATATTTTCTAAATACACTGTATATACAAAAGCATTCAAATTAGTGGATTTGGCTATTTCAGCCACACCCGTTGCTGACAGGTGTAAAAAATTGAGCACACAGCCATGCAATCTCCATAGACAAACATTGGCAGTAGAATGGCCTTACTGAAGAGCTCAATGACTTTCAACGTGGCACCGTAATAGCATGCCACCTTTCCAACAAGTCAGTTTGTCAAATTTCTGCCTTGCTAGAGCTGCCCCGGTCAACTGTAAGTGCTGTTATTGTGCAGTGGAAAAGTCTAGGAGCAAATGGCTCAGCCACGAAGTGGTAGGCTACACAAGCTCACAGAACGGGACCTCCGAGTGCTGCAGCGAGTAAAAATGGTCTGTCCTCGATTCCAACACTCACTAACAAGTTCCAAACTGCCTCTGGAAGCAAGGTCAGCACAATAACTGTTAGTCGGGAGCTTCATGAAATGGGTTTCCATGGCCGAGCAACCACACACAAGCCTGTCTGCTGGAGTGGTGTAAAGCTCGCCTCCATTGTACTCTGGAGTGATGAATCACACTTCACCAGCTGGCAGTCCATCGAACAAATCTGAGTTTTATGGATGCCAGGAGAACACTACCTGCCCAAATGCATAGTGTCAACTGTAACGTTTGGTGGAGGAGGAATAATGGTCTGGGGCTGTTTTCATGGTTCAGGCTAGGCCCCTGAGTTCCAGTGAAGGAAAATCTTAACATTACAGTATACTATGACATTCTAGGCCATTCTGTGCTTCCATCAATGCCCCTGTGCACAAAGCGATGTCCATACAGAAATGGTTTGTCGAGATCGGTGTGGAAGAACTTGACTGGCCTGCACAGAACCCCATCGAACACCTTTGGGATTAATTGGAACACCGACTGCGAGCCAGGCCTAATCGCCTAACATCAGTGCCCAACCTCACTAATGCTCTTGTGGCTGATTGGAAGCAAGTTCCCATAGCAATGTTCCAACATCAAGTGGAAAGCCTTCCCAGAACAGTGGAGGCTGTTATAGCAGCAATGGTGGGTCCAACTCCATATTAATGCCCATGATTTTGGAATGAGATGTTCGATTTTTGGTCATGTAGTGTATGTTCTAACGTGATCAGCAATGGTTCTTGTTTATGATTTACTTATCCCAATCAACAATCATCTGAAAGTAACTTATAGCGGTTGCCATGTACCATGAGTAAAGGAATGATAGATGTGATGTGTATTACATGTTACTCTCTACTCTGTTTTGCGCGCATGTGCCTCCAACATGGCCCCAGATAGGGATGTGAGCAGGGCTGTTCGACAACCACAAGTTACTCATCCTCCTCTCACTACCATCTCTTCTTCGTCCTCCTCCACTTCCTCATCTTCATAATCCTCCTTTTTTTCACAGTAATAATAATCTTCATCAGAATCGTCATACTTTTCCATAGTGTCCTCTTCCAACTTGTAATCAAGTATAACCAATCGTAACCAATCTTCATGGTCCACCTCCTCTTCCTCATAATTCACATTCTCCTTTTCCACATAATCCACCTCCTCTTCCTCATAATGCACCTTCTCTTCCTCATAATCATCACTCTCTTCCTCCTCATCTTCTCCCTCCTCTTCTTCTTCCTTATCAGTTTCCTCGCCAGGTACAGTGTCTTCAAGTTTTGGTCAGATGGTACCTGAAAGAGTGATGTGGTTTGTATCCCGGACACAGTACTTTTCCAGGTCACTGTGCATCATGCCACAGTTAGGAGGAACCCAGACATGGTCATAACCCTAGTCATGCCAGCTCTTCTGAAGACCACCTTTGTAGGTGACTTTGTTCACTCTGCCTACGTTGACCAGGACTCTGATAACAACCTTCTGGTGGTGGTTGCTGAGCCCCAGTGGGTATCTACTGGCCTTCTTGCGGCTTAGATACACCCCACGTCCCAACATGCCACGTCTGGACAGGTGAAAAAAACCCTGGCCAAGATTTGCTTTGCGGCCGTGGTACATGACATAGTTTTTGTGGCCCAGTCTTCGTACCCCAGCAAGTAGAATGAAGTCACCTTCTTCCCACATGGTCACTGATATCTGTAAAGAAACATAATATACTTCACTGGAACACTTCTATAGCTACAAATATAGGCATATTTATCAACGCACTAAAACTGCAAAACTGGATGAGAGAAAGGGGGAAATGACCATCTGACTAAAGATAAAGAAAGAACGAAAGAAACACATTTTTATCTTGAATGTGGGGGTGATAAAGGTGCAAATTGATCAAATCTAGCTGGATAAAATACCTACCAATCAAATTTTATTCTAGGGTACTATGATTTGCCTATCCTATCAAGTTGTCGAACATTTCCTGAAGAAAGCTTGGAATGAGATTTCCCATGTGAAGAGGACATTTCCTTCAATTCTAAGTATTTTGACATGGCTTAGACCTATGACCAGGGTTGAAATTTACAAAAATAGGGCAGGTCAGGTGAGGTGAATTCAGGATGCTTTGAACATTAAATTATCAAACTCTGCTGATCTCAGGTGGAAAGTTGTATGAGACACATACAAAGAAACATACATACAAAGAAAAAAAAGCATTATTTTTTTTGTACCATCATCTTAAAAAGGCAAGAGAAAGGCCATAATGTATTATTCCAGCCCAGGTGCAATTTAGATTTTGGCCGCTAGATGGCAGCAGTGTATGTGCAACGTTTCGGACTGATCCAATGAACCATTGAATTTGTAAATTTCTTTTGTATCAGGACTGCCCAAAGGTGCCTAATTTATTTATTAATAACTTTTCATGTCCAAAATTGTGCATTCTCCATGTTTCCAATGTGCTGGGTGTTTGAAAATGTTGTTGTTAAAACAATTCATTTCTCAAAATCACCCAAACTTCAAGAAAAATTTAATTAATCAATATTCAGGTAATTTATGCTTACTATTTGAAGATCCTTGTCATCATCTTACTCTACATAGACAAAATGTGATGCGTTTGAGTTGAGACCCCTACCATCCTTGCCTAGTATGTGCAAAAACTAAAATGTTAAAAGTATATTTGAGGGCGGGTGTAATGGTTTTCCTCCTCTTCGTCTGAAGAGGAGAGGCGAGAAGGATCGGAGGACCAATATGCGGCGTGGTAAGTGTCCATGGTTGTTTATTTAAACACATAAACTGAACACTCCATACAATAAACCGAAACCGAAAACTGTGCCGTGTGGTGTAAAACACAGACACGGAAACAATCACCCACAAAAACACAGTGAATCCCAAGGCTACCTAAGTATGATTTTCAATCAGAGACAACTAATGACACCTGCCTCTGATTGAGAACCATACTAGGCCGAAACATAGAAATCCCAAAATCATAGAAAAACAAACATAGACTGCCCACCCCAACTCATGCCCTGACCATACTAAATAATGACAAAACAAAGGAAATAAAGGTTAGAACGTGACACCGGGAGCATGGCGGCAAAAATATCCTCATATAATTCATTTTCAAAGCCGCAAGTAGGCATATCAGATTTAAAATGTGAAAATTGGCAAGAAGGGGAATGATAAAATAAGTGTGAGAAATAACAGTAGTGTTCTTGCCAACAAGCACACCAATTACCCTATATTTTAGCCCATTGTTAAGAATGCTCTTTCAACACATAGCTCTGGCTTGCTGGTAACATCTGATCTGATCAGACTCCCTATGTAATTTAACTCCTCAATTACTGACTCTATTCCAAAAATCTTCCATGTCAAAAATAAATATTTTGGGATTCTGTAATTGATAGACAATTGGTAGTTACCAATCAGACAAAAATATGTTTTGGTGAATGCATGTGCAATGTTTGGTGAATGCATGTGCAATGTTTGGTGAATGCATGTGCAATGTTTGGTGAATGCATGGTGTTGTTTGGTGAATGCATGGTGTTGTTTGGTGAATGCATGGTGTTGTTTGGTGAATGCATGGTGTTGTTTGGTGAATGCATGGTGTTGTTTGGTGAATGCATGGTGTTGTTTGGTGAATGCATGGTGTTGTTTGGTGAATGCAAGGTGTTGTTTGGTGAATGCATGGTGTTGTTTGGTGAATGCATGGTGTTGTTTGGTGAATGCATGGTGTTGTTTGGTGAATGCATGGTGTTGTTTTGTCCTCAGTCCTCCTTTGAATGCTGTGTGTACTGATTCAGTTCTAAATGACCGTCATTGAGTCCATCCTCACCTCCTCCTTCACTGTAGCAGATTTTACGGTCTGCTGAGAGGGTTATTGTCTGCCACCTGCACTCCATCGAGGTCCTGCATGACTCCAGGGTAGGGAAGCGTGCAGGAAAGATCATTGCCGATCCCTTCCACCAAAAATTCCCCTGGCAAACGGTTCAGGTCAATCGCAACCAAAACCTCTCACCACCTGAACAGTTTCTTCCCCCGTGCCATGGCCCTCACCAACCATCCACCTGGTCCTCTCATTTATGGACTTTGTATCCACAGACTATACACCCTACACTATCATCCCAAAACTGTACTCACTGGTATATGCATCATTTAGCTTATTTGTTTACATTTCAGTCATTTAGCAGACGATCTTTTCCAGTGCCTCACTCATGGATTTGAACCAGCAACCTTTTGGTTACTGGCCCAACACTCTTAACCAGTAGGTTACCTGCCAATTGCAGTTTTCATAGTGAAAATACTGTATGTGGATCTGTGGAAATTCTGCATTTATGTATATATTTTTTGTCTGTATATTCTGTTTATCATCTGTATATTCTGTTTATTGTGGCAGCACCATTTCACAGTCACATTCCTGTACATGCAAATGTATTTAGCGAATAAAGCGGATTCTGACATGTTTAGCTGGTTAATCATATGCCAGTTTACATTTTATTATTTGGGACTGCTTATGTACTGGATGAACAATAGCACATTCTCCACTCTATGTCTTCATATACAATAACTCCAAATACAGGGTACCCTGAATATTGGCTCATGCTTGCAATTAGTGAACTTGTTTTATGGAGTTTTCTAGAGCTGACTGTCTGCTTTTCATTTAGCTGGCTAACAAATAATAAGCTAGCTAAGTTTAGCAAGTAGATTCCACTCAACGCAAGGTATAATATACCCAGTGCTTAATTTGAATCGGATCCTGGCACCTCTCAGATTGACTTTGTTCATTCCAGCACCTATTTGCCCGGTACCTCTTGCGGCATGATTTATTAATTGTTTCACTGTTCACACTGTAAACATTCTAGTAAAAGTGATCAGTGTTAAATAAAGTTACCTCCTCGTTATTTCTCCCACCCCCCAGAAAGACAATAATGTAAGGTGCTGTGATCCTTCTGTGTAATCATCATATCCGGCCACACTGATTCCAGACCTGCTCGCTTATTTTTACATAGAGGTTATGGGGAGTGCCAGTGGGATAACTGATCTTGACACAGGTCTTGGTAGTGGTGGTCAGCTAGTGAAGAGGTCCTAGGCTGGTCGTCTCCTGCTGAATTTGAAACATGAGAAAGCCAAATGAAAAATGGTTGAGAAAAGGTAATCGAGTTTGATGACATTTCAAAGTCCAAAAATTCAGAGAAGATGGTGAATCGAACCCAGAACGAGCCAGAGAACTGTCTGTGCCAGAGTAGAGGGGTGCGGGAAAAACTGTTCCTGATGGCAATGCCTTAGCTTGCAGTGCTGCAAAAACTGCCAGTTCAGCATCTCTGACTCGCTAGTAGGCCTACTATCGAGTCAGACTCAGTGGGAGAGGGAGACAGGGAGTTGGGGGGGACAGTGTATCATCCACCAACGAAGTGCTCGGAGCAGGTGCAGTTTGCATTTCAAGAATAGGCAAACGTACAACCCCTGGCTTGTCATGTACAGTGCCGATTTTAGCATGTAAATCTTGGTGGGGCAAACTCCCCTAATAAATATATTTAGATGCATGACAACAAAGCCACTACACAACACTAAACAATACGTGAATTCCACTATAACGGTGACAAATGGTGCTGCACAAACTGTTAGGGCCGACATAAAGCTGTCCCAACAGTTTACCACTGCTACATCTGGCTATCAGCGGAGCCTTGTCTGGCAGCGAAACAGTTTATTCAGCCTCATTTACTGCCTTTAAAAAAACATTGCTGATATGGCTGACATGCTTAAACAAATGTGGTTTCTACTGACAAATCAGATGTACAAACTATGGCATAAGGGGACGACGAGCAGATAAGAGGCAATCCGTATTTTCGATTACGACATTAATGAGCGAGCTAGGACAGACCTAGTCAATATAACTATTTGTTTAGCACTTTTGAAATGTAGGGCAACATAATTCAGAACATGGGCCGTTCTTACAGAATTCTCCCTGTACACCAAGTCAGAACCATATGATAAATAAAAGGGGTGTCACGCCGCTGCCGCTCCCCCTTCCTGGCGCTCGAAGGCGCCAGGTTCCCAGCATTACCACTCCTGCCACCATCATTACGCACACCTGCCTTCCCCCCTGTTTTGTTACCGGTCTGTTCCTGAATAAATGTTGACTCCCCGTACCTGCTTCTCATCTCCAGCGTCGGTCATTACAGGGGGCATATAAGCAGACAATGAAAGCTCTTACAATATTCGCTGATGACTTTTCTCTAAAACAGGTATAGGCGAAATGTGCACCACCAAGTCAGAACAGTAGGCTAAGTTATGTGGTGAAAAGGGAGCAAATTATTAGGGTGAGGCACATGGGCTACTAACAGCTTACTACACAACATACACTGAGTTTTATTTTCTTAGATACAGTATGCATATCTCCCTGGCATATTACATAATTTATGCAGCAGCATACAATACATTTTTGGACCTTGGTGTGCTGTACTCACTTGAACAGGAAGGTGGCGCGGCAGTCCTTCTTGTGGGCTCTAGAAAGAGGCCTGAAAAAAAAACGACTTGGAATCCAGAGTTGGATGTCCATTCAAAATTATTTTCTGTATGTTCCCAGTCAGAGCTAGTTTTATCTGAGTTCCCAGTTGTCTTGAACTCACTGAAGACTGAGATTTCCCAGATCCGTGTTTCCAGTTGTTTTGAAATCATTCTGGATTGACAGCATGGCCAATGTATTCAAACTTTTCTGGCCCTTGGCGTTACCCACTTTTTTGTGATATCCAGTTGGTAGTTACGATCTTGTCCATTGCTGCAATTCCCCTACAGACTAGGCAAGGGCCGAGAGCCAAGCCACACGGCTTCTTGACACACTTTTCATTTAACCCGAAAGCCAGCCACACCAATGTTGGAGGAAACATTGTCGAACAAGAAGTGGCTGGAGCACGATGCGACAAGGACATTCCCGCCAGCCAAACCCTCCATAAACCCGGACGATGCTGGGCCAATTGTGCGCTGTCCCATGGGTCTCCCGGTGTAATGTTTATGTCCAATGGCCGATGAGCACTGCTACGTTTTATCTATAATTTCTCTTCATATGACAAAGATTGAAAAGGATTTGCCAGTAGATTGCCGACTTGATGCATGATGACAGCTTGTCTAGCTTGCTAGCTAAGATTTTAAAAGTATGATGTTAAAGTGATGAGTCCAATCAAAGCTAAGGTAGATATGTCATTTGACATAATTTTGTCTGTGGCCAATGACCTTGAGCCTTTATGGATGGGCACTTGAATTTTTTAGCTCTACGGTAGATTTTGCAGTGATGTAGTGTCCCCATGAATGACAGAACACTGAGCTAATCACGGCGCAACTGGAGAACATTACCAACCGCTGGGCTCCTTATTTTCCACTGACTGCCCCACCACAGAAAGCACTGAGCTAGGCTGAAACACCTGCAATTTGGAGCTTCCTTACTCAAGAAAGCAAAAAAGAGACCATGTTTGTATGCAGCTTTATTGTCTCAATTATCTTTTTTTTAAATGTATTTTTTACATTGTTTGCAAACTGATATGTAACACGTATTAATGCCAAAATAAAATGTAAAGAAAAATAAATAAATAATAATAACCAGTTAAAAGTTTGGACACACCTACGAGAAGTAGTGAAGCCATCAAAACTATTGAATATTACATATGGAATCATGTAGTAACCATTTTGATTTGTTACACAAATCAAATATATTTGATATTTGCCTTGATAACAGCTTTGCACACTCTTGGAATTCTCTCAACCAGCTTCACATGGAATGCTTTTCCAATGGTCTTGAAGGAGTTCCCACATATGCTGAGCACTTGTTGGTTGCCTTTCCTTCACTCCACGGTCCAACTCATCCCAAACAATCTCAATTGGCTGTGTGATTGTGGAGACCAGGTTATCTGATGCAGCATTCCACCACTCTCCTTCTCGGTCAAATACCCCTTACACAGCCTGGAGGTGTGTTTGGTCATTGTCCTGTTGAAAAACAAATGATAGTCCCACTAAGCGCAAACCAGATACGATGGTGTATGGATGCAAAATGTTATTGTAGCCATGCTGGTTGTGTGCCTTGAATTCTAAATAAATCACTGACAGTGTCACGGGAAAAGCAAACCTCACACCATCGCACCTCGTCCTCCATGCTTCAGGGCGGTTGGAACCAAAAATCTCAAATTTGATGTTGAGGTGTGTCTGTTACTTGAACTCTGTGAAGCATGTAAGCATGTATCTAATGAACTTATCCTCTGCAGCAGAGGTAACTACAGTATGGGACTTCCTTTCCTGTGGTGGTCCTCATGAGAGCCAGTTTCATCATAGCGCTTGATGTTTTTTTTGACTGCACTTGAAGAAACTTTCAAAGTTTCATGTCTTAAAGTAATGATGGACAGTTGTTTCTCTTTGCTTATTTGAGATGTTCTTGCCATAATGTGGATTTGGTCTTTTACCAAATAGGGCTATCTTCTGTATACCACCCCTACCTTGTCACAACACAACTGATTGGCTCAAACACATTAAGAAGGAAAGAAATTCCACAATTAACTTTTAACAAGGCACACCATCAATTGAAATGCATTCACAGTGACTACCTCATGAAGCTGGTTGAGAGAATGCCAAGTGTGCAAAGCTGTCATCAAGGCAAAGGGTGGATACTTTGAGGAATTTGTTTAACACTTTTTTGGTTACTACATGATTCCATATGTGTTATTTAATAGTTTTGATGACTTCACTATTATTCTACAATTCAGAAAATAGTTTTAAAAAATAAAGAAAAACCCTTGGAATGAGTAGGTGTTGTGTCCAAACTTTTGACTGGAACTTTAAATCTTTTTTTATGATTATTTATTTTAAATTTTTGCTAAACAGGTAGGGCTCAAAACAGGTGTAGCCCTTCCCATCCTACCCTGAATGACGCGTAGAGTTCTAATTCCCAATTCTATGCATAGAACAGTTGTTGTATAACCTTATACTATTAGGCCTACAAGGGAGGCTCTATCTCTGCAGGTGATATCTGGTCAAAATCACTGATACAGGTCCCACTGCAACCTCTGATTTCCTATGTCTCGAGAGCAACCTGAATTTGAATAAATGTAGGATTTGTCCATTTACTGTAAGCAAAATTTGATGTCATTGATAGTCAAAATGTTTATATTGAAACACTAACCAAAAGGTAGGCTTATAAGATTGAGTAGGAACACATTCATAAAGTCATAAAAAATTTAAAAGATCGAATAAATCAACCACATATGAGAAATTATTTAAAAAAATATACAGTACATCTGGGGCCAGAATAATGTGTTTTTAAATAAATGAGTAACTCAAAATGGGTTGGAAGGAGATTAATGCAATTAGGTCTAATAGTTGTTTGCTATAGAGCTCCTGCTGTTAGAGGGAGCTCCAGACTGCTGCTGCTCGACTGTAGTGGGCTGGATAAATGGGTCAACACCTCTCAATTAACAATGCTTCATTTACACTGACTCGTACATCACTGACTCGTACATCTTTTCGAGTGGAGGCCTCCTGGACTCTATAAAGCGCTATCGGCACAGATCAGTAGGCGATCAACAGATTTGGTTTTTATTCATATCCATATATCAAGTTGTATTTCATGCTATGCCTGTGCCCATCCAGGCTGTGTTAACAGATTATAGATCTTACAGAGGTTTAAATCATTGGCTTGAGCTCATCTGACTGACATAAATCTTGCTTGGGTCTTGCTGAATTCGACAGCCTTTCATGATGGTTGCACTGAGGAGAAACACACGCATACACATACTGTACTACATGAGCACACAAACAAATACACACGCACACAATCTCGGTCTGTTTTCTCTCACACACACACAAACTCGTGAAAGATGAACGTTTGAGCATGTAGCTATGCATGTTAGATCGTGATCACAAGGTCATGTGCATTCGGAAAGTATTTAGACCCCTTGACTTTTTCCACATTTTGTTACGTTACAGCCTTATTCTAAAATTGATTAAATGTTTTTTTCCCCTTCGTCAATCTACACACAATAACCTATAACGACAAAGCAAAGACAGGTTTATATACATTTTTGCTAATTTAGTAAAAATAAAATAAAAATCGGAAATATTAAATTTACATACGTTTTCAGACCCTTTACTCAGTACTTTGTTGAAGCACCTTTGGCAGCGATTACAGCCTCGAGTCTTCTTGGGTAAGACGCTACAGGCTTGGCACATGGGAGTCTCTCCCATTCTACTCTGCAGATACTCTCAAGCTCTGTCAGGTTGGATGGGGAGTCCACAGCTATTTTCAGATCTCCAGAGATGTTTGATCGAGTTCAAGTCCGGGCTCTGGCTGGGCCACTCAAGGACATTCAGAGACTTGTCCCGAAGCCACTCCTGTGTTGTCTTGACTGTATGCTTAGGGTCGTTGTCCTGTTGGAAGGTGAATCTTTGCCCCAGTGTGAGGTCCTGAGCAGGTTTTCATCAAAGTTTTAGCATATCAAATCACAGTTTATTAGTCACATACACAGATTTACAGATGTTATTGCAGGGCAGCAAAAGGCTTGTGTTTCTAGCCCCAACATTGCAACAATACCTAACAGTAATGCACAGTAGCTGTGCAGGTTGGCTCGTGGTGGAGAGATCATGGGTATGGTATATACAGTTGGAGTCGGAAGTTTACATACACTTAGGTTGGAGTCATTAAAACTCGTTTTTCAACCACTCCACAAATTTCTTGTCAACAAACTATAGTTTTGGCAAGTTGGTTAGGACATCTACTATTTTTCCAACAACTGTTAACAGATTATTTCACTTATAAGTCACTGTATCACAATTCCAGTGGGTCAGAAGTTTACATACACTAAGTTCACTGTGCCTCTAAATAGCTAGGAAAATTCCAGAAAACGATGTCATGGCTTTAGAAGCTTCTGATTGGCTAATATACATAACTTGAGTCAATTGGCTTATACCTGTGGATGTATTTCAAGGCCTACCTTCAAACGCAGTGCCTCTTTGCTTGACATCATGGGAAAATCAAAGAGTCCTCAGAAAAAAAATGGTGGACTTCTACATGTCTGGTTCATCCTTGGGAGCAATTTCCAAATGCCTGAGGGTACCACGTTCATCTGTACAAGCAATAGTACTGTAACGAATCCCCTCTTCGTCCGAGGAAGAGTAAGAAGGATCGGACCAATATGCAGGGTGGTAAGTGTCCATCATAATTTATTGACTGAACGCACAAAACAAAATAACAAAGTGAAATGGAAGAAACGAAACAGTTCTGTAAGGTGACATACACTAAACAGAAAACAATCACCCACAACCAAGAGTGGGAAAACAGGCTACCTAAGTATGGTTCTCAATCAGAGACAACGATTGACAGTTGCCTCTGATTGGGAAGCATACCAGGCCAAACACATAGAAATACCCAACATAGAACAAAAACATCGAATGCCAACCCCAACTCACGCCTTGACAAACCTAAAATAGAAACATATAAAAGGAACTAAGGTCAGGACGTGACAAGTACGCAAGTATAAACACCATGGGCCCACGCAGCCATCACACCGCTCAGGAAGGAGAAGTGTTCTGTCTCCTAGAGATGAACATACTTTGGTGCGAAAAGTGCAAATCAATCCCAGAACAACAGCAAAGGACCCTGTGAAGATGCTGGAGGAAACAGGAACAAAAGTATCTATATCCACAGTAAAACGAGTCCTATATCGACATAAACTGAAATGACGCTCAGCAAGGAAGAAGCCACTGCTCCAAAAGTACTGGTTACTGCACCTGTACATAGCCCATCTATAATTTAGCCCAAACAACTACCTCTTTCCCTACTGTATTTATTTATTTTGCTCCTTTGCACCCCATTATTTCTATCTCTGCTTTGCACATCGGGGCGGCAGGGTAGCCTAGTGGTTAGAGCGTTGGACTAGTAACCGAAAGGTTGCAAGTTCGAATCCCCGAGCTGACGAGGTACAAATCTGTCGTTCTGCCCCTGAACAGGCAGTTAACCCACTGTTCCTAGGCCGTCATTGAAAATAAGAATGTGTTCTTAACTGACTTGCCTAGTTAAATAAAGGTAAAATAAAAAAACATTCTTCCACTGCAAATCAACCATTCCAGTGTTTTACTTGCTATATTGTATTTACTTCGCCACCATGGCCTTTTTTTGCCTTCACCTCCCTTATCTCACCTCACTTGCTCACATTGTATATAGACTTATTTTTCTACTGTATTATTGACTGTATGTTTGGGCCAAAATTCACTCAACTTATTGTGGGAAGCTTGTGGAAGGCTAACCGAAACATTTGACCCAAGTTAAACAATTTAAAGGCAATGCTACCAAATACTAATTGAGTGTATGTAGACTTCTCACCCACTGGGAATGTGATGAAGGAAAGAAATGCTGAAATAAATAATTCTCTCTAATATTATTCTGACATTTCACATTCTTAAAATAAAGTGGTGATCCTAACTGACCTAAGACAGTGAATTATGATTAAATGTCAGGAATTGTGAAAAACTGAGTTTAAATGTATTTGGCTAAGGTGTATGTACATTTCCGACTTCAACTGTACATGTACAGTACCAGTCAAAAGTTTAGTCTCATTCCAAGTTTATATTCAACATTTTAAAAACATTTCTACATAGTGAAGACATCAAAACTATGAAATAACACATATGTACTCTTTTAGACTTGAGATTCTTCAAAGTAGCCACCCTTTGGCTTGATGACAGCTTTGAACAGTCTTGGCATTCTCTCAACCAGATCCACTCCCCTGGAATGCATTTCAATTAACAGGTGTGCCTTGTTAAAAGTTCATTTCTTTCCTACTTAATGCATTTGTGCCAATCAGTTGTGTTGTGACAAGGTAGGTATAATGTAAACGCTGGGGGTCGAGAAGCAGGTGCAGGTGGTAAGTTTAATATAACAAATAACATGGAAAGATACAACGTAGGAGCAGCGTCTAGACATGAAGAACAGAAACAATAGTGCCTGGGGAAGGAACCTAAGTGAGTGCCAGATAAAGGGGAGGTAATGAGTCAGGAAATGGAGTCCAGGTGTGCTTAATGATGAAACGCAGGTGCGCGTAATGATGAAAGCCAGGTTCGCTAAGGATGGTTCCCAGGACCGGTGGTTAGTTAACCGGTGACATCGTACACCAGACGGGAGGAGCGGTAGTAGAAGTGACAGTACCCCCTCCCCCCCTTCCCGAGGACGAGAAGAAGGCTGGTCCAGGCGGTGAAGATGGAAATCATGGTTCCTTCACCGGAACCCAACACTGCTCTTCTGGGCCGTACCCCTCCCAGTCCACCCGGTACTGGAACCGACCCCCACGATGTCAGGAGTCCAGTAGAGATCTGACGGCATAGGCGGGAGTTCCCTCAACGTCCATGGGGGGCGAAGGGGTGTTGTGTGTGACAGCATCAGCCAGGGGACCAGGAACCACCGGCCTGAGAAGTGAGACATGAAAAGAAGGTGTGATGCGATAGTCACTGGGATGCTGTAACCTATTTGTCATCTCGTTGACCCTCTGGAGAACCTTGAATGGGCCCAAAAACCGGGGGCTCAGCTTCTTGCAAGGCAGACGGAGTTGGATGGTTCCTGGTAGAAAGCCAGACGCGATCCCCAGGATGGAACACTAGATTCTCACGTGAGCCTTGCTCCACATATGAACCACTCATCAAGCGCAGGAGCTTCGGTCTGGCCCAGGGTTCATGGACCCAGAACCAGAACCAGCTGAAAACACAGAACACACTGGAAGGGAGTCAGCACGGTGGATGAGTGAAGTAATGAATTATGGGCGTACTCCGCCCATGGAAGGAATCGGGCCCACTGTCCCTGCCTGTCCTGGCAGTGACTCCCCAGGAACCTCCCCAACTACTGGTTCATCCTCTCCACCTGCCAGTTGGACTGAGGCCTATACCCAGAAGTGAGGCTGACCATGACCCAGAGCTTCTCCGTAAGTGCTCTCCATACCTGTGGTGTGAATTGAGGCCAACAGTCGGAGACGATGTCCTCCGGGAAAGGCATAATGCCGGAAGACCTGCTGGAATAGTGTCTCAGCAACCTGGAGAGCAGTAGGGAGACCAGAGAGAGGAATGAGACGACAGGATTTAGAAAATCTATCCACAACCACCAAAATGGTGGTGAAACCATCAGAGGGGAGATGGATTGATGAGACCAGGGACAGCTGTGCACACCCAGGTCAACAGCCAATCCCTTATCCCTGTGGGAACGTTCAGTAGATGCGCTCAGGAGGACAGCTTGTGGGTGCGGGTTCCCTCTCCAGAGCCTGGCGGATCTATGTCCCAGACCATAGGGGCTACGACTCGTGAGGAAGGGATTATGGGTGCATTCTGGAATAACCCACTCCCGAATCTTAGACGGGACAGGGCATCTGCTTTGGTGTTCTTTGAACCTGGGCAATAGGTCAGCATGATGTCAAATCTTGTAAAGAACAGGGCCCACCTTGCTTGGAGCGAATTCAGTCTCTTTGCTGTCCGTATATACTCCAGGTTCCTATGGTCGGTGAGGATGACAAATGGGTCCTTGGCGCGCTCCAGCCAGTCTCCACACCTCTAATGTCAACTTTACAGCAAAGCAATTCCTCTCTACAGGGGACATTTTCTTAGAGCAATACGCACACAGATATCATTCCTGTGGATTACCTTGTCGTTGAGACAGAACTGCCCCGATGCCCACCTCTGAAGCATCCATCTCCGCCACAAAGGATATCATGGGATCTGGGTGTTTGAGCAATGGGGTGGAGGTGAAATGCCCCTTCAGTAGGCTGAAGGCCTCTTCACCTGCTGGACTCCACACCAACCTACAGGGACTGCCCTTGAGGAGAGAGGTGAGAGGAGTTGTGATGGAGCTGAAGTTCCTGATGAAACTGCGGTAGAAGTTGGCAAACTCCAAAAAATGTTGTAACCCCTTTATGGTGGTTGGGACTGGCCATGACCTGACCACATCTACCTTCTTGATGACCATCTTCCCTCCTTGTGGGCTGATTTGGTAACCAAGGAAGGAGACAGCCTCCTGATGAAACTGGCACTTCTCAGCCTTGGCAAACAGTTGGTTAGCTAGGAGGCGTTCCAGGACTACACAGGCATGAGCTATGTTATCTTCCAAGGTAGCCGGGTAAACCAGGATGTTGTCGATATCCACGACCACCTGGCGTCCGAGCATGTCCTAGAACACCTCGTTGAAGAATGCCTGGAACACTGACAGAGCATTGGCTAAGCCAAATGGTATCACCAAGTACTCAGAGGGACCAGACATTGTGCTAAAAGCTGTCATCCGTTCATCCCCCTCTCGGATGAGGATGAGATTGTAAGCACTCTGCAGGTCCAACTTGGCAAAAGAACGGGCCCCGCGGAGCTGTTCGATGGCTGCCAGCACCAACGGAAGAGGGTAACGGTACTTGGTGGTGATTTCATTGAGTCCTCTGTAATCAGTACATGGGCAACCTCCCAAAGCAGGAGAAGTGGACGTGCAGATGAAACCTTGTTGGAGCGCCTCATGGATGTACTAGGTTTCAACCACCGACAGAGGGTAGATGCCTCTGGGCGGGGGCCCAGAGCCTGCAAGCAGGTTGATGGCACAGTCTCAGGGGCGATGAGGAGGGAGACAGGAGGCGCGGGTTTTGGAAACTACTTCCCACAGGTTCTGGTATACCTCCGTAGAAGTTGGGCTGAAGGGCAACCACAGGACTCTCAACTGACGCGAAACCCCAGGGGACGGGCATTCGGGTGCCCAGTCTGTGATTTTCATCCTCGACCATGAGATTTGTGGGGTTGTTGCGTTGAAGCCAGGGGAGGCTGAGGATGATCTTTTGAGCTGGTGCACTAGTGGTGAAGAAGGAGATGATCTCCTGATTGATGGAATTCACTGTGAGGGTGAGTGGTATGGTGATGTGTGTAATGGTCCCGGAACCTAATGTACGATTATCGAGGGCTTGAACCGGTTTAGGAGAGGAGAGCGGGTATGAGGTGAAGTTGAGAAAGGAGGCAATGGTCTGGTCAATAATGTTCCCTGCGGCACCAGAATCCACTAATGCTGTGGAAACAGTACATGAGGGACAGTCAACTACTGCGATCGACACCAAAAAGGGTTTGGCAGAAAGTGATGGAGGGATACTCACACCTGCCCCAGGAGGTGGAAGATCACGTGATGGTCCCTCTGCTCTCGTGGATCCCGAGTTGGGACGTACTGGACACTGCTGGAGCTGGTGGCCACCTTGACCACAATAGAGACAGAGCCTCAGTTGACCCCTACCTCCATGGGTTCAGGATCTGATCCAAACTGTTCACTAAGGGAGGAAGATCAGGGATGAGAGTGACGACGCTCCCAAAGAAGGTTAACCAGACAGATGGTCATCGCGATGAGTGCATCCAAGGAGAGGTTGTTGTCTCGACAAGCCAGTTCTGTCTGAACCTCCTCGTGCAGTCCTCCTCTGAATAGCGGATGAAGCGTCGGCTCATTCCATCCACTGGATGCTACTTCTGTCCAGAAGGTGAGTGCCGTCTGTTTCCTCTGCCATAGTTGGAGTATGTGCCCCCCCCTTTGCCTTCTGATGGATGATCGAAGATACCTCTGAACCGAGCCATGAACCCCTCATTCAAATCCAGTTCCTCCTCTCCTCTCTCCCAAATGGCCATGGCCCAGTCCAACGCCCGCCCAGTCAGCAGAGAAATAACTGTGGAAACCTTGGACCTCTCGGTGGTAGGAGCTCCCATCTGGTGTGCAAAGTAGAGGGAGCACTGTAGTAGGGAGCCACGTTATTTAGAAGGCGTAGCGTCATATTTATCCGGGAGGGACAAGCGGGAATCGCTGACCTAGGCAGGTTGCTGAATGGGCTGGTGTGCTGGCTCGCTGGGTCGACTGGTGTTAGAGTATCCTCCGCTAGTTGAAGGCAACGCTTCTCGGGTATGTTTGAGACGTTGAACACGACAAAGAACCTCTTCCATAGCCGTCACCAGTTGTGCCATCTGGTCGTGGTGTTGACAAAGTAGGTATCGAATTTCTAGGAGATGTTCTGATTTCCTGCTGCTTCCATTTTGTGAGGCAGTATTCCGTAACGTAAACGCTGGGGGAGTCGAGAAGCAGGTGTAAGTGGTAAGTTTAATATAACAAATAGCATGGAATGATACAACGTAGGAGTAGCATCTAGACATGAACAACAGAAACAATACTGACTGGGGAAGGAACCTAAGGGGGTGCTAGATAAAGTGGAGGTAATGAGTAAGATAATGGAGTCCAGGTGTGCTTAATTATGAAGTGCCGAACGCCGGAGAGAAGGAGCGGGAGTTGACGTGACAGTAGGGATGGTATACAGAAGATTTAGTAAAAGCCAAGTCCATATTATGGTAAGAACAGCTCAAATAAGCAAGGTGAAACGACAGTCCATCATTACTTTAAGACATGAACATCAGTCAATGCAGAAAATGCCAAGAACTTTGAAAGTGCAGTCACAAAAACCATCAGGCACTATGATGAAACTGGCTATCATGTGTACCGTCACAGGAATGGAAGACCCAGAATTACCTCTGATGCAGGGGATACGTCCATTAGAGTTAACTACACCTCAGATTGCAGCCCAAATAAATGCTTCACAGAGTTCAAGTAACAGACACATCTTAACATCAACTGTTCAGAGGAGACTGCGTGAATCAGGTGGAAATCTGTATAGGTGTATGTTTGTGTGCGTGGTTGTCTCTTAGAAAAAAGGGTCTATCTGGAACCTGAAAGGGTTATTCTGCTGTCCCCATTGGAGAATCCTTTGAGTTCCATGTAGAACTCTTTTCAGAGAGGGTTCTACCTGGATCCGAAAAGAGTTCTCCTACGGAGACAGCTGAAGAACCCCTTTGGAACCTTTTTTTCTAAGTGTAGATGCATTTTGTCATGACAGGAACAAATAGGTATGGATGGGTAATGGGCAGGGGTGCAGCAGGGCTACCACACTAGCCCTCTTCTCTAATTAACCAACCTGTGCATTTCGTAACGTGGGGAGTTGGACCATCCTTCAGAAACATAACTAAGCCCTGCAAAATGCTGAGCCGTACAGCCTTCCTCTATCTGCCTCTGATGCTATTAGGGACAGGATAAATCCCCTTCGGACCGAGCGCATTTTCCTCAAGCATTCTTTTGATTAGCGTGAAACCAGACTGTCAAGTCGGCTGCATGGCAGAGGGGGAAAAACGAACAAAAAAACGAAACAAGTCTTATACATCCTTAATCATCTTCCTCTGCGATACTTCAAACGGAGAGGCACACACGGCATTGGCGATGGCGTCTTGGAAGAGAATTCATCCATAACTTCAAATGCTGCAACAGTAAGCTGTATACAAATGGAAAGCTAAATAAAGAAATAACTCAGTGAGGTATTAAGCTGATAAGAGACGAAAAATAGGCCTGTCTGCTTTAAGAGAGCGCCAGCAAGCACTGGTGGCAATTAGCTCAGCCAAGCAAGTCCGCCGCACCAACACGTAAACAAATGAAGGCAATCAATTCGATTGTGGGTTCTGCTTCACTCACTCATGTTGCTCTAGAACATATTGCGACTCGAGGAACCTAGCATCTTGATATATCCTGTAGAACAGACACCATAAACTCTACAGCCCTGTTTAACTCCACAAAGACATTGTTCTTTAAGAGTCATTTTTTTAATTACCCCCAGCAGAGGTTCCAATTAGGAATTTAAACTCAGTTAAGGGTTAGTGTGGAGTTTGCATTGAAGTCATACTGTATTATGGTTCAGTTCAGACAGGAGCCCCTGCTGTGAGTAAAGTCATTCTCTTGTAAGCACCATTGCAGATTTGTCTGATTATCCTCTCTCTGGTGGTGTGATGGGAGTTCCATAGCCTACGCCTCAGCACAGTAAAGAGCGAACATTCACATGGCTAACGGCTATATGTCCACATCTACAATTGGATAATAAGGTCAAGCACGCTCTACTCTGCATCATTTGCTGCCTAGAGGTTTGATGTAGAATGAGTAGGAATGAGCAATATATGCCTACGCTTTTCCAGGCAATCATTCACACTTAGCTTAATCGTTCATTGACATGGACCTTGGTCATTTATGCCTCTGCAATATACAGAAATTGAGATTCATGAGTGAGTTTTAATTGCAAACCAAAAGTAAGTTGATTCCCCAGTTCCTTTGGTTATATTGAGGTTAAATAGACGGGAGGCTTGGTGTAAAGACTTGGGCGAATTGCTCTGCTTTTCATTCTCTGACATTTGAGGCATGAGCCTCAGAAGTGCAGGGCCCCGTTGGGTTGAACAACAAAGAGAACAGTCTAGTACCAGTGCAGCGGTGTTCTATAGTCACCTCTCTTCACTTTTCTCTTCTCTCCCCCTCTCCTCTCCTTTCCTCCGTCTCTTTTCTCTTCTCTCCCCCTCTCCTCTCCTCTCCTCTGTCTCTTTTCTCTTCTCTCCCCCTCTCCTCTCCTCTCCTCCGTCTCTTTTCTCTTCTCTCCCCCTCTCCTCTCCTCCGTCTCTCCTCTCCTCTCTCCCCCTCTCCTCTCCTCTCTTCTCCGTCTCTTTTCTCTTCTCTCCCCCTCTCCTCTCCTCTTCTCCGTCTCTTTTCTCTTCTCTCCCCTCTCCTCTCCTCTTCTCCGTCTCTTTTCTCTTCTCTCCCCTCTCCTCTCCTCTCCCCGTCTCTTTTCTCTTCTCTCCCCCTCTCCTCTCCTCTTCTCCGTCTCTTTTCTCCTCTCTCCCCCTCTCCTCTCCTCCGTCTCTCCTCTCCTCTCTCCCCTCTCCTCTCCTCCGTCTCTCCTCTCCTCTCTCCCCCTCTCCTCTCCTCCGTCTCTCCTCTCCTCTCTCCCCCTCTCCTCTCCTCCGTCTCTCCTCTCCTCTCTCCCCCGTCTCTTTTCTCCTCTCTCCCCCTCTTCTCTCCTCTCCTCTCTCCCCTCTCCTCCATCTCTTTTCTCCTCTCTCCCCCTCTCCTCTCCTCCGCCTCTTTCCTCCTCTCTCCCCCTCTCTTCTCTCCCCCTCTCCTCTCCTCTTCTCCGCCTCTTTCCTCCTCTCTCCCCCTCTCTTCTCTCCCCTATCCTCTCCTCTTCTCTGTCTCTTTTCTCCTCTCTCCCCCTCTCTTCTCTCCCCCTCTCCTCTCCTCTTCTCCGTCTCTTTTCTCCTCTCTCCCCCTCTCCTCTCCTCCGTCTCTCCTCTCCTCTCTCCCCCTCTCCTCTCCTCCGTCTCTTTTCTCCTCTCTCCCCCTCTTCTCTCCTCTCCTCTCTCCCCTCTCCTCCATCTCTTTTCTCCTCTCTCCCCCTCTCCTCTCCTCCGCCTCTTTCCTCCTCTCTCCCCCTCTCCTCTCCTCCGCCTCTTTTCTCCTCTCTCCCCCTCTCCTCTCCTCCGTCTCTTCTCTTCTCTCATCCTTACCATCCTCTCCTCTTTTCTCCTCATTTGACATTCAAGGAATGTCCCCCTGGATGTTATTAAAGAAAGGAATTTTCTCAGAATACTCAAAAGTGGACAAAGAGATGTTATACAACCTTAGGTTACCGTTACCCATAACCTACCAGAAATGTGATGGGACCGAATAAGAAAGCTACGTGAAGGGAATGGAGAAAGTGTATACAATGGGCCAGAAATACAATCTCACCTTCCCTCTTCCTCTTCTAAACCCCCCTCATATCATTGCAACCAGTCTAACATTTTTGTTCTCAACAACATGAGTCATGACGGGCGAGACGGTGCTCTACTTTGCATGTGTTAGGAGGCGGTGAGCTCCAGGAGACAGATGCCATTTACTTTCCATTATGTGTGATTCATATATCTGCACATTTACGGGGGGCATGAAGGGAGAAGTCAGGGGAATAATGGCCTGGAGACGAGCAGCATGAGATGGAGAAAGACACTGCCATGTCTGGTACAGAGGAATTGTCACTAGGATTATTGTCACTGAGATGTGACAAAGCAATCTGGTTCCGGGGAGGGTGACTGGGGAGGGTTTGGTTCAGCAGCATGAGAAACAGTCCTCGACCTATGCCTGCAGTACATGACTTGAGTGTCAGTGCAGTGTTCTACAGTATAAAGGGCTATTGATGAATGGTATCCAATTTTCTGTCCAAGGTCAACTGATATCTACTGACTGATACTTGCGGTTCACCAATAGGTATGCGTCTGGCCTGGACCAGGAAGCAACAGCACACGGGCTGATTGTCAATGTTGTGGCTGACACTTCAACAGGATATCACCTTTTATTTGGTGCTCCATGAACATTGATGTGTGTGACTGGAGGAAATATAAAGACTGATTGTGTTGTATTTCAGTACTCAGTAACACATCTTTATTTACATTTTAGTCATTTAGCAGATGCTCTTATCCAGAGCAATTAGGGTACAGTGCCTTGCTCAAGGGCACATTAACATATTTTACACCAAGTTGGCTCAGGAATTCAAACCAGCGACCTTTTGGCTACTGGCCCAATGCTTTAAACCACTAGGCTACCTGCCCCCTTGACTCTATGCTACTGCGTTTGTTTATGTTTTCTCTCTGGATCAATATCACGTAAATAACATGTTTATAGATCAGAGTCTTGTCTTTAGTGTGAGAAAGGAGAAATGTTTTTTTGATGAGAGCATGACTTAGATTTTTGTAATATTTTAACAGATTTGTTAAATAAATACAAAGCAAACAAACAATAGCACCAAACAAGGCTTGAATGAACAAATAACAAAATAATCAGGAGTCGAGGTCTGAAATGAAACAATCAAACTGGTATCACAATAGCATCAGGAACTTGATAATTGTGGGAAATTGGTGCTTTCCCCTACCTTACAGTGCATTCGTAAAGTATTCAGACCTCTTGACTTTTTCCACATTTTGTTACGTTACAGCCTGATTATAAAATTAATTCAATTAATTGTTTTCCTCATCAATCTACACACAATACCCCATAATGACAGGTTTTTAGAAACTTTTGCAAACGTATTACAAATAAAAAGCAGAAATACCTTATTTACATAAATATTCAGACACTTTGCTATGAGACTCGAAATTGAGCTCAGGTGCATCCTGTTGCCATTGATCATCCTTGATGTTTCTACAACTTGATTGGAGTCCCACCTGTGGTAAATTCAATATATTGGACATGATTTGGAAAGAAACACACCTGTCTATATAAGATCCCACAGTTGACAGTGCATGTTTGTTTTTTTTAAAGCCATGAGGTCGAAGGAATTGTCCGTAGAGCTCCGAGACAGGTTTGAAGGTCCCCAAGAACACAGGGGCCTCCATCATTCATAAATGGAAGAAGTTTGGAACCACCAAGACTCTTACTAGAGCTGGCCGCACGGCCAAACTGAGCAATCGGGGGAGAAGGTCCTTGGTCAGGGAGGTGACTAAGAACCCGATGGTCACTATGACAGAGTGGAGATGGGAGAAACTTCAAGAAGGACAACCTCTCTGCATCACTCCACCAATCAGGCCTTATGGTAGAGTGGCCAGACGGAAGCCACTCCTCAATAAAAGACATGCCAAATGTCACGCCTGGAGGTAACCTGGCACCATCCCTACTGTGAAGCATGGTGGTGGCAGCATCATGCTGTGGGGATGTTTTTCAGTGGCAAGGGCTGGGAGACTAGTCAAGAGTGATGGAAAAATGAACGGAGCAAAGTACAGTGAGATCCTTGATGAAAACCTGTCCCAGAGTGCTCAGGACCTCAGGCAAAGGTTCACCTTCTAACAGGACAATGACCCTAAGCACACAGCCAAGACAATGCGGGATTGGCTTCGGGACAAGTCTCTAAATGTCCTTGAGTTGCCCAGCCAGAGCCTGGACTTAAACCCAATCGAACATATCTGGAGAGACCTGAAAATAGCTGTGCAGCATCTCCCCCATCCAAATTGACAGAGCTTGAGAGGATCTGCAGAGAAGAATGGGAGAAACTCCCAAAATGCAGGTGTGCCAAGCTTGTAGCGTCATACCCAAGAAGACTCGATGCTGTAATCACTGCCAAAGGTGCTTCAACAAAGTACTAGTAGAGGGTCTGAATACTAATGTAAATGTGATTTTTCAGTATTTTTTTTCTACATTTGCCAAAATGTCTAAAAACCTGTTTTTGCTTTGTCGTTAGGGGGTATTGTGTGTAGATGGATGAGGAGAAAAACATATTTAATCAATTTCAGAATAAGGTTGCACGGTAACAAAATGTGGAAAAAGTGAAAGGGTCTGAATTCTTTCCGAATGCACTGTACATTTATCACTTGAACCTCAGCACACGATCTCAATCTGCCTTAATGACAGAATGAACAAACATGTTGTTGCATGACCCTCATTTTATAGTTCTCTATCTAACAAATACAGAAACATTGCAAAATGACACCTCTCTCTCATTGTGACTTTCACATTGCCCAGGGATTGTCTCAGCCTCCAGTATTTATGCTGCAGTAGTTTATGTGTCGGGGGGCTAGGGTCAGTTTGTTGTATCTGGAGTACTTCTCCTGTCCTATTCGGTGTCCTGTGTGAATCTAAGTGTGCGTTCTCTAATTCTCTCCTTCTCTCTTTCTTTCTCTCTCTCGGAGGACCTGAGCCCTAGGACCATGCCCCAGGACTACCTGACATGATGACTCCTTGCTGTCCCCAGTCCACCTGGCCATGCTGCTGCTCCAGTTTCAACTGACCTGAGCCCTAGGACCATGCCCCCGGACTACCTGACATGATGACTCCTTGCTGTCCCCAGTCCACCTGGCCATGCTGCTGCTCCAGTTTCAACTGTTCTGCCTTACTATTATTTGACCATGCTGGTCATTTATGAACATTTGAACATCTTGGCCATGTTCTGTTATAATCTCCACCCGGCACAGCCAGAAGAGGACTGGCCACCCCACATAGTCTGGTTCCTCTCTAGGTTTCTTCCTAGGTTTTGGCCTTTCTAGGGAGTTTTTCCTAGCCACCGTGCTTCTACACCTGCATTGCTTGCTGTTTGGGGTTTTAGGCTGGGTTTCTGTACAGCACTTTGAGATATCGGGCTATATAAATAAATTTGATTTGATTTGATTTGGATATGCCTTTGGGGCTTCTAAATTTGCATCAGAGCCTGATAATATGATGTCTATTTCTCTGCCCATCTGTGTGAATGTGTTAGACAGGGAACACGTTGTAGCCATGGACACTGGAGAGAGAAGTGTGAGGACTGAAACATATTGATCTGTTGACATTTACTGACAACCATTGTTATCAATATTAACATTTGCACAACAAATGGAAGTCAATAACTGTCTTGTTGTTTTATTTTGACATTTTGTGTTGGATTGTTCCACCACCTTTTGAGTAAAGATGGCGTACAGTGGGAATTGAATAGGCTATTGTTGATGTGAAACGTTAATGTGAAAGCAAATGTTGGGTACATCCTCATGACTTACAGACTCCCAAATACAAGCTCTGTGTGTATCAATGGACTCAGAACATCTTATCACCCTAGTCAGTGAGGCTGAAGCAGCCATGCCAATAAAGCTCTTCGCCTGGTTACTTTGCCTGGTTAGCCATGGAGCCAGCGGAGGTTATGGTCCTCTTCGCTCTTCGCCTGGTCACTTTGCCTGGTCAGTCATGGAGCCAGTGGGGGTTATGGTCCTCTTCGCTCTTCACCTGGTCACTTTGCCTGGTTAGCCATGGAGCCAGCGGAGGTTATGGTCATGGAGCCAGTGGGGGTTATGGTCCTCTTCGCTCTTCGCCTGGTCACTTTGCCTGGTTAGCCATGGAGCCAGCGGAGGTTATGGTCCTCTTCGCTCTTCGCCTGGTCACTTTGCCTGGTCAGTCATGGAGCCAGCGGAGGTTACGATCCTCTTCGCCTGGTCACTTTGCCTGGTCAGTCATGGAGCCAGCGGAGGTTATGGTCCTATTCGCTCTTCGCCTGGTCACTTTGCCTGGTTAGCCATGGAGCCAGCGGAGGTTATGGTCCTCTTCGCCTGGTCACTTTGCCTGGTTAGCCATGGTGCCAGCGAAGGTTATGGTCCTCTTCGCCTGGTCACTTTGCCTGGTCAGTCATGGAGCCAGCGGAGGTTATGGTCCTCTTCGCCTGGTCACTTTGCCTGGTTAGCCATGGTGCCAGAGGAGGTTATGGTCCTCTTCGCTCTTCACCTGGTCACTTTGCCTGGTCAGTCATGGTGCCAGTGGGGTTTATGGTCCTCTTCGCCTGGTCACTTTGCCTGGTCAGTCATGGAGCCAGCGGAGGTTATGGTCCTCTTCGCTCTTCGCCTGGTCACTTTGCCTGGTCAGTCATGGTGCCAGTGGGGGTTATGGTCCTCTTCGCTCTTCGCCTGGTCACTTTGCCTGGTTAGCCATGGTGCCAGTGGGGGTTATGGTCCTCTTCGCTCTTCGCCTGGTCACTTTGCCTGGTTAGCCATGGTGCCAACAGAGGTTATGGTCCTCTTCGCTCTTCGCCTGGTCACTTTGCCTGGTTAGCCATGGAGCCAGTGGGGGTTATGGTCCTCTTCGCTCTTCACCTGGTCACTTTGCCTGGTTAGCCATGGAGCCAGTGGGGGTTATGGTCCTCTTCGCCTGGTCACTTTGCCTGGTCAGTCATGGAGCCAGCGGAGGTTATGGTCCTCTTCGCCTGGTCACTTTGCCTGGTCAGTCATGGAGCCAGCGGAGGTTATGGTCCTCTTCGCCTGGTCACTTTGCCTGGTCAGCCATGGTGCCAGTGGAGGTTATGGTCCTCTTCGCCTCTTCACCTGGTCACTTTGCCTGGTCAGTCATGGTGCCAGTGGGGTTTATGGTCCTCTTCGCTCTGGTCACTTTGCCTGGTCAGTCATGGTGCCAGTGGGGGTTATGGTCCTCTTCGCTCTTCGCCTGGTCACTTTGCCTGGTCAGTCATGGTGCCAGTGGGGGTTATGGTCCTCTTCGCTCTTCGCCTGGTCACTTTGCCTGGTTAGCCATGGTGCCAGTGGGGGTTATGGTCCTCTTCGCTCTTCGCCTGGTCACTTTGCCTGGTTAGCCATGGTGCCAGTGGGGGTTATGGTCCTCTTCACCTGGTCACTTTGCCTGGTTAGCCATGGTGCCAGCGGAGGTTATGGTCCTCTTCGCTCTTCGCCTGGTCACTTTGCCTGTTTAGCCATGGTGCCAGTAGGGGTTATGGTCCTCTTCGCCTGGTCACTTTGCCTGGTCAGTCATGGTGCCAGTGGGGGTTATGGTCCTCTTCGCTCTTCGCCTGGTCACTTTGCCTGGTCAGTCATGGTGCCAGTGGGGTTACTCTTGCTCTTCGCCTGGTCACTTTGCCTGGTCAGTCATGGAGCCAGTGGGGGTTATGGTCCTCTTCGCTCTTCGCCTGGTCACTTTGCCTGGTTAGCCATGGTGCCAGTGGGGGTTATGGTCCTCTTCGCTCTTCGCCTGGTCACTTTGCCTGGTCAGCCATGGTGCCAGTGGGGGTTATGGTCCTCTTCGCTCTTCGGTCCTCATTCCAGTGGGGTTATGGTCCTCTTCGCTCTTCGCCTGGTCACTTTGCCTGGTCAGCCATGGTGCCAGTGGGGGTTATGGTCCTCTTCGCTCTTCGCCTGGTCACTTTGCCTGGTCAGTCATGGTGCCAGTGGGGGTTATGGTCCTCTTCGCTCTTCGCCTGGTCACTTTGCCTGGTTAGCCATGGTGCCAGTGGGGGTTATGGTTCCCTTCAATTCAATGGTGCCTTCATGGGTGTTTCATAATTCCAAAGCAAATTACAACAGTAAATGTCTTAACGTCAAGGGGTATTTCATTAGTTGAGATGACTGGAAATCTTACAGACAGTGGCAGTAAGTAAATAAACACAAAGCTATGAAAGCCAGGGAAAGGCTGTATATTATATTGTTACAGAAAAGCAAAGTTGCATGAGCGACGACAAGAGAGAGTGATAGCAGGAGAAATAAAAGCTCAATTATATGCATGAGATAATTACAGCTTCATAACTGAATAGCTGAATAGAGAAAATGTGCTCCCATCTGAATGAGGGCTCACAGCTGGAGAGAGGGCGAGAGCCGTCCTCTGTGTGGGAACAGCGGCCCCCTTTCTGCCCCCCGATTGTACATATTGTTCACACTAGTCTATTTATAAATGCTGGCTTTTCAGAAGAAAAAAAAATGAAAAAGGGGCCCCCGGCCCCCAGCCCCACGTTCTGCTATGTTGTTCCGAGGCTTGATTATACAGTGGAGCAGATTGAGTGTAGCGCCTGTGTGCCTTTTGGAGGACAGATCATCTCTGGTGCATTTCTGGTTGTTTGCTGTCCAGCAGCCAAGTATAGCTGACAGAATGTGATTCCTCATTGACTGCTGGACTCTGCTGTGCTTGTGGCTATCACTCTCTGAGCTGGCCAGTGGTGAGCCTTTCAGAACCGTTTTGTGTCAAACGCTCTTTATTGGTCCTGTAAAAGGCTGCATCCTCCATTCCGGCTGTCCTCTGGATCAGTGCCATCCTCTGCATGAGTCGAGCAGTACCCCATAATGCCTTGTAATGATTTCCTTAACTAGGCCATTTATCAGATTGTATTTGTCATCACTTTCTCCCTCCCGCTCGTCAAGACAATGGCGTGTGTGTGTGGATAAGCTTTCCGCCTGAGAGGAGTGACAGTGACAGGCATCGTTCATCTGTCTGAAGGCATTTGTAAAAGTCACAGCCCTGAGGGCCAGTCATGACTAGGGGAGAGAGAGAAAGACGGAGAGAAAGACAGACAGCGAGATAGGGAGCGAGAGAATAGGAGGTGAGTCCAAGCAATGTATGTTGTGTCATAAAGATGCATAATGGATAATGTACACTGAGTGCACAAAATAGTATACTAAATATTGATTTGCAAACCCCCCTTGCCCTCAGAACAGCTTCAATTCGTTGGGCCATGGACTCAACAAGGTGTCGAAAGCGTTCCACAGGGATGCTTGCCCATGTTGACTCCAATACTTCTCACAGTTGTGTCAAGTTGGCTGAATGTCCTTTGGGTGGTGAACCAATCTTGATACAGACGGGAAACTGTTGCAGTCAGGATTCAACAAGTGATGTCAATAAGGGACCATTGCTTTCACCTGGATTCACCTGTTCAGTGTCATGACGTGGCCCTCTTTGGGTATAGCGTGCCTTCCCCCTCTTTCTCTCTCCTACACCCAGGCTGCTGTTATCTCAGGTTGTAAATGCCTGGAGGAGATTCTTCATTCTGGCCAGACAGTATAGAGAGAGAGTAAGTTTTCATAGAGAGAACAAAGGAATTTCTTCCACATCACAGAACTTGAGAACTGAACAATATTCATGTTCTGGAGAATGTATAAACAGTCGGTGAAGTAGCCAGCTACGAACTGGTCCGTTTTGTACAATTTTGTGAAACTCACGAGAGACAATACAGCCACATTACCATTACCCTGTTTATACAAGAGTCTCAGTTATGAGGCTTGCATCTACTTGTTGAATAAAATTAATGAGTAAAGATGAAACTATTTGTGAAATTATGTAATGTGATTTTAAACTGTTTAACGTCTCTGGGATCGTTCAGGAGACGCTAGCGTCCCACCTCGCCAACAGCCAGTGAAAGTGCTGTGCGCCAAATTCAAAACAACAGAAATCTCATAATTAAAATTCCTCAAACATACAAGTATTTTACACAATTTTAAAGATACACTTGTCGTTAATCCAACCACAGTGTCCGATTTCAAAAAGGCTTTTAAGCGAAAGCAGAACATGTCATTATGTTAGGTCAGCAACTAGTCAGCCATTTTCCAACCAAAGAGTGGTGTCACAAAAATCAGAAATATAGATAGAATTAATCACTAACCTTTGACGATCTTCATCAGATGACACTCCCAGGACTCAATGTTACACAATACATGTATGTTTTATTCGATCAAGTTCATATTTATATCCAAAAACTTTGGCGCCATGTTCAGAAATGCCTCAGAAATTGCAGAGAGCCACATCAAATAACATAAATACTCATCATAAACTTTGATGAAAGATACATGTTTTACATAGAATTAAAGATAAACTTGTTCTTAATGCAACCGCTGTGTCAGATTTCAAAAAAGCTTTATGGCAAAAGCACAATATTCAATCATCTGAGAATAGCGTTCAGACACATAAGCAAGCCATACAGTTACCCGCCAAGTTGTGGAATCAACAAAAGTCATAAATAGCATTATAAATCTTCACTTACCTTTGCTGATCTTCGTCGGAATGGACTCCCAGGACTCCCACTTCCACAAGAAATGTTAGTTTTGTTCGATTACGTCCATATTTATGTTCAAATACCTCCGTTTTGTTCGCGCATTTAGTTCACTATTCCAAAGGCACAATGCGCGACCGCAAAATCCAGACGAAAAGTCAAAAGAGTTCCATTACAGTTTGTGGAAACATGTCAGACGATGTTTACAATCAATTCTTAGGGTCTTTTTATAATAAATCATCAATAATATTCCAACCCGACAATAGCGTATTCATTACAGAGGTAAAAGAAGGACCGGCGCGCCCGCGTGACCGCGCAGTAAACAACTGATTGGCCACAGCCTAGTCCACTTGTTGAAACAGTTCTTATTCAACCCCGTTCCACAATAGAAGCCTCAAACAACTTTCTAAACACTGTTGACATCTGCTGGAAGCCTTGGGAAGTGCAATCTGGCCCCATAGACACAGCATATTGGATAGTCAATCACTTAAATGAAACTACAAACCTCAGATTTCCCAATTCCTGGTTGGATTTGTCTCAGGTTGGATTTGTCTCAGGTTTTCACCCATCATATGAGTTCTGTTATACTCACAGACATCATTCAAACAGTTTTAGAAACTTCGGAGTGTTTTCTATCAAATTAAATCAAATCAAATTGATTTATATAGCCTTTCGTACATTAGCTGATATCTCAAAGTGCTGTACAGAAACCCAGCCTAAAACCCCAAACAGCAAGCAATGCAGGTGTAGAAGCACGGCGGCTAGGAAAAACTCCCTAGAAAGGCCAAAACCTAGGAAGAAACCTAGAGAGGAACCAGGCTATGTGGGGTTGCCAGTCCTCTTCTGGCTGTGCCGGGTAGAGATTATAACAGAACATGGCCAAGATGTTTAAATGTTCATAAATGACCAGTATGGTCGAATAATAATAAGGCAGAACAGTTGAAACTGGAGCAGCAGCACGGCCAGGTGGACTGGGGATCCAATACTACTAATAATATGCATATATTAGCATCCGGGACAGAGTAGCAGGCAGTTTACTCTGGGCACCTTATTCATCCAAGCTACTCAATACTGCCCCCCTGTCACCAAGAAGTTAATGAAGGGAACTCCAATTCCCTAAATCATTGGCCCGCCCCATGAGCACAGATATTGATCTGGCGTCATGGGACAGCCCCTTTCTGCTCTTCCGAAAATAACCCTCACCTTGGGAATTTATCTTCAGACCAGCTTACCTCGATAACCGAGAAGGCTAAGGATTGAGTAGATTCCTGAATTCTTAACCATACCACGTGGTTAAACTCTGAGACTATCGATACCGACAGAATAAGAATAAATCTCTGATACTAATTACTAGTCTGCAGCTAGGAATTATGTACCCGTGAACGCGAAGACCGACAACCGCCGAAACATCTACTCTATAACAACATTGCTGAATGTTACTCTGAACTATCCATTCTAACCACGGAAGAGAGAGAGAACTCTCCAACAGAAACTAACTTTCCAACAGAGATCACGACGACACACTGAGTATAAATATATATATTGATTGCAATTATTCCCGAATGAGTGTGCGTTCATGTGCAAAGGATTAGCATTTCAATTGTTATAATTATCTACTTTGTAGTGTCTTATCTTTCACACCCTTCTCAGTCCCTTTGTCTAACAAACCGCTATGCCGGTTTAGCACACTAGGGAAACCCCGCTATCATTTCCTTGTAACTATATCCATTTCTGTGATTATTTAGTTAGTAAATAAATCATTTAAGACAATTGATGTATGATTCATAGAGAAGACTGGGGTCGTTCAGATAACCAACAATATACGAAGTTTGGAATGAGTGTCACGTTCTTCAAAATGAGCAGACCAAGGCGCAGTGTGAGTATAGTTCCACATATTTTGAATCTCTGTGAATAAAAAACAATAAAAAAACAATAACAAAACATGAAGTCATGAAGTGCACACAGGCAACTAAAACACAAACAATATCCCACAAAGCAGGTGGGAGACAGGGCTTCCTAAATATGATCCCCAATTAGAGGCAACGATTACCAGCTGCCTCTAATTAGGAACCATACAAAACCACCAACATAGAAATATACCAAAGGTGCGGACCTGAAACCAAATGGGGAGGGTGGGTGGGGGGGTGAATAGTGTCGGTGGCGGCTCCGGTGCGGGTCGTAGCCCCCGCCCGACCACGGATCCGGCCATGGAGATGGGTTGGACGCCGCGCTTGGACTGGGCACCGGCACCGAGGAAGGTTCCAGCCATGGAGCTGGGTTGGACGCCGCGCTCGGACTGGGCACCGACGCCGAGGAAGGTTCCAGCCATGGAGATGGGTTGGACACCGCGCTCGGACTGGGCACCGACGCCGAGGAAGGTTCCAGCCATGGAGATGGGTTGGACGCCGCGCTCGGACTGGGCACCGACGCAGAGGAAGGTTTCAGCCATGGAGATGGGTTGGACGCCGCGCTCGGACTGGGCACCGACGCCGAGGAAGGTTCCAGCCATGGAGATGGGTTGGACTCCGCGCTCGGACTGGGCACCGACGCCGAGGAAGGTTACAGCCATGGAGATGGGTTGGACGCCGCGCTCGGACTGGGCACCGACGCCGAGGAAGGTTCCAGCCATGGAGATGGGTTGGACGCCGCGCTCGGACTGGGCACCGACGCAGAGGAAGGTTTCAGCCATGGAGATGGGTTGGACGCCGCGCTCGGACTGGGCACCGGTGCCGAGGAAGGTTCCAGCCATGGAGATGGGTTAGACGCCGCGCTCGGACTGGGCACCGGCGCCGAGGAAGGTTCCAGCCATGGAGCTGGGTTGAACGCCGCATCTGGACTGGGAACCGACACAGAGGAAGGCTCCTGCCATGGAGCGGGACTGGACGCCGTACCTGGACTGGGCCTCGGCGCAGTTGAAGGCTCCTGCCATGGAGCGGGACTGGACGCCGTGCCTGGACTGGGCACCGGTGCAGAGGAAGACTCCTGCCATGGAGCGGGACTGGGCGCCGTGCTTGGAACGGGCACCGGCGCAGAGGAAGGCTCCTGCCAGGGAGCGGGACACCATGCCTGGACTGGGCACCGGCGCACAGGGAGGCTCCGGCCTTGGAGCTGGACTGGACGCCGTGCCTGGACTGGCCACCAGTGCAGAGGAAGGCTCCTTCCCTGGAGCAGGACTGGACGCCTTGCCTGGAAGCTCCGGACCGTTGACCGTCGCTGGAGGTTCCGGACCGTTGACCGTCGCTGGAGGTTCCGGAACCTGGACCTTCGCCGGAGGCTCCGGACTGGGAACCGTCGCCGGCAGCTCTGGACTGGGAACCGTCGCCGGAAGCTCTGGACTGTGAATGCGCACTGGAGGCCTAGTGCGTGGAGCCGGTACAGGTGGCACTGGACTGGTGACACACACTTCAGGGTGAGTACGGGGAGGAGGCACAGGACGTACCGGACTGGGGAGGCGCACTGGCGTCCAGATGTGTGGAGCCTGGCACAGGTTTCTCCAGACTGCTATCCGGATCCTCTGGTCGAATGTTGAGCAGAACACACTTGCACAACATCTCTCTCATCTCTCTCTCTCCCCCAACTTCTCCATTGCCTCCCTGACGGTCTCTGGCTCTTTAGGGCGAATGCAGGGAACCGGCACATGACGCACCGGGCTGGGGAGGCGCACTGGAGATCTGATGTGTGGAGCCGGCACAGGTTTCACCAGACTTCTAACCGGATCTTCTGGTCGAACTTTGAGCAGAACACACTTGCACAACAGCTCTCTCATCCCTCTCTCTCCCAACTTCTCCATTGCCTCCCTGACGGTCTCTGGCTTCTCAGGGTGAGTATGGGAAGCTGGCACAGATGGCACCGGACTGATGACCCGCTCTGCTGTCCTCCATTATTACCTTCTGTCTGCCGCCAAGGAAGGGTTTCGCATCCACACATGACTTCTTTCCATGTCCAAAACTCCTTTCCCTTTTGGGAACGGTGCTTGGTCCTGGTTTGGTGGGATATTCTGTCATGTTCTTCAAAATGAGCAGAACAAGGCGCAGTGTGAGTATAGTTCCACGTATTTTTTTATCTCCGTGAAACAAACAAAACAATAAACTAATAACGAAATGTGAAGTCATGAAGTGCACACAGGCAACTAAACACATACAATATCCCACAAAGCAGGTGGGAGATAAGGATTCCTAAATATGATTCCCAATTAGAGGCAACGATTACCAGCCGCCTCTAATTAGGAACCATACAAAACCACCAACATAGAAATACACCTTCTAGAACACCCCCCCTAGTCACACCCTGACCTAAACCACTTTGGAGAATCCAATGGCTCTCTATGGTCAGGGTGTGACCATAGAGAGGTTGTTTGTTTATCAGCTTCCTTTAATGGTGCGTTTAAAGGGAAACATGTTACACCATACTATCTCTCTGTTGAGGTTTTTAGATGGACTAGGGAGAAATTATACAGAACAGAGATCATTATGATGCCGTGAGAGAAGAGAATTCTCTCACATGATCAACCTCACTGAGTATATCATATTGCCGTCTACCTCTCTCTCTCTCTCTCTCTTCCTCTCTCTCGTGCTTTCTCTCTGTCTCTCTTTCTTCCTCTCTTCCTCTCTCTCATGCTTTCTCTCTCTCTCTCTCTCTCTCTCTCTCTCTCTCTCTCTCTCTCTCTCTCTCTCCCTCTCTCTCATGCTTTCTCTCTCTCTCTCTCTCTCTCTCTCTTCCTCTCTCTCATGCTTTCTCTCTCTCTCTCTCTCTCTCTCTTCCTCTCTCTCATGCTTTCTCTCTCTCTTCTCTCTCTCTGCTGCGATAAGGGTCTTTAGTGTCCGTGCTGACGGCCAGTAAAGCTAAACATCTCCCTCTGCTTGTAATACAACCTGGCCCCAGGACTCTATATCTCTTTCATGCTCGCATCATCACTGCTATTGTTTGGAATTGAGTTTTCAGTGCCGCAATGAGCTGAGGTCTGTCAATTATTGTTTGGCATTGGGCAACGGTGGACTCTGTTACTGGCTCATCATATAGGGCCTGGGGTTGCCATGGAGACCCACTGTGGTTTGGCTAGAGAATGTGCATTCTCTCTTGTTTCTTGTCCCAATAGGGCCAACCATCACTCACCTTATTGAAGTAATGAAGAGTTGGATGGAGTTGCCCCAAGACACTGATTTTAGGTTGTTTATTTTTTTTACTTAGTGGTTGATGTGATGACTTGGAGAGGGTAAGTTGTTGATAGATCTGTGCCCAAGGGCAGCGTGAACCAGGAGAATTGAAGTGACATGCTCATAGCTCATTAGCTTTGATGGGGGTCTGTGTCAGGGCAGGCACACGCACGAGCCAAGCACAGCATTAGAATCCTGTTGTTCATTTTTGTATCTTCTCCTTTATCTATTTAAATGTCTACCAAGTGTCATGGACAAATTGTCTGTGTGAGGGGAGTGACTATTGAATATGTTGAGATGCTATTCAGTTGAGATGCTATTCAAAACTCCAAGATCCAAGATGGCATAGCGGTCGGACGTGTGTTTGTCTTGTCCCATGTATATAGTCTTTCTTCTTTTTTTTCTGTATATATTTTCATCTCACTTTCCATCTACGAACTAAATATACTTTCCTGCAACCCGCCTCACCCAATGTGGTACGGATATGCTATTTTCATACTTCATAACTGGAACCTCCATCAGAGGCTAGCCAGCTAACTAGCTACTAGCTAGTAGTCGTTGATAGCCACTGCTAGCGGTCTTTACCTTGAGCTCGGACACCAGCTAGCTTTAGCTCGGTCAATACTTGCCAGTCTGCACAGCGCGATATCAACCCAGAGCATATCGGACTGCTTTTCTCTACCACATCACCGGATTCCTGCCGCAAGCCTGGACCATTACACCGGATTATTACAGCTAGCTAGCTGCAACCGAGTGGCCATTGCTGGCTAACAACTCTGTCCCGAAGCAAGCACCAGTTAGCCTTGAGCTAGCTTCGAGCTAGGCCCATCTCCCGGCTAGCCGACGAATGTATACCAGCTAACTCTTGGGGTACAATAACTCTTTGCCATTTGGCCTGGACCCTTTATTGTTGACACCGAGCCCCGCCGATCTATCACGTTGGGTCTGTCGACGTAATCGTCCGATGTGGTTTCAACAGGCTTTTCCGTTGCGATGTCGCCGAAGACCCATCTGCTAGCCCCGCCCCGCTAGCTTTCTGAACGCCGTGTCTCCCTGACTCACCTATTGCTGCTCACTGGACCCTATGATCACTTGACTATACAGCTGATGCCTGCTGGACTGTTCACTAACACGCTACCTCATGTTGTTTATCTGTCGGCCTCAGCCTCGAACTCAGGTCCTGTGAGAACCTAACTGACCCTCTCTGCCCATTCATCGCCATTTACCTGTTGTTGTCTTAGCTCTCCCGATCAACACCTGTGATTGCTTTATGCCTCTCTCTAATGTCAATATGCCTTGTCTACTGCTATTTTGGTGAGTTCTTATTGTTTTATTTCACTGTAGAGCCCCCAGTCCCGCTCAACATGCCTTAGATAGCTCTTTTGTCCCACCCACCACACATGCAGAGACCTCACCTGGCTTAACTGGTGCCTCCAGAGATGCAACCTCTTTCATCGTCACTCAATGCCTAGGTTTACCTCCACTTTACGCACACCCCTTGTCTGAACATTATGCCCTGAATCTATTCTACTATGCCCAGAAATCTTCATTTATTCTCTGTTCCCAACGCACTAGATGACCAGTTCTTATACCCTTTAGCCATACCCTTATCCTACTCCTCCTCTGTTCCTCTGGTGATGTAGAGGTTAACGCAGGCCCTGTAGCCCCCAGTACTACACCTATTCCCCAGGCGCTCTCATTTGTTGACTTCTGTAACTGTAAAAGCCTTGGTTTCATGCATGTTAACATCAGAAGCCTCCTCCCTAAGTTTGTTTTATTCACTACTGAGCACACTCAGCCAACCCTGATGTCCTAGCCGTGTCTGAATCCTGACTTAGGAAGGCCACCAAAAAGTCTGACATTTCCATCCCCAGCAACATTTTCTGTCAAGATAGAACTGCCAAAAGGGGTGGAGTTGCAATCTACTCCAGAGATAGTCTGCAGAGTTCTGTTATACTACCCAGGTCTATGCCCAAACAGTTCGAGCTTCTACTTTTAAAATCCACCTTTCCAGAATAAGTCTCTCACTGTTTCCGCTTGTTATAGACCCCCCTGTGCCCTGGATACCATATGTGAATTGATTGCCCCCCATCTATCTTCAGAGTTTGTTCTGTTAGGTGCCATAAACTGGGATATGCTTAACACCCCGGACGTCCTACAATCTAAGCTAGATGTCCTCAATCTCACACAAATTATCAAGGAACCTACCAGGTACAACCCTAATTCCGTAAACATGGGCAACCTCATAGATATCTCCCTGACCAACTTGCCCTCTAAATACACCTCTGCTGTCTTCAACCAGGATCTCAGCGATCAATGCCTTATTGCCTGCCTCCGTAATTGGTCCACTGTCAAACGGCCACCCCTCATCACTGTCAAACGCACCCTAAAACACTTCTGCGAGCAGGCCTTTCTAGACCTGGCCCGGGTATCCTGGAAGGATACTGACCTCATCCCGTCAGTAGAGGGTGCCTGGTTGTTCTTTAAAAGTGTTTTCCAGGGTGACGGCCTCCAGGGTGGCACAGTGGTCTAGGGCACTGCATCGCAGTGCTAGATGTGCCACCAGAGACTCTGGGTTTGCGCCCAGGCTCTGTCACAGCCGGCCACGGCCGAGAGGTCCATGGGGCGACGCACAATTGGCCTAGCGTCGTCCGGGTTAGGGAGGGTTTGGCAGGTAGGGATATCCATGACTCATCGCGCACTAGCGACTCCTGTGGTGGGCCGGGCGCAGTACACGCTAACCGCTGTGTTAAGAAGCAGTGCGGCTTGGTTGGGTTGTGTTTCGGAGGACGCATGGTTTTCGACCTTCGTCTCTCCCGAGCCTGTACGGGAGTTGTAGCGATGAGACAAGATAGTAACTACTAACAATTGGATACCACGAAATTGGGGAAAAAGGGGTAAAAAAATATATATATATATATATAAAAGTGCTTTCCTCACCATCTTAAATAAGCATGCCTCATTCAAAAATGTAGAACTAAGAACAGATATAGCCCTTGGTTCACACAAGACTTGACTGACCTTGACCAGCACAAAAACATCCTGTGGCGTACTGAATTAGCATCGAATAGCCCTCGTGATATGCAACTTTTCAGGGAAGTCAGGAACCAATATACACAGTCAGTTAGGAAAGCAAAGGCTAGCTTTAAAACAGAAATATGCATCCTGTAGCACTACTTCCAAAAGGTTTTGGGACACTGTAAAGTCCATGGAGAACAAGATCACCACCTCCCAGCTGCCCACTGCACTGAGGCTAGGAAACACTGTCACTACCGATAAATCTAAGATAATCGAGAATTTCAATAAGAATTTCTCTACAGCTGGCCATGCTTTCCACCTGGCTACCCCTACCTTGGCCAACAGCTCTGCACCCCCCACAGCAACTTTCCCAAGCCCCCCCTCCCCCCACTTCTCCTGGGCTAGACAATCTTGACCCTCTTTTTCTAAAATTATCTGCCGAAATTGTTGCAACCCAAATCAAATCAAATCCAATTTTATTTGTCACATACACATGGTTAGCAGATGTTAATGCGAGTGTAGCGAAATGCTTGTGCTTCTAGTTCCGACAATGCAGTAATAACCAACAAGTAATCTAACTAACAATTCCAAAACTACTACCTTATACACACAAGTGTAAGGGGATAAAGAATATGTACATAAAGATATATGAATGAGTGATGGTACAGAGCGGCATAGGCAAGATACAGTAGATGGTATCGAGTACAGTATATACATATGAGATGAGTATGTAAACAAAGTGGCATAGTTAAAGTGGCTAGTGATACATGTATTACATAAATATGCAGTAGATGATATAGAGTACAGTATATACATATACATATGAGATGAATAATGTAGGGTATGTAAACATTATATTAGGTAGCATTGTTTAAAGTGGCTAGTGATATATTTTACATCATTTCCCATCAATTCCCATTATTAAAGTGGCTGGAGTTGAGTCAGTGTCAGTGTGTTGGCAGTAGCCACTCAATGTTAGTGGTGGCTGTTTAACAGTCTGATGGCCTTGAGATAGAAGCTGTTTTTCAGTCTCTCGGTCCCAGCTTTGATGCACCTGTATTGACCTCGCCTTCTGGATGATAGTGGGGTGAACAGGCAGTGGCTCGGGTGGTTGTTGTCCTTGATGATCTTTGTGGCCTTCCTGTGACATCGGGTGGTGTAGGTGTCCTAGAGGGCAGGTAGTTTGCCCCCGGTGATGCGTTGTGCAGACCTCACTACCCTCTGGAGAGCCTTACTGGTGTGGGTGGAGCAGTTGCCGTACCAGGCGGTGATACAGCCCGCCAGGATGCTCTCGATTGTGCATCTGTAGAAGTTTGTGAGTGCTTTTGGTGACAAGCCAAATTTCTTCAGCCTCCTGAGGTTGAAGAGGCGCTGTTGCACCTTCTTCACGATGCTGTCTGTGTGGGTGGACCAATTCAGTTTGTCTGTGATGTGTACACCGAGGAACTTAAAACTTACTACCCTCTCCACTACTGTTCCATCGATGTGGATAGGGGGGTGTTCCCTCTGCTGTTTCCTGAAGTCCACAATCATCTCCTTAGTTTTGTTGACGTTGAGTGTGAGGTTATTTCCCTGACACCACACTCCGAGGGCCCTCACCTCCTCCCTGTAGGCCGTCTTGTCGTTGTTGGTAATCAAGCCTACCCCTGTTGTGTCGTCCGCAAACTTGATGATTGAGTTGGAGGCGTGCGTGGCCACGCAGTCGTGGGTGAACAGGGAGTACAGGAGAGGGCTCAGAACCCACCCTTGTGGGGCCCCAGTGTTGAGGATCAGCGGGGTGGAGATGTTGTTGCCTACCCTCACCACCTGGGGGCGGCCCGTCAGGAAGTCCAGTACCAAGTTGCACAGGGCGGAGTCGAGACCCAGGGTCTCGAGCTTGATGATGAGCTTGGAGGGTACTATGGTGTTAAATGCCGAGCTGTAGTCGATGAACAGCATTCTCACATAGGTATTCCTCTTGTCCAGATGGGTTAGGGCAGTGTGCAGTGTGGTTGAGATTGCATCGTCTGTGGACCTATTCGGGCGGTAAGCAAATTGGAGTGGGTCTAGGGTGTCAGGTAGGGTGGAGGTGATATGGTCCTTGACTAGTCTCTCAAAGCACTTCATGATGACGGAAGTGAGTGCTACGGGGCGGTAGTCGTTTAGCTCAGTTACCTTAGCTTTCTTGGGAACAGGAACAATGGTGGCCCTCTTGAAGCATGTGGGAACAGCAGACTGGGATAGGGATTGATTGAATATGTCCGTAAACACACCAGCCAGCTGGTCTGCGCATGCTCTGAGGGCGCGGCTGGTGATGCCGTCTGGGCCTGCAGCCTTGCAAGGGTTAACACATTTAAATGTTTTCCTCACGTCGGCTGCAGTGAAGGAGAGTCTGCATGTTTTGGTTGCGGCCCGTGTCAGTGGCACTGTATTGTCCTCAAAGCGGGCAAAAAGTTATTTAGTCTGCCTGGGAGCAAGACATCCTGGTCCGTGATGGGGCTGGTTTTCTTTTTGTAATCCGTGATTGACTGTAGACCCTGCCACATACCTCTTGTGTCTGAGCCGTTGAATTGCGATTCTACTTTGTCTCTATACTGACGATTTGATTGCCTTGCGGAGGGAATAGCTACACTGTTTGTATTCGGTCATGTTTCCGGTCACCTTGCCCTGATTAAAAGCAGTGGTTCGCGCTTTCAGTTTCACACGAATGCTGCCATCAATCCACGGTTTCTGGTTTGGAAATGTTTTAATCGTTGCTATGGGAACGACATCTTCAACGCACGTTCTAATGAACTCGCTCACCGAATCAGCGTATTCGTCAATGTTGTTGTTTGACGCAATACGAAACATATCCCAGTCCACGTGATGGAAGCAGTCTTGGAGTGTGGAAACAGATTGGTCGGACCAGCGTTGAACAGACCTCAGCGCGGGAGCTTCTTGTTTTAGTTTCTGTCTGTACGCAGGGAGCAACAGAATGGAGTCGTGGTCAGCTTTTCCGAAAGGAGAGCGGGGGAGGACCTTATATGCGTCGCGGAAGTTAGAATAGCAATGATCCAAGGTTTTGCCAGCCCTGGTTGTGCAATCGATATGCTGATACAATTTAGGGAATCTTGTTTTCAGATTAGCCTTGTTAAAATCCCCAGCTACAATGAATGCAGCCTCAGGATATATGGATTCCAGTTTGCAAAGAGTCAAATAAAGTTAGTTCAGAGCCATCGATGTGTCTGCTTGGGGGGGAATATATACGGCTGTGATTATAATCGAAGAGAATTCCCTTGGTAGATAATGCAGTCGACATTTGACTGTGAGGAATTCTAAATCAGGTGAACAGAAGGACTTGAGTTCCTGTATGTTGTTGTGACCACACCACGTCTCGTTAACCATGAAGCATACGCCCCCGCCCCTCTTCTTACCAGAAAGATGTTTGTTTCTGTCGGCGTGATGCGTGGAGAAACCAGCTGGCTGCACCGACTCCGATAGCGTCTCTCCAGTGAGCCATGTTTCCGTGAAGCAAAGAACGTTACAGTCTCTGATGTCCCTCTGGAATGCTACCCTTGCTCGGATTTCATCAACCTTGTTGTCAAGAGACTGGACATTGGCGAGAAATATGCTAGGGAGTGGTGCCTGATGTGCCCGTCTCCGGAGTCTGACCAGAAGACCGCTTCGTTTCCCTCTTTTACGAAGTCGTTTTCTTGGGTCGCCGGCTGGGATTCATTCCGTTGTCCTGGGTGAAAGGCAGAACACATTTACATTTACATTTAAGTCATTTAGCAGACGCTCTTATCCAGAGCGACTTACAAATTGGTGCGTTCACCTTAAGACATCCAGTGGAACAGCCACTTTACAATAGTGCATCTAAATCTTTTAAGGGGGGGGTGAGAAGGATTACTTTATCCTATCCTAGGTATTCCTGAAAGAGGTGGGGTTTCAGGTGTCTCCGGAAGGTGGTGATTGACTCCGCTGTCCTGGCGTCGTGAGGGAGTTTGTTCCACCATTGGGGGGCCAGAGCAGCGAACAGTTTTGACTGGGCTGCGCGGGAACTGTACTTCCCACACAGACACAGGATCCGCTTCGCGAAAATCATATTCTTGGTCGTACTGATGGTGAGTTGACGCTGCTCTTATATTCAGTAGTTCTTCTCGACTGTATGTAATCAAACCTAAGATGACCTGGGGTACCAATGTAAGAAATAACACGTAAAAAAAACAAAAAACTGCATAGTTTCCTAGGAATGCGAAGCGAGGCTGCCATCTCTGTCGGCACCGGAAGTCTAACTCTCCTATTACTAGCCTGTTCAACCTCTCTTTCATATTGTCTGAGATCGCTAAAGATTGAAAAGCTGCACCGGTCATCCCCCTCTTCAGTGGGGGAGACACTCTAGACCCAAACTGTTATAGACCCATATCCATCCTGCCCTGCCTTTCTAACAAACAGATCACAGACCATTTCGAATCCCACTATACCTTCTCCACTATGCAGTCTGGTTCTGATCTGGTCATGGGTGCACCTCAGCCACGCTCAAGGTCATAAACGATATCATAACCGCCATCGATAAAAGACAGTACTGTGCAACCGTCTTCATCAACCTGGCCAAGGCTTTCGACTGTCAATCGCCGCATTGTTTTCAAAATTACGAACGTAATTTGATGGTTGAAACAACGTTTATGGTTAGATTTTCACAGATTCCTTTCTTTGTAAATTGAACGAGTGGAAATACAAAATTGATTGTGCATGCTATATAGACCTTTTTAGGATATGAAAAATAATTTTATCTAACTAAACAACACTTCATGTTATCTCTGGGACCGTTTGGATGATGAATCAGAGCAAGATTTCAGAATGTAAGTACACATTTCACCTTCAGAGGTGAATTTATCAAACCTATCGCGGTTTTGTTGTTAGCTCTCCTCAAACAATAGCATGGCATTTTTTCGCATAAATTGGACAGTGCAGTTATATTAACAAGAATTTAAGTTTTTAACCGATATAAGACAATTATATGTACCTACATTTGTTGTTTCTGCGATCGTGACACAGGGCCCTGCATGATTTACAACTGTCCCGTTGACAGGACGCCTATCCCATATTATAACCTCTTGGAACTGTGGGGGCGGTATTTCATTTTTGGATAAAAAACGTTCCCGTTTTAAACGGGATATTTTGTCACGACAAGATGCTCGACTATGCATATAATTGACAACTTTGGATAAAAACACACTCTGACGTTTCCAAAACTGCAAAGATATTGTCTGTGAGTGCAACAGAACTGATGTTACAGGCGAAACCCAGATAAAAATCCAATCAGGAAGTGCCCCATATTTTGAAAGCGCTGCATGCCAATGACTCCTTATATGGCTGTGAATGGGCTACGAATGAGCTTATGTTTTCTACGTATTTCCCAAGGTGTCTACAGCATTGTGGCGTCTTTTTACGCATTTATGTTGAAGAATAGCCGTAAGGGACCACATTGAGCAAGTGGTCACATGTTGGCTCCCGCAGAAAATCTTGCGTAAAGTACAGAAGTAGCCATTATTCCAATCGCTTCTAATGAGAAACCAATTGTCCCGGTGGATATATTATCGAATAGATATGTGAAAACACCTTGAGGATTGATTCTAAACAAAGTTTGCTATGTTTCTGTCGATATTATGGAGCTAATTTGGAAAAAAGTTTGGCGTTGTAGTGACCGCATTTTCCGGTCGATTTCTCAGCCAAACGTGAAGAACAAACGGGAGCTATTTCGCCTACAATAATAATATTTTTGGGAAAAGGAACATTTCCCATCTAACTGGGAGTCTCCTGAGTGAAAACATCCGAAGTTCTTCAAAGGTAAATTATTTAATTTGATTGCTTTTCTTATTTTCGTGAAAATGTTGCCTGCTGCTAGCAGGGCATAATGCTATGCTAGGCTATGATAAACGTACACAAATGCTTGTCTAGCGTTGGCTGTAAAGCATATTTTGAAAATCTGAGATGACAGTGTGATTAACAAAAGGCTAAGCTGTGTCTCAATATATTTCATTTGTGATTTTCATGAATAGGAAGATTTTCTAGGGATATTTATGTCCGCTGCGTTATGCTAATTCGTTTGAGGCGATGATTACGCTCCCGGATCCGTGTTTGAGAGTCGCAAGAAGTTTTTAACAAACCTCCAAACGAGCTTCAATGCCATACAACACTCCTTCTGTGGCCTCCTACTGCTCTTAAATGCAAGTAAAACTAAATGCATGCTCTTCAACTGATTGCTGCTCGCACCCGCCCACCAGACTAGCATCACTACTCTGGACGGTTCTGACTTAGAATATGTGGACAACTACAAATACCTTGGTTAGATTGTACACTCTCCTTCCAGACTCACATTAAGCATCTCCAATCCAAAATTAAATCGAGAATCGGCTTCCTATTTCGCAACAAAGCCTCCTTCACTCACTGACTATCCTACCGATCCTCGACTTCGGGAATGTCATTTACAAAATAGCCTCCAACACCCTACTCAGCAAATTGGATGTAGTCTATCACAGTGCCATCCGTTTTGTCACCAAAGCCCCATATACTACCTACCACTGTGACCTGTATGCTCTTGTTCGCTGGCCCTCGCTACATATTTGTCACCAAACCCACTGGCTCCAGGTCATCTATAAGTCTCTGCTACGTAAAGCCCCGCCTTATCTCAGCTCACTGGTCACCATAGCAACACCCACCTGTAGCACGCGCTCCAGCAGGAATATTTCACTGGTTACCCCAAAGCCAACACCTCTTTGGCCACCTATCCTTCCAGTTCTCTGCTGCAAATGACTGGAACGAATTGCAAAAATCTGTACATAGCCCATCTGTAATTAGCCCATCCAACTACCTCATCCTCATATTGTTATTTATTTTTCTTGCTCTTTTGCACCCCAGTATCTCAACTTGCACATTCATCTTCCGCACATCTATCACTCCAGTTTTTAATTGCTATATTGTAATTATTTCGCCACTATGGCCTATTTATTGCCTTACCTCCCTAATCTTACTAAATTTGCACACACTGTATATAGACTTTTCTATTGTGTTATTGAATGTACGTTTGTTGATCCCATGTGTAACTCTGTGTTGTTGTTTTTGTCGCACTGCTTTGCTTTAATCTTGGCCAGGTCGCAATTGTAAATGAGAACTTGTTCTCAACTGGCCTACCTGGTTAAATAAAGGTGAAAAAAAATAAAAATAAATAAAAGATGGAATATATTTTCTTTGATCACCAGTTCCATCGTTCTGCTTATAAGACAGATGGGGAAGAACACGTTCTGTTATTATTTATTATAATCAGAAAGTTTTCACAATATTTTTAGCATTGTAAAACAAGGTCAAAGTAATTGTTGATGCCCGAAACAAATAGTTTGGGCTCAGAGAGTTTGTATTTTTTATGAAATGCAGCCCTGACATGGAATTTCCATTAGCCAATGACTGTTCTCTTTGTAATGTCAGAAGCATCCGCCCTATGAATGTAATTCATTCTATTTGTCTCATTCCCTCGCTGCTGCTAGTGCATATTAAACTACAAATCAAATGTCTGACTCAGGATTGATCAATTAAAAACACATGCAGAGAATGCTGTGAGAAAACTACTGACCATTCTCCTTGTTAGAGTGTCTATCTAACAACCGACACGGGGCTGTTCTGTTCTGTGCTCCAGTTAGCCTATTTGCTTGTGAAGGCTGACTCAAAACAGTCATCTCCCCTAAGTGCAGTGTACACTTCTTTCCATGCTCGCCTTATTGACTCTGTTGTCAGAGTGAGTGCTTAGTTTGGAGAGATTTGCTTCGAGGTCCATGTATTGAGATGACAATAACACTGCTGCCCTCTTTATGAAGCAGGGTAATCGCTTCTCATCACCGCCAAGCACAGAACCACTTCTCCCTTGGAAAAAAGACATCTTCAAAACCAAACAAGAGCTGCTCTCATCATCGCTGACTGTGTCGAGCCCGAATGTGTTTCTTGTTTATCTGGCAAGGGCCCGACTACAGGCCCGTTTCCTCCTCGACTTCTCCTCTCCTGGTCCTCTCCCCTTAATTTATTATGGATCACTAGCACCCACCTGAGAGGCTTCATTTCACCCTCATTTATAGCTTCTGGCTGCTGACTATCCTCTTTCCTCCGACGCTCTATGGCCCCTGTGGCGCTTCCACAATGCCTGTCACCGAACCACCAGACCATCAAACCACCAACATCATCCCACGCTTTGTCTCCCCTCCTCCTCCCCCCATCATTTTCACTCATTTTCACCCCCTGCGTAATTTAACCCACTCGCGCATCCCCAGTAATGGCAAGTGACCAAGTGTGGTTTGTTGATTGCCTTTAAGTGCTTGTGTCAGTCGTTTCTGGGTCAATGAGCTGCGGTTGCTGGACTGGTGCCAAGAATCCCCCACCCTTCACCACCACCCCCCTCTACCCCAGACAGTAGCACTGTCCTCTCTCATCCTCTCTCCCTATGACTTCCTCTTATCGCCTCTCCTTTCTCCTCATTCATCCATTCTTTCCTCTCCCCTCTTCTCGATTCCTTTTTTCAGTTTCTCCTCTCCCTTTTCTCTCCCCTCATATCATTCCTTCCTTTCTACTCACCTCTCTTCTCATCTCCCTCTCTTCTGGTAATGGTAAATGGATCAAGGGGAGGTATGGATGGAAATCAATCAGGGCAGTTCTCCAAACAGTCACCTCTTACTCCTATCCCTAACATAGGAGCCCAAACACACAGCCTCTCTCCCTGACCCATCAACACAACACACCCTCAAAAGCAATAAGAGTCACTGCTATGACAATGGATTATATTTGTCCCTCACTGTTATTCATAACTCATGCGGTCAGATCCATGTGTGGTAGATTATAGTCGAATTACTTGTGCTAAACTACTGAAAATAATCAAGTTTCTAACCCACATCCACAATATCTCATATATCAAGTCAAATCAGTACAAGCTGAAGCTCTTCTTTTCATGCAAGATAAAGGAAGGTGATTTGTGAGAACATCCATCATACTGTGAAAGAGTTAGTAACATTCTGAGTTTATCATTATTACCATTGTTGTTGTATAAATCTTCTTAAGGATCAGACCCCTTTTTTCAATTTCCGCCTAAAATAACATACCCAAATCGAATTGCCTGTAGCTCTGGACCTGAAGCAAGGATTTGCATATTCTTGGTACCATTTGAAAGGAAACACTTTGAAGTGTTTCAAGAGACAGCAGGGGTTCAAACTATAGTATCCAGTTCCTACATTTGAATATAAAAATGGATTATATCAAACAAAACAATGCCACATGTTATCTCTGGGACCGTTTGGATGATAAATCAGGTTTTATAATAACAATAAGTACATTATTAAATAAGTACATTATTTACCTTCAGAGGTGAATGTATCAAACCAGTTGCTGTGCTAAAAGTGTTGTGTTGTTATGCACTCTCCTCAAACAATAGCATGGTATTTATTTTACTGTAATAGCTACTGTAAATTGGACACTGCACTTTGATTAACCAGAGTTTAAACTTTCTGCCCATGTCAGACATGTCTATGTACCAGAAAGTTGGCTGTTTGTCACGCTCGCTATCCTCAAACTCCCTGTCATAAATCAACCAAGGCGCAGCGTGCATGTAGTTCCAGATCTTTTAATGAAAGTGAAACCGAAACAACCAAAAAACAAACAGGTAAACAGCAAAGAACGTGACACAACCGAGGTGCACACAAACACACACAGAAAAATAATTACCCACAAACACAGGTGGGAAAAGGCTACCTAAATATGGTTCTCAATCAGAGACAACGACAGACAGCTGTCCCTGATTGAGAACCATACCCGGCCAAAAACAAATAAATACAAAAACATAGAAAAAATAACGTAGAATGCCCACCCTAGTCACACCCTGGCCTAACCAAAATAGAGAATAAAAAGCCTCTCTATGGCCAGGGCGTGACAGTATCCCAAGGTGCGGACTCCGGCCGCAAAACCTGACTCTAAAGGGGAGGGTTCGGGTGGGCCTTCTTTACGGCGGCGGCTCGGGTGCGGGACGTGGACCCCGCTCCACCTCAGTCTTGGTCCACCCTCGCAGCGGGCCCCGGACTGAAGACCCTCGTAGAGGGTCCTGGACTGAGGGGCGCCTCTGGACTGAGGGGCGCCTCTGGACTGAGGGGCGCCTCTGGACTGAGGGGCTGCGATTCTGGCATCTCCGGAGAGACGGGCGGCTCTGGCAGCTCCAGACAGACGGGCGGTTCTGGCAGCTCCGGACAGATGGGCGGCTCTGGCAGCTCCGGACATACGGGTGGCTCTGGCAGCTCCAGACAGGAGGTCGGCTCTGGCAGCTCCGGACAGGAGGGAGACTTGGTTCTGGGAGCAGACTCACCAGGCTGGGGAGACATACAGGCGGCCTCTTCCTTGGCCGCGGCACCGGATACACAGGGCCATGGAGGCGCACTGGCGGTCTCGACCGCATAGCTGGCCCTCCCCGTTCTGGCTGGATGACAGCTTCCACCCGGCAAATGCGGGACGCAGTGAATACTCGTCCGAGACACAGTGCGCATCACCCCATAGCACGGGGCCTGACCTGTCACCTGCTCGCCCCAGTAAGCACGGGGAGTGGGCTCAGGTCTCCAACCTGACTCTGCCACACTCCCCGTGTGCCCCCTCCTACAAAAAATTGAGGGCTGCCTCTCAGGCTTCAGTGACCGGGTCTTGTCCTCTACCATTCTCTCCTCCCCGGTCCAACTCCTCCTCCAGGTTGGCGCACGCTGCTCTTGGTCTTCTTGTGGTGGGTAATTGTTGACACTGTTGTTTACAACGTCATTCTAGTCACATTAGCGCACGTTAGCAACAACCTTCCCGGTTTAGGGACACCTATCACGTAGACAATAATATCTTACAGTATCGGAAGCAATGATAAATTATCACAATATTGTGTTAATTAGTGGATCACTTATGCCGATTATAACTAATTGCAATTTGCATTGCATTATAAAACCTTCTGTTAAATGCTTTTGGCTAAAATTGTATTTCATTTAATCAAAGGTCAGTCTATTAATATTGCAGTTGAAAGATTAACCAAACCAAGCAGAGTTTATCATTGATCATAGGAAATAGAAGAAAACAATAGTTTAAAGTGAATATGATATTACACAATAATACTAGAGAAGTGTAAAATGTCCAGTATTTCTACAAAAACTTTGATAGAATGTTGTTTTTCCTGGGAGACATTTCTTATTCTGGTTTTGAGATCAATGGGCTCAGGCTTTGGCCTTTCTGTCTGTCAGTGCTGTATATCATATCTGATAGCAGCCTACTCAGGGGAAGGAAGGATCATTGGGCAGATAGGAGAAGGACACCAGTAATGCCATAGCAGAGGTCAGCATGGGCGTCTGAATGGCTGCTGACCTTATATTGCATATCTTGTCATCTCATATTCTGCTCATCCTGAATTATGTAGAATAATAGAAACTGTCAATTTGCATCAAAACTACTATAAGGGCTTTAATCACCAGCTTGCCCCAGCACAAAATGAGTGAGTATTCATAATAAATCAAATGCATTGTGTTGTGTGTTGGTATGTTTACCATATGTTCACTAAAGCAGTCGCAGATATTCAAGATGAGTTTAGGAAGCTTTGCAATATTCAATGCTCTATTGTTGTCATGGGAGTCGACTTATTTGATTCTATTCCTTCAGAATGGTATCTGTTGTGAACAATAAAGCACAGCTCTCTGCTCCTTATTATGCTATTTCTAATCCCCTACAGACTCAACTTGACTTCAAATCCTCTTGGGGGGCAGACATTCCTCCAGTACTGTGACCGTTCCTGTGGGCCGTCAGGGGTGGCTGGACCGTTTCTCTCTAAGCTCCATCCTTTGGGACTAATCTCTCCCAGTCTACAGACTGTGTGTGTGTGTTGGCTAATTAAGGTATTAACAGTAATGGACATCAAGGAGAGAGAAGAGCCTCTGCTAGGCTGTGCTGCTGTGCTTAGCCAGCCCAGATCACATAAACAGACGTACTGTTATATGGTGGTGGCTAGATAAACACGTGTGCCCCCATCTATATAAGACATGGATCAATATAAGCAGCCATGTGTTGACTCGTTCTGATTGCCTCCTAGTCTCTCCCTGCATGCCTGCCTGCCTACCAGTGATGGCTTGGTGAAGGCTGGAGGGGAGTTCAGTGTCTGGCCAGTGTTTGCGGCATTAGGCATCAGGCAGGCGGCCTTGGCTTTTGAAGTATCTGGCTGTGAAGTGATCTGATAAGCTGGAGCTGAGGGTGCTGGAGTGCTTTTAGGTTCAAAGCCACTGAAGAGAGAGCCTGCTACAACATGCAGGCAAGGACCCTTTCAGACAAAAGGGAACCTCAATCTTGAGCGCTGTGCCCCAAACAGACATTGTAATGTCACAATGTCACCCCTATCTGGAAGTCAAATTGGACCATTACATGCATTTGCCTTGATGATGAAACCTTGAGTGTCACACTGATAGGCTTCACAAATATGTTATCAGCATGAGACTGTGATAGCTAATAATTAAGCATCTCCGAATGTATTTGGAGCAGCAAGGAAATGTCAAAGTTGACAGCCCCTTTGTTGTCCTGTAAATGCCACTGGAAATTGATTGGTAACGTTTGCTTTAAATGCATGTCATATTCTGTTGAATACAAAGAGCTATGTTTTAAGTAAAAATAAAGGCAGTCATTAGAAAAAATAACAGAAATTCAAATAAGCTCCAACACATTGCACTAGGGTTTGAATCAATCATATGATGAGGGTTGTTTGAGTACAGCAGTCCATGTAGCAGCTGTTATAGCTGTGAGCGTTGGAAAACCTGTAGTCCACAGGTCAAGCAATGCTCTTGGTGCTGATAGGAAAGCTCTGAACAACAAACCCATGAAGCTTGGTAACTAAATGTTCAGCACCATGGACAGCTAAGGCATTATAAGGACGGAAAATATATACCTTATGTCGGTGTAGCGCAGTGTCAAGTCCTACAATTTGCCAGGTTGGAAAGTAGGCCTGAAACTCTCAACACCAGCATTATTGTTTAGAATAGGTTCACTGTCCAATTTATCACAAAGAGATTTTCTGAAATCCCCATTTCTACACGCCAAGAACAAACCGCGAATAAGCCTCGTGCTCGAATCAATTTTAAATCGACATTTCAAAAGGCACTCCGCAGATTTTTTCTTCTTATTTAAATTAACAAGCAATACTGAAAGTGTATGGTGGGTTGTGAATTAGTAGGGCGAGTTAATCTTCCCTGCGCAGCACCGTGGCATCTCGGAGGGGATCATTATTCTCGATGTGGTAAAGCCCTGTGTTGAGAGGCTCTCTGGTGCTGTCTGTCTACTGGAAACAGGTCCTAAGGATTTCTGGAGACTTCAACAAGGCTACACTGTAATATGAGCTCATTTATAAGAGTGTAATAAGTCATGACGTTTGCGTTAATTGCAATTAGTTTCATGTTTTGGCTGGTGACACATCTGTCTATACAATACATGTTCTATTGTTTTAACTCTGCATTTTGAGACCTGTCTTAGTTGTTGACTAGTTTTAGTGGTAGATGAGTGCTAATGAAGTGTTGTTTGGAGCAGCGACAAGCCTGCCTGTGACCTCAAACGTGTTTTTAAGACTATAATTTGTAAATCGCTCTGGATAAGAGCGTCTGCTAAATGACTTAAATGTAAATGTAAAATATAATTAATGTTGAAGCTACTTCAAAAACAAGAGTTGGCCTAATTGTTATTAATCTAAGGTTTCAGTATTAATGAGTAATACCTCTAACTTTCTTACTCCGCGAGTCAGTGTGAATTTACTATACAAGGTAACATTATCCCCCAGGCTATAAATCGTGGCGCTCAAAACAGACAAACGGGATTATACAGTAACAGTGCAGATGTGCCAAATTATGTCTCTACCCCATAGGACGCCCCTCTACCCCACACTCCCCACACACCCTCAACGCCCACTGGGCCACCACATCAACCATCCCCCCCACCTCCCCTTTCTCCCTTCGCTGATTTGAATAGCGGGACTCTGCAGAGAGTATCTGCGCTCTTTTGTTCAGTAGCACTTGGCTGCCAGGGAGGTGAGAATCGTTGTAGCTCTCCTCATCACGTTTCGTCTGTCTCTCTTCTCTTTGCGCAATAGGACGGACACCAGATACCCCGTTATTGTGTTTTGGACCTCTCCAAAACGCGATTCGTTCTTTTTTCCAACTCTTTATACGGTTTTGGTGCGCTCGATGGCTCGCACTGCTGACTGTGGCTCGTGACTAACAGAACACCTGCACGGAATCAGACCAACGTTACTTGCGGCATCGCTCTACATTCCTGAGGACTTGACAGAGACATCAGAGCGGCTCACGGTCACCTCCTCCTAAAAGGTGAGAACAATGTGTATTAGCCTATTCCAGTATATTACATTACGATTAGTATTTTTGGCGTAGCTTAATATGAAGCCTGAGAAATCGGTATCTTGGGTATTCGTTATTAATAAGGAGTGGGCTATACTCTATCTTCACGCAGACAAAGCGAACTACCACTTAAATAAATACAAATAGTCTATGTTGAAGAGGCTTCAGTATTTCGTTTTCCATGTGAGCATTGACATACTGTATCACTGTATAGTTTATTACGCTCTTGTTTCCAAACCTTTTATTTGATGCCTTTATTCTGGTCGAGTCTTGGAATAACACATTTTGTATGAATTTCAGTTGTAATTTTATTCTGAAAAGTTTTTGCTATGTTTTTACGTGCTTTAACCCTTAAAAAAACCTTGCTATAACATGTAGAAACCTTGCTGATACTACAATTAGCTACTCATGTAGAAACCTTGCTATAACATGTAGAATCCTTGCTGATACTACAATTAGCTACTCTTAGCTAAGAGGAAAAGTGCATGCTTGACATCTGAAGAATGATACTTGTGTGTCCCTTAGGATCTGATCTAACTGTTATCGTGTGTGATTCAATAATGTTTCACTGCTTTGCGTGATATTGTGGTCTGCAAAGTAGCAACCATCCATCCCGCAGGGGTGGGACAGAAAATGTGTTAATGTGTTTAATGTGGGGGAATGTTTCAATAGCCTATCGGCTCTGTTTTAAAGCCACTTCTTTTCCGATGAAACCATTAGAAGGATATCGGCCTTGGCGAAACCAACATCATGAGCATCTGAGCAGCCTTGCTTCGTTTCTCAGGACGAGTAGAGATTATAGTCTTCTGACGGAGGGAGGATGTATTGCATATGTTGTGAATTCAACAAGCAGCGAGCCCTTTCAGTAAATCCGAAAGCAACGACAGCTAGCAACGACAGCTAGCTAACCGAGAGAGGGAACTCGAGACGTTATCTTTGATGGCACTCTGTCAAACATGGCATGCGTTTTTAATACTTTTTATATACATGGCATATGTTTTTATGTGCTGTCTGAAAAACGAACAACTCCCGCTCACGCTAATGAAAGTGCACGGTCAAATGCTGGTGGAGTATGTTGCGTCAAGTCTGCAATATATATGCCTTTGGATCGGACAATGATAGATGATGCTGCTGAACAGCGTACTGTACATGTGTATGTGTATTTTCATTTTCAGATGAGCCCCAGCGAAATATAGCACGGATTCCAACCAGCACTTCGTGAAATGATCATCTTTCTCTTTTTTTTATCTCTGCTCCACTTCTTTCTGTGCATGCATGTGTCTTCTTTCTGTGCATGCATGTGTCTTCTTTCTGTGCATGCATGTGTCTTCTTTCTGTGCATGCATGTGTCTTCTTTCTGTGCATGCATGTGTGTCTTCTTTCTGTGCATGCATGTGTCTTCTTTCTGTGCATGCATGTGTGTCTTCTTTCTGTGCATGCATGTATGTCTTCTTTCTGTGCATGCATGTGTGTATTCTTTCTGTGCATGCATGTGTGTGAGCTTGCCGATTCCACCTGGGTAGAAACTGTTTTGCCCATCCATGTGTGTGTGTTTGTGTGTGGTATTGCCAATACTCTGAGACAGGCGGGCTGATGGATGGGAAAACTATGAAGGCAGGCTTGGCTCACACGGCTGATGCATAATGACACGGGGAGATTTTAAAAAAAGAACGCCTCAACAGCTACATGCTCATTGTTTGAGCTTTTTTCCCTTCACATGGATGAGCAGTCATGTGTGTATCTGGAAAAGCTGTCCCTCCTGTCACTGACCCGTGTTGGGGACCATCAGTGTTCCCTAGCTGGCACCTGTGGAAACGGAACGCTCCCTAAACAAAGGTGATGAGTGCTAATCCTGTTAGTGGGAGAGCTCCCCCCCTCTCTTTCTCTATTAGCCTCTGTTTCCCTCTCCCTCCACCCTTCTCTCAGTCTTTCTCTCCAATGCTCTCTCCCTCTGTCTCTGTCTCTCCCCCCCTTTCTGTCACCCCTCCCTTCTCTCTCAGTCTTTCTGGCGTTCTTCAGGTTCAAATAGGAGCTGGCTGACACCACTAAACTAATCTCAATAGAGATCTTCTGTGCCAATTTGGTTGCTGTTCCATTTTTCTTCTTTACACGAGGCACAATCGAGGCAGAATATCCCATCAGATAGTTAGTTGCACACTGCTCCCCAATGGCTGTTTTCCAATGATACTGACAAGGGCCAAAAACAGCTCGGAAATGTTGTCATCACAAGTGCCTGAAAAACCGATTGGGGAGAATTCAGAGTATTCTCTGCTTTTGCATGGGTTGACTCACAATGTCTTTCAATAATGTGCCTCCCTGCTCGGCTGCACACAGCTTAGCACCGACACTTGTAGGGAGCGACGTGAACGACGATAATTCAATTTTGCACTTGAGTAGCATCCAAGCCAATGAAAGAAAGCATGGATTTTCAGAGGTTTCACTCATGTAGTGAATTAATATTCACTTAATTAAGCAGCCACTGTCTGTTGAATTAACAAAATCACTCCTGAAGTTTTTCAACAGAACTTGAGAAACTGCAGGGTATCCAGATGTCTGCAGATGGTTCAGATGGCCAATAGTGGCAGACAGTATTCCTGCTGAAAGCAATACCCCTTTCATACATGCAGTGCAAAATGAAAATGAGGGGGGGGGGGGGGGGGGGGATTATGTGCCTTCAGACACAGAGTGAGTCTAATTTAAAGATTTAGACAGCCCTGATCAAATTAAACAGTGCGAACGCTCACAGCATTCTGTGTGAGTGCATGCATATGTGTGAGTTATTGTGTATCTGTGTGAGAGAGCGAGTGTGTCTGTGAGTGTGTTGTGTGCATATGTGCATGTGTGTTAGTTAGTGCGCGTGTATGCACGTGTGATTGTAAGTGTGTGTCTGCACGCTCATGCATGCGTGTACATGTGTATGAATCCCACTGACTGAGGTCTGCTTTGGCTTTTTGCCAGTCTCTCCCTCTTATTGCCAGAATCCCAGGGACATTTTATCACCTTAATGAACCTGGTGTTTCTGCTTTGATTGACAGCTCAGGAGAATCTCAGGCTGTTCTGAAGCCTCTGGCCTGGCAGAGCAGAGCAATAAAGCTGTAGTAGGATGTAGGCTCTCATCTGGCATTAGCAATGCTTTCGCGTAAGCCACATTGGCTAACCACAGTGCCGGGCTGCAGTCACAGATGTGCCATTGGCTAACCGCATGCAGACAAAGGCTCTCAGCAGCTCTCAGCAGAAACAGCTTTTGAATATTCATCGGAGGAACAGACCACAAATGCATAATTCAATGTGGGCATTTTGCCTATTAAACACCATAAATAATCAATGACATCTGGTAACAGTTTTTGTCAAATTTTTAATGGAGGGCACAAAGGGACTACTTGGGGGTTGAATATATTTCCCCCCCTTCTTCTTTGTTGATCATTATGTTTGGATACATCCTTTGTTAGCATTATAGCTCAGGTTCTGAATGAAATGGTCTCTGTGTTGTCCAGGTTGGAATTGAACAGTGATTCAGACTCTGAATCCAATAAGGGAAGAATACTTGCTGTTTATTTCACCAATTTGCCAGTGGGTTCTAATCTGGAACATTTAATCCTCACACAGAGAGACTATCCTCCCCAGGGGCTCTGTAGTGTAGGAGGCTGCAGTTCTTTCAGCACTGGATAGCTCCAGGACCAATGCTGTCATTGTCACCGATGCTTCCTCAAGCACAGCAGAATCTGTTACTGCTAAATTAGACAAGAGTAGCTACAAAGCAATAGAGAGAGCGAGAGAGAGAGAGAGAGAGATGCTATAAGGTTGGAACACAGAATGAAACCACTCCAGACTCTCTCTTCCTCTCCATCCCCCTCTCATCTGCTTCTTCGTTACTGAAGGACATGACGCGTTTGTGGCACCGCGACAGACTGCTGGGCTCCCATCCCTGGTATGTCCTGCCATCTGACAGACCTTGATAAGCCTTTAAACAGAGAACACTTGTCAAGGTTACAGATGAGTGAGGCATTCTTTAATTTCTTCAGAACAACTAGTTCCCAGAGGAGCTGTATGTTTTGTGAGTGGGTTGAGTCGGGTTATGTTTTGATGTATGGGGAAAACCTGGAGGTCTGAAACATATTTTTGAAGACTTAGAGAAGAAAAACAGAGAAATAAAACAGTGAGACACAGAAGGAGAAACATAAGCTTTTCAAGCCCCCATTACACAAAATGATTCCTGAGGCTCCTGACTGCAGGTATTTATGAAGCCTTTCTGATAGCTATAAGAAGCCCAACTCTTATCATATATCTGCCTTGTCTGAGTCTGGGGGGAGACCAAGATGAATCGCGTCGGATTTCAGGAAGAATGGAAAGTAATGTAATTAATTTCATTCAAATCCCTCTCGGACCCCGGTTTGTGGCGCCTGTGAATTCCTATTTGGCGGCTTTGTGAATGCAATATGCCTGTTCACTATCGGCTTGTGCTGCTATTGATATTAGTTATTAGTTTGCAGGCGACAATGAGATTTCTCCCCCTTGTGTAATTCAGAGATGCTCATTAACATGTTAAAAAGATACTGAAAGCTTTATGCGGTTTGCCTTAGTGAATCATTTCTCTTAAATGTGCTGGCTTCAAAAAAGCAGTACGGGTGTTTGGTTCTGCATAGAACATTTAATTCAGTTTTCATATTTCCCAGACAAAACTACAAATATTTCTCTGTGTGCCTTCCTGAAGGCAAAAGCTCAGAACCTCAGGTACAGTATCTAGAGTTTTGGTTCTAATACAATATGCACCATTATTATTTCCTCATTTCCAAGATACACACTGAGATCAGGCTGATTCTCTATATTGTGCTACCCGGTTATAGTGCCCTGTGGCAGTTTTCTGACCTGTATTCAGGTGGATTTAGTGTTTTTCAGTAATTGGTGGATTTGCAGCAAGGGTCAAAACCGAACGTATTTTCCAATCGTTTCATTCTGAACAGAACTATAATTTTTTTTGTTCAGCTCCATTGTTCTGACCAGAAAAAATCAAGTTCTGAACCGGTTCGAATCCTAAAAACTTCACGTTTTATATCTTCCCTTTGTGTTCCTTTTTGAACCTCTGAAATCATTTTTTTGTACGTTTAGGTCGACATTAAATTACTACACCAATCAATGCGGATAATGCAGCTTGCTAGAGCGGACAAGCTATTTACATGCATTGGACAGAAGAGTGTAGGGCGTGAGATGCCACTGAAATTTTGCGGGTGGGGAGAGAGAGTGGAGGAGGAGGCTTGGCTTGAAGCGCTGAGCATCTTGCTGTGACATGCATTATCATTATTTAGGGGAGGCAGGTTTAGTAGCCTAGTGGTTAGAGCGTTAGGCCAGTAACCGAAAGGTTGCTAGATCATAATCCCAGAGTTGAAGGTAAAAATCTGTTGTTCTGCCACTAAACAAGGCAGTTAGCCCACTGTTCCCAGGCTGTATTGTAAATACGAATTTGTTCTTAACTGACTTGCCTAGTTAATTAAAAAAGTTATCTGAATTAGGCTGACAGAATTATACCTACGGAGGAGCGGCTTCTATGAAGGAACTTTGAATGTCTTTAAAAAAAAAAAAAACTCATTTTAAGGGGTGGATCAGCTTAATATTGCGGAAAGAATGTTGCTTCCATCAATGTAATTGTCTGCATCATTTCCAATCCCCCATATATTCTTTTGGTACATATATACATATATATATCCATACACGCATGCATACATATACGCATATATACATACACATACCTAAATAGACATACATACTTTAAAAAAAAGAATATACCTTTATTATTATTAACCTGCAAACCCTTCCGCCGATCCCCCAATTGAAGTAAACTAACAAAAACTTTGGCTTTTACCTTCAATTTATACATCTTATAACATTTTACAGACACAGTCTATTTTACAGTAGTTCTTTTTTTGTTTGTCTTTAGTCCTTCCTCTATTTCTGATGTCCATCCAGTTTGATTTCTATTTGTAGAGTGAGGGCTTTGCATAGGCGCTTTGTTGCATTTTTCGTGGGACTGGAAAAAAATCCCGGAACGTAAAATAACTTTATTAACCGGTTCCCATGCTTTTAAACAGTATTGATCACTTTTGTTTGTGGTTCTGATTCTGTTCCTGGAAAAATGTCATTCTTTCCCGGTTTCCTGAACCGATTCCAACCCCTGATTTGCAGGGAAGTTACCTGTCTGATACCAACAAAGTATCTCCTGTAGTGAGGGGACACTGGAATCTGCTGAGCTGAACAGAATGAGCTACAGCAGCTTAGGCAGGCCAAGGTTAAAGCCCACTTTCTCTGTTGCATCTCCACACACACACACACACACACACACACACACACACACACACACACACACACACACACACACACACACACACACACACACACACACACATACTGTTCCAGGTGGTTAATGGCTGTCCTCTGGTGTGGCCAGGAGGGGCCTCCAGTCCTACTAGGGTACTTCATCCACTCTATAACCTGGAGGGGGGCAACTCAAACGAAAACTCCAGCCATTTGATTCAATGCTGAAGTCTCTCAATTCAATGATTTTATAGCAAGTCTAATGTCCCACCAATACACTTTGCAGTCGCTCTGCAGTCATTAATGAGAATGTCAATGCCCCACTGGAGTGGTTTTGCATGGAGGGAGTGGTCCCCATTGTTCTACTTTAGATTTGTGAGATTCTCTGTTCAATTTACTTATTGTTGAAAGTGAGTGCAGAAAAAAAGATGGAGGGGAATAAAGAAAGAGAAAGAGAGAGAGTTTTCTCCAGTCAGGGTTATGTTTGAGAGCGAAGCTTGTTTCCTAAATGGAGGGTAAGACTTAATGTATCGGTAGGTACAGTACATACATTTTCCAATGGTTGTCATGTTAGTGATGGGAAAATTGCACTTTGAAAATGTAATTTCCTTTCACATTGCAACTGCTGTGTCTTGGCAACAAAGTACAAACAGGCACATATCAAAAGCCATTTGTTTGCTGCGTTGCTATTTCAAGAAAGAAACATCAGCAAGTCAGTAACCCAGAAGAACATTGATGTTGACTTTTTATAGACTAGAGACTAAATGTGTTTCATTTAGAGTTATCAGAGTTTGTGTCTATAAAACACGCACACACACGCACGCACACACACACAGACACACACACACACGCGCACACACACACACACACACACACGCACAGACATACACGCACATACACAGACACACATACACACGCGCGCGCGCACAGACGCACGCACACACACACACACACACACACACACGTACAGACATACACACACACACACACACGCACGCACACACACAGACACACACACACACGCGGACGCACGCAAACACACACACACACACACACACACACGCACGCAGGCAAACACACACACACACAGACACACACAGACACACACACACACACACACAGACACATCAGGACATTCTGGCCCTGATAATGTAGGAAAACACACACACACCGAGAAAAACTTACAAGAAAAACACTGTTTCTTTGTGTTGTCTCAGTGATGCATTTACAACATTTTAGGCTCCGGGTTGTTAAACAATTAGCATTTAGCTGTTTACACAGAATCTCTGTAGGCAACTTCTCCTAAGTGATTTGAATTGCTTTTCCATTTTGTTTGCCACACATACACTTAACTGGTGGGCTTGTAACCAATTCCCTTCTGTAATTAACTGTCATCCTACAGAATAAATAGAGGAGGAGCAATGCAGAAAGTAAGAGACAGAGGCACTAAATACTTCAGTCCCGAGACGCGGCATGTTTCTGTTTGCAGTGATTTGCAAGGATAATGTTATTCTTGAAAGGGTAATCTGTTATCTAGCAGAGACTAGATAACAAAGTTTGTGTGTGCGTGTGTGTGCGTACTTATGTGTGTCTGTATTTCACAAAAGTGTGTATGTCAGCATCAGAATAAATGTTGCCCCATGCCAATCCCTCCATGCCCCCACTCTCCCGACCCCCAGGCATTCCTCCCAGAGGGTTATCCCTGCGCCCCCCTACCCTCTGCCCGTGTGTCCCAGTGAGCACGTCTCTCCCCTGGCAGGCCGTCTGTCTGGCATCATGGCCTTTGTCTCCTCAGCTGTAATTAACAGGCTTTAATGTCTTTCTGTATGTCCGCTGGAATCACCTCTGGTCAGCAGGGGCTGTCCAGGGGCCTTCTGATTAATCTGGCAGCTGCTCACATGCACGCACACACACTGTCGCGAAGCGTGGGGGCTGCCCCGACGGCCCGCTCTCTGTTCAAATAGATTTGAGAGCTTTCCCAGTGATGGATGCCTCTTTTCTCTACACCACTATTAGCTGGGCTGTTAGTGCCTGGCTGCTGTCACAAGAACCACTAGGGCTACAGAACCAGACCAGTAGGAGCATTAAGGCAGCTCAAATTGATCCGACCAGCTAGAGAACTGTCCAATCCTCTAATGAAAATATCAGACGAGAGAGAAAGGGTCTGGTATTGAATCCTCAGTCTGCTGCATCAAGTGTTGAAGACTTAATGGTGTCAAAATGGCTCCTTGTTTTTTTTCTCTTTTGTCCCTTTTCCTTTAATGTGTCCAAGCCCCATCACCACTACCGCTCTCCCTCCCCCAGCCTTTCCTCCCTCCTCTATCCACAGGCTTAACCGCTGTTCCGTGAGCAGCAGGCGACTGGCGGAGCCCTAATTGGGCGTCAGCTTGCGTGACCTTCATTGTTTTGACAGAGGCTGATCAGACGCAGGCAGCGCTCCTCTCCCCGACACGCCTCTCCAGCGAGGACCAGAGGACAGCATGGAGGAGACCCATTAGCTGGCTGGCTTCTCTGGGCTTCTGAAGGGGTCAGGGTATGGGCTATCACTGTGAATCCACCGTTGTGGAATGGTGTTTTGCACTCGCCTCCATGGTCTTGAATGAAAAAGTGCTGGAATGGAGAAGACGAGCAGATCACTTGAGCATGTCTGGTGTAAACACAGAGATAGATACTGTATGATCTGCCGTTGCTCAATTAGTATTCAGCCGCTTTGCATGCAGCCTTTTCCCCAGAGGGGATGAAGAAATACACCTGCGCTGTGGTCATAAAGGGTCCCCTGTGATTTATTAAGACAACATTGCTTCTGACCACAGTGGTTGGGGACGTGAAAGACGTGTCGTTTTGGAGCTGAGTGTGCAGGTCCCTCTGCAGCTCTGCAGTGGCTTAAAAGACACTAGAGTGGGCAGTTGCAGGATGCAGATTGTGCTTGTTTTCTCCAGACTCCAGCACTAGTCTCAGTACCCCATCATGGCTCTCTCATCAGTCCAATCCAAATGATGGAACATGAGCTTCCTACCGTCACTGTGTCTCAACGACCCCTTAATTAACATCTCCACAGCAACAAAAACACCAACCCAGCCCCTCCCCTCTCCTCCCTCTCTCCCTTCAGTTTTAATACCAGACTTCCAGGTCAAAACAGCATTCAAAGTGCCGTTTAGTGTCGGTGCAATCACAGGGTTTGATTACACTATCCCGTATTCCTAATCAGGAAAGCAAGATATTTTTTCAAATTGATGCTCGTCACATTGCCCGGCTGCAATCAAAGCATTGTCATGTGTTATATATCACACAGTCTTTAATTGGCCTCTCTCGCTTTATGATCGACCAGCGCCGCGATGGCAGAAGCTGTCTTAATTAATGATGCTGTATATACCTAGCCTGTTCCCAGAATTGTTTGTGCTGTTTTGCCAACTCCTACGGTCATTGTCACGCCAATGACCATAGGGGTTGGCAAGACAGCACAAACAGATCTGAGACCAGGCTAGCTCGTATCCAGTAGGAAGTGTAAATGTAGCTGGCCTGGTCACTCTGTCATATGGATGCATTGGACTGCCAGCTCCAGTTCCTATGGGATATGGTCTTTACATTGGCGGGTAGATAAATTATGTGTTTGCTTTCCTGTGGCAGCGCAGTAATACTGAGAGGGCAGTAGGCCCGGGCTCTGGGACCGCTTGGCTGTCTCTTCTTCACCGCTCTGCTCGTCTGCTCCAACATGGGGTTGGGATGGGGGGGAGGACAGAGAACGACTGAACTCTTGTGCCTCAATGAACTCCTTTGCACCAAGCACACATGATGAAAACTACTTGTCAATGTTTTTCCGTCTGAGACCTAACAGCGTGAAACGTGGCAGCATGTATTCCAGATGTCTCTGTCCATCCTGCCCAATGGATTCCTGCCCAAGGAGGAGATGGATGGTCCGCTTCGTCATGTTTTTGAGACTTCAAAACTTCTGAAGGGTTGGCGTTTATTCAGAGACAGTTTCTTCATCAGAAGAAGATTGGCATTCTTCTGTCCTTCTCCTTGCAACGCCAATCCTCCATCCATCCATCCCTCAATATTTCCCTCCCTTCCTCCTTCCATCCATTTCAATCAAGCCTGCTTCCTGTTTGCTAACTTCACAAGCGTCACACCAACTCTCCCACTCTGCCAGAATGCGTTTTTTAATTAAACAGGAAACATTGTTTGATGAGTTAGCTAAATGACTTCTCCGACACCTAGATTGGCATAGCAAGTGGGCTGGGGAACAATGACTCCTTTATGTCTCATCCGGTGAACACTACTATGCACATAAGGGCTCCATCCTTTGATTAGTCCATAATGATACTGTATGGACATCAGAAATGGCACCCTATAGTGCATTATGTGCCCTGGTCAAAAGTAGTGCTCTAGAGAATAATGTGTCATCCGGAGTGTACTTTGTATAAGTGATAAGGTGAGGCCGTATGGGGAGGCAGGCTCCGTTATCGTCATTAATTATACAAGGCGTGTCCAACAGCCCCATTTATAAATAAATAACAGGTCTGTTATGAGCTCATAGATCTAACATGAGACCCCTACTGTGTTTCGTTCTGTTGTTTCCCCTTTAGGCCACTCCCTTTAAAGGACATTTTAAGTGGCTTTATTCTCCCTTTTGTTTATTCCATCCATTGTATTGACTGAGAATGCTAATTGAGCGGAACTTCAGAAGCTTTTGGACCCTGGCTTGTTGTAATAGTGTTTGGGAACTGTGTGTTGGAGCAGATATTTATAAAAAATATTTATTCAATATAGTGTTGTAGTTTTGTATTGTCTTTTTGAAATTAATTGTTTCTGAATCATTTTTGGACTCCCTTGGTGGGAGCTCCATGTTGAGGCACTATAGCATTTTTTCCATTTAGCCGCTCTCCTGGCCACATTACCTGCTCCGTGGGCTAGCAAACCTCTCCTTTCTCTTCCAGTTTGTTGCCCGTTCCCTCTTCCACTCCCTCCCTCCTCTCTTCCTCCCACCAGACAGCCGCCTTACACTGCAGTTGGTGGGACAGCAGTGGCAGGGGATGGGGAAAGGAAACATTATTAGGAATTAATTGGGCATGTGTGAGGCATCCATTAAAAGCAGGCTGGGCACACGCCGTGCAGGAACAGTTGGCTCCGGTGACAGGACTGCATCCATCAGAGCTGTACTAGCAGGATACTAGCAGGATGCTTCCATGGTTCCAGCTCCAGCACCACACTCCCTCCCTCCGCACCTCACTACAGAGTCACAACGAGGCTCTGAAGTTGAGTCAGGCTGCCTGAGGCTTTGATGGTCTGTTGGGACATTAGTCAAGTTTTTTTCTTCATCCGAGCTCACTGATAAACCGAGAAAAAAAACTGCAGGCGGCAGGTGTATGGAGAGATGGAGACGAAACGAGACCGAGGAGTGTTAGCCCAGGTATAAGTGGAAGTTTGAGAGTTTTAACTCTTCTTTATATCATGGCTTCCTTGTTTAGTCACTTTCTCTCGCTGCTGGAGGAGAAAGCCAATAGTCTTTTCTCAGTCAATCCGTCTGTTTATCAGTACATCTTTATAAGCACTGTATCAAGAGGGGTAGTCGATGAATTTCTGTATATATCGACTGGTTCCCCTTTAGTAATGCAAGGCCCCATGTGGAAGGGGCTGAGGTTAACACCACAAATCAAGCTAATTAATTGCACCAATTTAGTCATTAAGACTAAGTTGGAACGGAAAGCTGACACCTGTGAGGCTGCAGAGAAATCCAGGGAATTCACGGTTACATTCACAAGGCACCTAATGGAAGAAAATGGACTGAAACAGGAAGGGATTACCTGATCTTGTCCAATAAGAAAGCTTGCTTTTTTCCCCGTTGCAAAACGTTATTCTACGGTGTCCACTAATGAATACGACCCAGGGGAGTAAAGTTGCATTCAATGTAATTGGTGTCATCACAGATGATACACATGTGAGACGTCATGCATTGAATTTCACTATTGCAGAGGCCGATCTGCAGAAACAAAAGTGTGTTAGGTGATGCTGTGTGCTGATGCTGTCTCTTTGAGCTCTCTCTCTCTTTCCACCTTCTGCTCCAGATTAGGGAAGATGTGCCAGGATGGAATACGATGGATGGGAGGGTGTGTGCACTGTAGTATGTGAATGATTGGGGCTGAGGAGATGGGTGTGATGTAGGGGGTGAGGGGGGTGAGATTGGGGAGGGTGGCACCGTGGCCTCTGCCAGTGCTGTCTCTGGAGGTGTGTGGGGGTATAGGGAGGACATGAAGGGGGAATGAAAGAAATGGAGAGAGAGGGGTAGCACAGAGGGATGGAGGGTTGAGAGGGGAAAGAGGTGAGTTTGTTGACAGGCTCCGAGTGAGAGACAGAGAGACAGAGACAGACAGAGAGAGTAAGAGACCTTCACAACAGAGAGACACAGAGAGAGAGACCTTCACAGCAGAGAGACAGAGAGAGAGAGACCTTCACAGCAGAGAGACAGAGAGAGAGAGACCTTCACAGCAGAGAGACAGAGAGAGTAAGAGACCTTCACAGCAGAGAGACAGAGAGAGACCTTCACAGCAGAGAGACAGAGAGAGAGAGACCTTCACAGCAGAGAGACAGAGAGAGAGAGACCTTCACAGCAGACAGACAGAGAGAGAGACCTTCACAGCAGAGAGACAGAGAGAGTAAGAGACCTTCACAGCAGAGAGACAGAGAGAGAGACCTTCACAGCAGAGAGACAGAGAGAGAGAGACCTTCACAGCAGAGAGACAGAGAGAGTAAGAGACCTTCACAGCAGAGAGACAGAGAGAGAGAGAGACCTTCACAGCAGAGACGGCAGCAGGGATGGCAGGTAGCCTAGTAGATCGTTGGACTCGTAACCGAAAGGTTGCAAGATTGAATCCCCGAGCTGACAAGGTGAAAATCTGTCGTTCTGCCCCCTGAACAAGGCAGTTAACCCACTGTTCTTAGGCCGCCAATGTAAATAATAATTTGTTCTTAGCTGAATTGCCTAGTTAAATAATGGTTCAAAATCAAATAAAGAGAGAGCGAGACCGTCACAGCAGACAGAGAGGGTGTTCTGTTTCGGAGCACAATCAGTGATGCCTGATTGAGAGAAATGGGAGAAATGGGCCGGACCTAGCCCTTCTGTCTCTAGGTGTTGTTTGCAATCAGTCCTCCTGGTACCGATAGTTCGCAGGATGCTGCCCTCCCTCCCAATCTGATGAGATCGGGCTGATAAGGATATGAAAGATGGCGCCCTTAACTCTCCCTCTCCTCCACTCTCTCTTCCTCACTGTCCTCGAGCGAGGAGGATAATTATAGGATGGAGGAGGTTATGTTGGCATGTCAACATGCTCTCTATGAGATTTAATGGGCCTCTCCTCTCTCATTTGTCACAGGTCTGTACATCTACTGTACGAGGACGCTTAACGCCTGAAACCATCACCACTGTGTTTCCTGGGCACTTATTTGGAGTGTCACATAAAAAAGGCATTAGTACTCCAGGGCCAGGCCAGAATGATTATAAACACAAAGAATGAAGGGCCCTCGTCATAATGTGGCCGGCAATCGCTCTTGTTTTTGGGGACATGTTGTACCATTAATATGAATGGGGGTGTCTGCCCGATCCTGCCTATGTTGTTAGTAATTGCAGCCTATTAATCCATTTATGCCAGCTGATGACACAGTGGTTAAATACACCTCCATCCGGCTGGCTGTGGCCTTGATACATTACTGGGATTACAGAGCTGCAGTGGTTTCAATAACACCCAAACACTCAAACACTATGGGGATGCCGTGACAATGCAATCGTATGCAAATGAATTCATATTTCAACTAGATACAGTAAGTCATTGAGAACGAGAACTTTTTTGGGATGACGACATACCCAAATGGAATACATGAAAATATAGGTGTCACATTAAGAAAGGTAGAACTCTGAACTGCAGGAAAATAATCCGTTGATCACTTTGTTTGTTCCATGTTTAGATTCCTACCTTATCAGGTAACATGGAGCTATATGAGTATCAATGTTTTGTGGAGCGTTAATATGTTTGCAGCCCAGAACTAAACTAATTTCTGGGGTCCTCGCTGTTTTGATCTTATAAAATGCCAAAATCATTCAGACAAATACATTTCCAAAGATATCGTTTGGAAGCACTGGCTCATGAATCCAAAATTCACTTACGGAGTGCAGTGAATTGATCAAGCCCCTCTCTCTCTAGACACATTCTCAGGAATAAAGTCAAGTCTTTGAAATGTTATTACATTTACAGGCAGGTCTTACTGGCAAATGTTGTAATTTAGGTACAATACGGCAACAATGGAGACCAAATCATTCCTTTGCTTTAAATTCCTTGGCTGTTAAATCCAGTTTAATTCTACGCTGTGGTATTTCACTACAGACTAATAGGATCTTTACTGCCGATCCTCATTTTTCATGGTCGTCTGTTATACAGTATCATATTAATCCTTGTCTTTGGGTTTACAAAGGTGGAAGGAAAGAACTGCAGAGGAAAGGAAGAAGTTAGGGCGTTGACCTATAACAGCAGTTCATCATTTAGATGAAATAACCATTCAACAATATTACATCATTATGATGCCTCTACTCCCTTCTGACATGAAATCCCATTTTATCTGCAGCATACAGTGCATTTGGAAAGTACCCCTTCCATTTTTCACCATTTTGTTAAGTTACAGCCTTATTCAAAAATGGATTTCTATAAAGCATTTTCCTCATCAATCTAAACACAATACCCCATAAGAACAAAGCGATAACAGGTTTTTAGACATTTCTGCAAATGTATGTCATTTTTTTTTTAAATAGCTTATTGGCATAAGTATTCATGTCCTTTGCTGTGAGACTTGAAATTGAGCTCAGGTGCATCCTGTTTCCATTGATCATCCTTAAGATGTTTCTGTAACTTGATTGGAGTCCACCTGTGGTAAATTCAATTGATTGGACATGATTTGGAAAAGCACACACCTGTCTATATAAGGTCCCACAGTTGACAGTTCATGTCAGAGCAAAAACCAAGCCATGAGGTTGAAGGAATTGTATGTAGAGCTCGAGGCACAGATCTGGGGAAGGGTACCCAAAAATTTCTGCAGCATTGAAGGTCCCCAAGAACACAGTGGCCTCCATCATTCTTAAATGGAAGAAGTTTGGAACAACCAAGATTCTTCCTAGAGCTGGCCTCCCGGCCAAACTGAGCAATCAGGGGAGAGGGGCCTTGGTCAGGGAGGTGACTAAGAACCTGATGGTAACTCTGACAGAACTTCTGAGGTCCTCTGTGAAGATAGGAGAACCTTCTAGAAGGACAACCATCTCTGCAGCACTCCACCAATCAGGCCTTTATGGTAGAGTGGCCAAATGGAAGCAACTCCTCAGACAGCCCGCTTGAATTTTGCCAAAAGGCACCTAAAGGATTCTCAGACCATGAGAAACAAGATTCTCTGGTCTGATGAAAACAAGATTGAACTCTTTGGCCTGAATGCCAAGCGTCACGTCTGGAGGAAACCTGACACCATCAATAAGGTGAAGCATGGTGGTGGCAGCATCATGCTGTGGGGATGTTTTTCAGTGGCAGGGACTGGGAGAGTGAAAGATGAACAGAGCAAAGTAGACAGAGTTCCTTGATGAAAACCTGCTCCAAAACCTGCTCAGAACATCAGAATGGGGTGAAGGTTCTCCTTCCAACAGGACAACGACCCTAAGCACACAGCCTAGACAACGGAGGAGTGGCTTCGGGACAAGTCTCTGAATGTCCTTGAGTTGCCCAGCCAGAGTCCGGACTTAAACCGGATCTGACAGCGCTTGAGAGGATCTGCAGAGAAGAATGGGAAAAACTCCAATACGGGTGTGCCAAGCTTGTAGCGTTATAACCAAGACTCCAGGCTGTAATCGCTGCCAAAGGTGCTTCAACAAAGTACTGAGTAAAGGGTCTGAATACTTATGTAAATGTGATATTTCACGGGTTTTTTCTTCTAAAAATCTGTTTTTGCTTTGTCATTACGGGGTATTGTGTGTAGATTGATGAGGAAAACAAACAATTTAATCCATTTTAGGTTAAGGTTGTAACATAACAAAATGTGGAAAAAGTCAAGGGGTCTGAATACTTTCCAAATGCATGTAAGGACCCAGAATATTAATTGCAGGTACACAATTCCATTCCATGTTACCATCAAGTATGCCCACCAAAATCTTCCCATTTGAACACCTGGCTATGGTAGGAACTGAGCTGTCAGAGTAGCTTCGGCACAGCAGAGCAATGGTTTCCAGATGAGCATCAGTCAGTCAGCCAGATCCTATGACACTTTGCCTCCATCACGGCTCTGTGTGGTACAGACAGTAATAGTCAGATCATTTAAAGCCAATTACTGGTAGAAACATGCCTGGGCGCCGCTGATCAAAGTGGCCTGCCTCGGAGTCAGGAAGATGCGCTGCCTCTGTTCATTCGTCCAGGTGCAAACAGAGCGGCAGAATCAATGCAGATCCATATCATTTAGGCTCGTTATCCCGTGGAGTGTGTCTGTGTGGTGTGCATGCATCATGTGTGCAGCCTATACAGTATACATTTACCACAGACTGCACTATCATCTGCCACGCACCTATCTCTCCCTGTATCGCCATAGAATATAGTAACCGTGCAGTGTGTCGTGTACCAGGCTTGTGTTCAGTATAAACCTATAGAGGATCCACTTCATCCCACCAGCACCTACAGTACCTCTCCCCGAGGCCACAGCAGGGCTGGCTAGATGATCAACATGCCGGAGATTGCATCAGTTTGGTCACTAATTATTTCATGCCATCGTTTGAACTGTCTGTTGAAATGCAATTACCCAGGAGCCTGTGTAGCTTACGAGACGGGGGTGGTAAAGGAGGGAGGAGGGAGCGAGGGAAGGAAAGAGGGATGAGGGAGAAAGGATGGGTAATACTGTACTGTGATATCTGGAGCATTACTCTGGGAGAGGAAGAGAGCAGAAAACAATATGACAAAAATCCCTGTTGATTCTATGGATTTATTTGCCATATTCAATGTTTCTCTTTTGTCAGAATGATACTATGGACATTGATGGTGTTAATGATAGTAAGGAATTACTATGAGCAATCAGACTGTCAAAAAGAGTACTTTGAACATTCACATGTTTGATAGAGAAATACCAGTTGCCGATTTTGTAACCCAAATGCTTTTTATTCGATTGCTCTGGTGGCTTATTGTATGCGTATTGCACATAACCAACCACAGAACCACAGCAGAGGGAGAACTTCATGAAAAAAGATGTTGTGAATCACCAGGTATTTTGAATCTGGGTCCTACTGCAGTTAACATGACCTGTCATCCTTTCCCACACTCACTTAAAGCTGCAATATGTCACTTTTGGGACGACCCGACCAAATTCACATAGAAATGTGAGTTATAGATCTGTCATTCTCATTGAAAGCAATTGTAAGAAGTGGTAGATCTATTTCCATGCTTCCCGTGTTTAAGTTTAGTTTTTGCGTCTTTTACTTTCGGTTCAGTCCACCAGCTGTTACATTTGCTGAAAATACAATATATTTGGTTATGGAAAATATATTTCACAGCGGTTTAGATGGTACAATGATTCTCTGCACTGCACTTGCTTGTTTTGTCACATAAACGGAAATTAGGCAAACTTTTAGAATTTTATCAACCAGGAAATGGCAGAGTGCATCTTTAAAAGGCTAAATCTACCTGTAGCTTTCTCTGTGAAATGAGTTTTCTGACCTCAACATTTGAAAGTTGGGAGATGTCCCTCTCTGCCTGGCAGCGAGGGCCACAGATAAATACATAAATGAACCCTGACCAAAAGGAGAAGCCATCCATTCTTATTTTCCAAACGAGTCTGTGCCTCTGAATCAATAGGGCCAGGGGATCTCATTCTGTATCTATTTCAGACAACAGAGAGACCATCACCGAGCCAAAACCTTTACATTGCACTCCCAGTGTTTCTCGTTCTTTGTCATTTTCTCTACAGTCTCTTTCACTCTCTCTTTCTTATTTTTCTCTCTTTCTGTAACTCATCCTCCCTCACCTTCTCTCTTAATCTCCCTCCCTCCTGCTCTCTCCTCTCCCACTCTCTCTCGTTATCTGTCTCTCACACATTTCTTTCCCCCTCTAGTTCTTTCACTCTTTCCTTCCCTCTCTCCTTCTCTCCTCTGACACTTCCCAAACAACACTCATCTACCCCTGTCACCTCTCTCCTTCTAACAGGATCCAGAAACATCTGCAGGCTTTCATGACTCATTAGCTGGTCTAAGTGTGATTATTTAATAAGCAGACACACTTTAAAACAACCACCCAGGCTGAGCTCAGACAAGCTTTTCTTAGTGATTCTGAGTACTGTACTGAACCTCAGGTGAAAGAGTTTGACTTCCTGTGTTTGTGTCTCCCTCCCTCCCTCACACACACACACACTCTCTCGCTTTTTCTTTCGCTACATTTCTAACTTTCACACTCTCTTTTCAACCTCCTTTCTCCCTCCCTCCCTCTCACTTTCTTTCTCACTCTCTGTCTCACACACACACACACACACACACACACACACACACACACACACACACACACACACACACACACACACACACACACACACACACACACACACACACACATTTTCTTTTGCTACATTTCTAACTTTCACACTCTCTTTTCAACTCAACATATCTCTCTTTGATCCTCTCTTCGCCTCTCCCCAACTTTCACTCTCTTTCTTTATCACTCTCCCTCTTTCTCTTCTCTGTCTATCTGTCACATTTCTCTTCCAAAGCTCATCTCAACTATTGTGAGCGTGTCTCTGTTTGATGTGTCATTTCGCTCACGTCTGACTGGAAGACTGGAAGTCTCACCCCCTCTACCATATCCTCTACATTCTCTTCTCTCTCCTTCACTGCTTCACGCCCACAATCCCTTCTTTATGGTTCCGCCTTTGTTAAGATTCTCTTTCTCTCTCTCTCTCTCTCCCTCTCTCCCTCTCTCTCTCTCTCTCTCTCTCTCTCTCTCTCTCTCTCTCTCCGGTCTCTTTCCATTCTTACCTCTCCATATTGATTTCTTATTTTGATCTTGATCTTATTGTCCTTATTTCCCAGTCAATGGAGAATGAATTCAACTCAGAATAAATATATATATATTTCACTGATGAATTAAATATAACACAAACATTAACTTGGATTGACATTTTGTTGTACATAACAGAGTAATTGATTGAAATCTTCACATTGGCTTTGAGTTGATGGGACATTGTGTTCATTAAATCATTAGAGGCAAAGTGCACCTGCTCCATGCAGACTGTTTAGCAGTTGTCAGTCAAGCTCTTATGTGCTGCTGAGGACAGGACACATGTGGTCCTTATATGACTGGATCATTATTGTGTTTGTATGACTGTCAGGGGGCCTCAGTAGCTAGTCCAGGCAGCCTGTCCATCTGGCTGTCTCTGTCTGTCTACGTCCCTCTGGCTCTGATGGGCTTTGGGTGTGTGTGGATTGAGAGGGTGTGTGTTTGTGTGTGTGGTGGGGACACAGGGCTCCTCTATATGTCTCAGGTGCTGTGATTGTGATGCAGACATCCTGGTCCCTATAACAGTGGGCAAATTTCCCCAATGCGGTTTGGGTGTATATGTGTGTGTGTGTGTTTGTGTGTGTCTGTGTGTGTGTGTTTAATTGGGGACGCTGCGATATCTCCGGAGGCAGCATATGCTTCACAGTGTGCGGAGTGACTGACGGTCTTGGGCTTTAATTTCATAAAGTGATTGGATGAAATGGTCGTGGGACAGAATAGGTTCTGCGATCACAACTGGTGTGTTTGTTTGTCTGTGTGTGTGTGTGTGTGTGTGTGTGTGTGTGTGTGTGTGTGTGTGTGTGTGTGTGTGTGTGTGTGTGTGAGAGTGCCTGTAAGCGTCTGTGTGAAGCCCGGAACGTCCAGCTAAGCTTTATTGACAACCCCTAACCCCCTACCAACTTACTTTCCATAGTCCCTGCATCCATTTGTCACCATTCTTGCATCATCTCAGACGGTATTGTAATTTATGGCATGATTAAAACAAAAGCTGCCTTCAGCTGTGGAGACAAGGTAAAAAAGTAGATCCCCTGACTCCCACAGTGGGAGAGTTAAGCCTCATTAAAACACTGCTACGGGCACAAACCAACAGCACACACACACACACACACACACATACATACACATACACACACATACACACCCACCCACACACACACACACACACATACACACACACACACACACACATACACACACACACACCACAGCACCGTGATGGACTAGGAGAGTCTCCTTCACAAACTCTCTCCAAGCGACTCCCCACAGTCTCTCTCCTGCTTGTGTGTGTGTGTGTGTGTGTGTGTGTTCAACTCAGGGAATGGATTAGAGAGCTTCCTAAACAGCAGACAGACAGCTCCTATCGTTCATTAATTAACCTCCCTTTCACATTGTGGGGAGTGCTGAGCAGTGCTGAGGGATGGTGTACTGGAGCTAATTGTTCATTGTTGTTCCTAATAACTCACAGATATCAAAGTTATCTAGTTCACACAGGGGAGACATGGGCTGTGTTACTGACTGAGGAATCCTGGGTGATGACATATTATCCGTTCTGTATGTGTGGCAACCAGACCTCGGTTTAAATACTATATAGGGTATTTTAACTCATTTCAAGTAATTTGGAAGTATATATTTGGATATTTTTCATTTGAAAACACAAGTAGTTGAATATTGGACTGTATTTGGAAATACACTTTCAGATTTGAAAGCACTCAAATACACTGTATTTATGGAACTATTTACATACTCCCATGCATTTGAACCAGGTCTGTTTGGTATTTGAAATGATTTATTTGGAAATACATTTAGAAAATACTTTCAAATAGTGTGCTATTTATAGCAAAATACTCAAATACACAGAAAGTATTTCAATTATTATTATTATTTATTTGGGTTGGCGTCTTCAATTGACTGTGACTCTACTGATTTGAGTGTGTGTGTGTGTGTGTGTGTGGTGGGGGTGTGTGTCTTAGAGTGGGGTTTACACCATAATCAATATCTTAAAAGTCCCCCCAGTCTTCACTTGGGAAGTTGGGAACACAATATAATCCTCTGGTGTTGACATGTAAGAGTTTATCTCAGCAGCATATTGGAGCGCATGTTACTGAAACGTGAATCAGCGGCCTGTAGCCCGTAGTAACTTTGATTAACTGAGTCTTAACAGCCGGCAGGCAGAAGCCACTGGAATTATCCCGTCTGCCTGCCTGCTGCCTGTCTGCCTGCTGCCTGCCTGTGTCCCTATCTACTGGGACTGCTGGGAGAGCGGGATGGAGGAAGAGAGAACGAGAGAGAGGGGGAATGGTGGATGAGGGAGAAAGAGAGTAGGTCGTATGAGAGAGAGAGAGAGAGAGAGAAATCCAGAGAGAGTTACTGTATGTGAAATATGGCCTCCCTACTCTCCCCAGACCTCGGACAATAATGAAGTGATGACATGGTCTCTGCACGGCGGTTGCGGTGCGCTGCGTTTGAGACATTTGTTGTGGTGGGGGATGTTTCCCTAAACAAGGTCCAGGGTCCTGGGCCCACTCTGTTAAACCCATGGGTAACATACTGGGGGTGACACTGTCTGTGACAGCTCCCTGCAGGTGTGAATGCCTCAGGGAGTTTGGGGAGGGTTTAGGCTCAGTCACTGTCAGAGTGATGGAGTTTTATTCCTACTCTTTGGATGAATGGGGTTTCTGTGACTGCCATTGCTGCAAAGGTTGGGGGTTGGTAAGGGAGGTTCTGTGTGTGTGTATATGGTCGCTGCACCAGCCATGCCATTGCTTCAGAAGCTACTTGGGCTCAGCATACCATAGCTAAGCTCTGCCCCTCCTCTTCCTCCTCCTCATCCTCCAGGATTGTCAAGTATTGATCTAACACCAAGGTTACAGTGATGGGTTGGTTGGGTAAGGCAACAGCAGACAGAACAGGACACACATGTATATACATTTCAAATGTAAACATTTCAGTCATTTAGCAGACGCTCTTATCCAGAGCAATTTACAGGAGCAATTAGGGTTGAGTGCCTTGCTCAAGGGCACATCGCCAGATTTTTTTACCTAGTCGGCTTAGGACTTGAATCAGCGACCTTTCGGTTACTGGCCCAGTGCACTTAACGGCTAGGCTTTCCCTAAAGAAGCCCTGTCAGTCACAGCCTGCTTGTGTCCGATGCTGCGCTGAAAAATGTTCAATATACTTTACTTTCAGCCCAAATTTACATTCCTCTTGTAGACAGCAGGCAAGGAGACCTTGATGTGCTCAAGAACAAGTTAAACATTTGCCACATTTTAAAGTGGCGTTACAGACACTGAGCGTCGATCACTCTTTCCCCTTTTTAGCTCTCTCTCCACCCTCTCTCTCTCTTTCCCTCGTTTAAAATCAGTACCACGCCACTCCTGTTGGATGCCAAATTGGAGCAATATGTTATTTTCCTCTTAAAGAGGAGAGATATTCCACCTCCAGCCAAGCCCTGACTGCCAGCCAGGTTCATTTCATTGGTAGCTTGCTCATCTGAATATGAGAGAGAGGGCAGAGGGAGACACTGTTTCTTTGAGGTGGAAGTAATATACGTTGTCTTGTCTCTTTCACGGCCCAGCGTTTGGCCATGATGCGAGAATACATCCAACCTTTTGTGTTGTCGGTAGCATCATCAGGAGAGAGGAAAAACATACAGTATAAATACACACTTGAATGCTGGGAAAATAAACACACTCTGCATTCCCTGCTGCCCTGGTCACATCCAGGCACATTAGATGCAATCGGCGAGAGAGAGAGAGAGAGAGAGAGAGAGAGAGAGAGAGAGAGAGAGAGAGAGAGAGAGGGCCCGTGAGGAGCACTCCAGTGTAATTGACAGGGCCTTTCAGGAGTTTAGCGTTAATGTGGCACACAGCCTCCTTGCTCCCTCCCTCCCTCCCTCAATCCATCCTTTCATGAATAGCCCATCTCCTGCATCTTTTCATGTCAGCATAAACAATCCCTCACTCATATAGGGAACAAGGGCACACTACTGCATGTTCACTGAGAAACACTCATGCAAACGCTCACAGGGACAAATAGGCTCCCGCACACACACCCATACATAAAACACACTCACACACAAAGAACACACGCATGCACATGCATTCACACACACGCCGACATTCACATGCCCATACAGCAGGTTGGCATTGACTTCATTATCATTCAGCGCTGTTGAAACGCCAATAATCCTCCTTTTATGAACTGAGCCTTCAGCCTCAATCATGGTGGGATGTGCATGCGCTTTAATTTATGCATGTGTGTTTTTGTATGCCCGTGTGTGAGAGCAGATGGTAGGCTGCGATGATGATGCAGAGCCAGACTGGTGGAGGGAGACCCACAGGCCAGCTACGGGCTCTCATATAGTACACATACAGGCCAGCTACGGGCTCTCATATAGTACACATACAGGCCAGCTACGGGCTCTCATATAGTACACATACAGGCCAGCTACGGGCTCTCATATAGTACACATACAGGCCAGCTACGGGCTCTCATATAGTACACATACAGGCCAGCTACGGGCTCTCATATAGTACACATACAGGCCAGCTACGGGCTCTCATATAGTACACATACAGGCCAGCTACGGGCTCTCATATAGTACACATACAGGCCAGCTACGGGCTCTCATATAGTACACATACAGGCCAGCTACGGGCTCTCAGATAGTACACATACAGGCCAGCTACGGGCTCTCATATAGTACACATACAGGCCAGCTACGGGCTCTCATATAGTACACATACAGGCCAGCTACGGGCTCTCATATAGTACACATACAGGCCAGCTACGGGCTCTCATATAGTACACATACAGGCCAGCTACGGGCTCTCACAAAGTACACATACAGGCCAGCTACAGGCTCTCATATAGTACACATACAGGCCAGCTACGGGCTCTCATATAGTACACATACAGGCCAGCTACAGGCTCTCATATAGTACACATACAGGCCAGCTACGGGCTCTCATATAGTACACATAGAGGCCAGCTACGGGCTCTCATATAGTACACATACAGGCCAGCTACGGGCTCTCATATAGTACACATACAGGCCAGGCGCCACATTGGGAAAATGTATGGCTGCTCAAGATTCAACTTGCACTAATCCGGTATTGTGTCTAGATTGATGAAGGGGGAAAAATACAATTTAATACATTTTAGAATAAGGCTGTAACTTCACAAAATGTGAAAAAGTCAAAGGGTCTGAATACTTTCCGAATGCACTGTAGCCAGAAGTCTATATACAGTGCCATACATTTACATTTGAGTCATTTAGCAGGTCTTATCCAAAGCGACTTACAGGAGCAATTAGGGTTAAGTGCCTTGCTCAAGGGCATATCGACAGATTTTTCACCTAATCGACTCAGGGATTCGAACCAGTTACTGGACCAACACTCTTAACTGCTACTGCTACCTGCCACTAGGCTACCTACCGCTATCGCTACCGCTACCTGCCGCTAGGCTACCTACCGCTATCGCTACCACTACCTGCCACTAGGCTATCTACCGCTATCGCTACCGCTACCTGCCGCTAGGCTACCTACCGCTACCTGCCCCTACCGCTACCTGCCGCTAGGCTACCTGCTCCTACCGCTACCTGCCGCTAGGCTACCTACCACTACGACTACCTGTCTCTACCTGCTGCTACCGCTACCTGCATCTACAGCTACCTGCCACTAGGCTACCTACCACTAATGCTACCTGCCTCTACCGCTACCTGTCGCTAGGCTGCCTACCACTAACGCTACCTGCCTCTACCGCTACCTGCCACTAGGCTACCTGCCACTAGGCTACCTGCCTCCACCTGCTGCTACCGCTACCTGCCTCTACCGCTACCTGTCGCTAGACTGCCTACCACTAACGCTACCTGCCTCTACCGCTACCTGCCACTAGGCTACCTGCCTCCACCTGCTGCTACCGCTACCTGCCTCTACCGCTACCTGTCACTAGGCTGCCTACCACTAACGCTACCTGCATCTACCACTACCTGCCGCAAGGTTACCTACCACTAACGCTACCTGCCTCTACCGTTACCTGTCGCTAGGCTGCCTACCACTAGCTCTACCTGCGTCTACCGCTACCTGCCACAAGGTTACCTACCACTACCGCTACCTGTTGCTAGGCTACCTACCACTACCACTACCTGCCTCTACCACTACCTGTCGCTAGGCTACCTACCACCTCCACGACCTGCCGCTACCCCTACCTGTCGCTAGGCTACCTACCTCCTCTCAGTGCCTTTCACAATCATAACCCGTTTCAGATTTGATATACTGTAATTACAGACTTAGCGTTGCTACTACCATTATTGGTCACATACACATGGTTAGCAGATGTTATTGCAAGTGTAGCTAAATGCTTGAGACCAGAACAGGTGTGTACTCTCCTTTACCACCCACTGAGACAGTGTCCCATACTGAGAAGACTCAGGGAAGTCACTGGAGGCCTCACTAGATCTCTACACAGTCTCCACTGCTTCATCCCAGCTGGTTGGAAGCTCTGCTCAGCCTGACTGTTCTCTCCATGCTGTCCCACCCAGACGGCAGGGAGAGAGGGAAGGAGGGAGGCTTCCATATGCTGTTACGATCAGGCAGGAGTTCATGCTGTCCCTCTATGGAGCCTCTTTCTATCCTTCTCTCTGTCAACTTTCTTCCCTTTTTCCACAAGTTCTCTATCATTCTTTCTGTCTACCCTATTTCTACCCTTCCTCCCTCCTTTCTATCCCTCAATGGAGTCTCCCTTTCTCTATCTGCTCCCTCCATCCTTTCTATCCCTCCATGGAGTCTCCCTCTCTATCTGCTCTCTATCTGCTCCCTCCATCCTTTCTATCCCTCAATGGAGTCTCCCTTTCTCTATCTGCTCCCTCCATCCTTTCTATCCCTCCATGGAGTCTCCCTTTCTCTATCTGCTCCCTCCATCCTTTCTATCCCTCCATGGAGTCTCCCTCTCTCTGTCTGCTCCAACCCTCCTTTCTATCCTTCCATGGAGTCTCCCTTTCTCTATCTGCTCCCTCCATCCTTTCTATCCCTCCATGGAGTCTCCCTCTCTCTGTCTGCTCCAACCCTCCTTTCTATCCCTCCATGTAGTCTCCCTCTCTCTGTCTGCTCCAACCCTCCTTTCTATCCCTCCATGTAGTCTCCCGCTCTCTGTCTGCTTCCTCTCCTTTCTTCCGTGCCATCGTGTGTTATGAACCAGGCTCATTAATCACTCACTCCCCTGTCACTCCATCAGCTCACACAGCAGTCAGTCATTCAGTCACACACACACACACAAACACACATGGATGCATGGATGCAGGCACCCACTCGCACACAGACCAACGCACGCATGCACACACACACAATGCCATTTTCATTTGAGACTCAGACCCATCAACAGCTATGTAGGTGACAGATTAGAAATAAGGTGACAAAATACACTACCGTTCAAAAGTTTGGCGTCACTTAGAAATGCCCTTGTTTTTTAAAAGAAAAGCATTTTTGTCCATTCATTCAAATCACATCAAATTGATCAGAAATACAGTGTAGACATTGTTAATGTTGTAATGACTACTGCAGCTGGAAATGGCAGATGTTTAATGGAATATCTACCTAGGCGTACATAGTCCCATTATCAGCAACCATCACTCCTGTGTTTTAATAGCATGTTGTGTTAGCTAATCCAAGTTTATAATTTTAAAAGGCTAATTGATCATTAGAAAACCCTTTTGCAATTATGTTGTCACAGCATTGGTGAATGCACCAATTTGTAAGTCGCTCTGGATAAGAGCGTCTGCTAAATGACTTAAATGTAAATGTAAATGTAAAACTGTTTTTCTGGTTAAAGAAGCAATAAAACTGGCCTTCTTTAGACTAGTTGAGTATCTGGAGCATCAGCATTTGTGGGTTTGATTACAGGTTCAAAATGGCCAAACCAAAATTTGTATTTTCTTTAAAAAACAAGGACATTTGACCCCAAACATTTGAACGGTAGTGTACATTTGCAGGAACCATATTGCTGAACTTCCATATTGTATAGTAAATGTTCTCTTTATTATACTATATTTGCAGGACAAAGTTGGCCTTTAATGAGCTGCTTCTCCCTCCTCAATTGGTTGTGTTGTCCCTTGGTGAGTTTTTGTTTTGATGCATAATGATAAAAGCATCCAGATGAAAACAATGCTGAGACCACAGAGCCATAAGCTAACTTATAAAACCTGAATGAGGAGAGAACACAACAGCTCTCCAACAGGAAGAAAGGAGATGCGTTTTCTGGGGCACAACAAACACAATGTCTGTCTGTTATGCAGTACATTCAGATGTGTCTGTGTTGCAGTACATTCAGATGTGTCTGTGGTGCAGTACATTCAGGTGTGTCTGTGTTGCAGTACATTCAGATGTGTCTGTGGTGCAGTACATTCAGGTGTGTCTGTGGTGCAGTACATTCAGACGTGTCTGTGGTGCAGTACATTCAGATGTGTCTGTGGTGCAGTACATTCAGATGTGTCTGTGGTGCAGTACATTCAGATGTGTCTGTGGTGCAGTACATTCAGGTGTCTCTGTGGTGCAGTACATTCAGATGTGTCTGTGGTGCAGTACATTCAGATGTGTCTGTGGTGCAGTACATTCAGATGTGTCTGTGGTGCAGTACATTCAGATGTGTCTGTGGTGCAGTACATTCAGGTGTCTCTGTGGTGCAGTACATTCAGATGTGTCTGTGGTGCAGTACATGCAGATGTCTGTCTGTGGTGACATACATTCAGATGGCCCATTGGCATGCCATTTGGTTGAGCGCTCTAACTCTAGCTAGCTAGCATCCATGCTAGCATCCACGCAAAAATCCATGCTAGCATCCAGCGCTCTGACTACCTAGCTAGCATCCACACTAGCATCCACACAATGACAAGGCAAAAACAAGTTTTTAGAAATCTTTGCAAATGTATAAATAAAAAAGCTGATATATCACATGTAAATAAGTATTCAGACCCTTTACTCAGTACTTTATTGAAGCACCTTTGGCAGTGATTGCAGCCTTGAGTCTTTGTTGGTATGACGCTACCAGCTTGGCACATCTCTATTTGGGGAGTTTCTCCCATTCTTCTGTCAGGTTGGATGGGGAATATCGATGCACAGCTATTTTCAGGTCTCTCCAGAGATGGACTCCAATGAAGTTGTTGAAACAGCTCAAGGATGATCAATGGAAACAGGATGCACCTGAGCTCAATTTCGAGTATCATGGCAAAGGATTTGAATACTTATGTAAATAAGGTCTTTTGTTTTTTAATTTTTTTAATACATTTGCAAAAATGTCTAAAAACCTGTTATCGCTTTGTCATTATGGGGTATTCTGTGTAGATTGATGAGGAAAAAATGTATTGAATCAATTTTAGAATAAGGCTGTAACATAACAAAATGTGGAAAAAGTCAAGGGGTCTGAATACTTTCCAAATGCACTGTATGTGTGGCTGTGTGTACAGGTTTCTGTATGGGTGTGCGCACGTGCGTCTGTGTGTGTTGTGACTGACTGAGAAATGTATGCAGATGTCCATACAGGAGCAGGTTCATGTTGGCATTGAGGTGACGTCCAGTCCGGTGAGCCAGCTGAGCTGAGAGAGTTGGTATTTGAAAGGACACTCACAGCTTGGCTCCAACTCGAAAATACAGTTAAGAGATACTCCTGAGTCATGCTGGTAGCATAGAGGTCGAAGACAAGAAGAATAAGTGCTGCGAGAAAGAGAGAAAGAGAGAGAGATCACCTGTTGGAGATGCAAAGAAAATGTCTCAAGATAGTGGCAAGGAGGGCCGGGCCCTGGGCATAAGCAACATAAAAAATGAGGAACTCATTTGGGGTTTGAAAAGTAGAATACCCAAGGTGTAGTTTCTACATTTGGTTGTCTCTTGTATGTCAGTCACTGACATTCACTCAATAAGCCATGTCAGCTAAAACAAAAAGATTGCTAAACTAGTCAAGACAGCTATCTAAACTTGTGGTAATCATGGCCGAATACCGAATGGGAAACCAGGGCACGTGCCCAGGGGCCCTGACCTCCAGGGGGCCTCCATTGATTTCGTTAGTCACTCTCACTCAGATATCATATTAACATGGCATAAGTCATGCCAAAATGGGTAGAATTGCAGGAAATTAGCTGTAAAACTGCAAGTGTTTGTCTCTGCCCCATGGCAAATTGAGTAGAATTGGATGAAATGTGTTATAAACTACGCCCCATGGCAAAATGTGTAGAATTGCAGGAGATTAACTTTAAAACTAAAATGTTTATTTCCGCCATCGTCAAGAGGGGGGCCACTAAAATGTTTTGCCCTTGAGGTGGGGAACCCCCCCCCCCCAACCAAATCTCACTTAGGGCCACCAAAAGGCTTTGTTTGTATTGATGATGCGGCAAGGTCAGAGCCAACATAACGTTGTGACTTAGCCCAATAAAACACACATGAATAGAAGGCTTTCTTAGTATTGATAATGTAGAGAAAGGGCTACGGTGCTCTGAAGAGACTGTATTGATCTGGGATTGAACTGAAGTGGGTCTGTGTGTCATGAGGAGCCTTTGGAGATACAAGTAGGGAATATTATATTTTATAGGCTTCGTTAGCAAGGCATTCACTTTGCATTCTTCCCGCACCCCTAGCATGGTACTAAGGAGCCTAATAATTAGGGTTCTGAATTTTCCTAACCAGGAAATACTGTAGGCCTATCATGACACTAGACGAGACCCAAATGCAGACACAGGAGGCAGGTGGTTGGAGTATAAGATGTTTAATAAATAGGCAAAAGGTCACAACCAGGCAAAAGGTCACAACCAGATCAGAGTTACAGAGGTACAGAGTGGCAGGCAGGCTCGAAGTCAGGGAAGGCAGAATGGTCAGGTAGGCAGGTACAGAGTCCAGAACAGGCAAGGGTCAAAACTTAGAAAATGGCAAAAAGGCAAAGCAGGAAAACAGGAAAAAACGCTGGTAGGCTTGGACATACAAGACGAACTGGCACAGAGAGACAGGAAACACAGGGATAAATACACTGGCACAGAGAGACAGGAAACACAGGGATACATACACTGGCACAGAGAGACAGAAAACACAGGGATACTTACACTGGCACAGAGAGACAGGAAACACAGGGATACATACACTGGCACAGAGAGACAGGAAACACAGGGATCAATACACTGGCACAGAGAGACAGGAAACACAGGGATACATACACTGGCACAGAGAGACAGGAAACACAGGGATAAATACACTGGCACAGAGAGACAGGAAACACAGGGATAAATACACTGGCACAGAGAGACAGGAAACACAGGGATACATACACTGGCACAGAGAGACAGAAAACACAGGGATACATACACTGGGGAAAACAAGCGACACCTGGAGGGGGTGGAGACAATAACGAGGACAGGTGAAACAGATCAGGGTGTGACAAGGCCGGAGGCTATTACTGGAGCCAGAAGTTTTCCCTGGTCAGATCACGTGGTTTTCCCTGGTCAGATCACGTGATCGGGAAAAAGTCCTGCCTCTAGCATGATATCACATCATCATTTGGGCAGCATTCAAGCATTGTTTTGTTGTTCCTGTAATATTTAGGAGGGATAAAGCATGCCTAAATGGTCCCATCTATATTCCTCCCCTAGAGAATAGCCTGGCTGGGCTGTCTGTGTTTGTCCTTGATTGCCTTTGAGACAGTCTGAGCGAATAGCGTGGCTGTAATGGACACCAGCTATCTGTGTCCCTTCTCTGGTACCCTCGCCTCGGATTTCGCCCCTTGGCCGCCGCGCCGGGCTGGACGACGTATCTTCAGAGCTGCCACATCCATTATTTATACACAGGGTTTCTCTGTCCTCCAACCAGGGACTGACATCTGACTGGAATTTAGTTTCCACTCAACACACACTGGACCCTACTATCTGGACTGGACAGATGTTAACCCTTTGTCATACTGTAACAACAGACAGGTCAGGGGTTATTTTAGTTGAGCCGGGCAAACACATACTGTACATGGTTGGAAAGCTGGTTGCTTATCTCTTTATGCTGTAAAATGTGGAGAATTGATGTAAATGTGTGCTTGTGCTCTGACAATGGTGTCCCTGGGGGGGATTAGTAAAGTTGTATTCAACAGTGTGCCTGATCACCGACAGCGATGAGACAGCCTATAGGGAGGAGGTCAGACCTGGCAGTGTGGTGCCAGGACAACAACCTCTCCCTCAGTGTGAGCAAGACAAAGGAGCTGATCGTGGAATATAGGAAAAGGAGGGCCGAGCAGGCCCCCATTAACATCGATGGGGCTGAAGTGGAGCAGGTCGAGAGTTTCAAGTTCCTTGGTGTCCACATCACCAACAAACTATCATGGTCCAAACACACCAAGACAGTTGTGAAGAGGGCACAACAACACCTTTTGCCCTTAAGGATACTGAAAAGATTCTACAACTGCACCATCAAGAGCATCCTGACCGGTTGCATCACTGCCTGGTATGGCAACTGCGCTACAGAGGGTAGTGCATATGGTCCAGTACATCACTGGGGCCAAGCTTCCTGCCATCCACCTATGTACTAGGCAGTGTCTAAAAAATTGTCAAAGACAAAACATTTGGGAAGGCCCAAAAAATTGTCAAAGACTACAGTCACCAAAGTCACAGGCTGTTCTCTCTGCTACCGCATAGCAAGGGCTACCGGAGCGCCAAATCTAGGACCAAAAGACCTCCAAGCTGAACAATTCACCAAATGGCCACCCAGACTATTTTCATTGACCCCCCCCCGCCCTTTATGTTTACACTGCTGCAGCTCACTGTTTATTATCTATGCATAGACACTTTACAAATTGCCTTGACTAACCTGTACCCCCACACATTGACTCGGTACAGGTACCCCCTGTATATAGCCTCGTTAATGTTATGTCATTTTCTTGTGTTATTTAAAAAATAAAAACCTTTCTTTTATTCAGTAAATATTTTCTTAACTTGAACTGCATTGTTGGTTAAAGTCAGCATTTCAACTGTTGTATTTGGCGCATGTGACAAATAAAAGTTGATTTGATTCTAATTGAATTTAAGGCATATTTTTCACAGGGTTTTCATGATTCTTCTATCAAGATTGAGATTAGGACGTCACTTTTCTTCATTAAGAAATGTGACGAGTTACAGAGTCTGCTGCTGGTTCCTACTTCACAGTAGGGCCATTTGCGAATGTTTATTTTTGTCTGAAATGCCTTCTTGAACATGTGAACTTCCACGTGGCTTAATTACAAACTTGTATTGGATCAGTAAATATGAATACACATTTTTAATTATCAGCCTAGTTGAGCCAAGGAGCAAGCACTGAGCTATATAGGGAGAAAGACAACATCTTTCCCGGGTAGTCATGATTGGATGAGATAATGGAACAGTTGGACATGCTGAGAGATGAGTCCTGATTGGTCTGTATATATCTGAACGGGCTCCTCCCTGGTCAGTATATAGATTTATATATATCTCCGATTTTTGGAGAGATACAGCTATGGACAACTGCAAAAGTGTTGCTACAGCTCTCAAAAACATTGCTTCTGTAAATTTAGCTGAGTTTATGACGGGGAGACCTACTTTCTGGAGGACAATGCCGTGCTGACTCACCTGCGTTTACATGTGTGGGTGGGGTGGGGCTAAGGCTTAAGATTGTGCAAACAATGCTGAATGGGCGTAAACAAACAAGAGTTCTCTAGTCAGTGTGAAACTTTCATACAAATCTTTGGAACAGGCATTTTCCCCCTACTTGTCTTTTAAGTAGGATAACACGTTTTTCAACTTTCCCAGCATAACGTTCCCAGGTTTCCTCCAACTGCAACGTACGATATACCATTTTGAAGCTCTGAGTCTGTACTTTTATACATTTAAAAAAAGAAGCAAATCACTTACATTTGACATAAGCTTCAATAGAGAAGTCTGGACACACATTTGTTTGTATTCTTATTGAAAAATGAGTGAAAGAAAAACAATTATTGAAAGAAAATAAGCAATCTAACGTGGCGAGGATGACACGTTCTGTAGCATTATATTTCCAAATGTAAGGTGTCAACCCGTGAGGCTGTTTTTCACCTTCCCAGTGACACAGAAAAGCTGCATTTTCCAATAAACTAATATAAACACTAGGCTCTCTCTCACATACCAGCTGCCTCCACCCTCACTAGATCCAAGAATTCCTGCATCTTTGATTTTGTGTGTGCTTAGTGAAAAAGTCAAATATGCCATATGCAACATGCATTATGCCAATTGCCATGGGAACATAGGCTTCAATCATGTTGTATTTGCTTGTTGTGTTGCTCAGCTGTTTTGATGTAGAAGAGTGAAAACATACTTTATTTTGGTATAGGAATCAGAGTAAGCTGATGGGTTGCCAAATAATAACACATTCTTCGATACAAATATATTATCCACCTGATTGTTAATCAGACTGTATTGTAGATCTACTGACTGGGCTGTTCTAGGCAGAAATCAGTCTTTGATTGTAGGGAGATTGTAAAGTTGGCTACATTATCAGTGCCCTCCCCTGATGTAGGGCCAGGAGGTGATTTCAAACCACAGAAATCACTCCTGTCTGATTTGTCACTAGAAGGGCCTGTTGGTGATGGGATTCTAATGGCTATGCCTCCTGTCCACCTCTCAGCTGTCTCCTCCTGTCTCCACTATAGCTGGAATGTTAAGGGAAGGAGAAAGAGAGTGTACATGCAAACATATCGGCAACTTGAGTGATTATAATTCGAAAGATCTCTCTCTCTCTCTCTCTCTCAGGTCCAGGATGCTGGGTGCGGTGGTCCCTGTCTGTGGACTGCAGGCTCTGCTGACGGCCCTCCTGCTCTCTCTGGGCTATGGTAAGTAGAACCATACAGGGTTCTTCGGGTTTGTCCCAATAGGGGAACCCTTTTAAGGGGCTGGGCAGAACCCTTTGCAGTTTATAGAGAAATGGGTTTTTTAGAACTCTCTATGTAGAGAACCCTTTGTATATGGTTCTACCTAGAACACTACTGAGAACCCTTGGTTAACAGGCCACTTCAGGCCTGCAAGTCGAATTATGCTGGCTTGCAAAGTGATGTCAAATCAAATTGATTGGAATTCCTATTGGAATCCAACCAGAGTTAGGATATCCAACAAGTGCATTTGTTAATCACCCGCAACCTGCATTCAGAATGACTGCCAAGGGTAGGGAAGATTGAATACTGAGACTACCTCAAACGGGTGAAATAAATCCAATTACTAACAGATTGGATTAGTTTGGAAAACGGTATGTTATTTATCTTTGTGTCGCATTAAATGCATCAACCCATCAATTACATGCAAAAACAGATATTACAGTGAAACAAACCATTCTGAAAATCTCCCTGCAATAGAGCATGCTGGGAAATATTATATATGGCTCTATGTAGAACCCTTCTTGCCTTCCAAATAATCAGTTTTGCCGTCCAAAGAATCACAAAAGAACCCTTTCTTGCAAAAACAGTTCTTAAGATGTTAAAGGTTCTAGGTAGAACCCTTTGCCTTACAAAGTACCCTTGTCTTTAAAAAAGGGTTCATCTGATTAAAACGGTTCTTGGTAGCACTACCCTTTGGAGGGTTGCAGTTTATGGAGGATGGCTTAGGCACACACACACGCACACACACACTTCCGTCATCCCTATAGGGCTGGGACTGTTGGCAGGTCCTCACAGCTTAGGGACGAGGGGATTGATTCCATTCATTTTATCTCACTATAAATACTGGAGCTGGACTTTTAGTAGAGGCAAATGATGAGGCATTTAGGGCAGGGAAGACAACAAATCTCCCGGCTCCATTTATCCTGCAGTACTTAGCTCTTGAGTCACAGTCTGGAAAAACAGGAAAATTCGCTAATCTTCCATGCTGAGCTTTATTTAGAGTTTTTTTTGCTTCATCACTTGTTAAATATTAATGTGACTTGTTCATATCCACTTTGATGCTTAAAACAACAAACTCAGCTGCATTTTGACAACTTAATACCATGCTACTACCGCTCAAAAATCTGTGTGTATTCATTAGTGCACACCGTAGCAAAATGGTTTGCAACAGAAAATGTTTCTTGGCAACGAAAATGAGCGTCTCTTATTGAACAAGTTCAGATTGGTCCCTCCCTATTATGGCCATCTGCTTCCATTTGGTTAGTGAATATACGTCTGGTGAGAAACTGAATATATAGACACGGTCCTGTGTCTCAATATTGTATCCACACACTGTACAATGAGCCCTATAGTATGTCATAGGCAGATATCGAATGTATCCTGACCTATGATTTGCCTCAGTGAATCCCAGCCTGGTCTCAGAGCAAAACGTATTATATATATAGTACCAGACAAAAGTTTGGACACACCTACCTACTCATGGGTTTTTCTTTATATTTACTATTTTCTACATTGTAGAATAATAGTGAAGACATCAGAACTATGAAAAAACACATATGGAATCATGTAGTAACCAAAACATCAAATCAAATGTATTTATATAGCCCTTCTTACATCAGCTGATATATCAAAGTGCTGTATAGAAACCCAGCCTAAAACCCCAAACAGCAAGCAATGCAGGTGTAGAAGCACGATGGCTAGAAAAAAACTCCCTAGAAAGGAAAAAATCTAGGAAAAAAACCTAGAGAGGAACCAGGCTATGTGGGGTGGCCAGTCCTCCTCTGGCTGTGCCGGGTGGAGATTATAACAGAACATGGCCAAGATGTTCAAATGTTCACAAATGACCAGCATGGTGAAATAATAGTAATCACAGTGAACAGGTCAGGGTTCCATAACCGCAAGCAAAACAGTTGAAACTGGAGCAGCAGCAAAAGTGTTTAAAAAATATATTCTGATTTGTTCAAGTGCCTTCGGAAAGTATTCAGACCCCTTGGCTTTTCCCACATTTTGTTACGTTAGAGCCCTATTATAAAATGTATAAAATTATTTTTAGCATCAATCTATCATCAATCATCAATCTACACACAATACAAAGTGAAAACTGTTTTTTAAAAATGTTTGCAAATGTATTAAAAACAAAAAACAGAAATACCTTATTTACGTAATGTGAGCGGACCAAGTAATTGGGCGTCACTCTAAAGCGGGAAGGTGGAATAAACGAGTCAGGAGTAGGTTTTCTTGATTGAACACAGTTCTCTATTGAGGGCATTTGGTCAACACAAACACTCCAACATAATCAATGAAAATCTCCCAAGGAAAAACATACATCTTCTTCTCCAGATGAAACAGGAACACAATACGATTGATCATCCTTGAGATGTTTCTTCAACCTGATTGGAGTCCACCTGTGGTAAATTCAATTGATTGGACATGATTTGGAAAGGCACACACCCGTCTATATAAGATCCCACAGATGACAGTGCAATACAGAGAGAAAAAACAAGCCATGAGGTCTAAGGAATTGTCCGTAGAGCTCCGAGACAGGATTGTGTCGAGGCACAAATCTGGGGAAAGGGACCAAAACATTGGAACCACCAAGAGTCTTCCTAGAGCTGGCCATCCGGCCAAACTGAGCAATCGGGGCTTTGGTCAGGGAGGTGACCAAGAACACGGTGATCACTCTGACAGTGCTCCAGAGTTCCTCTGTGGAAATGGGAGAACCTTCCAGAAGGACAACCATCTCTGCAGCACTTGCTTAAAGGCACCTAAAGGACTCTCAGACCATGAGAAAGAAGATTCTCTGGTCTGATGAAACCAAGATTGAACTCTTTGGCCCGGACTTGATCCCGATCTAACATCTCTGGAAAGACCTGAAAATAGCTGTGCAGCAACACTCACCATCCAATCTGACAGAGAAACTCGCTAAATACATGTGTGCCAAGCTTGTAGCGTCATACCCAAGAAGATTCAAAGCTGTAATCACTGCCAAAGGTGATTAAACAAAGTGCTAAGTAAAGGGTCTGAATACTTCTGTAAATGTTATTATATTTCCGGTTTAAGTTTTTATAAATTCGCCCCAAAAAAATCTAAAAAAACGTTTTTGCTTTGTCATTGTGGGTTATTGTGCTTAGATTGATGAGGGGGGGAAAAAAACAATTTCATCCATTTCAGAATAAGACTGTAACGTATCAAAATGTGGAAAATGTCAAGTTGTCTGAATACTTTCAGAATGCACTGTATGTATCAGTGGTTATTAAGAAGTGAGTATAGACAATTCCCACTGAGAAATAAGTGGGTATACAGCATATATCCTCCACTACCACACGGTGTATAATTGGTTTGTATGTGTGGGGCTTTATCTGAAATTGTTCTTTTCAGAGTCAGGTATATTTGTCCAGGTCTCACTTGATCCTTGACTAGCACCATTCGTTCTCACTGTTGATAATTCTAATGGTATAACTTCTAACAGTAACTGTATCCCCTGGTTAAAAGGGAAAGAGTGAGGTGGTTCTGCCTGCCAGGAATAATCATCTCTGATTGATTGAGATATTCATTATGTAACATAATAGATGTAAATCATTCAATATATAAATTCTAAATTAATTTTGTAACCTTTCCCCAGAAGCATTTAATATTTTTCTGCAGTGGGCTAAATCAGGGTCACACAGAGTCATTCTTGATAGTCTTAAACAAATCTACTTTGAAACAAAAGTAGTCATTGAAGAATCCCTACTGTAACATATCATACTAATGTGAGAGTCCCAGATTTAGTAAAATATTGTATGTTTTAAGATATTAAAATATAATACTATCCATCCCAAACTTTAATTTGTATTTCCAGACACTAGCATTTCACACCCATCCTACACAGAGCTCTGTGACAATTTTCTTTAACTAAGCAAGTCAGTTAAGAACAAATTCTTATTTACAATGACAGCCTACCCCAGCCAAACCAGGACGACACTGGGGCAATTGTGCTCCACCCTATAGGACTCCCCATCACAGCCAGATGTGACACAGATTTGAACCAGGGACTGTAGTGACACCTTTTGTACTGAAATGCAGTGTCTTAGACCGCTGCACCACTCGGGAGCCAAATCACTGATGAAGGGTTGTAGACTTCAGCTACTGACTTCAGGTTGCCTCGAGAAAAAATGCAGTGTGCACGAACAACCAAAAAACCTTTGTCGAAAACCAAAACTAACAAAAACTTCACCAAATGTTGTCATATATTCACAAAACTGTTTCAAAATGTTTTGGCTGGGAAACCTTAGGGGACAAAGAGAACAGTTAAGAGTCGGGTCCAATTTCATTGGAAAAAAGTCTCCTTGGTGTTAAATACAGTCTGTGAACACACTTAAAATGTATAAATTGATGGTTGGGATTACGGAGGTCATATTTTTCCATGTTCACTTCCAGTTAAAGGGTTGTTCAGTCGCAATTAGATCTGTGGGCCAAACTTTTTTAATGGCTAGCTCAGAATATAAGCTTTCCAAAAGTTGTTTATATATTATAGAGATCAGTCCTTTCGGGAACTTAGATCATTTATTTACTCATTGAATGGTTTGGTAGTTGGGTTTCCCAAGGGACTCCATAGGCCAGCAAAGCTGACTTCAATTGTAAATATAGAAGAAAGGAGATGCCTGATAATGTGTTTCTATCTTTCAAATCTTGGAATGTTCTCAAACCATTATGTCCGTGATATCTGTAAGGGTACGGATTCCACATCTGGCCCATAGGGGGGATGCAAAAGGCCACACTCCAGATCACAAGCAATTATTGTGAACTATTGGAGTATGGGCCATTTTGATTCCCAGTTACATTGTTTTACAATTTTGTGCCAAATAGAAATTGTGTGCGCAATAATAGCACCAAAGCATAGCTTACATTGTTTAAGGGATACATTAGTGAACACCTCTTCCAGGGCAATAGGAGACACCATATTTCTCTATATACTTAGGCAGGGGGCAAAATAATAATGTGGGGAGAAATGCTAGTGCCTGGAACTACAATATAAAGTTTGGTGCAGGAAGTATTATATTTTAATATTTTAAAACATATAATATTTGACTAAATCAGGGACACTCAAATGTGTTTGGATACTAGTTTACTTCAGGCAACAATGAAAGGAGGGTGGTTGGTAGGGCGTATAACGTGAACGTCTAGCAGCACAGCGGTTGTGTGTTCAAAGCTCCTCACTGACAACTTTAGAATTCTAGCTAACTACTTACTACTTTTTTAGCTACTTAGCATGTTTGCTTAACCCTTCCCTTAACCCTAACTCTAACCTTAACCTTACTCCTAAACCTAACCTTAACACAAATCTTAACCCTAACCTTAACCCCTAACCTAACGTAGCATATCTTACTAAAGCAGACAAACGTAATATATCATACTAAACCGGTCAAATGCGATCAAGACGGAGGATACTATACTGTGCGTATTTTATTATACAACCTCTATTACAGTGGTAGCCTAATGTAACGTAACCTCTCTCCCTCACCCTCCATTTGGCAAATCTGAACATAACTCTGTCCTCTGTATTTCTGCTTACAAGCAAAAAGTTGAACATGAAGTACCAGTGATGCGCACAATACAGAAGTGGTCCAATGAAGCGGATGCCAAACTACAGGACTGTTTTGCTGGAACAGACTGGAATGGCATTAAGGACTTTACCACAGCAGTCACCTGCTTCATTAATAAGTGCATTGACGATGTCGTACCCACAGTGACCGTACGTACAGTCCCAGTCAGAAGTTTGGACACACCGACTCATTCAAGGGTTTTTCTTTATTTTTTACTATTTTCCACAATGTAGAATAGTGAAGGCATCAAAACTATGAAATAACACATATGGAATCATGTAGTAACAAAAAAATGGCTTAAACAAATTAAAATATATTTCATATTTTAGATCCTTCAAAGTAGCCACCCTTTGCGATGATGACAGCTTTTCACATTCTAGTAATTCTCTAAACTAGCTTCATGAGGAATGCTTTCCCAACAGTCTTGAAGGAGTTCCCACATATGTTGAGCACCTGTTGGCTGCTTTTCCTTCACTCTGAGGTCCAACTTATCCCAAACCATCTCAATTTGGTTGAGGTCGGGTGATTGCAGAGGACAGGTCATCTGATGCATCACTCCATCACTCCCTTTGGTCAAATAGCCCTTACACAGCCTGGAGGTGTGTTTTGGGTCATTGTCTTGTTGAAAAACAAATGATAGCCATTAAGTGCAAACCAGATGGGATGTCGTATCGCTGCAGAATGCTGTGGTAGCCATGCTTGTTAAGTGTGCCTTGAATTCTAAGTAAATCATTGACAGTGTCACCAGCAAAGCATCATCCGTTCACCTACTCTGCGTCTCACAAAGACAAGGCGATTGGAACCAAAAGTCAAGATTGGACTCATCAGACCAAAGGTATTTCTTGGCCCAAGCAAGTCTCTTTTTCTTATTGGTGTCCTTTAATAGTGGTTTCTTTGCAGCAATTCCACCATGAAGCCCTGATTCACGTTGTCTCCTCTGAACAGTTGATGTTGAGATGTGTCTCTTACTTGAACTCTACGAAGCATTTATTTGGGCTGCAATCTGAGGTGCAGTTAACTCCAATGAACTTATCCTCTGCAGCAGAGGTAACTCTGAGTCTTCTTTTACTGTGGCGGTCCTCATGAGGGCCAGTTTCATCATAGCGCTTGATGGTTTTTGCAACTGAACTTGAAGAAACTTTTAAAGTTCTTCCAATTTTCTGGATTGACTGACCTTCATGTCTTAAAGTAATGATGGCTACTTTGAATGATCTAAAATATAAAATATATTTGGATTTGTTTAACACTTTTTTGGTTACTACATGATTCCATATGTGTTATTTTATAGTTTTGATGTCTTCACTATTATTCTACTGTACAATGTAGAAAAGTGGGTGTGTCCAAACGTTTGACCGGTACTGTACATATCGCAACCAGATGCCATGGACTACAGGCAACATCTGCACTGTGCTAAAGGCTAGAGCTGCCGCTTTCAAGGAGCGGGACACTAATCCAGGCGCTTATAAGAAATCCAGTTACGCCCTCTGACAAACTATCAAACAGGCAAAGCATCAATACTGGACTAAGATCGAATCCTACTACACTGGCTTTGACGCTCATCTGATGTGGCAGGGCTTGCTAACTATCACAGATTACAAAGGGAAATCCAGCCGAGAGCTGCCATGTGACATGAGCCTACCAGACGAGTTAAATGCCTTCTATACTCGCTTCAAGGCTAGCAACACTCAACCATGTGTGACAGCACCAGCTGTTATGGATGACTGTATGATCACGCTCTCTGTAGCCGATGTGAGAAAGGTTATAAATGGATAACCAGGATGCGTACTCAGAGCATGCTGGACACCTGGCAAGTGTCTTCACTGGCATTTTCAACCTCTTCCTGACCCAGTCTGTTATACCTACATGTTTCAAGCAAACCACGATAGTCCATGTGTCCAATAACACCAAGGTAACCTGTCTAAATGACTACAGCCCCGTAGCGCTCACATTTGTAGCTTTGAAAGGCTGGTCATGACTCACATCAACGCCATCATCCCAGAAACCCTGGACCCACTCCAATTCACATACCGCCCCAACAGATCCACAGATGGCGCAATCTCTATTGCACTCATTGACTACAGCTCAGCATTCAGCACCATAGTGCCCTCCAAGATCATCACTAAGCTAAGGACTCTGGTGCTGAACACCTTCCTCTGCAACTGAATCCTGGACTTCCTGATGGTCGCCCCCAGGTGGTGAGGGTGGGCAACAATACATCTGCCACGCAGGCCCTCAACAAGGGGGCATCTCAGGGGTCTGTGTTCAGTCGCCTTCTGTATTCCCTGTTCACCCACGACTGCATGGCCGCGCACTACTCCAACACCATCATTAAATTTGCAGATGACACAACAATGGTAGGCCTGATCATCGATGATGATGAGACAGTCTTTAGGGAGGAGGTCAGATAGTACGCAAGTATAAACACCATGGGACCACGCAGCCGTCATACCGCTCAGGAAGGAGATGCGTTCTGTCTCCTAGAGATTAATGTACCTTGGTTGGAAATGCGCAAAACAATCCCATAACAACAGCAAAGGACCTTGTGAAGATGCTGGAGGAAACAGGTACAAAAGTATCTATATTCACAGTAAAACAAGTCCTATATCGACATAAACTGAAAGGCCACTCAACAAGGAAGAAGCCACTGCTCCAAAACCTCCATAAATATCCAGACTACGGTTTGCAACTGCACATGAGGACAAAGATCGTACTTTTTGGAGAAATGTCCTCTGGTCTGATGAAACAAAAATAAGTCAGGAAGTTAAAGCTTGGTCGCAAATGGGTCTTCCAAATGGACAATGACCCCAAGCATACTTCCAAAGTTGTGGCAAAATAGCTTAAGGACAACAATGTCAAGGTATTGGAGTGGCCATCACAAAGCCCTGACCTCAATCCTATAGAACATTTGTGGGCAGAACTGAAAAAGCGTGTTCGAGCAAGGAGGCCTACAAACCTGACTCGGTTACACCAGCTCTGTCAGGAGGAATGGGTCAAAATTCACCCAACTTATTGTGGGAAGCTTGTGGAAGGCTACCTGAAACATTTGACCCAAGTTAAACAATTTAAAGGCAATGCTACCAAATACAAATGTGATGAAAGAAATAAAAGCTGAACTAAATCATTCTCTCTACTATTATTCTGACATTTCACATTCTAAAAATAAAGTGGTGATCCTAACTGAGCCAAGACAGGGAATTTATACTGGGATTAAATGTCAGGAATTGTGAAAAACTGAGTTTAAATGTATTAAACTGAGTTTTAAGGTGTATGTAAACTTCCAAATTCAACTGTTATTAGCCTCTATGTTTTTTCTTATGTTACTATTTCCCTTTTCATTTAGCAAATATTTGTCTTACTTTTTAACTCTGCATTGTTGGGAATGTGCTCTTAAGTAAGCATTTCAAGGTGAAACACCTGTTGTGTTCGGCGCTTGTGACCAATAAAATTTGATTTGAAGTAACGTGGTATTAATTTTAGTAAAATATAATACGTTTTGCTCTGAGACTGTAATGTAAATTCCTGAGTGCTATGCTGTGTGTCAGTGTGTCAGAGCTGTCCTTGCACATTATAGCAAGAGCAGTCATTTGTCAGGACAATTTAGTCCTCTAGCATCATCACTCCGAAAAGTCAGGCAATAGAAAGGTGCCTGGGTAAGGTCTTTTTTACCCTCTGACTACGTGTCAGTGCGTGTTTCTCTCTCATTCTCCTTGAGAACACTTCGGCAGGTCTGAGATCATGAGCTGTCAGGGAGTAGTCTCTCCCTGCAGACAACAGCTGATCCTGGACCGGTCCTACTCAGAGAGTCTTATCTGGCCAGTGCAGTGGTCTGCAGGGGCTGGAGTAGCCATGTACACACACTCACAGATTCCACACGAGAGACCCAGGATAATGGTAAAACCTGCGCACACACACATGTACACACACACACACATGTACAAACACACACACACACAACACACACACACACACACACACACACACACACACACACACACACACACACACACACACACACACACACACACACACACACACACACACGCATTATCCAGGGTGCAGGGTCTGGAAGGGTCTCCTAGTAGGATTGCATCCAGGGTCCTACCAGGAGGGAGCCTAGACCAAAGCCCCGACGTGCTCCCTCTATGCCCCCTGTACCCGCCTGTCTCCCAGCTCCGTCTGCTGCCATCTGCACGCCATTGTTCTGCCTTATGTTAAGATAAACAGCAGAGCATTGTGAGGCATGAGGAACACTAAGGCTTGTAGGCCTGTGACTCAGCAAGCTACTCCCTCAGCACGAGAGACGTGACTGGAGCAGATTGAGTGTTTTTGTGTGTGTGTACATGCGTTCATGGGTGTAATGGCAGTTATTGTAGTTGTAATAGCCTGCATGTTATGTATCCCAAGAAGCCCAGCGGTCACACATAGCATAAGCACAATAAAGTACCTCCCTTGAGTCATATGCCCAATTTCTTACTGACATGCAGGAGCCTCTATGTCTGTCGTGTAACAAGATGCATTCTACCCCTCTACTGTGGAGAGGGTATTTTTGAAGACGTCCCTCTTCTGCACCACCCCCTTTTCTAACTTCCTCCTTTTCGGGTGAGTGAATATGGAAATTGGTGATGAAGGGAGACAGAGGGAGGCAGGGGAGCAGTGGGCACAGATGGGTGGCTCGCATTAACAGCTCCTCTGGTGAATGTGTTTGTTCGAGGGGTCAGAGATGAGGACGGGGGGAACTGGGCCCTGTGCCATTTCAGATAAATGTATCATTACGCCACATAGGGCGCGGGCATTAGTCACGCCAGCAGCCTCCGAGTGGCACTAAACCGACGTGTGGCGGGATGGGACAGGGAGGGACAGGGCAGGAGCTGGGACAGGGCTGGAACAGGGATGAGACAGGACGGGGCTTGGACGGGGATCGGACAGGGATGAGACAGGGATGAGACAGGGCTGGGACAGGGCTGAGACCGGGCTGGGACAGGGATGAGACAGGGCTGGGACAGGGATGAGACAGGGCTGGGACAGGGATGAGACAGGGCTGGGACAGGGAGGGACAGGGCAGGAGCTGGGACAGGGCTGAGACAGGGATGAGACAGGGCTGGGACAGGGCTGAGACAGGGCTGGGACAGGGATGAGACAGGGCTGGGACAGGGCTGAGACAGGGCTGGGACAGGGATGAGACAGGGCTGAGACAGGGCTGAGACAGGGCTGGGACAGGGCTGGGACAGGGCTGAGACAGGGCTGGGACAGGGATGAGACAGGGCTGGGACAGGGATGAGACAGGGCTGGGACAGGGCTGAGACAGGGCTGGGACAGGGATGAGACAGGGCTGAGACAGGGCTGAGACAGGGCTGGGACAGGGCTGGGACAGGGCTGAGACAGGGATGAGACAGGGATGAGACAGGGCTGAGACAGGGCTGAGACAGGGCTGGGACAGGGATGAGACAGGGCTGAGACAGGGCTGGGACAGGGCTGAGACAGGGCTGAGACAGGGCTGTGACAGGGCTGAGACAGGGCTAGGACAGGGATGAGACAGGGATGAGACAGGGCTGAGACAGGGCTGGGACAGGGATGAGACAAGGCTGGGACAGGGCTGAGACAGGGCTGAGACAGGGCTGGGACAGGGATGAGACAGGGCTGAGACAGGGCTGAGATAGGGCTGGGACAGGGATGAGACAGGGCTGAGACAGGGCTGGGACAGGGCTGAGACAGGGCTGAGACAGGGCTGGGACAGGGCTGAGACAGGGCTGGGACAGGGATGAGACAGGGCTGGGACAGGGATGAGACAGGGCTGAGACAGGGCTGAGACAGGGCTGGGACAGGGATGAGACAGGGCTGAGACAGGGCTGGGACAGGGCTGAGACAGGGCTGAGACAGGGCTGTGACAGGGCTGAGACAGGGCTAGGACAGGGATGAGACAGGGCTGAGACAGGGCTGAGACAGGGCTGGGACAGGGCTCAGACGCAGGCCACTATTCCCCGTTATGGCTATTATTCATATCTAGAGGTGGGGGAGAGGAGAAGAGGAAGGGGAATGGGTCCCAGAGAGATGATTTTATACGAGAGAGTCCCAGCACGGGAATGTCATTCCAAGCCCATGTGTGGTGCCTGTCTGTGGGAGGCCCGCTGTGCACTCGCTACAGCATACAAACACAAACACAAACACACACGCACACACGCACACACGCACAAACACTAGCTTAATCTACTGTCAGATGGGCAGCTCTGACTGCAGGAGAGACGGCAGGCCGGAGGAGTGGGATGGAGGGATGAAGGAGTGGAGAGGAGGGGAGAGGGTAGAAAAGCTGTGGTTTTCTGTCAAAAAGCTACTCCCCCTTATTCCATTTAGATTACAAATATACAGACCTGCCATGATAGCAGACTACCCCTACACAACAGTAACACGTACACAGAGCTCTGTGTTAGCTACTATAAGTGGAGAGGTTATGTGTTTGGCCATTGAAAGAGCAGGTTGACTTAATTGTCATGAATCTTGCCCTGGAAGCAGACTGAGCGATTTCCGCTAGCTGGGACAGCTGCAAAGTTAGAATCGGTAAAAATTAAAAACTTGCTTTTTAGTCAAAATGTAAGGTTAGGCATTAGGGTTAGCATGGGGGTTAAGGTTAGGGCTAGATTTACCATTGCTGTGCCAGTTGGTGACCACTCTGCAAAGCTGCCTCCAGGGCAAGATTCATGGCAATAAATTCCAACCTACACTGAAAGACAGAGGATGTGGTTTTCCCTAAAACCCCACCTCCCTGTCTCAGCTTGTGGTGTCTCTGTTGCCATGGTTATCAATAGGGCTGATTTAGGAGGAGTTAGCATCTGCAAGATAACAGCTTCAACATCCCCCTCTCTCTACTCTCTTTCATTTCTCTCTGTATCTCTCCTCTCTCTCTCTCTTCCCTCTCGCTCGCCTCTCTCCTCACTCTCTTGTTCAAATACTTGTCCTTGTATGTATTGTAGATAGATCCAGGCATTTATATATAAAAAGACACAGCCTTCTAATAGAACAGATAAACAGTTTTGTTAGCACATTCTAAATCAGAACTCGCGGCAGCCTCTATCACACAAAGTTCATGGTAAGCAGCATTAGAGAGTTCAAAAGGTAGTCGCGCTCTAACCAAGCCGAGATGCAAAGATGATATACTTAACTGAATCCATGCTGGAAAGAATACAAAGGTTGACAATGCAAGGTGCTAAAGATAAAACAAAGAAGAGCATACGTTTCGGCCTTATGCCTTCATCAGTGCTGTACAAAGGTGTGAGAGCACCGTGTCAACTTTATACACACCGGCCACCTTTCTTTTAAGCCAGAGCGCAAACTCTCATACTGGCCCTCCAGTTACCCCGAGTATAACTTCAGCATCGCTTTCATCCTGACAAACTGCTCTTGAGCAAAACATTCCTGTGATCTCGACACCTGACAGAGGGAGAGAGAGAGAGAGAGAGAGGGGGAGAGAGAGAGAGAGAGAGAGAGAGAGAGAGAGAGAGAGGGAGAGGGAGAGAGAGAGCTCAGACAGAAGATGTTTCTTGATTTATGACAACGCAAATACCAGACACATCGCTAGTCAATGCCAATGACACACTTGATCAGCTCAGAGCCAGGTGGCTGGTCTAATAGAAGACAATGGGGCCTTTATCATTGAGAAGCCCATTACAGGTAAGACCGGGCGGAGAGGGAGAGAAAAGAGAGATGTCGGCCATTGTGCACTTATAACTGTGGAAGAACGCATTAACAGCCTCTCTCTGCTCGAGGCAGATAAAGGCTTCTTTCTGCCTGCAGTTGATCATTTCCTGCTGCTCAAAAAAAGGAAGATGACAAATGTGACCAAGTTGACAATCACATAGGTCAGAAAGTCCTGTTGTGTGATTGAGCACAAGAAGAGAGACATGTTCCTCTCTTCCTGTCTCCCCGCCTCAGGCTCTCGTTCGCTCTTTCTTCACTCAGTGCTCTTTTGCCTCGCCTCTTCCTTCGCAGGTTAGGCAGTCTTTGATTGGGCCTCATTTAGATGAAAAAGTCAAATGAAAAACAGGCGGATTTCCAAACAAAGGAGGGTCTCAATGGGGTTCTGCTTGTAAAAATAGTTCCATCTAAATGCAGATTTGGTATATCTATTGCGATGGGGGCCACAGCACTTACATTCATTATTTAACCATGTGGGAATAGAGCCATTTTGTATCGTGGGCCTCCGCTTTAAACAGTCATTTGGATTTTTAAGAAGTGTATCTGCAATCGATTTTGTGTCACAAATTGTTGCAGTCGGTGTAGAAAACGGAATACAATCTGGGAAAGGGAAGAGAAACTAAAAACACATTTGTACAAAGCAAGGTTGACAGAAGGAGAACAGTGGTTACAACTTGACTTAATTCACTGCACATTTGTTTGGGTGCTGTGGGAACACGGCCAACACAATGGTAATGTGGATCACCATACAGCTGCTTGGCCAAGTGGAAAGTGGAACAGGGTTTGGCAAACACTGCCACGCCTCATGATTATACAGTTGAAGAATTATCGGTGCTTCTCAGCTTAAACATACATTTGGCTGTTTTACATTTTCCCCAGCTACAGGAGAGGTGGCCCAGAAATTGCAGCGTGATAGTCCTTGGGGACTGTGTATATATGTGTGTATATGTGTGTGTGTGTGTGCAGTAAACACACTGATGAGTACCACATTCCCGTGGGAAGAGAGAGAAAAGGGAGGATAAGAGTGTGTGTGTGTCTCCTCGGACCTGCTGACTCACTCCATTGAGCCTGAGAGAACCAGCATACTCCCATCTCTGCCTCTTATGCTGCCAGAGTAGAGACACTTTAGAGAGAAAATGAGTGTGTGTGCGTGCACATGCATATGTGGGATTTACATTACTCCATTTCCCTTCTATAAATCACACTGTCGCTTCTCGCTTCCTCCTTCCTTTCCTTCCTCCCTTTGCCATCCTCACCATCATGTTCTAAGCAAGTGTGCCAACCCCCAAACCTCTTTTTACTGCGTTATTCCCCTCTGAGGAAATTGGGCTGCTGCTACCAAGTGAGCAAAGTTCAGAAGTTCCACCATTTTCCCTGACAGACTGAAACACATTACATTCTGTACTCAGAGGACGGTCTCATATGTCACACGGAGAAACTGTACCTACCGGAACATTCTGTCTCAGGAACCGAGAATGCCCCGAATGACACTACTGATATGATCAATTGCCTTCAGTGCCACAGAAATCTCTGGAAATTCCTTATAACCTCGTAGACTTTGTAACATACCGGTAATCAAATCTGTCTCATAGGTGATATGGTTTAAAGCCCCTTCTGCAGCACACAGCCACGCAAAGATGCACAGTATAAAACCTGTAGTTCACAAAGTTCTGTTTCCAGCTCGTGTTTGATATTCCCTAGCCCCATTAAACGCCCCTTTTTGAAAAGAGGCGACCATGTTTTCCCTCACAGGTCACAGCTCTTTAGGCAGGTGGAGCATCACTTGAGTGTGCTGAGAGAAAACAGCCTTTTTAAGCACGAATCACCTTTCATGCCGTCGGAGGCAGCGCCAGCGACACGGTTTTACAAATAGATCAGCGAGGTGAGGGAGTCAAACACAGCACCGTGGGCGTCTCGGAGTGTTCAGCATGTCACACACAGACAGATGGAGAGGAGCCCTCTGTGTGTTGATGTTAAGCTCTTCGCCAAGTGGCAGTCAGCCTCTTAGGAAGCCACGGGTAAAGCATATAAAGCATGTAGCAACGAGCGCTGACAGCTATTCACACGTCTCGTCTGCTATTTGTGTGCTCTGGCGTGCTCAAAGACACAATAAACCATCAGACAGAAAATGATATATTCCCACAAAAGCTTGCGCGTGTGTATGAGTAGCATATGTGTATTCAGTGTGCCATGAATAATGAATGAGAGATGAGATGTTCTCAAGCAGGGGTTGGGGCTGAATGCCAGGCCAAGGGTAACCGGTGGGCTACGAGGGGAGGGTACACACATACGCACACCACTCTGATCCATCTGGCATTGGGCATAATTCAATGTGAATTGACAATGAGGCAACAGAGGCCAAATTGAATTGCCGTCACAGACTGAATGTAATGAAATTGCTAGCTGATGCCGAGCGAAAACATTAAGCCAGGTTTCAGAAAAGGAAAACGGAAGAAAAATAGATTGTGTCAGAAGAATGAACAGAGGCAAAAATAAAAAGCTTCAGTGGGCCGGGAGAGAGAAAAGCATAAAGGTGTGTCTGTGATGATCTAGGGAAGCATCGCTCTTCCAATCAGCTACTTAATTACTGTGGAGAAAAGCCAGGAGAGACACGTTCCACCAGCGGCGCGACGCCACAACCCTGCTCCGCCGCACTTTACATGAATCTCATCAGATGAAATAGGAACGGGGAGTGAGTCGACACTGCAGGTGTAGAGGAAACGAATAGTAATGAAAATAAATCAATACCCTCATTTCCCCGTACTTCCTACCATCAACCACTGCCTTCAGTTCTCTCTCTTTCTTTCCTTCCGTCTCTCATTCATAACAGCGTGACACTAGCAGTCTATGTTTCCCCCCTGCTGCCAGGGCAATCGAGAAAGAAATAAGAGGGTTTTAGTATATGCATTTCTCCCCTGGTTCCACTCAAACGATACAGCCTATCTGACAGATCTCAATGCTATTATTAATTAATGCTCCTATAAGAGAGGTCCCACAGTGAATGTTTTGCTGATTGAACGTTTTTATAATAAGGAGGGCTTTTAAGTCTGGGGGAGAGTGTGTGTGTGCCCGTATTCCCTGCTGGCCTTCCCAGGCACTGGCGGCTGATGTTGTCGATATCTCCACATCCCAACACACTCCCATGTAACCTAATGACTTTGGGCTTGGAATGGTCTCAGGAGGAGCAGGGGAGGGAGGAGGAGTGGAGGGATGGAGGGAGGAGGAGTGGAGGGGTGGAGGAGTGGAAGGGTGGAGAGGTGGAGGGAGGAGGAGTGGAGGGAGGAGGAGTGGAGGGAGGAGGGTGGAGGGAGGAGGAGTGGAGGGCTGGAGGGAGGAGGAGTGGAGGGATGGAGGGAGACGGAATGGAGGGGTGGAGGGAGGAGGAATGGAGGGAGGAGGGAGGCGGAGTGGAGGGGTGGAGGGAGGAGGAGTGGAGGGAGGAGGGGTGGAGGAGTGGAGTGGTGGAGGAGTGAAGGGGTGGAGGGAGGAGGAGTGAAGTGGTGGAGGGAGGAGGAGTGGAGTGGTGGTGGGTGGAGGGAGGAGGAGTGAAGGGGTGGAGGGAGGAGGAGTGGAGGGATGGAGGGAGGAGGAGTGAAGGGATGGAGGGAGGAGGAGTGAAGGGGTGGAGGGAGGAGGAGTGGAGGGAGGAGTGGAGTAGAGAAAAAAAGCCAGTAGCTTCCAATGTTAATCTCTTTTGTAATAAGGTGAAAGGTATGAACGGATAGAGATACAGTCTATATCTCTATCCTACGGGACTGTAGAGCAGGGGTCTCCAACGTGTAGATTGCAACTAGCTTAGCGCCCAGCTATGTTTAGCTCGCCAATCAATTCTGAATGTACATGCCTTTTTTGACGTGTTCCATCGCAAGCTGTCATAAACGTAAAGCTCCTGGCTATACAATCCAATCAAGCTGTCATAAACGTAAAGCTCCTGGCTATACAATCCAATCAAGCTGTCATAAACGTAAAGCTCCTGGCTATACAATCCAATCAAAGCCACATTGTCATTATCCCACCCTTGGTTAACCACTGTTGGCTTAAATAGCCAAATGTTACACAATATCTTCAAAATCATTTCCAGCAATATTGCCCGTCTGTCTTCTTTGTGCCCGCATTTGTTTATCACTTGTATGTAGCTAGTTAGCAATGCTAAGACTTTCCCCCAAAACCTTCTCAATTACATGTTAACTGCAAAGTAGGCTTACCTGGCAGAATTATATCATGATTATTTGTATCAATTGGGAGGTGATGGTTTTGCAAACTCTGTCATGCCATGTTCTGCAGCAGTAGCCCTAACAGCAGAAACATCTCTAGGCCGACCCAGTCTTCTCTTTCTAGATGTGCAATTAAAGGCGAATTACACAACAACAACAAACATCTAAATGTGTTAGTTTTTATTCCAGACCCTAAAAATGGTCTTCCGGTGTGATTTAAGTATTGACATGGACTCAGAACATAAATATGAATTGTTTCTCTGTGAATAATTGTAATATCGAGAGTAAAAAAATGAATTCAGGAAAATACTAAATATGATTTTTCGGGCACCCCCTTAGAGTTCTTTATTAACCATTATTTTACCACTTATATTGACAGAAAACACATATCTTGTACACAAAGGACCAGGGGAAGAGTTGCAGGGTAAAGGAGAAGAGAAGAATGTGCTTATTAGAAGAAGAAAAAAACAATAGTATTTCGCAACATAGTTCATTTTCTAAAAGTAGCTCTCGTGCTAGAAAAGGTTGGAGACCCCTGCTGGGACCAATAATCAAGGACCAATAATCAATCAGATAGGATAGAGATCATCCTCTTGTGTTATACTTTACAATTGCAGGACTGATTGAACAAGAGCAACATCCCCCAATAGATACACAGGAATCGATCCCCACCTTTCTCCATGCCAAAGAACATATAATGTGATAGTATTGTATATCAGTGATCCCCTTCCAGCCCAGTACAGACCCAGTACACACCTGACCCAGCTGAACCAGGTCTTGACACGTGGATAAAAAAGCAGCTGTATCATGCCGTAGTGGACCTAGTATCCATTTCCAGTGTTTTTGTCTGACACTGTAGACCTGATTGTGTATCTCTCCTCCTCCTCCTCTTCCTCGTCCTCTCCCCTCCCCAGGCCTGGTGTGGTCAGACCCGGTGGTGAACATGAGGAAGGTGACCCACCAGAGGGTGAGGGAGCAGCTGGCCAACACCGTCCTGCTGCCCTGTGTCTTCACCCTGCGCCCCACCCCTACCCACGAGCCCCCCCGCATCAAGTGGACCAAGGTGTGGGGCCAGAGGGGCGACGATGGTCGGCAGAGGGAACAGTCCATCCTGGTCGCCAAGTACAACGTGGTCAAGGTAAAGATTGACTGAGTGAGAAGAATACAAAATGTTGGTTTTATGTGTATGGAGAGTGTGTTGGCCGTCTATCCAGTACTGTGCAGTACTATATGTACTGCACAATCCTTTCTTCTTTCTATGAAAATAAGATTAAATACATTTCCTCTCACTGTTTTTCTGCTGCCAGCTATAATAATTGGACCAGCAAACATTTAGTGGAATGTCCTTTTTCTTTTTCGTTGCCATCTTTGTTGTGTTTCATACTGTATGCTTAATTTAGATCTAACTGTGTGTTCATAACTGTAATGTCTTTTCGTGGTTTAGGTTAAGAAGGCATTCCAGGGGCGTGTCACCCTGCCCGGTTACCAGGACAACCGCTACAACGCCAGCCTGGCGCTCAGCGGTCTGCGCTCCAGTGACTCGGGCATGTACCGCTGTGAGGTGGTGGTGGGCATCAACGACGAACAGGACACCGTGCCCCTGGAGGTTACAGGTAATACTGACCCCTGCTACACTCATTACACCTGAGTCGTGTTCAATAGGCTCCAAACAGGAAGTAAACGTGACAAAACAGGGAGGGACAACCTGGACTCGTCCAATAAGAAATGCCCATTTACATTGTCCATTGCAAAACGCTTTAAAGTGTTTTGTCCCTAATGAGCACGACCCTGACTGTAGCTCTAACTGGCAATGCTAATGGCATTATTATATAATTATATAATGTTTACTGTGTGGGAATGTCTGGTCTGGGGAACGTGACAACCTGTGCCAACTGGACCGAGTAATAGATCGTTGACCCTGTCGCTTAGGTCTGTTTCATGCCATGAAAGCAAATAGACCTAATGAGAAAATGAAGTGTTGTTATCTGATGTTACGTTGAGGTCTCTGGGCTGTAGTTTATGTTGAACCCACCCACTTCTGTGAGGTCCTGGGGATATTATATGCCATATCAGCTAATAGTATCATAGTAATTACCAAATGAACATTTTTCAGATTTTTCCAGGTCACTTGCTGTTTTTAATAAATGCCTATTAAAGTAATGACTTAAGGGAAGTGGCACTCTGCTCTCTGCATTGGCTTTGCAGTGCTGCTCTGTACTCACCTAGATCTACACAATGCTGCCAGCAGTCAGCTGATCTTCAGCTCCACATTACACCCAGTAGCCTCATTCACTCACCCACATACTGTACACTAGCTCCATGGGCTCCCAGTGCGAATAGCACAGATATAGCACTACGCTATTATTACACGATATAACCACTGTGTGTGTGTGTGTGTTCATGTGTGTGTGTGGGAATGTTTACATACAGTGTGTGTGTGTGTGTGTGTGTGTGTGTGTGTGTGTGTGTGTGTGTGACAGTGGCTCTCTCTCAATGATTATGACATCAAGCAGTGTGTTTTTTCCCCATCGACTACTCCTCTCTCTCTCTCTATTCTCTCCATGATAGCACTTCATTGCTCGTGTAGATACCCCTGGCTCGGTGCTCAGGAAACCCTGTCCCCACTCCCAGCCAATCGATTAGCCATAAAACCCCCTTCAGAAAGAGAAACCCATTACTGGTTGGTCCGTCTAAGGGCGCACCAGACATTCTACCGGGCTTAGCGTTAATTACAAGTCACGCTACATTGCAGAGCCCCCAATACTAATGCCTGCAAGTGTTTAATATACACAGAGTATACAAAACATTAAGGACACCTTCTCTTTCCATGACATAGAGTGACCAGGTGAATCCAGGTGAAAGCTGTGATCCCTTATTGATGACACTTGTTAAATCCACTTCAATCACTGTAGATGAAAGGGAGGAGACAGGTTAAAGAAGGATTTTTAAACATTGAGGCAACTGAGCCGTGTGTATCTGTGCCATAGAGAAGGTGAATGGACAAGACAAAAGATTTAAGTGAACGGGGTATGGTAGTAGGTGCCAGGCACACCGGTTTGTGTCAAGAACTGCAACGCTGGTGGGTTTTTCACGCTCACCAGTTTCCCGTGTGTATCAAGAATGGGCCATCACCAAAAGGACATCAAGCCAACTTGACCCAGCTGTGGGAAGCGTTGGAGTCAACATCCCTGTGGAACGCTTTCGACTCATTGTAGAGTCCATGCCCGACAAATTGAGGCTGTTCTGAGGGCAAAGGGGGGAGGGGGGAAAGGGTGCAACTCAATGTTAGTGTCACGCTGGTATAAAGGATTTTGGAGACAGGCGCAGAAATACACAATAATAAAAAATTTAAAAAACCACATATACAAAAACACTGGGCTGTACCCAAACAAAAGAGCGAGGGTAAACCTCGTTGAACGACATGGGACAATGCCTATAATACACAATATATAAAGCACGCAGCATAACAGCTGCACCAATGCATATAGTACTCACACCACCAACAGACATGGGAACAATCATCGACAGGACAATGGTGAACGAAGTGCACACTTATACAATTACTAATCAATGGGAATAGGGGCTAGGTGTGCGTAATGAAAGTTCCGGGGGGGATCCGTGACGATTAGGAAGGTGTCCTTAATGTTTTGTACACTCAGTGTAATAATTAGCAAGGTATTGATACTGCCCGGCCATATCAATATCATATTAATTCTGGACAGATGGGATTGGCTTGTTTGTGTGTGTTCTAAACCCTGGTTAGGTTCTCTCTCTGTCCATTCGGCCCATATTGCATGGTCAATTGTCTGTCTCTCCAATTAGAGCCCAGACATTGATCCTCGCTGTCAGCCACAGTCATGAGATACAGTATGTCAGGTCGGCTTAAGTGGTGAACCACAAATAGACATATCTACACACAGGTGATAATCTCTGCATTGTAGGTCTATTAGCCTGGTGGGTAGGAGCGTTGGGCCAGTAGCCCCCCACACCTCTATGATTCAGAGGGGTTGAGTTAAATGCAGAAGACACATTTCAGTTGAATGCATTCAGTTGTACAACTGACTAGGCATGCCCCTTTCAGATTTTCCGCACAGGCAAGACTGTATTAGTGTTGTATACTGTGTTGTAACAAGGGCATCACTCAATTATCTACAGCTTTCTCAGTATCTGTGCTCTCCTGTTATCTTCAGAGACTGGAGCAGAATGGTGTGCTCAGAGCATGTGCAGACCAGCTGGCTGGAGTGTTTATGGACTTATTCCATCTCTTCCTTATCCCAGGCTATTGGCCCCACTTGCTTTAAGATGTCCACAATTGTTCCTGTACCCAAGAAAGTACAGGGAGGAGGTGAGAGCCCTAGTGGCGTAGTGCCAGGAAAATAACCTTACCCAATGTCAACAAAATGGATGGAGCTGATGGTGGACTTCAGGAAACAGCAGAGAGAGCACGCCCCATCCACATCGACAGGGCAGCAGTGGAGGGGGTGAAAAGCTTCAAGTTCCTCGACGTGCACATCACTGACAACCTGAAATGGTCCATCCACACAGACAGGGTGGTGAAGAAGGCACAACAGCAACATCGCCTCTTCAACCTCAGGAGGATAAAACATGTTGGCTTGGCCCCTAAGACCCTCGCAAACTTCTACAGACGCACCATTGAGAGCATCCTGTCTGCTGTATCAACACCTGGTAGGGCAATTGCACCGTCCGCAACTGCAGGGCTCTCCAGAGGGTGGCGCGTCAGCCCAACGCATCATCGGGGGCACATTGCCTGCCCTCCAGGCCAAGAAGATCATCAAGGACCTCAGCAACCCGAGCCACGGCCTGTTCACCCAGCTACCATCTGGAGGGAGAAGACAGTACAGGTGCGTCAAAGATGGAAAACAGTTTCTAACTCTAGGCCATCAGATTGTTAAATAGTCACCCTCTGAATGGCACACATACACAATCCATGTCTCAATTGTCTTGTCTTAAAAATCTTTCTTTAACCTGTCTCCTCCCCTTCATCTACACTGACTGAAGTGACATCAATAAGGGATCATAGCTTTCACCTGGATTCACGTTGTCAGTCTATGTTCTCAATGTTGTGTAAACTCAACATATTTGAGTCAACTGGAGGTGTACCTGTGGATGTATTTCAAGGCCTACCTTCAAACTCAGTGCCCTTTTCCTTGACATCATGGGAAAATCAAAAGAAATCAGCCCCCTAAAAAAATTGTAGACCTCCACAAGTCTGGTTTATCCTTGGGAGCCATTTCCAAATGCCTGAAGGTACCACGTTCATCTGTACAAACAATAGTACGCAAGTATAAACACCATGGGACCACGCAGCTGTCATACCGCTCAGGAAGGAGACGCGTTCTGTCTCCTAGAGATGAGCGTACTTTGGTGCAAAAAACAACAGCAAAGGACCTTGTGAAGATGCTGGATGAAACAGGTACAAAAGTATCTATATCCACAGTAAAACAAATCCCATATCGACATAACCTGAAAGGCCGCTCAGCAAGGAAGAAGCCACTGCTCCAAAACCTCCATAAAAAAGCCAGACTACGGTTTGCAACTGCACATGGGGACAAAGATCGTACATTTTGGAGAAATGTCCTCTGGTCTTATGAAACAAAAATAGAACTGTTTGGCCATAATGACCATCGTTATGTTTGGAGGGAAAAGGGGGAGCTTGCAAGCCGAAGAACACCATCCCAACCGTGAAGCACGGGGTGGCAGCATCATGTTGTGGGGGTGCTTTGCTGCAGGAGGGACTGGTGCACTTCACAGAATAGATGGCATCATGAGGTTGGAAAATTATGTGGATATATTGAAGCAACATCTCAAGAAATCAGTCAGGAAGTTAAAGCATGGTCACAAATGGGTCTTCCAAACGAACAAACGGCATACTTCCAAAGTTGTGGCAAAATGGCTTAAGGACAACAAAGTCAAGGTATCGGAGTGGCCATCACAAAGCCCTGTCCTCAATCCTATAGAAATGTTGAAAAAGCATGTGCGAGCAAGGAGGCCTGCAAACCTGATTCAATCACAACAGCTCTGTCAAGAGGAATGGGCCAAAAGTCACCCAACTTATTGTGGGATGCTTGTGGAAGGCTAACCGAAACATTTGACCCAAGTTAAACAATTTAAAGGCAATGCTACCAAATACTAATTGAGTGTATGTAAACTTCTGGCCCACTGGGAATGTGATGAAAGAAATAAAAGCTGAACTAAATCATTCTCTCTACTATTATTCTGACATGACACATTCTTAAAATAAAGTGGTGATCTTAACTGACCTAAGACAGGGAATGTTTACTAGGATTAAATGTCAGGAATTGTGAGTTTAACTGAGTTTAAATGTATTTGGCTAAGGTGTATGTAAATTTCCAACTTCAACTGTATGTGTATATACATTCCGGACTCTGGCATTGCTCATTATGCTATTTTTTTTATTTATGTGTATTGTTTTTTATTGTTAGGTTCTACTGCACTGTTGGAGCTAGAAACATATTGCTGCACCTGCGATAACATTTGCAAAATATGAGTACGCGACAGTGGAGGTCAGTGCCGCTTAAGAGGAGGGAGGATGATAGTGTAGTTTTATCTAAAATGTATAACTTTTTAAATGTTTGGATGGATGGTCCTCCCCTTCCTCCTCTGAGGAGCCTCCACTGGTACGTGACCAACAACATTTGATTTGCATGTCTTATGGCTTGGTGGAAATAGAGAGTGTGTGGTAGTTGTGGGAAATGTGACCCTTCTGGTTAAATGGGACGGGGTCCACCCCCCCCCCCCCCCACCACCCCCATGGTGCTCATCAGAAACCTATTTGTCTCCCAAACGTCAGAACGGAAGCAGATAGCATCTCTGTGTTTGGCCTGGCTCCTAGCCTCAGAGGGAAGGAGCCCTAGACAGAGACCCTGGGAGAAGAGAAATGAAAAGCCAGGGAGTGTACAGTACAGCATTATATGGAAACAGGATGGAGGACTGTAGCTGTGTGGGTGTGAGTGAGTGTGTGCTTTAACGCGTATAAGTGTGGGTGTGTCTGTCATACCACAGGGATACCGGCTCATTTCTGAGGCTAGCCTGCAGCATGATTGCTCAAATTGGCCCCGCGCCCCGAGGAGTTTCTGTCATTATGCTGCACAAAGCATCAGAAGATAAAGGAACCCATGTTTGGAGCTGTATCCCAGCCTCCCTGTCTACAGGCTTTCATGTAGTGGGCTCCGCTGGGGTTTGATGTGTGAATTTCAGGCCGAGGTGGCCCCACATGCGGGGGAGGTTAGTGATGCTAGCTTGGTGGGGAAATATGAGATGGACACTTCAAAAGCAATTCCTTTCCCATTTCTCGGCACAGTGGAGAGGAATCCTGGCCATTCGCAGGTCAGGGAATGAGCGCATGGGACTCATCTCTCATTCCTTTGTTTCCTCATTCTCTATCTATCTCTCTTTTAGTTTTTTGGATATGATAAGAAGATATGTTATTGCTGTGGACTGTAAGCTAAAGCAGTAAAGCAAACATGGTTGCTGTTTGTCATCCACTGTATCCAAGGACAAGATCTCTCCCCTAAAGATAAGCCAGTCTGATGCAAATGAACTTTGAGCTGTTTTTCAACTTCCTGTGCAGATACAGATATTTTGAAGTACATGGTAATGCAGGTTTCGAGCCGCGTGTCTGTGCGCGTACAAGCGTGTGTCCATGTCTCCATATTATCCCGGCGTTGCCCTACGTGTTTTCACCTCTGCATCATCTCCTCAGGTGTGTTGTTCCACTACCGTGCCCCCCACGACCGCTACGCCCTGTCCTTCCCCGACGCCCAGCGGGTGTGTCTGGAGAACTCGGCTGTCATCGCCACGCCTGCTCAGCTCCAGGCCACCTTTGCCGACGGGTATGACAACTGTGATGCTGGCTGGCTCTCTGACCAGAGCGTGAGGTAAGGGCAAAAACGACCGGGCATGAAGCTTGACACAGCAAAACACACCACAGCATGGCCACTATCCGTATAGACAGGCACGTGCACAGATAGGGCTCTAGCACATGCCCTTTTTTGTCCTTACAGTCTCCAAACTGCTCAATTGGGTGGTGGTATAATTTCCCGCCCCAAAAATTATATAAATGGTTTGTCATAGTTCGGAACAGAGATTGTGTGCGCCCGGTATCCAAACATGGATTGAGAGATGTGGTCACTGGTCGAGTGTGTGTAGCTAGCTACCTAGTGTAATGAAACAGACAGGGAGCAGGTCTCGAACCTTCCAGTTACTAGCCCAACGCTCTAACCACCAGGCTAGATAGTTGACTAACATTAGTTGGCCAGCCTTCTGGTTAAAAAAATATATACTTGCCTGAAATCCGTTAGCTATATTTCAGTGGTAAAAAGTTGGATATTAAATGATGTGTGGTCTGTCGCGCAGTCGAATTTAATCGGTGGTCAGGTAGCTACGAGGGTCTCTTTAGTCGCAAAACTTAACGTTATTTTCCAGTCCATTTAAATGTTGAGCTCGAGAGGATTTAATCTTTTAACTGCTACAGAGTGTCCGATGTTGGGAGAAGATTTGCTAGCATTGTATAAATTGTTTACTTTTGATACTTATCTGCTGCAACAATGCAAAGCAATATCTCTGACGAGTAAGTGTCTTTATGAAGAGTGGCAAAGTATATGTTTACTTCAGACTAACAAAAGATTACAAGGCTTTGATAGGCAACTAGCTTTCATAAAATTTCTCTGTGGCCCAAATAAGGAACCAAGGAATGAAATGACTTTCAGAAAGTAAGGTATGCAAAGTTTTTTGACCCCAGTGGTCCCCTCATGAACTTCTGAATCTCTCATATCAAAGGATGTAATTGCTTGTTTACATTTCAGAGGCTAGCTCTGTCATTCCTCATTACACTCCGCCATTTTAGCCAGAACTATCCCTCAACTACCTTTCATGTTGATGTTTGTGTTTCAGCTTGCCGCCTCCCATTATGTCTGTTGATGACGGATAGTCAGTGTGTGTGTGTGCGCGCGTGTGTAGGACAGTTAACGTCCGTGTGGATATTTTGACACATCTCTATCTCAAACGTCTTCCCAATAATTGCACTGGAGAAGCAGCTTGCATATTTCTCCTTGACAGCTTTCCCTGAGAGCTGCATCCTGTCCTCTCCTCTCCTCCCCACCTGGGACACATAATTGGTCCATCTCCAGAGCTACTTGGCTACACATCAATGAGGAGGCAAACGTGCAATTAATAATGTAAAAATAGAGACATCAGCTACCAGGATGGAAGGCTGAGATAAGAGATTTAGCCATAACATTGTCTGACGAAAACTGTTGCAAACCGAGCACATGCATGATTGCAGCTACTGAGTGTGTAATAAGCCTTCCTTCCTTCCTTCCTTCCATCCTTCCTTCCTTCCTGTTGTCCTCCATAAGCCCCTGTATGCCTGTATACATAATCTCTTAATCAGCATTTAGCCCGTACCCTCATTGCTGTTTGAATCAATGTACTTCAGAGTAATTGCACAGTCGGAGCCCGGATATAGATTGCTTTTCGCCCCCCAGCCGAGAGGTTTCTGGAGAAATTCCTGATTTTCTTTGGCTCCCCTCCTTCCTCTACCCCTGCCTCTCTCCTCAGGTACCCTATCCAGTCTCCCAGGCCTGGTTGCTATGGCGACAGGCAGGACTCACCTGGAGTGCGCAACTACGGCAATCGGGCCCCTGACGAGCTGTTTGATGTCTACTGCTTTTCCAAGCAACTGCAAGGTAGGAGGGAGGCGTCAATTAGATTTTAGTCATGCAAGGCCCTGCAAATCCCCAGACGCCCCAGGAGCTACGAGGCTGGAACCGCCTGACTCATTTTGAGCTGTAGCTGGGTGGTGAGTTATACTGCCGTGGCCAGGATCAGAGGAAACTTCTACAGAAGGATTGAGTCCTATTCACAGCAGGTGCCTTTAAAATAGCACTTGGGAACCTGGGTAATTTGTTACTGTGCAGAGCCAAACCGTTCAGTTAATAGTGATACTGTAGCAGGAAGTAGGTCATTTTCAGAGAGTGTCATTATTGACACCTTGCATATGACTGGGCTATCTAGCTGGACAGGATGGGTGTCCAGTGGTTCTGAGTATTCTATGGTTCTTACTCTGGGTCGTTGGTTTATTGACCTGTTCAATCTTGTCTATAATCACTTCTCATATTACATTCCACACCACTCTATTCATCTCATAATTTATTGTAAATATATCGCCCCTTCTTCTTCATATGGTACTCCCATCCTCCCCCGTTGCTCCTGTACCTCCCAAACCTCTCTCTTCCCCCCACACTACCTCATTTTTACCTCCGTTTCTCCATTTCCACCCTCCTCTCCCAGGTGAGGTGTTCCACTTGTCTGTACCAGAGAAGCTGAGCCTGGCCACAGCCTCTACCCACTGCCACGCTCTAAATGCTCAGCTGGCCACGGCAGGGCAGCTCTACCTAGCTTGGCAGGCCGGCCTGGACCAGTGTGACCCAGGCTGGCTGGCTGACGGCAGCGTGCGCTACCCCATAAACCTTCCCCGGCGCAACTGTGGCGGGGATGATCCGGGGGTGCGCACTGTCTACCACAACCCCAACCGCACCGGTTTCCCAGTAACCACCACCCGCTTCGACGCCTACTGCTACCGAGGTAATGGCAGGGTCGCCATCACCATGGCAACCGTCCTGTTTAATTCCCCTTAATTAGTGTGTGTTGTTTGTCTCATGCATGAATTAATACAGAGGGGATTCAGTGACATTTTGGTCCCTTCTGGGATCTGAAATCTTCTACTGTAGCAACCAGCCAGTGTCTGGTATCAGCATCTGCAAGCTTTCAACACAGACTTAGAGACCCAGCAGAGTTCTGTACACTGGCTGTAGCCTCAATGTCCTTGCAGTGTCATTCTAGAGTGTTTATAATGTTACTGGACCACTGGTGATTTGTCTAACTTAGTTTCAAGTTCACTTTGGAACGATTGTACACTCCTGTGTGCTGTGTGCTTGGATTTGATTGTGTTTGTGCAGTGTGTGGTCTGCATTACCTCCTCGGCGTGTCATGGAGGATGATTGACAGGGACTAAATTGATTACAGACGTAATGAAGTCTTATCTTAGAAAGTAACCCAAAGAGAGAAGAAGAACATGTCTATATGTATTATTTATACTTTATTATTGAATAAAAACCAAAAACAGAGGTCATCAACATATAAGAATATGGACGATTCACAGCTTATTCCAAAGAGTATTATTTAAAGCCCATGCCTTATTACCAGGAAAGCAAATAAGAATGCTAATATATATTTTTTTTATATAATTCCAGAACGTGATGCAGGAGTCCAGGCAGCCCAGCCAGGGTTCCTCCAATACAGAGAGCCAGAGAACAACTCATCAGACACTGAGCCCCAGCGCTCTGACCCCTTCCCCAAACCCTCCACCTGGACTGGCATCGTGGACCTGGACAAGGAGGGAATCAGCTCCATCGCTAGAGGCAACGAGTCCTCTGAGATCTCAGAGGAGCACGTGGTAATCCACCTCCAGCCAGGGGAGGGTACCCAGCGCTGGGGAGAGGAGAACCAGGAGACCCAGGACCGATCCAAAACTGGAGCCCCTCAGGACGCCTCCTCCAGCCCTAAGACCAAGACCAGTACCCTGAGTCTGTCTGCCCTGGAGAGTCTGGAGACCCACGGAGGTTCTGCCCAGGAGGAGGTGGAGGGTGAGGGGGAAGTGGAGGGGCGTTTCGGGTCGTCCGACTCCCCTCTTTCCTCCCAGACCTCTCCAACGCTCCAGGCTCAGACTGCCAATAGCGTTCTCCACAGCTTCGTCAACAACCTGATGAAGCCCTTCAAGTATTGGACAGGCTCTGTTGAGATCGACACGGAGGCCCCTCCCCCAGCCACACCTGCCTCACTGCCCGAGGGGACATTAGCTGTGGCAGACCAGGAAGCCCCAGGGTCGGCTAAGGTCAACCCCACCGAAGGGAGGCCCAATCTTGGCAGCACTGACAGCGGCGTCATGGAGCATCGGAGCGGAGGCTCCTCGCTCAAGACATCCACCGGTGGGCTCACCAGCTCAGAGGAGGGTCTGACTGAGCAGGAGAAAGAGGTGGTCCCATTTGGCCCTGTGATCCTGTACACACAACCAGGGAGGGATCCAAGCACATCCCTAACCAACCCTTCAGCCTCCTCCTCTAATGGTAAGAGCCACCTGCAATCCATCCATCAGAGAGGCTGTGTGGCTTGTCTGAGTACACCCTGTCTCTTTATAATGTAGTTCATTACATTTTCTCTCTAAAAGTCATTTTCTTTTTTTGTTCCTATTTCCGAGGCATATTTCCGGCCTCAGTATTTTCTTCCAAATCAATGGCTTGTGTGAAATTGAAAATGTGCTGTTTACGAAGGCAGTACATTGAAAATATGGTTTCTATGGATCGCCAGCTATGGTGAGGTTTATTTCATACTGTTAGACACTGTCTCGGGACAATATTTATGGGAGAAACATTCAGCCACTTTGTGGAGGACAATGGAAGTAGAATAGGAAAATTATTCCAAAATGATATTCTGCATTTCAGATTGCTGCTCCTAGACACCGTCTCTGTGTCACAGATGTTAGAATTTCCAGAATATCAAAACATTACTCCCATTTCCTTCTTTGTTTTTCCCAGGGAGAAATTACGTTGAATTTATATGCACTTTGAGTGTATTTTAGCACTCCATCCTTCACTAAGCCTGCTTCCAGCAGAGGTGACAAATGCAGTGTAAAGAGGAAAATTAGAGCAGAGAGCGAATCAGGCCAAAGCAATAGCTGATGTGAATAGATAAAAATAAGGTCTATCTGGAATCAGGTCGCCATGCTGAGCTTGTGTGTGTGTGTGCGCGCGTGTGTGTGTGTTTGTGTGCGCGCGCGCATCTGTCTCTCTGTGTACATGTCTACGTCCGTGTGTAGGTGTACGTGTGTGTGTTCATGTCTACTTCTGTCTGTTGGCTCAGTGACCAAAACCCCAGTTAATTCTCCATAGAGCTGAGCTAGGTGTGTGGGTCGTAAAGGTCACCATATTGGGATATTCCCCACTTGAGAGCCCTGCGACTTCAAACCACAATCAATAGCTGTGATTCCTCTGCTGTGCAAAGGCAACCAAGCAATGTTTAATCATACGGCCACCACTTACACAACACAGTCACCAGGGCTAAGAATAGAGAGAACGAGCTTGTCGCGCACAGAGGTGTTTAAGTTGGTTCAATAAAGGTAGGGCCCCTTCTATGGCCAGGACGCCTTGAAACCAAAAAGCTAACCCCAAGGTGTTAATGTTTTATGCTGGATGAAAATATAGCTTTAGTCTGCATACATTATTCACAGCCTCTTTCCAATTAATGCAGGGCTGGCTAGGTGCTCATTGCCGCACTCTTTGCCGCACTCTTTGCCATCTACGTCTCCCCCGTTTAGGACGGCCCTGGGTGAACGTAGGCGGTCATTATCAGTGGCGTTGATGAGCGGAGGGAAACCGTGAAGGACAAAAAGAAGAGAGGAGAAGAGGAGGCATCAGGAAGTGGCTTTTGAAGTTTTTTAGGAAGCTGTTTCAATTGATACATCCTCTTAAAGTGGCATCGCTCGCTTGATATTAACTACTTTATTGAGCACTGCGGGCTGTTACGTGCATCTCTGAAATCTTCATTATCGATACTGCCATTTTTATTATTCTGACTGGCGGGAGTGGAGAATTGTGAAGAAGCACGTCTCAAGTAAAGTGTCAGGAAAGACATTGCATGTGAATCTTGACACTTGAACCTCAATCCCTAATTTCCCACATAGCTTTAGCAAAGCGTCGTGGGAATAAATCATTTCGGTAAAACATCACATTCCAGACAGATGAGTGTGACATGATTCACACGCCACATAATAACTTTTCCCTGTCATCTTTACTAGCCATATCTTACTGCATGTGTGCTAGCGCGTGTGTGTTAGCATATGTGGTAGTATTACGGATGTCACGCTTCTTGCTTAGCAAGTACAGCTTCCTCCTGATCCGTCTCAAAAAGAGGACTGAACCCAGGACCTCTGCTTTGCTAGCACACGTGACCACCCTCCCAAAGCGTGTTACCAGTCACGCCATGTGAAAAGCTAACACAAGTGGGGACTCTTCAGGCTGAGGAGTAGATTTCACACATCCCCATGTGCTACACTAGCGTGTGTGTGTGTGTGTGTGTGTGTGTGTGTGTGAGTCTGTGTGTGTTAATTTAGATGCCGAATCTTACAACAATAGTGCTGAGACTGCATTAATATAATGTGTCCCGGAGAAGGCTTCAACCCTTCTCCCATTATGCTTTGTGACCTGAGGGTTCGACTCTGCTTGTTTACCCCAGAAAGAGACGGATAAACAGCTGATATACAGCACCGCTGTCACTGAAAACCCACAATGGAGCACATAATTGACTTGCCTCGTTTTAGCCGTTTGTAGGCAATTTATCACAGTACGATGATGTTTGTTTTGTGTTGACTTATTGTAAGCCTAAACTCACGGCAAACGACAGCAGTGAAATATGACATTCATAATACGGGGCCTAGCATGAAGTTATCGTAACGCATTCTGTGTATAATATGCTCTTTTTATTTAATATATAAGCCATTAGAATAGATCATCTGACTTGATTAATTAATTGAATCACTCATTATCTCATCAGTATGTGAAGGCAAAGTGGTTAAGTAGCTATTATTCCAATAATTAATTAGTTAATAACACAGTCTACATCTCTTATGTAAATGAATCCACACTCGTATAGTACATAGGCGAAGGCAACATGCAGACCTCTGAATAATTTAGTATTTTTTAAATATTTCATTTGTCGACATATTTGTGTATGTTTCTACTCACAGTAATTTGTTGTATTATGTAGTACAACCAGAGCCCCTGCTGTGGTGCTTTGCACCTCAGAGAGCACTCTCTGCTGTTCTGTGTTAAGCTAGACTTAGAAGCTGACTTTGAGGTACTCTATACTGTACAGTGCCTTCAGACAGTGTTCATGCCCCTTCATTTATTCAACATTTTGTTGTGTTACAGTCTGAATTCAAAATGGATTAAAAGAAAATTCTCACCCATCTACACACTTTACCCCATTAAGTGAAGACATGTTTTTATACATTTTTGCAAATTTATTGAAAATTAAATACAGAAATATATAATTTACATAAGTATTCACACCCCCTTTGCTATGCCACTCCAAAATTGAGCTCAGGTGCATCCCATTTCCTTTGATCATCCTTGAGATGTGCATGCCAGAGCAGAAACTATACCATGAAGTCCGAGGAACTGTCCGTAGATCTCCGAGATGGAATTGTAATGAGGCATATACTGTGGGACAAAAAAGTATTTAGTAAGCCACCAATTGTGCAAGTTCTCCCACTTAAAAAGATGAGAGGCCTGTAATTTTCATCATAGGTACACTTCAACTATGACAGACAAAATGAGAAAAAAAATCCAGAAAATCACATTGTAGGATTTTTTATGAATTTATTTGCAAATTATGGTGGAAAATAAGTATCCAGGCTTTTCACGTGCCTTTTTTGCCAGCTCCAGGCGTGCTGTCATGTGCCTTTTCCTCAGGATTAGCTACCACCAGACAGAAGCCACAAAAGGCACATGACAGCCCACCTGGAGTTTGCAAAAGGCACATGAAAGACAGACCAAAAGGCAAAAGAGGATGTTATCTGATGAGACAAAAATGTTACTCTTTGGCCTGAATGCAAAGCGCTACTGTATATCTGGAGAAAACCAGGCTCAGCTCATCACCCATCTAACACCATCCCTACCATTAAGCATGGTAGTGGTAGCATCATGCTATGGGGATGCTTTTCAGCGGCAGGGACTGGGAGACTGGTAAGGATAGAAGGAACAATGAATGATGCCAAATACAGGCAAATCCTTGATGAAAACCTGCCTCAGAGTGCAAACCTTAGGGGTGAAGATTTACATTCCAACAGGACAATGATCCCAATCATACAGCCAAAGCAATGCTGGAATGGCTTCAGAACAAGGAATGTGAAAGTCTTTGACTGGCACAGCCAAGGCACAGACTTGAATCTCATTGAAAATCTGTGGAAAGACTTGAAGATTGCTGTTCACCACCGCTCCCCATCTAACTTAACAGAGTTTGAGAAAATCTGCAAAGAAGAATGAACAATCAAAATCCCCAAATCCAGATGTGCAAAGCTGGTACAGACATACCCAAGACGACTCAAAGCTGTAATCGCCGCCAAAGGTGCTTCTACAAAGTATTGAATCAGGGGTGTGACTGCTTATTTAAATTAAGTATTTCATTTTCAATAAATGTGCAAACAATTCTAAAAACATGTTTTCACTGTCTGTAACACAACAAAATATAGAGTAAGTCAAGGGGTATGAATACTTTCTGAAGGTACTGTAGCTGTCTGATAGGGATGTGCATCTTTACCTTTCAAGCTGATTTGATACGTATCTAAATACATGTGCACCGATACGATACAGGAACGTCACGTTTTATTTAGAAGCTATTTGGATTCGGTTCTATGCACTAACATTTGTTGCATAAACATACATTTTCCATTCTATATTAAAATCTGCTTCTGATGGAGCTTATGAGCTGGGCCTCTCTGAGCTGGATCTGTGTATGTGTATGTAGGCACCTCAGCTGAACCATAAGGGAAACTAGGCATCTACCACCCCACTATCAGATTAGGTGGGGCAATGTAGCCTGTTTTTTGTCCCCTCACTTTTGTTTTGAAATCACGATCACCCACTAATTCAATTTTTTGCAGATTAAGTGTTTATCGTTTACAAATTAGCCAATGTTCTCTTCTCCTCTCGCTTTGGCCAATGCAGTGCTCCTCACAAAAGTGATTGCTGTCCTCATTATGAAATTAGCAACTTTACCCTGTATATATAATAATGAACATATACACTGTAGTTTTTAAAGCAAAACTACCAAAACTATTGCTGATACTGAACCTGAACAATCAAAATAATATATATTGTAAACCCCTTTTAGCAGGTATAGCCAGATGAGAGATGTCTCTGATAGCTTACTTTTATTCTGGAAAAACACAAATGTTAACAGCGCATAGATAACAATAACCTAGCAAATTACATAGGATGTCACTCAATCAATAAGCCTAATATCACATAAAGCCATTTTAGCATTTGAATACTGAAGGTGACGTGCAGATGTGCAAGATCAGGAACAGGCCGCCTACCTGGCGTTGGTAAGTGTGCGAAACTGAGCACAGTTTGACTAGGCTGTTATTGCCTGGGGCTGCTTAATGACTTGCAGATCAGTGACTGTCAACACAGTTAAATGCAGTTCAACACTGAAGGGGAGGACACATCAGTTGTCACAAAAGATGAGAGGTATTTTTGGAAGGTTAAAAGAATTGAATATGAGCAACAACAACAACAACATTTAACCGCCGATTCGTCACGTTTGAATCTATTTTGTGACTGATGCGTGGTACATTTGGATCGGTTTGGAATCCGGGGACCAATGCATATCTGTGAATCTTTACATCCCTACTGTCTAATACAGTAATAGCCTGAAGAGATGCACTACTGAAAAGCAAGCCACACAGTTCGTCTGAATAATTCATAGTGTAGATACAGTATGGTGTAGTATATTAACAAGAAGGAGCAAAGCGGTGTGCTTAATCTGAATAAGCAATGGTGTAGATCAGGGTTGGGGTCAATTCCATTTCAATTCCAGTCATTTCAGAAATTAAACCAAATTCCTATTCCATTTGAAATGTTTTCTCATTGAAAAGCATGGAAGATAATTGGAATTTCAGTGCATTTGCTGGATTGTCTGGAATTTAAATGGAATTGACCCCAACCCTGGCATATATATTGTATAGTATAGGAAGTCAAATAAAGGATATTGTTTTTTTTACACGTTTTTACTGTTGTGTACAGGGATTGGTTGACTGTAGCTTGGTTTGGGGTCTAGGAGAGTTTCTATGGAATGGGAAAAGAGACAGAGTATGAAGTGTGAAATTGCCTTGGCCAGATTCTCTTCATTTGTGTGCTGGGCCTGATATGCAATGTGGGTCTGCTACTGCGCTTTGTGCTGGAAAACAAACAGCTTCACCATTATTTGTACTACGATGGAATAAATGCGAATAAATATTTTCACAGATTTAGCAAGAATTATAGTCAATTGTTGCCGTGAATGAGGGTTTGCCTCCAGAATACAAATGAATTACCATCCTTCCTGGGGTTCTATACAACAACCAATCACCACTTAATATCTTACACTTTATTTCTGTTTGCATACGGAAAACCCTGTACACTATGTCACACATCTGGGTATAAAGATATAAGAATGGATAAATAATATAAAAAGGATAATACATAATGAAACTCAATTTTAATTATTTAAATATAATGACTGCTGCACTGGAGGCAGCGTGGCAGCCGTGTTTTATGATTGCTTATTTAATGCGCATTTAATTAAAATAATACAACCGATTTCCCTCCCACTCTAAGTTAATGAATGCGTGTTGTCCCCCTGCAGGATTCACAGAACTGGGGCCCAGTGGTAGTAGCAAGACTGTGGAGGCTTTGAATGTATCAGGAGGCCCCCACCATGGCACCAGGTATGAGCTGGCTTCATCCCCAGGGGCCCCGGCACAAGCCACAGGCAGCCAGCTGAGATGGGCCCTCAAGGCCATGAAGGGTTCTAAGCTTGTGCCGGAGGGACACATGGCGTACGTGGGGAAGGATTCCACCTGGGAGCCAATGGAGGCCAAAGCAGGGCCCCTCGAGGTCATGACCCTGCCAACCAACCCAGAGAACTACTCTGGCGAGGGGAGGGACCAGGATGAGGACCACAGCATCCCCCATGACGTCCTAGAAAGAGAGGAGGGGGATAAAGAGACAGAGACAGAGGGAAGCGGGAGAGGAGTGAACGACTTACCAAGAGGCTTTGGATCTAACGGTAACAGCAATCCAGCCAGCGGTGCCAGCAGCAGCACAAAGCCTCCTGTGTCTGGACTGAAACCCACCCAGACCCAAACCCAGAGCCAGACAGTAGCAGAGCACACCACTATCTCCCAGTGGCAGCTGGTGGACCAGCCCACCACCTCACCTGCAGCTGCTGCTGCAGGCTCCAGCCAGGGCCCAGGGGGAACCGTTGAGGAGGCCAGGGGAGAGATTGTCTATGTCCGACGCCCCACCGAGAAACTGCTTCCAGCCACCTCCAGTAAGAAAGGTGGCTTCTCCCCTGTGATCAGGAAGCAGAACCTGAACACAACCAGAGTGACTGAGAGACAACGCAGCCTAGATGAGGCCACCACACCTGGGGTTACCTCCAGACCTGCAGCCCCTATGGAGCCCCTGACCACCATCAAAACCTCCACAGCAGACACCCAGAGAACAGATTCCACCAGGGAGCCTCCTATCTCCATCATATGGGTTCCGGTGGAGCGAGAGAAGACAATCAGTACCACACCTCTGACCAGAGATGGACCACAAACGGCCACAGCTTCCACTCAGTTGACCACGCCACTGTCCATTCTGAAGAGTAGCGATCGTGAGGCCGAGTCCAGGTTGGCCGTTTCAGAGTCGTTCGTGGTGGGAAAAGGGTGGAAGCCTTTGGGAGGGAGGAACCCCAAATCTAAGGAGGACAAAACCCTTGTGACCACAGAGAAGACAGAGAAGAACCCCTTTGGTGTCATTGTGCCCACCTGGGGCTATGACCTCAACCCTTCAGGTAGGTTCTCTATTGTCTATATTACCATCAACATTATCAGCTTTTATGTAATCACGCTGTATAATTATAAAATCTATTCCTCATCATAATATGCTGCTAATCCGTAGGAGGGGATCTGACGCCCCACGATCGATTTCATGATGTTGCCGATGCTCTCGCTCTCTCGCTCGCTCTCTCTCTCTCTCTCTCTCTCTCTCTGTCTCTGTCTCTGTCTCTGTCTCTGTCTCTGTGTCTCTGGCTCTCTATGTATGTATGTATGTATGTATGTATGTATGTATGTAAGTATTTATGTTGGGCATCAGAGAGTGCTGCTGTAAACAAAGAGGGGCTGTGAACTGGTTGAATGGAAACAGCCTTAGTGTAGTAATTAGAGGGTCAGGGTTAGTGCAATTAGGCAGGCTGTGAGAGGCTGAGCTCTTAGGCCCCGGCAAATCAATGTTGACGGAAGCTAGAAGATGCGAGCTGTAATTGACTCTTCCCCACCCCGTCTCTCGCCGAGGGAGGCCCTTGTCTATGTTCAGAAGGATACAGCATGTATAGACTTGTGAACATTGAGTCACCCTGATGGGAATGGGGTTTAATTTTTTACTCCGCAATGAAGGCAGGAAGGGAAGGTAACATCCTTGGTTGAAGAGTTTTATTTTCTCTTGGCCTCGTTTAAAATCCATACAGTAGGGCTGACTTCCTGCTTAGAAAGTTCTAGTGAAATATTTAAATACCTATTTCAGTGCAAAGTTCATGTCCGTGAAAGGAACACTGATGTCCTATGTAGAATAAATGACTATGAATGAATAATGCAGCATAGCACATCTGGTAGCTGCATATCTTGGAAGGCATGCCTCAAATGTCCATTATCACTGTACGACTTTGTTTCCAACATCCAACCACATCCAGCTGGATTGAGTGAGTGAGCAGGTAAATAAAAGGGTATATCAGGGCCCAGGGTGAGGGGAGAGAGAGGGATGAGGGGAGGAGGAGGAGGAGGAGGGGCAGTGTTTGTCCTTTCTTACTTCTGCAGGTGGAAGTTCATAAGCCCCTTTAATCAATGATCAGCTACTGCAGTAACACTGTCCCCGAGCCCCACAACACAGCCCAGATCTGTCCTGGAAAAATAGCCTTGCCCTCTCTCTCTTTCTATCGCTACCTCTCTCTCTCAATTTCAATTTAAGGACTTTATTGGCATGGGAAACATATGTTTATATTGCCAAAGCAAGTGAAATAGATGTAAAATGTACAGTAAACACTCTCTCTCTCTCTCTCTCTCTCTCTCTCTCTCTCGCTCTGTCCTTTTTGTTGTCTCTCTCTGCCTTCTTCTCTCGCCACTCCTTTTTGTGGTCTCTCACCCACCCCCTTCACTCTCTCTCTCTTTCTCTCTCTTTCTCTCCCTAGCTATCTCATCATGATATCAGTATAGGGTATTGTTGTAATGTGCTGGTCTCAGCCCCCTCTCCCTTAACAGAGGGTTGTCTTTAATGGAAGCTTCTCTAATGTAAAACATGTAACGTGTGGTATTCCGTAAGGGAGCTGTCTTGGCCCTACTGTATTCTATTTTTACGATGTCAACCGGATCGTGTCTGGTGTGTCCTGATCGTGTCTGGTATTGGGGGACAAAATCAACATGCACGCGACGGCGCACGCGCTCAAGTGGTCAAGTCAGCATGTAAGGGGTTAATTACTCTTCCTCATTTGCATAATGTACAATCTAAAGCAAATGTACTCAGTGACATTATGACAGAGTATCTGGAAATGGAGGTGGAACTACATTGTTTTATATTCAAGTATACTGCAAACGGGTTGTAAAAGTCCTCTGCCGTATATCTACCTCCTTGTTTACGATCTGCTTCGTACTTCACAAGGTAACCCTGCAAGAAATGTACACAGAGACTCCCAACTTGGCATTCGTGTGCAGAGAGTTATAGAGCAGAAGGAGAAGGAGGTTTACAGTGTGCAGCCTGTCTTTCGGACCCTTAAATTACCAAACACCAATCTGAGACTCTGTCTGAGAGGTGGCAAACAGGAAATAGGAATTATGGCCTCCTTGGCTAAAGCTTTGCCAAGGCTCTTAGATGGATTAGACCCACCCGCACATTAATAACCAAGAAGCCCTGAACTGGAGTGTTAAATTTGGGTTGGAGAAAACAGCTTGGCATACTGTATGGCCCCTGTTTGCGGATAGTGTCGATATGGATGCTCAGTTTGTCTCCAGCCTTCGTACGAGACCTTGATACTGTGGTGTCTGTCTGGCTCTGTGAAAGGCTGTGCTGTACCCATAGACCTAAGAATATTGATTTTCTTTGTCCTGTTTCTGTCAGTGTGCCTCTTCCAGTTCCTTCAGGTGTATCTACACTGCATGACTTCTCGTTGAACATTTCATACCAACATCATGGGCATTAATATGGAGTTGGGCCGCTCTAACAGCCTCCACTCCTCTGGGAAGGCTTTCCACTAGATGTTGGAACATTACTGCTCTAACAGCCTCCACTCTTCTGGGAAGGCTTTCCACTAGATGTTGGAACATTACTGCTCTAACAGCTTCCACTCTTCTGGGAAGGCTTTCCACTAGATGTTGGAATATTGCTGCAGGGACTTTCTTCCATTCAGCCACAAGAACATGAGTGAGGTCGGGCACTGATGTTGGGCGATTAGGTCTGGTTTGCAGTCAGCGTTCCAATTCATCCCAAAGGTGTTCGATGGGGTTGAGGTCAGGGCTCTATGCAGGCCAATCAAGTTCTTGCACATAGATCTCGACAAACCATTTCAGTATGGAACTCGCTTTGTGTATGGGGGCATTGTCAAGCTGAAACACTGATTTCTGTTTAGCAGTCGGATGGCCTTGAGATAGAAGATGTTTTGCCACAAAGAAAGTACAGAATCATCTAGAATGTCATTGTATACTGTAGCATTAATACTTCCCTTCACTGGAACTAAGGCACCTAGCCCGAACCATTAAAAGCAGCCCCAGACCATTAGTTCTCCTCCACCAAACTTTAAAGTTGGCACTATATGGGGGTGATGGGGTTTAGCCCTGACCTAGACCCCATCCCGGATGTATCGCAACCGGTCGTGATCGGGAGTCCCAGAGGGCGGCGCACAATTGGCCCAGTGTCAGGGGAGGGTTTGCCCGGGGTATGCTGTCATTGTAAATAAGAATTTGTCTTTAAGTGACTTGCCTAGTTAAATAAAGGTTAAATCAAAAATACAACTTTGCATTTGGGCAGGTAGCGTTCTCCTGGCAGCCGCCAAACCCAGATTCGTCTGTCGGACTGCCAGATGGTGAAAGGTGATACATCGCTCCAGAGGATGCGTTTCCACTGCTCCAGAGTCCAATGGCAGTGAGCTTTACACCACTCCAGCCGGTGCTTAGCAATGTGCATGGTGATCTTAGGCTTGTGTGTGGCTGCTCGGCCATGGAAACCCATTTCATGAAGCTCCCGATGAACAGTTCTTGTGTTGACGTTGCTGACGTTGCTACCAGCGGCAGTCTGGAACTCGGTAGTGAGCGTTGCAAGAGGTATATATGTATATATATATATATATATATATATATGTGGACACCCCTTGCATCGCTCACTACCGAGTTCCAGACTGCCGCTGGTAGCAACATCAGCACAAGAACTATATATATAGTGTATTTTATTACTCCTATGGTAATTGTTACGTCTCCCTTCGTAATAAAGTTTAGAGAGCCTCCTTGGCCCTTGGTGTTGAGGCGCGCCACAATCAATGGCCCACACTGGCCCCCAAGGCCCTTAGCTAACCTCAGCAAGAATCCCTATACTCATCACCAATATCAACACAGCTTCGCCACAAATCCTCTACCATTCCCTCGTTCCCTCGTTTCTCATCGCCATCTTTCCCTCCAGTCCTCTTTTCCACGCCTTAATACGTCCATTTTCCATATCAGACGTTCATGCTGGATATAATCCCATTCGCCGGGTGCTTATTTAATGAATAGGGATTTGCTAAAGCGGCACCTTGGGGAAACTGTACTCCATGGTGGAGGAGAAGATAAAGAGGGTTACGCTAACTGTGCAAAGCATTGGCTTTCTGTGTTCCGGTAACAAGGCGAAACAAAGGAAGGAAGCAAAGTATTGAGAATGAGCAGACTAGTGAGTATCTCTTGGGGTTATGTAGACACTACCGCCTCACTAATAAACAACTGTGCTCTTCCCAGTTCAAGATCCCACTGGTTTTCCTTATGTGGCTTTATATAGATTAGTCCCATAGATAATCCTGTCTTATTTTAGGACATCCTATTGAAGGAATAGTATCCAAAGCAGATTTTGAATGAATGTTTTATCTGTCTTCTTCAAGCATATTGTAGGAAGGCTTCCTCTCCACTGTGTAAGCACTGAAGCTCCATCCATAGTGTTGATGTATCTGTACTGTTTCTCTGAGAGAGATGGTCCCTTGGTGGACCAACTTCACGTGCTACTCACAGAGAGGTCATACAACATTATGATGCAAAGGACTGCGAGGGCAACACCATGTGGTAACACTTCTCGTGTGAGTACCCTCTTTGCATTGTAGGCACATTTATAACACTTTACATCACAGGTGTCAAACTCATTCCACGGAGGGCCGAGGTTCAGCGGGTTTTTGCTCCTCCCTTGTACTTGATTGATGACTTAAGGTCACTGAGTAGTAAGGAACTCCCCACACCTGGTTGTCTAGGGCTTAATTCAAAAGCAAAAGCAAAAACCTGCAGAGACTCGGCCCTACTACATGGAATGAGTTTGACACCCCTGCTTTAGATGAAATGCTTGATACATAATAATCACACACAGATGTTATTATTCATAATAAAAACCACTACGAAGAGGGCATTCATAAGAAGTGTCACCAATATTGCTTTTGTGAGATTAGATGTTTTTTTTATTCCTTTTTGAAACAAAACTCTCAGTGAAACCGGCTTAAAGGGCTGTGACAGTATCACAGTTTTTGTCAGGAAAAAACACACACTATTTTCCTTAACTTCAACAATAGACCATTATCAGAATCTGTAACAACTATATTTTGCTGGATGTACAGCCAAGTTCAAATTATAAATAGTGAATGACTGAATCCCTGTGCTGGAGAGGGGAAATAGTATAATAATCTTCTACAAATATAATGGAGCTTTTCCTTGGAGCCCCCTGAAAGCACATTGTGAGACATTGTGAAACATTCTGTACAGTACTGTAGTTCAACTGAGAGAACAAGAATAGTGAACGGCTGCTTCCCAGATCCTCGTTTCTCTGCTGTATATAGTGCATCAAAGCTGGGACCGAGAGATTGAGAAACAGCTTCTATCTCAAGGCCATCAGACTGCTAAACAGACATCTCTAACTCAGAGAGGCTGCTGCCTACATTGAGACCCAATCACTGGACACTTTAATAAATGGATCACTAGTCACTTTAAACAATGCCACTCTAAATAATGGCACTTTAATAATGTTTACATATCTTACATTACTCATATCACATGAATATACTGTATTTTATACCATCTACTGCACCTTGCCTATGCTGCTCGGCCGTCGCTCATCCATATACTTATATGTACATATTCTCATTCACCCCTTTAAATTTGTGTGTATTAGGTAGTCGTTGGGAAATGTTAGATTACTTGTTAGATATTACTGCACTGTTGGAACTAGAAGCACAAGCATTTCGCTACACTTGCATTAACATCTGTTAACCATGTAAACAATAAAATGTAATTTATATGGTGTTTGATCCTTCAAGGTTGTGTTCATTGTTTGCTTTGTACTGTACTATTGCATTCAGAAGAGTTACATAATCATTAGGGTGCTCAGACTGGGAATATCATAGTGGGCGGTATTCTGTGTCTGTCTTCTTCAGGGTCATTAAGTCTTCACCTGGCATGACTTCCTTAGCCTAGCATGGCTACCAGGCACTTCTTCCCTTGCCTAGCATGGCTACCTGACGCTACTTCCTTAGCCTAGTATGGCCATCTGGCATTACTTCCCTAGCCTAGCAAGACTGTGAGTGTTTGAAATTAGTGGTCAGTATTTCCACAGAAGATAATTAATATTAGTCGTCCCTGTGGGCTTGTTACATTTATGTAAACAAACTGTCTGTATGGAAGATAAAACAGCACAGTACAAACCACAGCCGAAATCTAATGTCCTCAGTGGTTGAACATTTGGGCTGTCCACTTTATACTGGTCATTCTGTTTTAGATGGGCGTAAACGACAGTAGCAAAGAACCTCTATCGAGCCATATGTCATCCTCTTAAAAAGTGCCATTGATTTGATGTGTTTCGTTCAAAACCCTATCAGTCATTGTATTGTTTTGTGCAGTCTTATAAACCTGCAAATCACATCACCTCTCTGTCCCAGGAAGTATAAAATGACGCTGGAGGTCTGTAGTCAGAGGGCTGTCAGTCAGTAGAATATAATACCCTCAATAGAGGCTTTGTCCTTGTCTGCAGAATGGGATCCCTCTAAACTGCAGCTCTGACCTGGATGGAGCCGGAGCCAGAGGAAGCTAGGACAAAGTATTCAGTCCTATCTGATTATGCATGGGGACTCAGGTTCCACCACTGATGTGTCATTTCACCGCAGCTCCTTTCCCCCAGGAGAACAAAGACCTAGACAGACAACCTGTTTCCCTATCCGGTCTCCTGTCGCTTCACAACGCTTCTTATTTCTCTCTGACAGAGTGCGATCACATAGTGCTTAGAACCTTGCATTCATGCCAAGATAACGATAGAACCACCACTGTCTTATGCATACAGTATACCTTACAACATTTAAAGGAGGCCGTCCACTTTCCAATCATGATACGGTATATTAGTTTTACGTTTTGCAGCCAGATTTACCTAGAGATGTGCTGAAATCAAGGTTTACTGGGAAGACAATGAATTCATAGACTATTTTTTTCAGTTGCGGGGCAAGAAATGGAACCCAGCTGGTTTTATGAGTTGGGAGATGCATCCTCTACTTCAGAAGATGTTCCAGTTAGTTTGGAGGCAGTGAGCTCATTGCAGTCACATCGCATCATGCTATTACCAGCTCGGGGAGAGAGCAATCTGGCTGTGGAGGGCATGATGGAGCTTGGCGTGCCAGGCGGTACCCAGAGAGTTCACCCACAGAATGGGGCATTAAAAGGGGGAAGAGGCGGGAGATATTAAGGGGCTGGTTCAGTTTGCTATACTTTGCTATTAGCAGCCTTCTGTAGCCTCCAGCATGGCAGTGCTCCTATTAGAGAAGCTGTCAGCAGCAGCTCTCCAGACATGAATTGTGGAACAGAAACAGAACAGCCGGCAACGTCTGCCATCAGAGATCCAGCTCTAGAGAGGCCATAACCACAGCTGTACTCTCCTCCTACATAACTGATGGTTTTGTATGAACCGTCATGGTTGGGTAGGCTACTTTCTAAATGTAATCCGTTTCAGTTACTAGTTGCCCAAAATTGTAATCAGTAATGTAACTTTTGGATTATTTTCCCTTTAGAAGAATAACACAAAAAAGGATCCACCAAACATGTTTGGTGTGTCATCACGGTGGTCTCTGACTTGTGGTCAGACTCGCTCAGGTGGAACAAACTTAAACTTGCACCATTTTTCAATGCTGAATTGACTATCATTGAGAAAACAGAAAGGTGTCATAATGAATTTAAGTAATCATCTAGTTTTTCAAAAGTGTCTATAACCTTATTACCATATTTTTTTGTTGGTAACGTAACCGATTCAGTTATTTTTTTGTAATTAGATGACATTCCCAACCCTGTGAAATGTGCAAAGGACTGTATGCTCCTCGAGATGTTGGGTGTATGTGGCACGGTATGCACTAAAAGGGTACACTGTCTGCTATGATTTCCAACGGCTCTCCTACCTAGTCCTCTCTCTGAAAGAAGCTGGAGATGGGGGTGAAAACAAACCATGAAAACAAAGCTAGTAGAATGTGTCTGTGATGATAATGGATGGATGGACTATTTCCTCAGGAGTGTGACAGCTCAGATAATGCAATTTATTTAGGCTCACTGCAAAGTGCTCTTGTTGTAACAATATCCCAATTTGGCCGTCACTGTTGTTTCTCTGCCTGTTTAATTGGTCTCTATTGAGTAGCCAGTCGACATGTTGCTTGTTGCTTCTCTCCCTGCTAATTTAGTGTGATGCTAGGAGGTGATCTCGGGTGGTGAAGGTTTTCTGGGTTTAACTCTCCCGAGCTTTCCCAGTGGAGCTAATTGTAAGTGTCATGCATTTCTGATTAAGCTATGTGTGTTTGTGTGTGTGTGTGTGTGTGTGTGTGCAAGAGGTTGACGCAAGTGGAAAGGTTTTACTTTGGGATGATAAGGCTCTGTGCAAAAATAGATTTAAGAAGGACCTGTGAGAGGGAAATGAATCCTTGTGGCACAGAATTTCCTACATTTTTAATATAATTTGCTGTAGCACTCTGAAAGCATGGCTAAGAGGGGAAAGATAAACTCGGTAACATTTCAACTTTTCTGTTTTCCATACTTGCATGTCCCTCCAAAATCATGCACACCATCACGCACGAGCGCACACACAGCACCAATGTATGACATGACCAGACCAAAATAGATCTCCTGGTTCGTCCATCCATCGTAGTTTGTCATAGACTAATGGATTTGATCAAGCTGGTCACACCTGCTCTCTCCAAACCTTTGTGTTGCATATTATGGCTTACAGAGGACATCATCACTCTCTGGATCTAAAGCAAGGGAGGGAGCCGTATCCGGCCGGCCCACAAGACATATATAAAAATACATAAATAATATCTTCTTTTTTTTTACCCCTTATTTCCGCCCAATTTTGTGGTATCCGATTGGTAGTTACAGTCTTGTCTCATCACTGCAACTCCCGTATGGACTTGGGAGAGGCGAAGGTCGAGAGCCATGCGTCCTCCAAAATACGACCCAGCCAAGCCGCATTTCTTCTTGACACAATGCCTGCTTAACCCGGAAGCCAGCCGCACCAACGTGTCGGAGGAAACACCATGCACCTGGAGACCGTGCCAGCGTGCATGCACCCGGCCCGCCAAAGGAGTTGCTAGAGCGCGATGGGACAAGGAAATCTCAGCCTGCCAAACGCGGACAATCCTGGGCCAATTGTGCACCGCCTCATGGGTCTTCCAGTCACGGCCAGCTGTGACAGCCTGGGATCGAACCCAGGTCTGTAGTGACGCCTCAAGTACTGGGATGCAGTGCCTTAGACTGCTGCACCACTCGGGAGGCCCCCACAAATAGATTTTAACAAACAATTGGTCCCCCAAAAAATGCGTCCCTCCGTTGAATTTCAAAATCCCGATGTGGCCCTCGAACCAAAAAGTTTGCCCACCCCTGATCTAAAGCAATGTCACTTATCCTATAACAAAGTATAGCCGGTTTGTCGCTTAGTCAAAGACTGACATACCTGAACATTTTTCAATCAATGACATTAATTGATCAATTAATTATTAAGGAGACACCAAAACCGGCAAGACGGGAGCTGTCCGCGACTGGTATTGACTGTGGTAGGCCTATCCCATAAACCGTCTCAAATAGCAGAAATACATTTGATGGTCTGTTGGACTGGCAGCTGGGTCGAAGAGAAAGGAGGGTCTCATTCCACAGAGATCAAACAGACCACAGCTCTCTGGTGATTACTGTCCAACCCAACCAAAGAGGTCAGCCTCTCTATAGACTCTGGGCTGACCACACTGACCGCCATGTTACAGCTAGCCACCACAGGGCACAATGCAGCAGGGCCAAGCTTAACCAACCAATGAAGCACTGATAGACCAGTCTTCTAACTCTCTCTCTCTCTCTCTCTCTCATCCTCCTCTCTCTGCATTTTTATTGGCGTGTGTGTGTGGGGCGGTTGTGTAATGAGGATGTCTCATTAAAGTAAGACAAAAAGTCAACGTCTCTCTCGCATCTCTCACCCCCCCACCCCCCACCCCTCTCTCTCTCATCTCTGTTAGCATCAGGAACCTGGCAACCTCTAAGTCACTCTTATTGCAGTGAGCTGAGATTGCATTGGGTCTACACCACAGAGAGGAGTGCTATCTATATTGCAGGATAAATAGGTTTCATATTCCCTGGGTGTGCATTCAGCTTGCCTTTGCAGTAATTATAGCCTCATCTGCAGTGAGTGAAATGTCTATCTGAGGACATGGTGATACATTGGATCGTATGCCTGCTGTCCTCCCTGCCCTGTCAGTAGTGAGATGGAAACGTGTAGGTCATTTACTGTGCGATGGTACAGGCGATAGCAGCGTGTATGATTTGAGTTTGAGTTGAATTGATACATTTATATAAACAGTTACAGTATGTATACTGCAGCAGCATATGAAGTAGCAGAAATAAAGAAATGGGGAATTAACAGAAATAAAACATCAAAGCTTTATGTACAACTGTAGGAGTCCATTTCCTGGACACAGATTAAACCTGTCATGCACTATAATGCACTTTTAATAGAGATTTTCCTTGGAATATGCTTTTTAAGTCCAGTAGCTTTAATATTTGTCCAGGGAACTGACCTAATATGTATAGGTGAGTCATTTTTCAGGTTGTGGTTGACCATATTGACATGGTGACTGATTTGTTATATTTCCCCCGACCCTCGCTGTTAAATGTAGTCATTCTAAAACCTTTAACTGTAAGGGATTCAGGACATTTTCTCCAGTGTGGCATTCAATTTTAGGTCCAGCTGTGTTGCATGGTATAGGCAATGGCTGATATTGTTCTTGAACAGGCAAATCCCATGATCCTTGTCTCTGGAAAGCTATTACAAGGTTCGTTAGCTTCCACAGTAATGGTGTTTGGGTGTATGTGTCCTTGTGTGTACTTGTGTTTATGTGTAGAGATGAATGTGTGTATGTGTCAATAGAACAGATTTGCCCTCAAATTCGAACTAAAATTATTACTGAACTCGAGAACTGACATGTCACATCGATATTGGTCACTGACATTTATTTCAATGCCAAAATTGACTAAAAAGTGAGAGTAGGATATAAAACCGAGTTTTGTGAGATTTGAGGACAAGAGTTTGTCAGGGTCTGAGGGTTGGGTTTTGATTTCAGAGGTCGATCTACTCCTACCTCAGAACACACAGACAGGCCTGCACATCAGCGCAGCGGATCGCACTTCGTTTACATAAGACAACACGTCACACATTTCAATACTGCACCAAACACCTTAGCTAGGTGTAAGATTGCACGACTGAAGCCTCCTCAGCAAAAACATCCAAATTAACTACAGCTTTCTTGAGTTATCTTGGATTCATTCGGACTATTTTCAGGAAGTGAGTCTGGCTTTGTTACAATGGTGTCTCATGGGGGACAAACATCAGTAACTGCCACATCGAACCACACCCCTAAAAACCTAGTTTTTATTTATGAGCAACCTTTTAAGTTGTAATGTTAATGTTCAGCAGTTCTAGTCTCCTAGTATTTTACGAACAGATATTGTATATGAATCTAATAGGAGGATGACAGAGGACTTTGCAGAATCCGTTTCATAAGGACACTGTCATGCTAAACCACGATGCTTACTGTAGTCCTGACTGGAGACCAACAGTAAGGTTGACCTTGCAGTGCCCCCCCTCCCTTACAGTGCCATGTCAGAGTCCGAGCAGTAGAGACAGAGATGGAATGTAAAAGAGTGGCTTTTTTTAAGAGTAGTCTGTAATTCATCACAAGCCAGCAGCTAGCATTACAAAAAAAAGTATGGCAGCTCCCTCTGTGTCTTTCTGTCTCTTTTGCTCTCCTTATTTTTCTTTCACACACACACACACACACACACACACACACACACACACACACACACACATTTACATGCTAGCAACCAAGGGAAAAACAATTTTCACTTTGGAGGAGGCTGTAAGGAAGTGAACACTGTCATCTCTCTTGCACATGTGTGTGTGTACCTGTGTGTGTGTGTGTGTGTTTGTGCACATACGTGAGAGAAGTGGGACTGGTGTTGAGTGAAACAAAGAAGGTAAATGGCTGCTCTGACTCTTTCAGGGAGCACTCAGCAGAAATGGCAGTTAGCCCTGCTCTCACCCAGCAGGGAAATAGCGACACTAGGGATCCATTTTCCTTGCGTGGAACCAAAACTGAACTGACTCTGTGACAGTATGAAACAGCTTCTATATATATAATGAGGTCTAGAGAGAGTGAGTCACTGGGATCATTTCAACCACATTATTCCGTCATGAAACAAAATCAAACCGAGACAGAAACTTTTAGTGAGTGTCCTTCGACTATATGAAAAACTCCGCTCAAAGAGAAAGAAATGCAGTTTACTAATCTGGTACCGCGGAATACGACATTGATCCAATTCTCACACAATTAGTCACGATTGTTTACACCCAAATGGGATAGAGCTGCTCGCCATCTGTGTACTAAGACTACTGAGACTGCTGACAGACCATTAAGACAACACTGTAGAAGCATTCATTTAGCATCAAACACACGCAGACGCTCACGCAGACGGAGACACACACGCATACATCAACATCTGAGCCTGAGAGAGGTGGCCGTTCCGCTTCTGCTCTAATACCACAGTCTTGGTGCATAAACTATCAACACCAGATACTGTGCCTACACACACAAGGCCAGAGAAATGTAAAGAAACAGTGATAACTTAATGGATCACAGTTCCAATGTAGATAATGGACACTGATGTTATTGTCTGAATTCATATCTACCATAAATGTTGGCAGTGGTGTGTATTCATGGATGCCAAGGGAAGCCAGGCTTCCCCAAAAAATACATAAAATAATGTATATTTCATCTCTGTGTTTCATACATTTCCTTCAATTCGCAAGAGGCTGAATGTATCCGGAGAAAGCATCTGAGCGAGCGACACAACGCCCCTCTGTATGTGTAGCCCAGCTATCTGATGCTGTCTGGTCAAATAGAGTATGACATTGTTGCTGCCCATAGCATTGAATGCAAGGGATGCCAGCAAGCATTTGGCCTCCCTTGATAAAAAAAATATATATAATATATAAAATAATTGCCAATCAGCGTTGAGCTATTTTCTTTGCGATTTGTGGTAACTCTCCATGGTTCTAAATCAATTGTTGATTCGTAGTCCGAAAATGTCAGAAACATTCATTTGTTTGACCATGCTGTAGGTCATGTAGCAGTTTGTTACATGCAATATGTTTTGTGGACTTCACTGGACAGATGTTGCTCTCCGGTTTTGTGATGAAACAAAGCTGTGGTTGAATGTATTCTGCCACTGTGTCTTCTTATTGTCTCTGCCTTAGGCCTATATATGACGGTGTCAAGGAATATGAACTAACAGGTTATAGAGCAAACAACACAATTATTACACAGGTTGTAATATGCCTTTTTTTCCTGGCTTGGCTTCAACTGTGATTTTACCGACGCACCGCTAGCAAATGTTGGAACATTTGTAGTGAGCACTCTGGCATAGGCCTACACTGCCCTTGCTGTGGATCAGAACAGAACTAGAATGCCAGCCAGCCTGAGATGTTCTATTCACATCATCTCCTCTAGTAGCTAGGTCAGGACAAGACAAAAGCACCCCTGGGATGTGTTTATTAGCGTCTGTATTGGAGCAGACACACAATGGACAGCTGCCAGTACTAGGCTAGCCCCTGTCCCCCCCGGCCACTCCATAGCCCCACACCGCTGTCCACCCAGCCCATTAAAACACTGCCTGTCACTGGCCCGCCTAATTGTGTTGGAAGAACACAGGAGGGGGAGACAGGAGGGGCAAACAGCCCTTTGCAAAGAGAGCGCAATGTCACACTCACACTAGCCTGTTATGGCTAATATCTTTCAGTTTGGGAACCACTGCTGCAGTGTCCACACAGTGTGTGTGTGTGTAGGGGTGTGAGGCGGTAGTGGGGGTGTGAAAGTGGGGAATAGGTATGATGTAATAATTATAGTGGATGTGTGTGTTAATTTCTCTATTATTTTATTGGATAAAGGTTTCCAGATGAGCTGTGTATGTTTGCCAATCACATATTGTTTTATTTATTTTTGCGATTGATTTAAGAAATTACAACCCTACACTGTAATGGCTTTTCTCCTTCTCTCCAATCTCTTTGATCCATTTCCAAAGCCAACAATCATGTTATTATCACCTCACAGTACTGTATCAGGTCTTGCAGCACAGGAGAGTGTGGGAGGCTATCAATCAAATGTATTTATAAAGCCCTTTTTACATCAGCAGATGTCACAAAGTGCTATAAGAAACCTCACCCTTAAACCCCAAACAGCAAGCGATGTAGAAGCACAGTGGCCTGGAAAAACTCTCTAGAAAGGCAGGAACCTATGAAGAAACCTAGAGAGGACCCAGGCTCTGAGGGGTGGCCAGTCCTCTTCTGGCTGTGCCGGGTGGAAATTATAAGAGTACATGGCCATTTAAGGCCAGATTGCTCTTCAAGATGCTTAAACGTTCAAAGATGACCATCAGGGTCAAATAATAATTGCAGTGGTTGTAGAGGGTGCAACAGGTCAGTACCTCAGGAGTAAATGTCAGTTGGCTTTTCATAGCTAATCATTCAGAGGTCGAGACAGCAGGCGCGGTAGAGAGAGAGTCGAAAACAGCAGGTCCGGGACAAGGTAGCACGTCCAGTTAACAGGTCAGTGTTCCCGAGCTGCAGGCAGAACAATTGAAACTGGAGCAGCAGCATGACCAGGTGGACTGGGGACAGCCAGGAGTCATCAGGCCAGGTAGTCCTGAGGTATGATCCTAGGGCTCAGGTCCTCCGGGAGGGAGAGAAGGAGAGAGAGAGAGAATTAGAGGGAGCATACTTAAATTCACACAGGACCCCAGATAAGACAGGAGAATTACACCAGATATAACAGGCTGACCCTAGCCTCCTCATCTTTTCAGGAAAAGGAACACACGCTCACCTTTGTTCTTTACTAGCCTGGAGGAGTTAGTCACACACACACACACACACACACACACACACACACACACACACACACACACACACACACACACACACACACTTCACTTCACTTCACTTCACTTCACTTATATTGTATTACATTTAGTCAAAAATAGGACTATTTGGTCCCATATGCCTACCATGCAATGACTACATCAAGCAGATCCGGCTCCAGAAGGAATCAATTGGACGGTCATTTGATTTCCATAGGTGGGCCCATTTTTTCACGGGACCTCCTATGTATGCAGGCGCTTGCACACATTTTTTTAAATGGGTAAAGACCATAGGCAGCTCATGAGTTTCAAGTGTGGGAAAGCTTACAATTTGTTCTACCAATCTGTGTGCTAGTTAAGAATATTTATTAGTGATGCACCGATTTGACAAGCACCAAAAAACCTGACACCGATAACCGATATTTAACATTTTAGGTGCCTATTAAGCATTCTAGTACAGTTAAATAGTTAACACACTCACACCGTCTAAGGCACTGCATCTCAGTTCAAGAGGCGCCACTACAGTCCCTGGTTCGAATAGAGGCTTTATCATAACCGGCCTTGATTGGGAGTCCCATAGGGCGGCGCCGTCATTGAAAATAAGTATTTGTTCTTAACTGACTTGCCTAGTTAAATAAACACACACACACACACTAACCAAAACTTTTGTTGGCATTTATCAGTAAAACATAATCAAATCTATTTCTTTCACTTATTTGCTGTGCTGTTTCGTTGTTCAGTCGTTTCATTCTCAACCAGGACACATAACCCGGTCTGGTCAAGCCTCACTAGCCAGATGAAGCTAGCTGGCTGCTTATAAAATTAGCTTTGGGCAACAGGGTTAAGTAGCTGGCTAGCTATTTATTTTCATGAACTGAAGTTCAATTTCAATAGGTGACCAACAAGTGGCTACCTAAGCTAATACTTACTCACAAGGATTCCTAAATCATTGCTAAGAATAGTGAAAATGACTGCAGTTTCTACTGGTCATTGTTTTTAGGCTGGTTGTATTGGTGCTAACTAGGTACCAAGCTAAAGCTAGCTATCCCAGAAGTTGCGGTCGAACAGATAATGCTTTATTACCAACGCGGTATTGTAAACACATCGTTCATGGCCAGTGTTTGCAGACTTTTTTGTAGAGCTTTGACAGTGCTACTGATAGTAGTGGTGGTGCTTGGCTTGCACGTGCAAATTCAGAACACACAACATTCTATATTGGAGCTGTGTTATTTGACATGTCAAATTAAAAGCTTATTTAACGCGTCAAATAGTGTTTTTGTTAAATAGTGATATTTGGCGTGTATCCTTTTTGACATGCAAAGACCCAAACAGCGTTCCATAGTTCGTCGTGAACTAATAGAAATGACGCTATTACTGTGTAACTCCGGTCTCGCTGAAATATTCTTACTCTTTCAAATGACTGCCCACACAGCAGACTTTGTGGGCTAGGTTAGAAATGCTGTGTTGCACGTGTTTCGCAAAATCTTACGTGGCGATTCTGATAAGTTCACCGATATATTGTGCATCCCTAATTTTTATATATATATGCACATTTTTGTGCAACAGCTTCATTTCAATAATAACACTTTATTTTCTCAAAATCATTGACACGTGGTTAATCATAATCATCTGAAGTAAAATTATAGAAATCTCAAAGTAAAAATTCTACTATGGGGAGAGCACTAACCTTTGCCATATGGACACATTGATACACTATTGGTGGCTAAAGAAATGAGAGCATAGAACTCAGAGATAGCTTATAGACCAATGCAGCAGTAGGCCTATCATCCATCAACTAAATAAAATACATAGGCCAAAAGCTGACAAATAAAAACAGTAGAAAATATCCTGATGAAAATTCTGGTTCTTCAATCACATTCATCTCTATTCTGCCTGTCTGCCTCCCATTCTATTTGTCTCGACTTGAGCTAGTTCTAGTGAAGTTCAACATTGCATCAGATCATAACAGATCTGGCCTGAAGCTGTCGCTAACGAACTTGCAACATTGTGTCAACTAGTCTATTTCGAGCCCTCAAATTTTCCTGCGCTTGTTATCCGGGACAGAAATATGTTTTTTTATGACATTTCCACTGGATATATGGGATAATCGGATAATGATATTTTGTTCTTTCACACCGAGGCTTGGTGATTATTGAGGCTGGGAGTGTTGGAATGATTTTTAAAATACTGAGTGACTATCATTCACAATGAATGTTTACAATATACAGACTTTATTTACTTGTGTGAGACTAAGATAAAAAATAAGTGGTGTACATGGTGCGTTAAGGCAATCAGAAATAAGACATTGCAAACTGGACACTTTCCTGCATATGCATGCGTTCTGGAGACGCACCATATCTTCGCCACACCCCTCCCCTTCTTCTTAATGCAACATTTTAAATTATACTCAAGACAAGACACATTAGCTTTGTTCAAATACTCATACTAAGCATACTATTTGTGACGTAAATTGAGTATGTAGTATGTTTATTGGTCATAGTATGGCTACAGTTAGTATGCCAAGTTCCCGGATGTCATACTACATTTGCCAAAATATGAAGTATACAAGCAGTGGACACTATTTCAGTTCTTTTAGGGCCCATAATGCAATTCTTCAGAAAATGGACATTGCTTCACAACGTTTTCAGATTTCAAGAAAATGGAGGAAAATATCCGAAAAGAGTGGATACAATTTCATTGCTTTAAATAATTGTGACAAATGTTAAAATGTTGAGCAATGTAATAAAGTAATGGCTTTTCAAATAAGTTACACGTTATGTTTGCTGACAATTTGTTAGTTACAAACGTACCCGTACCCGAAGTCGTAAAATGTTTAGATAGTAATTTGTTATGCTAACAAGCTAGCAATAATTGTGAAGTGCTAGTACACTCAACTGAAAGAATACTGTTTGTTTACAGTATTCTAAAATGAACTATTAGTATAGTATGTCATATATACTCATTAAGTATGCAGTATACACTATGTTAGTATGGGTATTCAAACACAGCTATGGTCTTTACACATATTTTAGACACTTTTTACTGACAGCCACAACTCAAATCAGGGTTTTTCTACAACATAACTAAGTTTCACATGTTACATTTATTATATTTCTAGGTGATTTAAAGATTAACTGGCATTCATCAAGCTGTCCACTCAAGAAAAATCTTCAAATCAACAGTGCCTGCAACCTTGTTCAGGTTATCAGTCAACCTACCAGGGTAGTTACAAACAGCACAGGAATGAAATCATCAACATGTATTGCTCACATCTTTACTAATGCTGCAGAAATGTGCTTTAAAGCAGTATACAAATACATAGGATGTAGTGATTACAATATAGTAGCCAAAATACAATTTTGGGGGGCAAAATCGGTGTCCAAAATTACCGATTTCCGATTGTTATGGAAACTTGAAATCAGCCCTAATTAATCGGCCATTCCGATTAATCGGTCCACCTCTAATATCTAGGACAACCAAAGTTCCAAAGGCTGGGCCTAATATAGTGTTTAAGAGGTCATACAAAAATAGTTGTAGTGATTCTTATGTTGATGATATAAAGAATAATTGCTGGTCTGTGGTGTGTAACGAGGAGCAACCAGACACTGCACTTTACACATATATTGCTTTTTCCAGTTGCTAATAAGCATGCACCTATTAGGAAAATGACAGTAAAAATGGTTAAATCCCCTTGGATTGATGAGGAATTGAAAAACTGTATGGTTGAGAGGGATGAGGCAAATGGTATGGCAATAAGTCTGGCAGCACAACTGATTGGTAAACGTACCACAAATTGAGAAATCATGTGACTAAACTGAATAAAAATAAACTATAGTATGAAACCAAAATAAAGAATGATAGTGGAGCACCTTAAATTACATTTTTGGCTCATTCATTACAAAACCCATTGATATTGCCGACCACTTTAATGATATTTTCATTGGCAAGATTAAGAAACTTGGCAAGTGCAGCAACAAAGTATATCTGACAAAATTATAAAATTCCGTAAAGTGTGTGTGGAACAGTTTTAAAAAGTATTGTGTCTATCAACAATGACACCGGGGTCTTGCAACCTGGATGGAACATTACCTTAATAGCGGACGATATTTCCACTCCTATTTGCCATATCTTCAATTTAAGCCTCGTAGAAAGTCTGTGCCCCCAGACCTGGAGGGAAGCAAAAGTCATTCCGCTAATTGGATTGCGCACAATTCAAATAAATTATCATAAAAATGTGGATATTAAACATAACAAGTGTCTTATATATCGGTTAAAAGCTTAAATTCTTGTTAATTCAACTGCATTGTCTGATTTACAATAGGTTTTACAGTGAAAGCATGCCATGCGATTGTTTGAGGACGGTGCCCCACATCAAAATATTTTTCAACCAGCACAGGCTTCGTAAAATCACTTACACGTATTCACTTACTTTTTGAAAATTTTCCTCTGATTTGCCATCCCAAGGGTCCCAGCTACAACATGCATGGTCGTTTTGTTAGATAGTTTATTCAGTAGATTGGTCCATCTTTATGTCCCAAAAAGTCAGTTTAGTTGGCGCCATAGATTTGAGTAATCCACTCGTTCACCATGCAGAGAAAGGAATCCAAAAAGCTACTGCCAAACTTTGTTAAAAGAAGTCAAAATACATTTCTATCTAATCCTCAGGTACCCTAAAATGTAATTAAACTATAATATTTCATATGGAAAGAAGTATGTTCAATAGAAAAGCAAAATTAGCAAGTGCGCATCCTCTTCAAAGCGCACGCACAGACTGATTTCCAACTCTAACTCCCAGTAACAAAACTCAAAATCCTTCCTCATTTTGGAAGAAACAAGTCTGAAACCTTGCAATCTGGGAGCTGGAATTGCATATGACCATTAGCTTTCCATTGAAAGAGCATGGGCTCTCAAAATCTGGCTGGTTTTTCTTTGGATTTTCTCCTACCATATCAATTGTGTTACAGTCTCATATATTATTGTAACATTTCTTCAAAGTGTTTTCTATCCAATGGTACCAATTATATGCATATCCTGGCTTCTGGGCCTGATTAACAGGCAGACAGGAAGTGGAGAAAAATAGACCCTAGCCTGAAGAGGTTTTAACGTCAATGGCGCTGTAGTGCAGCGGGTCGAGAGTTACCTCAACTAACCTGTACCCCCACACACTGACTCGGTACCGGTACCCCCTGTATGTAGCCTCATTATTGTTATGTTCTTTTTTACTTTAGTTTATTTGGTAAATATTTTCTTAACTCTTCTTGAACTGCACTATTTATTAAGGGCTTGTAAGTAAGCATTTCACGGTAAGGTCTACACTTGTTGTATTCGGCGCATATGACAAATAGAGTTTGATTTGATTTAAGATGGGGAGAAGTCTGTTCATAATAATGCACTGCTCTGCCTTAACAACCCTATCAACAAGGCAGGTCCTACAGGCCCTAGTTTTGTCGCACATGGACTACTGTTCAGTAGTTTGGTCAGGTGCCACAAAGAGGGACTTGGGAAAAATACAACTGGCTCAGAACAGGGCAGCACGGCTAGCCCTTAAATGTACACGTACAGTGCCTTGCGAAAGTATTCAGCCCCCTTGAACTTTGCGACCTTTTGCCACATTTCAGGCTTCAAACATAAAGATATAAAACTGTATTTTTTTGTGAAGAATCAACAACAAGTGGGACACAATCATGAAGTGGAACGACATTTATTGGATATTTCAAACTTTTTTAACAAATTCAGCCCCTTTACTTTCAGTGCAGCAAACTCTCTCCAGAAGTTCAGTGAGGATCTCTGAATGATCCAATGTTGACCTAAATGACTAATGATGATAAATACAATCCACCTGTGTGTAATCAAGTCTCCGTATAAATGCACCTGCACTGTGATAGTCTCAGAGGTCCGTTAAAAGCGCAGAGAGCATCATGAAGAACAAGGAACACACCAGGCAGGTCCGAGATACTGTTGTGAAGAAGTTTAAAGCCGGATTTGGATACAAAAAGATTTCCCAAGCTTTAAACATCCCAAGGAGCACTGTGCAAGCGATAATATTGAAATGGAAGGAGTATCAGACCACTGCAAATCTACCAAGACCTGGCCGTCCCTCTAAACTTTCAGCTCATACAAGGAGAAGACTGATCAGAGATGCAGCCAAGAGGCCCATGATCACTCTGGATGAACTGCAGAGATCTACAGCTGAGGTGGGAGTCTCTGTCCATAGGACAACAATCAGTCGTATATTGCACAAATCTGGCCTTTATGGAAGAGTGGCAAGAAGAAAGCCATTTCTTAAAGATATCCATAAAAAGTGTTGTTTAAAGTTTGCCACAAGCCACCTGGGAGACACACCAAACATGTGGAAGAAGGTGCTCTGGTCAGATGAAACCAAAATTGAACTTTTTGGCAACAATGCAAGACGTTATGTTTGGCGTAAAAGCAACACAGCTCATCACCCTGAACACGCCATCCCCACCGTCAAACATGGTGGTGGCAGCATCATGGTTTGGGCCTGCTTTTCTTCAGCAGGGACAGGGAAGATGGTTAAAATTGATGGGAAAATGGATGGAGCCAAATACAGGACCATTCTGGAAGAAAACCTGATGGAGTCTGCAAAAGACCTGAGACTGGGACGGAGATTTGTCTTCCAACAAGACAATGATCCAAAACATAAAGCAAAATCTACAATGGAATGGTTCAAAAATAAACATATCCAGGTGTTAGAATGGCCAAGTCAAAGTCCAGACCTGAATCCAATCAAGAATCTGTGGAAAGAACTGAAAACTGCTGTTCACAAATGCTCTCCATCCAACCTCACTGAGCTCGAGCTGTTTTGCAAGGAGGAATGGGAAAAAATTTCACTCTCTCGATGTGCAAAACTGATAGAGACATACCCAAGCGACTTACAGCTGTAATCGCAGCAAAAGGTGGAGCTACAAAGTATTAACTTAAGGGGGCCGAATAATTTTGCACGCCCAATTTTTCAGTTTTTGATTTGTTAAAAAAGTTTGAAATATCCGATAAATGTCGTTCCACTTCATGATTGTGTCCCACTTGTTGTTGATTCTTCACAAAAAAATACAGTTTTATATCTTTGTTTAAAGCCTGAAATGTGGCAAAAGGTCGCAAAGTTCAAGGGGGCCGAATACTTTCGCAAGGCACTGTAGATCTAACATTAATAATATGCATGTCAAACTTCATCACTACATGCTTTTGTACGAATTGTTGACAAGCTGAATGTACCGAGCTGTGTGTTTAAACTACTAGCACACAGCTCTGACACCCATGCATACCCCACAAGACACGCCACCAGAGGTCTCTTCACAATCCCCAAGTCCAGAAAAGTCTATGGGAGGCACACAGTACGACATCAGTAGAGCCATGATTATATGGAACTCTATTCCACATCAGGTAACTGATGCAAGCAGTAGAATAAGATACAAAACAAATGGTAAAAGTACACCTTGGAACAGCAGGGACTGTGAAGAAACACACACAAAGGTACACAAGCGCTAGCACACACACTCTATACACACATACTGTCACGCCCTGACCTTGGTTATCTTTGTTTTCTTTATTATTTTGGTTAGGTCAGGGTGTGACGAGGGTGATATATGTATTTTTTATGCCTATGGTTGCCTAGATTGGTTCTCAATCAGAGGCAGCTGTTTATCGTTGTCTCTGATTGGGGACCCTATTTAGGTAGCCATATGCCTTGGATAGTTTGTGGGTTATTGTCTATGTGTAGTTGCCTGTGTCTGCACTGTTCATCGTGTCACGGTCGTGTTGTTGTTTTGGTTAGTTTGTTCTTTGTGTTCTTCCTTCATTAAAAGAAGAATGTATTCTAATCACGCTGCGCTTTGGTCCACTCTTTACGACGAACATGACACATTGTAATAATATTGTTGTATGGCGATATTATACATTTGTAGATATGTAGTGGTGTAATAATGTTACATGATGTACTGTTTTATATTTTGTTTTATGTGTAATGTAAGTATCTTAATGTGTTTGGACCCCAGGAAGAGTAGCTGCTGTCTGGGAAGGAACTAATGGGGATCCATAATAAGGCCATATGCATATGCGCACACACTCAGCTGTGGGTGTTACGAGACACGAATTTCATCGAATTATCAAGACATCAATGTAGCAGTAGAACAAATATCACAATATCGGCGTATAGGTTCAAATAACATAAATCAATGTAGACTACAGCAGAATACACATATGAGAATATATAGACCTCCAGCCTATGTGATATGATGCACATATTCAGATTAACTTCACAGTACAGAAAAAGTTTATAAATCCTGACAGTCAACTTCTTGCTCAAAGCCATAAGAGGGCCTGTGATGTTCAGCCTCCTTCTAAGCCTGTTCTGAAGATTCTGACTGTAGAGTATTTTTTACATGTTGAGTATTAACTATAACCTGGGTGTCCTCTTTAGCCTTGTCTACAAGGCTTGCTGCCACCAAATGTGACTTGGTTCGGGCATGTTCAAAAACCTTTTTTTTCTGAGGGCTCTTCGTTTGTTTTGTTTTTAAGTCTGAGCCAGAGGACGATACTTTACATTCTACCCCTTCTTTTGCTATTTTAATCCCTCCAGTCATTTCTAGACACAAGCTCCCTATCCTTTTGCATGTTGTACAGCCCAGCTTTGAATTTTGCATGACAAGCCAGAGGTTATACGTTTGCTTGTTCTTGAACTGCAAATTGCACCCGCTCCGAGAACTTTGTTGGTGGATGATGTACTGTCCCCCCTAGCTCCCCGTCTCCCTCTCCCGCTGAGTCTGACTCACTAGCAGGCCTACTAGCTAGTGGCGGTGCCGAGGGTTATGCTGAACTGATGGGATTAGCAGCTCTGCAAGCTAAGGCATCGCCATCAGGAACAGTTTTCTCCTCACTCCTCTACTCCGCGACTGACAGTTCTCTGGCTTAAGATCAGTGATTTACCCCAATCCCCCTCTGCATAATCTCTATGTACAAATAAGCGAGCAGGTCTGGAATCAGTGTGGCAGGATATGATGATTACACAGAAGGATCACAGCACTTTTACATTATTGTCTTTCTGGGGGGTGGGAGAAATAACAAGGAGGTAACTTTATTTAACACTGATTGCTTTTACTAGAATGTTTACAGTGTGAACAGTGAAACAATTAATAAATCATGCCGCGAGAGGTACCGGGCAAATAGGTGCTGGAATGAACAAAGTCAATCTGAGAGGTGCCAGGATCCGACTCAAATTAAGCACTGCCTCGATGCCTAAGTCATGCTGCCTGGTGAAGTATTTTATTTAGACAGGAGTAATTATATAATTTTGGCAAAACATACATTTACTTTAATCCAGCATCCTAACAGTGCACTGTGCACACGCCAACTTTCCTTTCAAATTCACAGGAGGCTGAAACCAGAGATCTGTAATGACGAGATGCTCATGTCTATGCACTAACAATGTGAGTCTTTGCTCCAAAGGCGGGAGGTCAGGCGACAAGCTTAGGTCTGCGTATTATTCGCATAGAAACGCATATGGTTTATAATGGACTGATTTTGGTCAGAGTGAGCCCTCTCACTTAGTCTCTTCCTCTCTGCTGAAACTATAGTATGGAGCGAGATAGCTGCCAAAAAGGTTGAACGTGCATATCGTTAGGATCGTAAGAATATCCATACATAACTTGTTAGGATCATAAGAAAAGCCATGCATCAAACATGAAATGAAAACATTTAGATCTGTAAACGTACAAACATAGGGATGTTATGATTATGAGTGAACATTTACACGTTCAATTCTTACTTTACGTTTACCTTTACGCGATTAGTTTTAAAACAGAAATTGAGTTCTGAAATTATTCCTACATGTTGAAAGCCTATTCTTTTCTTTGAATAGACTTAAATTAAACATTTACTTATTAAAGTGATAGGCGAAAGAATTTTGATAATTTTGATAATTCAGTTCTATTGTCTTTGATTTAGTTCCTATTGCAACTCAGACAAATGACTGAATGGATGACATACTGACTGAATGGATGACATACTGACTGAATGGATGACATACTGACTGACCTGAATGAAGGATGAATTAAATGTTCAAATATGTTGGAATGACGAGTTGCACACATCAATCATGCTCTTCACTTTATTTGGCTCGTAGGCAAATAGACCCACATTAGGGTATAATGGCTCTATATGGCTGCATGCCTCCAGAAAGACATCTGAGGCTGAGGGGTGCTTTTCCGAAGGCGCATGGTGCTGTGGTGCTACATGGAGATCACAAGCTCTTCAACTGGGCAGCAGTGTCGCGATGGAGGGAATCGCCTATTCGGAGGCTACCTAAGACCATTGCAACAGACTTATTGTAAAGTGTGGGAATAGGCTTATGCCAGACAGCCTACGTTTAACCTCTCCCTTGTACAAAGTCCATATGTTCATGAAGCAATTCATATAAATCATGTCAAATGGTTTTAAATTCATATTAACCCCTGTTACAGAATATGCTTGGTCAAGATTTTGAGTGCTGAAATAAATATCAAAATATTCTCCCCCAAAAAATATTTTGAGTGGCAAAGACTCCAGTGGTCAGACATAATTCATAGGTTCACCAAACATCTAGTATTATTCTATGTTTCTGGTAGATACTACTGGTTATGATGAATTATTCCTGGTATATACTGCTGTTAATGATTCAGTATTTATTGTAGATACTACTGGTTATGATTGTAGACAGAGCCCAGAGAATGGGATGGTGCAAGACTGAATGAGTCAAATTTTGATTCGGTGCATGCATGGAGATGTCCACGTCACCCAGAGATATGCCCATGCTGTAGAGATACACCTAGCGGACTGAAACTTTACTGTTGTAGGCATAATACAGCTAGCGCTATCTAGACTTGTGCTGGCAAACAAATCCATTACATTAGCTACCTAAATGTGAAGTAAACTCAACTGAGGAGTAATAAAGAATTGGACACGTTTAACTTGAAAACGTGCAGAATACCTCTTTCCAGTTTCCTTGACTTACGTTCTTCCGTGTTGTAATTGTTCGCGTAGTGCTCCTCACAGGCCGTTTGGTGTGCCTTTTTTGTGTTGGTGAGATGAAACTGCCAAAACTCTGAAAGGTATTATTGTACTTCAGAATTGCAACACAAGATGTGTTCAAACCTAAAAGGTTAGTCCGTAATCATAACATGGTGTTGGCTTGTTCCCAGATTAAATTTCATGTCATGTTTCACGTATGGCTTTTCTTGCAATCCTAACAATTTACGTATGGATTTTCTTACGATTCTAATGATACATATATTCAACCTTTTGGCAAGTATCTCGCTCCATACGACACTGCTCAAAAAAATTAAGGGAACACTTAAACAACACAATGTAACTACAAGTCAATCACACTTCTGTGAAATCAAACTGTCCACTAAGGAAGCAACACTGATTGACAATACATTTCACATGCTGTTGTGCAAAAGGTATAGACAACAGGTGGAAATGATAGGCAACTAGCAAGACACCCCCAATAAAGGAGTGGTTCTGCAGGTGTTGACCACAGACCACTTCTCAGTTGCTATGCTTCCTGGCTGATGTTTTGGTCACTTTTGAATGCTGGCGGTGCTTTCACTCTAGTGGTAGCATGAGTCTACAACCCACACAAGTGGCTCAGGTAGTGCAGCTCATCCAGGATGGAACATCAATGCGAGCTGTGGCAAGAAGGTGTGCTGTCTCTGTCAGCGTAGTGTCCAGAGCATGAAGGCTCTACCAGGAGACAGGCCAGTACATCAGGAGACGTGGAGGAGGCCGTAGAAAGAAAACAACACAGCAGCAGGACCGCTACCTCCGCCTTTGTGCAAGGAGGAGCAGGAGGAGCACTGCCAGAGCCCTGCAAAATGACCTCCAGCAGGCCACAAATGTGCATGTGTCTGCTCAAACGGTCAGAAACAGACTCCATGAGGGTGGTATGAGGGCCCGACGTCCACAGGTGGGGGTTGTGCTTACAGCCCAACACCGTGCAAGACGTTTGGCATTTGCCAGAGAACACCAAGATTGGCAAATTCGCCACTGGCGCACTGTGCTCTTCACAGATGAAAGCAGGTTCACACTGAGCACGTGACAGATGTGACAGAGTCTGGAGATGCCGTGGAGAACGTTCTGCTGCCTGCAACATCCTCCAGCATGACCGGTTTGGCGGTGGGTCAGTCATGGTGTTGGGTGGCATTTCTTTGGGGGGCCGCACAGCCCTCCATGTGCTCGCCAGAGGTAGCCTGACTGCCATTAGGTACCGAGATGAGATCCTCAGACCCCTTGTGAGACCATATGCTGGTGCGGTTGGCCCTGGGTTCCTCCTAATGCAAGACAATGCTAAACCTCATGTACTGGAGTGTGTCAGCAGTTCCTGCAAGAGGAAGGAATTGATGCTATGGACTGGCCCGCCTGTTCCCCAGACCTGAATCCAATTGAGCACATCTGGGACATCATGTCTCGCTCCATCCACCAACGCCACGTTGCACCACAGACTGTCCAGGAGTTGGCGGATGCTTTAGTCCAGGTCTGGGAAGAGATCCCTCAAGAGACCATCCGCCACCTCATCAGGAGCATGCCCAGGCATTGTAGGGAGGTCATACAGGCACGTGGAGGCCACACACACTACTGAGCCTCATTTTGACTTGTTTTAAGGACATTACATCAAAGTTGGATCAGCCTGTAGTGTGGTTTTCCACTTTAATTTTGAGTGTGACTCCAAATCCAGACCTCCATGGGTTGATAAATTTGATTTCCATTGATAATTTTTGTGTGATTTTGTTGTCAGCACATTCAACTATGTAAAGAAAAAAGTATTTAATAAGAATATTTCATTCATTCAGATCTAGGATGTGTTATTTTAGTGTTCCCTTTGTTTTTTTGAGCAGTGTATATGACAGGAGAAAGCATCCGAACAAGCGAAACAGCGCCGCCCCTCTATATGTAGTCCATGTATCTGATGCTGTCTGGCCAGAAATATTATGACATGCCACATCACTTCAATGCTTTAACTGTGACACATGCTGACTAGACTGGGCAGGCGCACATTGATTTTGTCCATCCACACCAGATGTGATCAGGGCAAGCAGGTTGAAATATCAAAACGAACTCTGAACCGACTATTTTTGGGGACAGGTCGAAACACATGGAACATTCATGACCATTTAGATAGCTTGCGGTTGCTAGCTAATTTGTCCTGGGATATGAATATTGGGTTGTATTTTACCTGAAATGCACAAGTTCCTTTTTTTCGGGATCTTTATAGAATTTCTGGCCATTTTGAGTCACACAAAATTCTGTGTTTCAATATTCCGACAATTAAGCCACAGATAAAAGGGGAAACTGTAGTTATTTTCTAGTTTTCTCTAATCCTTCAGTCATCCTCTTCTTCTTCTTCTTCTTCTTCTGTGGACTTTATATAGCGGTAGGCAATCAACTTTAAGGTGCATTACCACCACCAACTGGACTGGAGTGTGGACCTCAGTTCATCTTTCAATCACATGACAACCCCCTTGGTGTTTTGCCAAAAGGCACCTAAAGGACTCAGACCATGAGAAACAACAGTCTCTAGTCTGATGAAACCAAGATGAAACTCTTTGGCCTGAATTCCAAGTGTCACGGCTGGAGGAAACCTGGATCCATCCCTACGGTGAGTCACGGTGGTGGCAGCATCATGCTGTGGGGATGTTTTTCAGTGACTGGGAGACTAGTCAGGGTCGAGGGAAAGATGAACGGAGCAAAGTACAGTTAGATCCTTGATGAAAACCTGCTCCAGAGTGCTCAGGACCTCAAGACTGGAGCGAAAAGGTCAAGGGGTCTGAATACTTTCCGAATGCACTGTATGTGTACATTTTATTTTGCAACACTCGCACACAACGCCAGCGGCGTGGTCAGCTGCATCGTTCTGTTGGCAAACGTCTCGGGCAAAGAATAATCAATATTTCAATATTTTATTTGGACGGGCAAGGAGGTATGGTAGGGCCTACCAGGCCCCCTAAGGCCCGCCCATAACACCAGCCCTGAAATCAAGCTTGTGACTCTACAAAATAGTTTTTTTGTTTTGTGTTTTATGTTTTTTTGTGCCCAACAGCAATGAATGGTCAATAATGCATTGTGTCATTTTGGAGTCCCTTTCATTGTAAATAAGAATAAAACATTTTTCTGAAAACCTTTACATTTGTGTGGATGCTTCCATGATTTCAAATAATCATGAAAGAATTTTTAACATGCTAAGCTCTCACCATTACCAATAACAGGGAGGTAGAGCATTTTTGTCGGTTGTGATATTATATATATCAGAGCAAACAGTCCCAGCTGCTGTGGACCCTGCTGTCTAGAGCTGTGACTAGAGCTGTGTCGTCAGACCCACACAGTCATTGTTAACCATCACATAAAAAAAATGGAGCAGGTGTGGATTCTTTACCAACACAGGGCTAAACAGGCCACTGTCAGATATGTGATGCTAATGAATATATTAGTGGTGGATGGGCTACCACAGATAACCAAGTAACAGAGAACCATGACGTGCCAGTGACTCTCTCAGATAGAGCCCCAGTCTCCACATTGAAGAGCTTTAGATTGAGGAATAATACAGAAGATATAGACAATCTGACAGGTCCTTCATACTGCACTTCACCCTCTCAGTGACACACTCTGTTTGAGAGAGTGAGAGAGACCCAAGGCAGAGGAGGGGGGTGCTGGCCGTGTGACTGTGACTTTCCTTTCCACAAGGTGACAGATTGGCTGCTCTGTCTGTCCCCCACTCCTTTTTATCAGGACGGATGCTCGGTGGGGGGGAGGGGGACAATGTGTGCCACCCCCCCGCGTCACTCTGATGAGCTGGGTACTCATAAATGACCTGATCATCGCCCAGTCAGGCACACTTGGAGCCACCTCTTTTAATGCCATATGACCGTGTTGTTGCGAGGTAATTAACACATTTTATTTTGCCAGGCTATAAATCCAAGCACCGCTCTTCAAGGGAAACATTTTTGAATAAATGGTGAAAGAGTAGATTAAGTCGTAATTATAGGCTCTACTTTTAGGACGGAGCTGGTGTTTGACAAGGAAAGTTGCACAGCACCAGGTTATGAGGCTTTGTTTCGTGGCTGTGGGGAGAGATAGCTACATTAAGTATGGTTGTATTAGCCAACCCAGATAAGTTTCCAGGCCCAGACACAATCTGATGCGCTACATCTCTTTTCCAGCATTTATAATACCCAGGCTTACTTAATGATGTATGAGGGGAAAGATACAAGCTCACCCGACCCGGATAGGGAGAATTCTAGTATGTGTAAATCTCTCTGTGTGTGTGCTTGAGAGAGAACTGCAGTATGTGTGTGTGTGTGCGTGTGTGTGTGTGTGTGTGTGTGTGTGTGTGTGTGTGTGTGTGTGTGCGTGCGTGCCTGCGTGCGTGCGTGCGTGCATTCACTTACTTGTGCGTGTCAAATAAAATGTTATTTGTCACATGGTGTAAACCAACAGAGTAATGCTTACTTATGGGCCCTTCCCAACAATGCAGAGAGAAAGAAATTAAACATTAAATTATGAAAGTGATAGGCTAAAGAACTTTGGCAAATGTAGATCATTTTGAATACACACATGGATTTCAATAAAAATAATTATAAGACTATTCTGTTCTATTCTCTTTCAGTCATTTGTCTGAGTTGATTTTGTTTGATTTAGTTCCCATTGCAACTCAGACAAATGACTGAATGGATGACATACTGACTGAATGGATGACATACTGACTGAATAGATGACATACTGACTGAATGGATGACATACTGACTGAATGGATGACATACTGACTGAATGGATGACATACTGACTGAATGGATGACATACTGACTGAATAGATGACATACTGACTGAATGGATGACATACTGACTGAATGGATGACATACTGACTGAATGGATGACATACTGACTGAATAGATGACATACTGACTGAATGGATGACATACTGACTGAATGGATGACATACTGACTGAATAGATGACATACTGACTGAATGGATGACATACTGACTGAATGGATGACATACTGACTGAATGGATGACATACTGACTGAATGGATGACATAATGACTGAATGAAGGATGAATTAAATGTTCAAATATGTTGGAATGACGAGTTGCACACATCATGCATGCTCTTCACTTTATTTGGCTCGTAGGCAAATAGACCCACATTAGGGTATAATGGCTCTATATGGCTGCATGCCTCCAGAAAGACATCTGAGGCTGAGGGGTGCTTTTCCGAAGGCGCATGGTGCTGTGGTGCTACATGGAGATCACAAGCTCTTCAACTGGGCAGCAGTGTCGCGATGGAGGGAATCGCCTATACGGAGGCTACCTAAGACCATTGCAACAGAGTTATTGTAAAGTGTGGGAATAAGCTTATGCCAGACTTAGCCTACGTTTGTCCATAAGTAAATAAATATATATCATGTCAAATGGTTTTAAATTCATATTAACCCCTCTTACAGAATATGCTTTGGCAAGATTTTGAGTGCTGAAATAAATATCAAAATATTTTGAGTGGCAAAGACTCCAGTGGTCAGACATAATTCATAGGTTCACCAAACATCTAGTATTATTCTATGTTTCTGGTAGATACTACTGGTTATGATTCATTTTCCTGGTATATACTACTGGTTATGATTGTAGACAGAGCCCAGAGAATGGGATGGTGCAAAATTGAATGAGTTCTATGTTGATAGGGTGCATGCATGGAGATGTCCACGCCACCCAGAGATATGCCCATGCTGTAGAGATACACCTTGCGGCCTGGAACTTACGGGCCCTTCCCAACAAAGCAGAGAGAAAGAAAATAGAGAAATAATAGAAAAGTAATAACGCATAATAATAAAAGCAATAATAAATACACAAATACACATAAATTGGCTATACAGTGCCTTCGGAAACCTTCAACAAAGTACTGAGCAAAGGGTGTGAGTACTTATGAAAATGTTTTATTTACATTTATTAAAGTTTTTTTAATTCGTAAAAATGTCTAAAAACCTGTTTTTGCTTTGGGATATTGATTAGGGGAAAAAATGACGGGACATTTTTTTTTTTAGAATAAGACAAATTTGGAAAAAAGTCAAGGGGTATATCAGACCATGGGGTACCAGTACCGAGGCGATGTGTACGAGGTAATTGAGGTACATATGTACATCAACTAGGACTAAAGCAACATATAATTAACAGTAGCAGCAGCGTTTGTAATGAGTCAAAAACGTTAGTGCAAAAAAAGGGTAATGCAAATAGTCCAGGTAGCTGTTTGGCATGTGTGTGTTAATGTACTGCATCTCTGTGTACACATCTCCCCTAACCCCCCTGCTCTATCTCCATTCTACAGCTGAAGACAACCCGTGCCAGACCAACCCCTGTCTGCATGGAGGCAGCTGCCTGCCGGAGGGCGACGGCTACAGCTGCTACTGCCCCCAGGGCTACTCTGGAGAGAGCTGCGAGATCGGTGAGTTGGGTCAGGGGTTAAAGGTCACTGTGGAGAGGGGGAAAGGTTAAGAGCTGCAGAAGGTCACCCTCTTTCCAGCCCTGTGTGTTGTACTCATAGCCAGACACAGAATCATTGTAGATTTACTGTTTAACTATAGCTGATACAAATACACTGTGTACAAAGCATTATGAACACCTTCCTAATATTGAGCCCCCCCCCACCCCCACCCCCAAAAGAGCTTCAATTCGTTGAGGAATGGACTCTACAAGGTGTCCAAAGTGTTCCACAGGGATGCTGACCTATGTTGACTCCAATGCTTCCCACAGTTGTGTCAAGTTGGCTGGATGTCCTTTGGGTGGGTGACCTTTCTTGATACACACGAGAAACTGTTGAGCTTGATCTACACTGAATGAAGTGGATTTAACAAGTGACATCAATAAGTGATCATAGCTTTCCCCTGTATTCATCTGTTCAGTCTGTGTGATGGAAAGATACAGTAAATGTGTAATGTTTTGCTCCAATGCCTGCGTTGATGGTATTTGACATTATCACTGGCTCAGTCAGTTTTTGCATGAGGAAGTTTAGCTGCATGGTCCTGCTGTGCCCAGGCTGCTGTTCCCTGCTGCTGTTCCCTGCCTGCCTGCAGAGGTGAGGTAAGGCTGCGGAAGCTGCCTGTGACAGAGTGTGTGTGAATGGGGAGGGTGTGTGCTGTTTTCAAAGGTGGGTGTGTGAATGCAAAGTGTCTGTTTTCCGTGCACAGAGGTGAGGCTCTAACAGTGAATGTGTTTGAATGAGGAGGGTGTGTCATTTAAGGTGAGGCTGAGTAAGCATGCTGTGACAGGGAGATGCTGAGTGTTTGTGACTCTCACTGGCAGGCAGGCAGCTCATCTCTCCACTGTGCTGTGTGATGGGAGAATGAGCCAGTCAGAGCTGGGCTGTGCTGGAGTGACCTGGTTGGGCTGCACAGTCACAGGTCTGTGTGTGACTGTCAAGGGGACATGGGCTAAGTCAAGCCAGGTCACTCCAGATCCAAGGCGACATTCAACGTTCATCCAGGTCCCCAGGACATCAGGAGATGCCTTGTGCACTAGCGGCAACTGTGTGTGTTATTAACATCAAGTAGGCCTGCGGCTTGCTAGGGCGTTGTGGATGGACGCAAGCCGCAAGTTCCGGCTCCGAGCGTCCTGTGTTCAAATCCCAGTGCTAGGCACAATTTTATTTTTGACTCTATCCTAAACTTGAACTCTTACCTTAACCATTCGGAATAATCTCTGAACTTAACCGTCAGAATTTGACATTTATATCCCCTCTGGACAAACGTTGAATACTGAAGTCAAACCGTGTGATGTTGACGCTTAGTCCGCGGGTGGAGGGGTAATAAGGGTCGGGAACAGTGTGCGTGTTCGCGGGTGGAGGGGTAATAAGGGTCGGGAACAGTGTGCGTGTTCGCGGGTGGAGGGGTAATAAGGGCCGGGAACAGTGTGCGTGTTCGCGGGTGGAGGGGTAATAAGGGTCGGGAACAGTGTGCGTGTTCGCGGGTGGAGGGGTAATAAGGGTCGGGAACAGTGTGCGTGTTCGCGGGTGGAGGGGTAATAAGGGCCGGGAACAGTGTGCGTGTTCGCGGGTGGAGGGGTAATAAGGGCCGGGAACAGTGTGCGTGTCCGCGGGTGGAGGGGTAATAAGGGCCGGGAACAGTGTGCGTGTTCGCGGGTGGAGGGGTAATAAGGGTCGGGAACAGTGTGCGTGTCCGCGAGTGGAGGGGTAATAAGGGCCGGGAACAGTGTGCGTGTTCGCGGGTGGAGGGGTAATAAGGGTCGGGAACAGTGTGCGTGTCCGCGAGTGGAGGGGTAATAAGGGCCGGGAACAGTGTGCGTGTTCGCGGGTGGAGGGGTAATAAGGGTCGGGAACAGTGTGCGTGTTCGCGGGTGGAGGGGTAATAAGGGCCGGGAACAGTGTGCGTGTCCGCGGGTGATTTTATTTGTCCCCCCAAGAATTCTGTGCAAAAATAGTTTGTATACATTTTTATTGTTGGACATAAACGACTATCAAAACACCAGTAAATCAGCTCCAAGTGATTTGTAAATCTGTTCTGAAGTATTCCCAATCATAATCGAGAGATATACTGTATGTGATCGTATACAAATGTAAGCACGGTTTGAAATGATTATGTTTTAGTCAAATATTATATCTGTTTGGGCTTCTTACGGTCATTTTGCAGTCTACAAATGATTTCTCATTATGTTCTGGGCCCTTACCATCTGCTCAAGAAATGAACTGAACCGTGGCTGAATCTACAGTAGGTGACGATCCCGGTTCTATTGAGTGTTCACTGATCTGGGCTTTAAAGGTTATACATGTAACATTTCTACCTGCAACCAGTACCTAATGTTAATTGCGGTATCAAAGCAATAGAAATCCTGATTTTTTGGGGGTTACACTGCAATTGAGCTTTTTACCACGACTAGTCGGTGCGGCCAGGGTTTTTGTGTACAACTTCCTGTATTACGATTGGTTTACGAGGTCGACAACATATACAGGTATAGGATCTTAATTTGATCGTCCTGTTGCAAGATCATTTTCCTGCAATGCAGGACATTTTAAAATGGTAATGTATTTGAGGTTGACTTCTTAAGTTGTAATTTCCCCTTTGAAAATGTTCAGTAATTATAATCCACATTTCCTGTTTATGACAATCACAATTATGTCAAAAAACATATTGCTTCTAAAATAATGGACTGGACCAACATTGATATTATGGTGGTGTCCACTGGCCATAAATATTTTAACACCTATGAGGGTGCCTTGATTTCTTATGGGCTGCCCATCTCCCCAGGCACCCCTTAAATGAGTGCATTCTGAAATGATTCAAACCCCTTCACTTTTTCCACATTTTTCCTCATCAATCTACACACAATACGCCATAACATCAAAGTGAAAACAGGTTTCTATAATTTTTTGCTAATTTGTTACAAATAAAAAACAGAAATACCTTATTTACATAAGTATTCAGACTCTTTGCTATTAGACTCCAAATTGAGCTCAGGTGCATCCTGTTTCCATTGATCATCCTTGAGCTGTTTCTACAACTTGATTAGAGTCTATCTGTGGTAAATGCAATTGATTGGACATGATTTGGGAAAGGCACTCACCTGTCTATATAAGTTGACAGTGTATGTCAGAGCAAAAACCAAGCAATGAGGTCGAAGGAATTGTCCGTAGAGCTCCGAGACAGGATTGTGTCGAGGCACAGATTTGGGGAAGGGAACCCCAACATTTCGGCAGCATTGAAGGTCCCCAAGACCACAGTGGCCTCCATCATTCTTAAATGGAAGAAGTTTGGAACCATCAAGACTCAGAGACCTAGAGCTGGCCACCCGGCCAAACTGAACAATCGGTGGGAGACGGGCCTTGGTGTGGGAGTTGACCAAGAACTTGATGGTCACTCTGACAGAGCTCCAGAGATCCTCTGTTGAGGACAACCAGCATTCCAGGCCTTTATGGTATGGTGGCCAGACGGAAGTCACTCCTCAGTAAAAAGCACATGACAGCCCGCTTGGAGTTTGCCAAAAGGCACCTAAAGGACTCTCAGATCATGAGAAACAAGACTCTGTGGTCTGATGAAACCAAGAATGCCAAGCGTCACGTCTGGAGAAAACCAGGCACCGCTCATCGCCTGGCCAATACCATCCCTATGGTGAAGCATGGTGGTGGCAGCATCATGGGGAAGTGGGGATGTTTTTCAGCGGCAGGGACTGGGAGACTAGTCGAGGGAAATATGAACGGCACAAAGTACAGAGACCTCCCACTGGGGCGAAGGTTCACCTTCCAACAGGAGAACGACCCTAAGCACACAGCCATGACTGGACTTGAAGCTAATCAAACATCTAGAGGTAGAGGTCGACCGATTATGATTTTGCAATGCCGATACAGATTATTGGAGGACCAAAAAAAGTCGATACCAATTTTTAAAATGTATTTGTAATAATGACAATTACAACAATACTGAATGAACACTTATTTTAACTTAATATAATATACCAATAAAATCAATTTAGCCTCAAATAAATAATGAAACATGTTCAATTTGGTTTAAATAATGCAAAAACAAAGTGTTGGAGAAGAAAGTAAAAGTGCAATATGTGCCATGTAAAAAAGCTAACGTTTAAGTTCCTTGCTCAGAACATGAGAACATATGAAAGCTGGTGGTTCCTTTTAACATGAGTCTTCAATATTCCCAGGTAAGAGGTTTTAGGTTGTAGTTATTATAGGAATTATAGGACAATTTCTCTCTATACGATTCTATACGAAGAAAGGCATTGATGTTTATGCTTAGGTACAGTCATGCAACGATTGTGCTTTTTTCGCAAATGTGCTTTTGTTAAATCATCACCCGTTTGGCGAAGTTGGCTGTCTTTGTTAGGAAGAAATAGTCTTCACAGTTCGCAACGAGCCAGGCGGCCCAAACTGCTGCATATACCCTGACTCTGTTGCAAGAGAAGTGACACATTTTCCCTAGTTAAAAGAAATTCATGTTAGCAAGCAATATTAACTAAATATGCAGGTTTAAAAATATATACTTGTGTATTGATTTTAAGAAAGGCATTGATGTTTATGGTTAGGTACATGTTGGAGCAACGACAGTCCTTTTTCACGAATCCGCACCGCATCGATTATATGCAACAAAGGACACGCTAGATAAACTAGTAATATCATCAACCATGTGTAGTTAACTAGTGATTATGATTGATTGATTGTTTTTTATAAGATAAGTTTAATACTAGCTAGCAACTTACCTTGGCTTCTTACTGCATTTGTGTAACAGGCATGCTCCTCGTGGAGTGCTATGTAAAGCAGGTGGTTAGAGCGTTGGACTAGTTAACCGTAAGGTTGCAAGATTGAATCCCCGAGCTGACAAGGTAAAAATCTATTGTTCTGCCCATGAACAAGGCAGTTAATAACTGACTTGCCTAGTTAAATAAAGGTGTAAAAAAAACTTGGCCAAATCGGTGTCCAAAAATACCGATTTCCGATTGTTATGAAAACTTGAATTCGGCCCTAATTCATTGGCCATTCCGATTAATCGGTCGAGCTCTACTCTGGAGAGACCCGAAAATAGCTGTGCAGCAACGCTCCCCATCCAACCTGACAGAGCTTGAGAGGATATGTAGAGAAGAATGGGATAAACTCTCCAAATACAGGTGTGCCAAGCTTGTAGCATCATAAACCAAGAAGACTCGAGACTGTAATCAATGCCAAAGGTGCTTCAACAAAGTACTGAGTAAAAGGTCTGAATATTTCTGTAAATGTGAAATTGCAGTGTTTTGTGATTAATACATTTGCAAAATGTATAAAAACCTGTTTTTGCTTTGTCATTTATGGGTTATTGTGTGTAGATTGATGAGGAAAATAAGCAATTTAATCAAGTTTAGAATAAGGCTGTAACGTAACAATGTGGAAAAAGTCAAAGGGGTCTGAATCATTTCCGATTGCACAGTAATATCAGAATGTTTTTTCCTAACTATGCAGTAACCATCAGTGTGTGTCCATACTGAGAGATGGAAGAAAGATGTCCATCTCTCCTATGCAAAGGAGTAACTTGTGGGGGACTGCGGGTGGCCAGGCAGCTACAGGAAATATGTTGCACCATTCAGTGCGACACATTTCCACATTTTTCTATTGGACCTCCCCCCGCCCACAATGCCTGAAAACTAGTCCCAATTTATTTTCAGCAGCGAGAGAGGAGTTTGTCATCATGAGGACACCTATTGGATAAATATGCAATCTAAATACTTATGGTCAAATTACTTCTCTGCATTTCTCCCTTTTGTTGTTGGTTCATCACACTAAATGATTTAATCTGAACTAATGTTTTTTTCAGAAAACATTCTTGTGAAAATAAACTGGAGTATAAAAATCTTGTATAAGAGTTTTCTTTTAGGATTCTTTTATTGTATAATACATTTGTATTAATGTGTAGAGATAAGTACTTACCAAAACAGTAGTTCTGGTTTGGTTGTAGCCTTCCATCTAGAGGATGAGGTGACCCCCACAAAAGTTGGTGGTGCTACTGTTGCCATTCCCCGTATGTTTCTCTACAGAGAGTAGAGGAACAGGCAGAGATATGAGGGATGAGTTAGATAAACAGGTGAAATGAGACTTTACAGACAGTTGACTGGAAGGGAAAGGAAAGGGGGATACCTAGTCAGTTGTACAACTGAATGCATTCAACTGAAATGTGTCATCTGCATTTAACCCTCTGAATCAGAGAGGTGCGGGGAGCTGCCTTAATCAACATCCACGTCTTTGGTGCCCGGGGAACAGTGGGTTAACTACCTTGCTCAGGGGCAGAAGGAAGTGTGTGTGTGTGTGTGTGTGTGTGTGTGTGTGTGTGTGTGTGTGTGTGTGTGTGTGTGTGTGTGTGTGTGTGTGTGTGTGTGTGTGTGTGTGTGTGTGTGTGTGTGTGTGTGTGTGTGTGTGTGTGTGTGTGTGTTCTGGTCAACCCAAAAATGCTGGGTTAGGCCAACCAGGAATTGATTTTGTTTAACATGTAGAGATTATTGGATCCCGTTTTCATTACTCCAGCCCCTCCCCTTGCGAGGATAACGCCACTGAGCCTTTTTTAAATGTTTCATGACATTGAAGAACACTTTGGGAGGGATCTTAGATCATTCCTCTATACAGAATCTTTACAGATCCTTGATATCCTTTGTCTGCACATGTCGATTGCCCTCTTCATTTCAAACCACAGGCTTTCAATGAGGTTCCAGTCCAGAGACTGAGTTACGCCCTTGCTCCTATGGATCCCATATACATTAATGCTAAGTCAATGAGGAGAGGTTGCTGTTCCAGGTCACTACTTATGTAGAAGGGTCGCAGGCCAAGGGTCAGAGGTTAAGGGGAGAGGTATTGTCATGGGTGTGATAATCAATCAGCCATCTACTGACCACACACACACACACACACACACACACAAACACAGGCTGTCTGGGGTCGGCAGCCTTCGATTTGGGGATCATCCTAAATTTATGTGGGCTAAAGGCATCGGTGATCAATCAACATTACAGCCACATCAATAAGTCCTGATTATTGCATGTTAAACAGATGAATTACACATGGTTTGTGATGTTAGTTTGGAATTGCTTAGAATCTGTTGGGACATAGTACATTTTGTGTATGTCAATCATATAGAACCAATATTTCTCATTGTCTCTGGCAACAAAACAAAAGGGATTCATTTGGAGCTTTTAAAATGTAGAATAGCATTTTCCCATGATTCATTTCATGTTGTCTGTTCATTTCGTGGATGGTTATTGTCACGCTGTGGTTATTGTCATGGTCGTTTTTCATTCGTCGCCTGCACGAATGCGCACCAGATTGTAGGTGCTCCACAAGTCCAGTTTCGTGAAGTACTGCGCCCCGTGCATTTGTTCGATGATGGTTGGGATGAGGGGTAAAGGATAGCTGAACTTAAGTGGCTTATTCAGAGTTTGATAATCAATGCAGGGGCGCACTCCCCCATCTTTATTCTTAACAAAAAAAGAAGCTTGAGGAGGCTGGTGACGTAGAGGGGCAGATGAAACCCTGCTCTCTCCTGTAAGTAGGTCTCCATGGCCTCGGTCTCGGCATAGGAGAGGGGATAGACGTGTCCTCAGGGGAGGGCTGCGTCAGAAAGCAGGTCAATGGCACAGTCCTAGGGGCGATGAGGAGGCAGGCGTGTACCCCGGGTCTTAAAGAAAACCCTGTGCAGATCTTGTTACTTCTCCGGTAAATCCACTCGAGGGGCGTGGTCCAGACAGACATCGTGAGACACAAGCCCTGTTCCTATTAGACGATTATCCAGGGCTCGAACTGGAATGGGTGACCGTAGGGGAACCAAAGAAATGTGCCATGCAGTGGCCTGTGCACTAACTAAAAGATTCCCGGCAGCCCCAGAATCAATCAGAGCTAACGGGGGTGAGGGGCTAGGGTATTCAAGGAATTTAATGGGAAAACACACTGGTTGAGTTGACAGAAAAGGAGAGGAGATCTTGCATGGGACTTCCCTGGCTTGTCACCTCCTCGCCTATTAGTGGCAAGAGGGCAGGTCGGGGAGAAATGACCCCTTTCTCCACAATAGGAGCAGAGGCCCAGATTCCTCCTTCTCTTACGCTCTGCCTCTGGCAAACGTGCAGAGCCCACCTCCATCGGCTCTGGAACCAGCGCTGGAGACAGGAGGGACTGCACGTTCCCCTCCAAATGCAGGATGGTTGCCAACACGCTGTCCATGGTGCTGCTGAGTTTGGAGAGACAGTCCTCGTGATGCTGGACTGTCTCTACGATGTTTGACAACTCTGTCTTTCCTGCTGTCTCCATTTAGTGGGTTGGTTATTCTGTCACGTTGTATTAATGATTGGAGACAGGTGCAGGAATACGTAATAGGGTTTTTAATTTCTCCACCCAAAATATAGTACGTCATGAAAACGACGGGGACGGAGCCCAAAACAGACACCTTTATATATATATATATAACTCAGGGATGTAACCCAATCAAAAGAGTGAGGTGTAAACCTCTAAATAATACACGGGACGAGACCCGTAATAACAAGTGCACAAAAACACATAGCGCGAAAGCCGATACAACGAGCACAGGTATTCACAACACCAACGGACATGGCACAATAATCGACAAGGACAATGGGCACATACTGTATATATACATACTAATCAGGGGGGAATGGGAACCAGGTGTGTGTAATGAGACAAGACAGTCCAGGGTTGGTGGAAATGAATCCTGTTCAGTGACGCCTAGACGGCCAGTGAAGTAGACCTCCGGAGCTGGTGAACAGAATGAGCAGCAGTACAGAGGGGATCCGTGACAGTTATTTTGTTTTTTTTTCATGTTCAGTTTGAAATCTTCCTGCAGGACTGTGTATTTGGCTTTTTGGCTGCCGGTGGTTTCCTGCATCTTGTGTCTGCAGCAGATAGGGTGTCTATCTGTCTGTGGTATCTGACATATTAATTACAACCAATCAGGTTAATTGCATATTACTGCAAACCCTTGACCACATTACTGACTTACCACCACGCTCTGTCCAGGTGAGGCACTGAAAGGAGGATGGCGGACGAGAGAAGGGAAGGAAATAGTTACTTTCTCTTTCTCCTTCTCATTCCCTTTCTTTCTTGCAATCTGACTTTCTCTCTTTCTTCATCTACTCTTTTGCAATCTATACCTTTCTTTCCAGCAGGTTATACAGCATAACTATGTTCCTTCCTTTGCTTCTCCTGCTCTGTGCGATTGAGTCTTCATCAGTGATTCTTTACAGTCATTACCATCCATCATTACTTTATTACTACCAACCCAGCCGGTGTCACAAACACTGCAATAAGCAAATCTTGTTTCCTTCTGTGTATAGTATAGTGGGAGGAATGATGATTTAGGCAAAACAGGGCTGTGGAATTGTAACTGAAGTTGCTCGGAGGCAATCTCCAGGACTTGAATTGTATTTGCAATTATTTGGGATGAGGCGTTTAGGGATGCTGCATAATGCATGGTCTCCGTTTCTGCTGGGCCGCTCAAACATTTATGAGACAAGGGGAGAGTCGCTTCGTGGGGAGAGAGAGGGAGATGGAGGGAGGTAGAGGGTGGGGGCAGCTTTGCGGACACAGGGCCAGGTAGGGGTGTCAGGAGGGGGGATCCCTAGAGGAAATGGGACATAACCGCTCTTATATATGAATCTAATAAATCTTCTATACAGATGAAGGATCTTAATTGTACCTATATTGTCACAGCAAAATAATCCTGCAGCAATAGGATTTGAACGCTTAGTCCATAATGTTTCTTGATCGGTGGTTAGATTATTAGCTGGACAAAAGTAGGCTATATGAAAAGTGTAATACTGTTAATATGTGTGTTAGTGTGGATTTTCAGTGAATTTGTGTAACTCACGAAGCTCATCTGCATTTCCTGCAGTGCAGGAAAATTCTCAGCAACAAAACAGTGATCAAAGTAAAAATCCTATATCTGTATGTCTCCCATATACACAGCTGTGTGTGGCCACTAGGTTGACTATCAGTGGGAACTGGTACCTCTTAGATGTTAAGTTCCCTATATGGGGACCAAAGCGGTTCTGGACTGGTTCTGACTGACATTTTGGTGTACAAAGCGATTAGTGAATGTCGTAGATTCCCGGGTCTTATAGTGGCAGAAAGACCCATCAGTCTGCTCTCCACTCCCACTCTCTCAGCGGAGCCCACATTTGCATAGGGAACAAAGTATCACATTTTCTGGCCTTTCCAGACAAATAATCGATTTTCTCTTCCTCGGAGTGGCAGAGCCCAGTCTGGGAGACGGCATATGAAAGGAGACAGTCCATTGAATCCAGCAGTGCTGGTTTCATCTCGCTGTGATATTCTCAGCTGGATTTAGAGCTCTCAGTGGACGTTTAGGAAAGAATTATCTGTCGTCGGTTATATGAAATAGTGCCAATTTTGTACTGTCACTAAGTATGATCATATTTATTTTACAGTTATAAGAAAGGTGAAATCTTATAGTAAGTCATTTATAATTTGATTGTTACCATTTTTAGAAGGCATTCAGTCATTTCAAGCCCCATTGCCCAACTTCTGTTGAATAGGAAAAAATTCAAAACATTCAAAAGTTTGGGGTCACTCAGAAATGTCCTTGTTTTTGAAAGAAAAACACAATGTTTGTCCATTAAAATCACATCAAATTGATCATAAATACAGTGTAGACATTATTAATGTTGTAAATGACTATTGTAGCTGGAAACTGCTGATTTTTAATGGAATATCTAAACTTAGCAAAACAAGAAACGTCCCTTTTTCAGAACCCTGTCTTTCAAAGATAATTAGTAAAAATCCAAATAACTTCACAGATCTTCATTGTAAAGGGTTTAAACACTGTTTCCCATGCTTGTTCAATGAACCGACTCTCTTCTCTGTATACATCAATGATGTCGCTCTTGCTGCTGGTGAGTCTCTGATCCACCTCTACGCAGACGACACCAGTCTGTATACTTCTGGCCCTTCTTTGGACACTGTGTTAACAACCCTCCAGGCAAGCTTCAATGCCATACAATGCCATACAACTCTCCTTCCGTGGCCTCCAATTGCTCTTAAATATAAGTAAAACTAAATGCATGCTCTTCAACCGATCGCTGCCTGCACCTGCCCACCTGTCCAACATCACTACTCTGGACGGCTCTGGTTAGACTGTAAACTCTCCTTCCAGACCCACATCAAACATCTCCAATCCAAAGTTAAATCTAGAATTGGCTTCCTATTTCGCAACAAAGCATCCTTCACTCATGCTGCCAAACATACCCTTGTAAAACTGACCATCCTACCAATCCTCGACTTCGGCGATGTCATTAACAAAATAGCCTCCAATACCCTACTCAACAAATTGGATGCAGTCTATCACAGTGCAATCCGTTTTGTCACCAAAGCACCATATACTACCCACCATTGCGACCTGTACGCTCTCGTTGGCTGGCCCTCGTTTCATACTCGTCGCCAAACCCACTGGCTCCATGTCATCTACAAGACCCTGCTAGGTAAAGTCCCCCCTTAACTCAGCTCGCTGGTAACCATAGCATCACCCACCTGTAGCACGCGCTCCAGCAGGTATATTTCTCTGGTGACCCCCAAAACAAATTCTTTCTTTGGCCGCCTCTCCTTCCAGTTCTCTGCTGCCAATGACTGGAACGAACTACAAAAATCTCTGAAACTCGAAACACTTATCTCCCTCACTAGCTTTAAGCACCAACTGTCAGAGCAGCTCACAGATTACTGCACCTGTACATAGCCCACCTATAATTTAGCCCAAACAACTACCTCTTTCCCTACTGTATTTATTTTATTTATTTATTTTGCTCCTTTGCACCCCATTATTTTTATTTCTACTTTGCACATTCTTCCACTGCAAATCTACCATTCCAGTGTTTTACTTGCTATATTGTATTTACTTTGCCACCATGGACTTTTTTTTGCCTTTACCTCCCTTATCTCACCTCATTTGCTCACATCGTATATAGACTTGTTTATACTGTATGATTGACTGTATGTTTGTTTTACTCCATGTGTAACTCTGTGTCGTTGTATGTGTCGAACTGCTTTGCTTTATCTTGGCCAGGTCGCAATTGTAAATGAGAACTTGTTCTCAACTTGCCAACCTGGTTAAATAAAGGTGGGAAAAAGAAAAAAAAACATAAACAATTAATGAACATGCACCTGTGGAACGGTCGTTAAGACACTAACAGCATACAGACGGTAGGCAATTAAGGTCACAGTTATGAAAACTAGGACACTAAAGAGGCCTTTCTACTGACTCTGAAAAACACCAAAAGAAAGATGCCCAGGGTCTCTGCTCATCTGCGTGAATGTCCCTTAGGCATGAGGACTGCAGATGTGACCAGGGCAATAAATTACAATGTCCGTACTGTGCGATGCCTAAGACAGCGCTACAGGGAGACAGGACGGACAGCTGATCGTCCTCGCAGTGGCAGACCATATGTAACAACACCTGCACAGGATCGGTACATCCGAACATCACACCTGCGGATCAGGTACAGGATGACAACAACAACTGCCCAAGTTACACCAGAAATGCACAATCCCTCCATCAGTGCTCAGACTGTCCGCAATAGGCTGAGAGAGGCTGGACTAAGGTCTTGTAGGCCTGTTGTAAGGCAGGTCCTCACCAGACATCACAGGCAACAACGTTGCCTATGGGCACAAACCCACCGTCGCTGGAGCAGACAGGACTGGCAAAAAGTGCTCTTCACTGACGAGTCGCGGTTTTGTCTCACCAGGCGTGATGATCGGATTCACATTTATCGTTGAAGGAATGAGCGTTACACCAAGGCCTGTACTCTGGAGCGAGATCGATTTTGAGGTGGAGGGTCCGTCATGGTCTGGGGCATTGTGTCACAGTATCATCGGACTGAGCTTGTTGTCATTGCAGGCAATCTCAATGCAGTATGTTACAGGGAAGACATCCTCCTCCCTCATGTGGTACCCTTCCTGCAGGCTCATCCTGACATGACCCTCCAGCATGACAATGCCACCAGCCATACTGCTCATTCTGTGCGTGATTTCCTGCAAGAAGGGAATGTCAGTGTTCTGCCATGGCCAGCGAAGAGCCTGGATCTCAATCCCATTGAGCACGTCTTGGACCTGTTGGATCGGAGGGTGAGGGCTTGGGCCATTCCCCCCAGAAATGTCTGGGAACTTGCAGGTGCCTATGGTGGAAGAGTGGGGTAACATCGCACAGCAAGAACTGGCAAATCTGGTGCAGTCCATGAGGAAGAGATGCACTGCAGTACTTAATGCAGCTGGTGGCCACACCAGATACTGACTGTTACTTTTGATTTTGACCCTCCTTTGTTCAGGGACACATTATTCCATTCCTGTTAGTCACATGTCTGTGTTCTTTGTTTCTGGCCATTTTGAGCCTGTAATCGAACCCACAAGTGCTGATGCTCCAGATACTCAACTATTTAAGCAATGTATAAAAAAGATCTTATCCAGAAAGGTGAATTCCAGACCTTTCTAAAACTATGGGGAAGTTGGCCGTCTATTTGGCTCTCAACCAAACATGCTATTTTGTTAGTTGTTTTGCATTGTTCGTAACTTGTTTGGTATATAATGTTGCTGCTATCATCTCTTATAATCGAAAAGAGCTTCTGGGCATCAGAACTTTCAATTATTCACCTCAGATTAGACAACAAGTTTTTCTTCTCATTCGCTGGAGAAGGAAACAGAGATTTAGTGGAAAAAGATCAGGGTACCTTTTGAGGCTAGTGGCTAATCTGCCTTGCCATCCGTCCTGCTAGCTAACATTCAATCGCTGGAAAATAAATGGGACGAACTGAAAACACGTATATCCTACCAACGTGACATTAAAAACTGTAATATCTTATGTTTCACTGAGTCGTGGCTGAACAACGACATAAAGAACATACAGCTGGCAGGTTATACACTCTATCGACAGGATAGAACAGCAGCCTCTGGTAAAGACACGGGGCGGGGGCTTATGCATATATGTAAAAAACAGCTGGTGCATGATATCTAAGGAAGTCTCGCGGTTTTGCTCACTTGAGGTAGAATATCTCATGGTAAGCTGTAGACCACACTATCTACCTAGAGAGTTTTCATCTGTATTTTTTGTAGTTGTCTACATACCACCACAGACCGATGCTGGCACTAAGACCATACTCAATGAGCTGTATACCGCCATAAGCCAACAAGAAAACGCTCATCCAGAGGCAGCGGTCCTAGTGGCTGGGGACTTTAATGCAGGGAAACCTAAATCAGTTTTACCTTATTTCTATCAGCATGTTAAATGTGCAACCAGAGGGAAAACAATTCTAGACCACCATTACTCCACACACAGAGACACGTACAAAGCTCTCCCTCGCCTTCCATTTGGAACATATGACCATAATCCTATCCTCCTGATCCCTGCTTTACAAGCAAAAATTAAAGCAAGAAGCACCAGTGACTCGGTCTATAAAAAAGTGGTCATTTGAAACAGATGCTAAACTACAGAACTGTTTTGCTAGCACAGACTGGAATATGTTCCGGGATTCTGCCGATGGCATTGAGGAGTACACCACATCAGTCACTGGCTTTATCAATAAGTGCATTGAGGACGTTGTCCCCACAGTGACCGTACGTACATACCCCAACCAGAAGCCATAGATTTCAGGCAACATTCGCAATGAGCTAAAGACTAGAGCTGCCGCTTTCAAGGAGCGGGACTCTAACCCGTAAGCTTACAAGAAATTCTGCTATGCCCTCCGACGAACCATCAAAATGGCAAATCGTTAATAGAGGACTAAGATCGAATCATACTACACCAGCTCCGACGCTCGTAGCATGTGGCAGGGTTTACAAACTATTACAGACTACAAAGGGAAGCACAGCCGAGAGCTGCCAAGTGACACGAGCCCTCCAGACGAGATAAACAACTTCTATGCTCGCTTCGAGGCAAGTAACACTGAAACAAGCATGAGAGCATCAGCTATTCCAGACGACTGTGTGATCACGCTCTCCGCAGCCGATGTGAGTAAGACCTTTAAACAGGTCAACATTCACAAGGCCGCTGGGCCAGATGGATTACCAGGATGTGTACTCTGAGCATGCGCTGACCAACTGGCAAGTGTCTTCACTGACATTTTCAACCTCTCCCTGTCTGTGTCTGTAATATCAACACGTTTCAAGAAGACCACCATAGTCCCTGTGCCCATGAACACTAAGGTAATCTGTCTAAATGACTACTGACCCGTAGCACTCACGTCTGTAGTCATGAAATGCTTTGAAAGGCTGGTCATGGCTCACATCAACACCATTATCCCAAAAACCCTAGACCCACTCCAATTTGCATACCGCCTCAACAGATCCACAGATGATGCAATCTCTATTGCACTCCACACTGCCCTTTCACACCTGGAAGAAAGGAACACCTATGTGAGAATGCTATTCATTGACTACAGCTCAGCGTTCAACACCATACTGCCCTCGAAGCTCATCACTAAGCTAAGGATCTTGGGACTAAATACCTCCCTCTTCAACTGGATCCTGGACTTTCTGACGGGCCTCCCCCAGGTGATAAGGGTAGGTAACAACACATCCGCTATGCTGATCCTCAACACGGGGGCCCCTCAGGGGTGCGTGCTCAGTTCCCTCCTGTACTCCCTGTTCATGACTGCACGGCCAGGCACGACTCCAACACCATCATTAAGTTTGACACAATACTGGTAAGCCTGATCACCGACAACGATGAGACAGCCTATAGGGAGGAGGTCAGAGACCTAACTATGTGGTGCAAGGACAACAACCTCTCCCTCAACTTGATCAAGACAAAGGAGATGATTGTGGACTACAAGAAAAGGAGGACCGAGCACGCCCCCATTCTCATCGATGGGGCTGTAGTGGAGCAGGTTGAGAGCTTCAAGTTCCTTGGCGTCCACATCACCAACAAACTAACATGGTCCAAGCACACCAGGACAGTCGTGAAGAGGGGACGACAAAACCTATTCCCCCTCAGGAGACTGAAAACATTTGGCATGAGTCCTCAGATCCTCAAAAGGTTTTACAGCTGCACCATCGAGAGCATCCTGATGGGTTGCATCACTGCCTGGTACGGCAACTGCTCAGCCTCTGACCACAAGGTATTACAGAGGGTAGTAAGTACGGCCCAGTACATCACTGGAGTCAAGCTTCCTGCCATCCAGGACCTCTATACCATGCGGTGTCAAAGGAAGGCCCTAAAAATTGTCAAAGACTCCAGCCACCCTAGTCAAACACTGTTCTCTCTGCTACCGCACGGCAAGCGGTACCGGAACGCTATGTCTAGGTCCAAGAGGCGTCTAAACAGCTTCTACCCCCAAGCCATAAGACTCCTGAACAGCTAATCAAATGGCTACCCAGACTATTTGCATTGCCCCCCCTTTATCTTCTACACTGCTGCTACTCTCTGTTTTTGTCTATGCATAGTCACTTTAATAACTCTACCTACATGTACATATTACCTGAATTACCTCGACACCGGTGCCCCGGCACATTGACTCCGTACCTCCTGTATGTAGCCCCGCTATTGTTATCTACTGCTGCTCTTTAATTATTTGTTATTCTAATCGCTTACTATTTTGGCGGTCATTTTCTTAAAACTGCATTGTTGGTCAAAGGCTTGTCAGTAAGCATTTCACTGTTGTATTCAGAGCATGTGACAAATACTATTTGATTTGATTTGATCATCAGTTATTGTTCATGACCATCTCATGAAATATATTTACATTTGGGTATGTCTTTTTAGGTGGAAATCAACATTTTGCCATATCATTCAATTAACAATCTCGAGGTTCATAGTAAAATCCAACACCTGTTTAGATGTGTACAGTATACAATGTGGAGCATTCAAATAGAAATACACTGAGTGTCCAAAACATTATGAACACCTGCTCTTTCCATGACATAGACTGACCAGGTGAAAGCTGTGATCCCTTATTGATGTCACTAGTTAAATCCACCTCAATCAGTCTAGAGGGAGGGGAGGAGACAGGTTAAAGGGACAATTGAGACATGGATTGTGTCTGTGTGCCATTCAGAGGGTCAATGGGCAATACAAAAGATTAGGTGCCTTTGAATGGGGTATGGTTGTAGGTGCGAGACACACCAGTTTGAGCGTTTGAAGAACTGCAACGCTGCTGGGTTTTTCATGCACAACAGTTTCCCGTGTGTATCAAGAATGGTCCACCATCCAGCCAACTTGACACAACTCCGGGAAGCATTGGAGTCAACTTGGGCCAGCATCCCTGTGGAATGCTTTTGACACCAGAGTCCATGCCTCGACGAATTGAAGCTATTCTGAGGGCAAAGGGGGGTGCAACTGAATATTAGGAAGGTGCTCCTAATGTTTTGTACACTCAGCGTAGGACAGACTAAGGGGTTCCTCTCATAAGGAATCATGTCAGCTCTAGTCATGGCTTTTTTTGTATCTGCAACACATTGTGTGTTGCACACTACTGGAACACTGGCACAGATACCCGCACTGTCAGACTATGGAGTCTTGTGTCTTGGCTGTATACATTCGCTATGATCGTGTTGCTGGACAGATTCATAAACAGAGCCTCAGTCTTAGACAGTGATGTCTTTATCTGTTCTCTTCAAATGGGGTTTGTTTTGGGATGTGCCGAGGGAAATGCATTAACCCCTCCACATATAGCTCTGCGCAGGGGTCAACAAATCACTCTGATTTGAAACAAAGTTGCAGTCAGGGAATTTTTTTTGGGGTGGGATCACTGGGCCTTCACTTTGTTCGAAGAAGGAAGTCTGCGTAAATAGAGGACTGGTGGTGCATTAAGGAAAACAAGCAGAGATTCTGTCCATCAAACCTATTTAGCCTGCGGAGAGAGAAAGATGAATTGTTGCACGCAATCAATATATTTATGGTTTGGTATAAACAGAGAGTGGAGTAAAGTATGAATGAAAAGGTGGGTGATTGTCTTTAGGTATTCTGGACTTGGATAAGTCCAAGTGGATAAGACTTAAATGATACCTTTTATGTAAATGACATGTTATAGAAGGGTGCAGACACCTTTTTTTTGTGATTTCACATGTTTTAGAGAAACTTACCCCAAATAGCAAATAATTTCCTCATTCTCATTTTGTAGTATGGGGGCCCTGAAAGAACATGAACAAAATCTCAAAAACACCCCAAAACTTCCTTTTAGAAACAGCAAAGCTGTCAGTAGAGTGATGCAGATCTTTAACTGTTGTACACATGAAGTTGTGTCATTCCGAACTTTATCTGCAATGTTATATTCCTTTTTGCACGATTGGAGCCGTCTTGAGCGATTCCATTTTCCGTGTAGCCTGCTGATACAGGTAACTGAGAGTGTTGGGCCACCCGAGGGGTTAAGTTCGGAATGACACAACTTCATGCGTACAACATCTAAAGACCTGCATCAGTATACTGAGAGTTGTGCCGGTTCTAAAAGGACATATTGGGTGTTTATGGATCCTTTGTCAATGTTTTTTTCGGGGCAACGAGAATGAGGAAGTAATTTGCTGTTTGCGGTAAGTTTCTCTAAAACATGTGAAATCCCTAAAAATCCGTCTGGACCCTTCTATAACATTCCATTTACATCAAAAAAATAGATATTTGGTTATAACAACAACAAAAAATGGACTTATCCTTTAAGCTCATAGACAGATCATGAGGAAATTATTTGGACTTACATTCTTCTCTCTTTGTCTCTATCTCTCATCTTCCCCTGTTATTGTCGCTATCTCCCTCCCTCCCTCCCTCCCTCCAAGCTCACCTGATAAATGAGAACAGATAACTGTGTGCTGCAGAGTGACACCGCAATCTGGCCTGAGAGACACACACGTCCCCTCTTATTTTGTCTATCTCCTCCCAATCCTCCCCTCCTCTACTGCTCTCCTCTTTTCCTCCTCCGCCTCTTCCTCATCCTCCCCTTCCTACTGATACTATACAGCCGAGCAGAGTGAGTAAACTAACCCCTCATACTATAGAGTAGCTCAGTGAACTGAGCAATGGAGACAACTTCCTCTCCCTTCACACCTTAACAATTCCACAAAATAACTGACACATTCTGATGTGGGGTTTCCATCCCCCCCCAGGTCAATTTAAAGAAAAATGAATTGAATCACAGCTTTGTGTGTCCCACTGCTGAGTAATGTCCTCCTGATAGTTGATGCTTGACAGGAGTGTACACATGTATTTCATTTCCTATGCTCTCTGTCCCCATTCTTACCCTCTCCCCCCTCTTTACCTCTCTCTCTTTCTCCCCTTTTTCTCCCTCCCTCCTCGCTCTCTTTGTCTCCCTCTCGCTGTCTAGTCCCTCTCTTCCCTCTCTATCCCTCCCCCTCTCACTCTAGTTGTTGCTCTCTCGACCTCTCCTTCCTCCAGCATGTTGTTATTTGGCAGGAAGCTGTATGGAAATTGCTCTGCACTGCAGAGATGGGGGTGAAAACAGTTCTGTAGCCCTCTAGCCCTTATTCTCCAGTAATACATTTCATTTTCTCCTACAGACTCCCTCACACTCTCGCCACCCCTAACCCATCAATTTCACCTCTGCCTTCACCTCTCTCTCTCTTTTCCTGTCACGGGCAAACACAATCACTCATACAGTACAAAATGCATACACTCAAAATCGTCCAGGCACTTTTATTTAAATGTCTGTACATACACGGGGCGCACACACACAGTCCCATGCACACACGCACATAGCAACACACAGACACACACTCCGCTCCTGTGTCCCTGCATGCAGCTGGCGTGTACTTTAGACTGTATAAAGTGTTCGTGTGGATCTTCCGTTTAAATAGGCCTTTAGTGCTCCTCCTTGGTCTCTTAACTAATGGACCCTGTGAGACCCGTCATTCTCCTGTCACATCAGCTCCTATCATTGAGCCTGAAACATTCATGAAATCAAGGCTATTAATATAATTAACCCATAACCAGGACTGGTCCCTTGGCTGTGGAGCAGAGCACCAGCGCCAGGACCTGCTCTCTCTCTCCCAGAGAAGGAGCACCGGGTATAGGATGGATCTGCCCCTAAACCTATGTTGGGGTTAGTTCCATTTAAATGCAGTAAATTTAGGAAGTGAATGGTAATTTCCAAGAAGGTTGTGTGAGTATGTGTGTGCGTGCAGCCCTGGACGTGTGTTGTGTGAGATTGATGGCTAGATTTATGTGGCTGTGTGTTGGGAGCTGAGCCTCTTTAAGGAGTGTGATTGGCTAATTCCACCTGCTGCCCACGCCTCATTACTTCACCTCTGCCTCTCGCCCTCGTCTACCATGGCGACCTGATCACCTGACCCGCCCCAATCACCCCCCATCACCCACCTCACACACCCCTGATTGGAGCTGCTCAGCCTACAGTGGCCCGCTGCCACACACACACACACACACACACACACACACACATACACACACACACACACACAGCCTCCCATCTTATTCTCATTCCTCTGTCCTCTGCCTCTCATTGCCCACAGGAGTTTATGGGGAGTGTGTGTGTGTGTGTGTGTGTGTGTGTGTGTGTGTGTGTGTGTGTGTGTGTGTGTGTGTGTGTGTGTGTGTGTGTGTGTGTGTGTGTGTGTGTGTGTGTGGGGCACATGGTTGCTTAACGTGCTGTACAGCAACTTGGAGATTAGTGAGCTTTTATGGCCAGGTTCCAAGGCATCCACACACACCAAGTTGTACACACCTGCAGTCACTGCTGCTTCACTGTGCCCCTTTGCAATTTACACTGCAGCCCTCACCACCTGATGGCTGAGGAATGAACATGTGAGCATGTTGCTGATACTGATCTGTTAGAGATAGGGTATTGTGTTATGGTGGACAAAGGCAGTATACACTATACCGTCGGGGGAGGGACAATTAAGTATATAATGGCTGGCCACTGGCCTACCGTTCAAAAGTTTGGGGTGACTTAGAAATATCCTTGTTTTTTGTCCATTAAAATAACATCAAATTGATCATAAATACAGTGTAGACCTTGTTAATGTTGTAAAAGACTATTGTAGCTGGAAACGTGTCATGTGTGCTCTCTCGCCAGGCCTCTAGATCAACAGGCTGCTCGTTATGGCGCACACCTCTCACCATTGTTGAACGCACCAGCGTGTCATCAGACTCACCTGGACTCCATCACCCCCCTTATTACCTTCCCAATATACAGTTGAAGTCGGAAGTTTACATACACTTAGGTTGGAGTCATTAACTTGTTATGGCTGGGGGCAGTATTGAGTAGCTTGGATGAATAAGGTGCCCAGAGTAAACTGTCTGCTACTCAGGCCCCGTTGCTAATATATGCATATTATTAGTAGATTTGGATAGAAAACACTCTGAAGTTTCTAAAACTGTTTGAATGATCTCTGTTAGTATAACAGAACTCACATGGTAGGCAAAAACCAGAGGAAAAATCCAACCAGGAAGTGGGAAATCTGAGGTTTGTAGTTTTTCAACTCTTTGCCTATCGAATACACAGTGTCTATGGGGTTAAATTGCACTTCCTAAGGCTTCCACTCGATATCAACAGTCTTTAGAACCTTGTTTGATGCTTCTACTGTGAAGTGGGGGCGAATGAGAGGGGAATGAGTCAGAGGTCTGCCAGAGAGGCATGAGCTGACCACGCATGTTCACGTGACAGTTAGCTTGCTTTCCATTGCAATTCTACAGACAAAGGAATTCTCCGGTTGGAACATTATTGAAGATTTATGTTAAAAACAACCTAAAGATTGATTCTATACATCGTTTGACATGTTTCTACGGACTGTAACGGAACTTTTTGACTTTTCGTCTGCACCTGGTGATCGCACGTCATGAATTTGGATTACTGGGCTACACGCGCGACCAAAAGGGAGGTATTTGGACATAAATTATGGACTTTATCGAACAAATCAAACATTTATTGTGGAACTGGGATTCCTGGGAGTGCATTCTGATGAAGATCATCAAAGGTAAGTGAATATTTATAATGCTATTTCTGACTTCTGTTGACTACACAACATGGCGGATATCTGTTTGGGTTGTTTTGGTCTCTGAGCGCTGTACTCAGATTATTGCATGGTATGCTTTTTCGGTAAAGTTTTTTTGAAATCTGACACAGCGATGGCATTAAGGAGAAGTGTATCTATAATTCCATGCATAATAGTTGTATCTTTCATCAATGTTTATTATGAGTATTTCTGTAAATTGATGTGGCTCTCTGCAAAATCACTGGATATTTTGGTACTACTGAACATAACGCGCCAATGTATACTAAGATGCTTTGATATAAATATGAACTTTATCGAACAAAACATACATGTATTGTGTAACATGGAGTCCTATGAGTATCATCTGATGAAGATCATCAAAGGTTAGTGATTAATTTATCTCTATTTCTGCTTTTTGTGACTCCTCTCTTTGGCTGGAAAAATGGCTGTGTTTTTCTGTGACTAGGCACTCACCTAACATAATCGTTTGGATTGCTTTCGTCGTAAAGCCTTTTTGAAATCGGACACTGTGATGGGATTAACAAGAAGTGTATCTTTAAAATGGTGTAAAATACTCGACTGATGAGTTTCAGAGGACAGGTCTTTGTTTCTGGACATTTTGAGCCTGTAATCAAACCCACAAATCCTGATGCTCCAGATACTCAACTAGTCTAAAGAAGACCAGTTTTATTGGTTCTTTAATCAGGACAACAGTTTTCAGCTGTGCTAACATAATTGCAAAAGGGTTTTCTAATGATCAATTAGTCTTTTAAAATGATAAACTTGGATTAGCAAACACAACGTGCCAATGGAACACAGGAGTGATGGTTGCTCATAATGGGCCTCTGTACACCTATGTAGATATTCTCTTAAAGATCAGTTTCCTGCTACAATAGTCATTTACAACATTATCAATGTCTACACTGTATTTCTGATCAATTTTATGTTATTTTAACGGACAAAAAATTTGCTTTTCTTTCGAAAACAAGGAAATGTCTAAGTGACTCAAAACTTTTGAGTGGTAGTGCATAGTGCAGCCTTGCTCAAACACAAACACACACACAGACCAAGTGTCAGTGTTGTCCCTGGGACGAGCCAGCAGAATAGAGTGGAGGCTTTCTTATCTCTACGACAATGGCCCAGGAGGCTAAGGGGGAGGTAGCGAGGTAGTAAGGGAGAGAGAGAGAGAGAGAGAGAGACAGAGAGAGAGAGAGAGAGAGAGAGAGAGAGAGTCTCTGTTCCTTTGAAACGTTTGTAAGTGTAATATTTACTGTTCATTTTGTATTGTTTATTTCACTTTAGTTTATCTTTTTCACTTGCTTTGGCAATGTAAACATCTGTCTCCCATGCCAATAAAGCCCATTGAATTGAGAGAGAGAGGTGTGCTGCTCCTTACTGCTGCACTAAATCCCAGAGAGAGGAAAGGTAAAGAGAGAAAGAGATGATGCTTAGAAAAAATGGTGATAAGGAGCACCAGCCCAAAGCCAGATGATTTGAGGTGGAGATGAGGTAGCTCTCAGGTGGATCAATCAGGTATTGAAGTGGAAGTATATGTGAAAATGGCTCTTTTCAGTTATAAACCTTAGTAGTGTCAATCTGCACTGCACATTTGTTAGAAACTTAGCTCAAGTCCAAACTGTCTGCTTATATAACCATGAAGTTTTCTCACTGGTGGTGATTCATTGATTCTGACAGGCGAGGACATTTTTTATTATTTCCTTTCTTTTTGCTAAAGTATACCAGAAATAGCAGAGATAGAGAATAGCCCTCCACTTCCTCCCCTGGGGGAACTGTTCTACATCTGAGTGGTATTTCTGCGTTGCTGTAGATAAACGATACAGTAGATCAGTCATGTAGAGTGGAACTGACCCCTGGCAAACCCTGGTTATGATCACAGCTCTGGGTGACAGCTGGGAAGGTGTCTGTCAGGGGACATTTCTAATTCACTGTCCCCAAAGGGACTCAATGTCCAAAAGTAATGGAGGGTCTAGCTAGCTACACAGAGCTGCAGAGAAAGATGGATAGAGGGAGACAATCAATTAGTATATTTCCCCATCTCTCCTTTTCTCCCCAATATATTGAAATGTAATTTTAGCCAGGTAACTCATTGAGAACCAATTCTCTTTTACAATAAGAACCTGGTTGGTGTCCATCCAGCCAGTCTCTCTAGCCAGCCAGCCAGCCAGTGTCTCTGACAGCAGGTAGAGAGGCTTAAGAGTCCTAGGCCTCTGTTTGTGAGGGACTGGGAGATGACAACAGGCCCCTGACCAGTCCTCACCTCTCAGAGAACAGGGACCAGAGATAAGCTGGCTGTCAGTGGTGAGGGCTGTGTGAGGACCAGGGGGTTGACATGTTGTGACATAGTCTTCTCATTAGTTCCCACGCTCCCATGTGTGTGTTACACTATCCCTGTCAACAGTAGCCTGGACCTGTCGGTCTGGAACATACCGTATAGCACTTTGTGACATATGTTGATGTAAAAAGGGCATTATAAATACATTTGATTTGATTTGATGCGCGAGTACATCCATGCGAACACAAACACACACACACACACACACACACACACACACACACACACACACACACAGTGACGGTCAGAACACTGCCATTCGATCTGTACTCTGAACATATGAGGGTTATTCATAAAAGTTTACCACCGCAGTCTGCGATAAATGACCACCTGTTACTTTTTTTAAATGGATCCATTGACTAAATTGATGCATGAATCATACTCAGTATTTTAATTGTGTTTATTGCTTGTTTTGTTACTCTCGGTATTGGAAAACAGATGGGTTATACCACGAAGCAAGCTAGATCTACTCAGAGTTTTCTAAAGCTGGCCAGCTGACGCTCAGCCTTCATCCTTAATATGGCGGTGGATATTGCTCGTGCGCCTGCCTCTAACTCTAGCAGGCTTGTAACTGCGTGTGCATGTCATACATGGCTAGCCGAACGCCAAACTTTTGAGACAATGCTGAAACATCAATCCATGGGCAAGTCGAAATGAAAGATAACTTTATCTTGCAAATTCAGCAAGCTATCGTGTTAAGTAGACTTCCAGAAGTGCCTTCTTTATTTGATTACTTTGGTGTGGTTATCAATGCAGAAACACATTTTTCCCCACTCTTATCAATAAAATAATTGTATTAAATAATACAAAAGTTTTATTGTGTGCAGGGCCAGATGAAGAAATCATAGTCCCTGGCCAAACAATAGCCTAGGCCAATGAAGCGACACACAGATTACAATATTAGGAGGAAATAGATATATCATAGGCTATAGTAGGCTACTAAATACACTCTCCAGTGACACTGACTCCCCCATTATGAAGATGAAGCCATAGGCTGCAAACTGGTGATGGCCGATACACTTGTCATGGCAAGGCCTTTCTCAAGATAAACCACTTTGAAAAACAGTGCTTATGTTAGCTACAAATTGGGAGATGTTGAAAACATTGTTTCTATTGGTTCTACATACTTCTCTTTTCAGCAGTAGGCATTTGCTATCCAGACTGTATGTTTTTTTACCACGATTGTATTTAGACATTTGAAAAGGGCAGACTAAAGCCGCAACCAAACATAGAAATACAATCCATGACGGCAGTCCCCATTCAAGTAAGGACTGGCAGCCATTGCTACAGTAGCGTTCCCATGAGTTTAACCGTCAAATTGTCAGGGTAAGAGGTTCCAAAACCCTTCTATGGATTATATGTCTATGGTCACAACTCTATGCCAAGGTACATTGAAGCTGTTCTGGCAGCTCTTGGTGGCCAAATACCGTAGTAAGACACTACGTTGGTGTTTCCATTATTTTGGCAGCGAACTGTATGTGCGAGTGGTAAAACGTATACAACAGATATTCTTTAGAAGTATTGCACTCTGAACATATGGTTGTTATTCTTTAAAGTTTACCACCGCAGTCCGCGATAAATTAACAGCTGTTTAATTGTCTTATTGATTCATTGACTAAATTGATGCATGAATCATACTCAGGATTTTAACTGTGTTTATTGAAAACAGATGGGGTTATACTACGAAGCAAGCTAGATCTACTCAGAGTTTATTAAAGCTGGCCAGCTTCCACTATCTTTCCATTCCTTCCTCTGTGACCAAAGGATGCTCTCGGGTGTATTTTGAACGTTGAGAGCGGGCTCCTGTGGTTGCATTAAAACAACAACATTCTGGCTCTTGGGCCACATGTGGGCTTGGGACCAACGGCTTCCCCTGTAAAGCCCAGCATTAATCCAGCCCTGAATGTGAGTGACGTTTCAAATACATTTGTAAAATTTTTTGGCACCAAACAACACATTTAATTAATCAAATATTTCATCAGTTGTCTTCCTCGAATGAAGCGGATGATGATGCAGTTTTCTGAGAGGGAGGGATGGAATCGGATTATATTGGTCCTCAACTCGCAGCTCAGACACTTCATTCCTGATAAAGGTAGTAAGCCCTGAGTAAGCATGCCCCGGTGCGGGTTAGATTTGAAGGATTCGTTGACATAGAAATGTACCTGGCTAAAATGTGTTGTAGCCTTGTGTTATAGGGGTACATCAAAACAGGGAGCTAGGTGAGATTGGGTTTGAGTAACAACAGTTAAAATCAATAGGAGTTTGAATCATTGTGTTACTACACGTTTGTTTCTATGCCTGCACCCATGAACAAGCTTTTGGATCTACAGTATAAACTAAATAACAGAGTTGCTTCCTTTGATGTTCGCTAGTATACATTATTTTTTATACAATAGGCTGGATCCACTTCCACCTATCAATGGTCCATTGATCTCTCTATAGATTACAAGTCAGACAGCCTGTGGCAACAGCCCAGTGATTCTGTACATACATACTAGTACTTCCAGTTCCTCTGTTCACACTGATCCTCTCTATATCTACTCACCAGTCACCCTTCCCCTCCCCCATACACATCCATCAGCCCAGGGCCCACACTCACACACATGCACGGACACACGGACGCACACTCACACTTGCACAGACTCACACACACACACACACACACACACTCACACACTTACACGGACACACACACACACACACACACACACTAGAGCTGTCAACAGCTCACCAGCAGCTATTGAGCTGACATTTGGTTTGGACAAGCAGTTGTTCAACAGAAGAGTATCCATTTAGGTGTGAGAGGAGGGAAGTATCAATGGTTTGGCGAGACCTAATAGCAGTCAACCATCTGAGGTCCAGAACTCTGACCACTTTAGGGCTGATTTCTGATCCAGACTGGTTCTTTGTCCCGCTACTATAGCTTGTGAATACAGTATGATATATAGTGTGTGTGTGTTGGGAAGGTACCGTAAGTAAGCATTTCACTGTTAGTCTACACCTGTTGTTTACCACGCATGCAACTAATACAATTTGATTAGATGATAATACCAGGGTTGGGGTCAATTCAATGGAGTAAAGGAATGTACTAATGTTCCAATTCAGGAAATGAAAAGCCTAATTTATTATTTATTTAATACAGATTCTTTCAGTTCTTGAAATGGAATTGACCCTGGACAAGATCTGATACAAGACCTCCTGGTCTACTCTCTCCCACTCCCTGTATTCCTGTCCTAAACACGTCTCCCTGTACTCCTGTCCTAAACACGTCTCCCTGTCCTCCTGTCCTAAACACGTCTCCCTGAACTACTGTCCAAAACACGTCTCCCTGTACACCTGTCCTAAACATGTCTCCCTGTACTCCTGTCCTAAACATGTCTCCCTGTACTCCTGTCCTAAACACGTCTCCCTGTACTCCTGTCCTAAACACGTCTCCCTGTAATCCTGTCCTAAACACGTCTCCATGTACTCCTGTCCTAAACACATCTCCCTGTACTCCTGTCCTAAACACGTCTCTATGTACTCCTGTCCTAAACACGTCTCCCTGTACTCCTGTCCTAAACATGTCTCCCTGTACTCCTGTCCTAAACATGTCTCCCTGTACTCCTGTCCTTAACACGTTTCCCTGTACTCCTGTCCTAAACACGTCTCCCTGTACTCCTGTCCTAAACATGTCTCCCTGTATTCCTGTCTTAAACATGTCTCCATGTAGTCCTGCCCTAAACACGTCTCCCTGTATTCCTGTCCTAAACATGTCTCCCTGTATTCCTGTCCTAAACATGTCTCCCTGTACTCCTGTCCTAAACACGTGTCCATGTAGTCCTGTCCTAAACACGTCTCCATGTACTAGACCCTTTTCTTAACATCATTTGATCAGGGAAATGTGTCGGCATTTAGTTTCCCGCCCTCTCCCTCTCTCGCTCCCTCTCTCTCGCTCCCTCTCTCTCTCTCCCCTCCCTCCCTTCCTCTCTCCCTCTCTCGCTCTCTCTCTCTCCCCTCCCTCCCTTCCTCTCTCCCTCTCTCGCTCCCTCTCTCTCCCCTCTCTCCCTTCCTCTCTCCCTTCCTCTCTCCCTCTCTCTCCCCTCTCTCCCTTCCTCTCTCCCCCTCCGCCATGTCTTTTTTGTCCTTCCCGCCTCCCCTCTGACAATCCCACTTCTCTCTGCAATCCATAAAGCATTATTGTTGAAAAGGCGAGACTATTCACATTTTCCAAAGCAATTACGGGAGAGACAATCAACAGCAACAAGACGACGCATGTTCCTCTGAAAGAAGCTAATTTATCCTTCAAATGTTGAATAGTAATAAAATATAGTCGGAGGAGACGGACGCCAATGAATTTCAATGCACTCTCAAACTGTCATGAGGTTGTGTTGGCAGACGGCTGTATTTTGGATCCTCTCAGGGTACTGTTTGCAGGCTTGTGGCATTTTAAGTGGGCTGCCAGTATCGCCCCGTCGCGGCCCGCCGCATAGTCGATACACTTCACAGAATTTTAAGTGGCAGAAACAATCCTTGAGAACAGCTTTGTAATGATCCTTTTAAGATGCTGTCAAGTAAATTGTTATCATTAGGTGTCAAGGTCAACAAATGCAATCCAGAGATGTTGACTTGCTAAATGTGAAAGTGTTTTAGTTTTCATTCATGTGGCCGTATCAGTGTGAATGTTAACTGAGGTGGGTGATGGTTTCTTTGTTGTGGATGAGGGGTTATTTCCTGGGGGGGTTGATTGCCTCTAGATTACCTAGATGGATAGTAGAGACAATAATGGCTTTCCTAGAACGTTGGTATAGTATAGTATGAGTGTCTGTGTTATGAATGGCCAACTGAGATAGATAGTGAAGTCACTGTGAGAGAGAGAGAGAGAGAGAGAGAGAGAGAGAAAAATGGTGGATGAGAGGGAGGGAGAGAGAGAGAAATGGTGGATGAAAGGGAGGGAGAGAGAGAGAGAAATGGTGGATGAAAGGGAGGGAGAGAGAGAGAGAAATGGTGGATGAGAGGGAGAGAGAGAGAGAAATTGTGGATGAGAGGGAGGGAGAGAGAGAAATGGTGGATGAAAGGGCGGGAGAGAGAGAGAAATGGTGGATGAGAGGGAGGGAGAGAGAGAGAGAAATGGTGGATGAGAGGGAGGGAGAGAGAGAGAGAAATGGTGGATGAGAGGGAGGGAGGGAGGGAGAGAGAGAGAAATGGTGGATGAGAGGGAGGGAGAGAGAGAGAAAAATGGTGGATGAGAGGGAGGGAGAGAGAGAGAAATGGTGGATGAGAGGGAGGGAGAGAGAGAGAGAAATGGTGGATAAAAGGGAGGGAGAGAGAGAGAAATGGTGGATGAAAGGGAGGGAGAGAGAGAGAGAAATGGTGGATGAGAGGGAGGGAGAGAGAGAGAAATTGTGGATGAGAGGGAGGGAGAGAGAGAGAGAAATGGTGGATGAAAGGGCGGGAGAGAGAAATGGTGGATGAGAGGGAGGGAGAGAGAGAGAGAAATGGTGGATGAGAGGGAGGGAGAGAGAGAGAAATGGTGGATGAGAGGGAGGGAGAGAGAGATAAATGGTGGATGAGAGGGAGGGAGGGAGAGAGAGAGAAATGGTGGATGAAAGGGAGGGAGAGAGAGAGAGAAATGGTGGATGAAAGGGAGGGAGAGAGAGAGAGAAATGGTGGATGAGAGGGAGGGAGAGAGAGAGAGAAATTGTGGATGAGAGGGAGGGAGAGAGAGAAATGGTGGATGAAAGGGCGGGAGAGAGAGAGAAATGGTGGATGAGAGGGAGGGAGAGAGAGAGAGAAATGGTGGATGAGAGGGAGGGAGAGAGAGAGAGAAATGGTGGATGAGAGGGAGGGAGGGAGGGAGAGAGAGAGAAATGGTGGATGAGAGGGAGGGAGAGAGAGAGAAAATGGTGGATGAGAGGGAGGGAGAGAGAGAGAAATGGTGGATGAGAGGGAGGGAGAGAGAGAGAGAAATGGTGGATAAAAGGGAGGGAGAGAGAGAGAATGGTGGATGAAAGGGAGGGAGAGAGAGAGAGAATGGTGGATGAGAGGGAGGGAGAGAGAGAGAAATTGTGGATGAGAGGGAGGGAGAGAGAGAGAGAAATGGTGGATGAAAGGGCGGGAGAGAGAGAAATGGTGGATGAGAGGGAGGGAGAGAGAGAGAGAAATGGTGGATGAGAGGGAGGGAGAGAGAGAGAGAAATGGTGGATGAGAGGGAGGGAGAGAGAGATAAATGGTGGATGAGAGGGAGGGAGGGAGAGAGAGAGAAATGGTGGATGAGAGGGAGGGAGAGAGAGTGAGAAATGGTGGATGAAAGGGAGGGAGAGAGAGAGAGAAATGGTGGATGAGAGGGAGGGAGAGAGAGAGAGAAATGGTGGATGAAAGGGAGGGAGAGAGAGAGAGAAATGGTGGATGAAAGGGAGGGAGAGAGAGAGAAATGGTGGATGAGAGGGAGGGAGAGAGAGAGAGAAATGGTGGATGAGAGGGAGGGAGAGAGAGAGAAATGGTGGATGAGAGGGAGGGAGAGAGAGAAATGGTGGATGAGAGGGAGGGAGAGAGAGAAAATGGTGGATGAGAGGGAGGGAGAGAGAGAGAGAAATGGTGGATGAGAGGGAGGGAGAGAGAGAGAAATGGTGGATGAGAGGGAGGGAGAGAGAGAGAGAAATGGTGGATGAGAGGGAGGGAGAGAGAGAGAAATGGTGGATGAGAGGGAGGGAGAGAGAGAGAAATGGTGGATGAAAGGGCGGGAGAGAGAGAGAGAGAAATGGTGGATGAGAGGGAGGGAGCGAGAGAGAGAGAAATGGTGGATGAGAGGGAGGGAGAGAGAGAGAGAGAAATGGTGGATGAAAGGGAGGGAGAGAGAGAGAGAGAAATGGTGGATGAGAGGGAGGGAGAGAGAGAGAGAGAAATGGTGGATGAAAGGGAGGGAGAGAGAGAGAAATGGTGGATGAGAGGGAGGGAGAGAGAGAGAGAAATGGTGGATGAGAGGGAGGGAGAGAGAGAGAGAAATGGTGGATGAGAGAGAGAGAGAGAGAGAGTTACTGTATGTGAAATATGGCCTCTCTACTCTCCCCAGACCTCGGACAATAATGAAGTGATGACAAGGTCTCTGCACGGCGGTTGCGGTGCGCTGCGTCTGAGACGTGTGTTGTGGTGGGGGGTTTTATTCCTACTCTTTGGAGGAATGGGGTTTCTGTGACTGCCATTGCTGCAAAGGGTAGGGGTTGGTGAGGGAGGATGTGTGTGTGTGTGTGTATGGTCGCTGCGCAAAACATCCTCAATGAACTTCTCTATCCCTGCATGGCAAATGGCGTCTGTCTGCCTTTGTCACATGACTTTACATTTTTCATCATTAAGACTTGAACCCAGACAGCAGCACAATTGTAGAGTAGGGAGAGAGAGTGTGTGGATGAGATAGAGATGATAGAAGTTCAAATATAACCAAGGAACATGTTTAATGCCGGTCTCTGACTGAGAGAAAGTCCTTGGTCATGATATTGATCCTTTCTTCGCCTCCTATCTTAGATTCTACTCTGTGGACTCTGACTCTGAGCCCAGTGGAGAAACCTGCTGGGAATCATTGGCGTGAAGATGTTGATTGAGTCTAAGATCTCATTTATAAAAGAGGGAGCTGTTTACTTTTTATTTGGCTCCGCGTTTACAAATTCCCCGGCTCGAATTGAAAGCATAAATCTTGCCGTGGTGAAGTGGGGTTAAAATCCTTGTTGTAACGAAAGCCCACGAGGGGGTTGATGGAGAACAGATATCATAAGTCCCACATGTCAGGCCAAGATTTACAGCTCTGTTGGTGATGGCACATCCGTCTTTTACAAGCCAATCACAAGACAAATAAACTCCTCTTCCTTTTGCCTTTTACAACTCAGAGTGGCCATGATGGGGGCTAGGAGACAGAAAACAGGCGCCTTCGGGCAATCAGCAGGCTGTCTTGTGATCTGCATGTGTTACGAGTTCATTTACCAGTCAGGTTTTTGAGTACTGCGAGTTGTATCGTAAGAGAGGAAGAGTCGGAAGCTCTTTTTGCTCTTTCTAAAACAGCACAAAGGACAGCGTTTTCTGGGCAATGTATCAAACTGAAAACTCAGGACATTATTCTTCCGTAACGCTCGTCGTCGTAAGGAAGAGTGGACCAAAGCGCAGCGTGGAAAGTGTTCATGATCTTTATTGTCAAGAATCACTAGAACAAAAATTATTTATACAAAAACAAAAAGTTCCGTCAGGCACAGACACTAAACGGAAAACAACACCCCACAAAACCCAAACGGGAAATGGCAACATATATATGATCCCCATTCAGAGACCATGATAGACAGCTGCCTCTGATTGGGAACTACACTAGGCAAAAACAACAAAGAAATAGAAAACATAGATTCTCCCACCCGAGTCACACCCTGACCTAACCAAACATAGAGAATAAATAAGGATCTCTAAGGTCAGGGCGTGAACACCTTCTCCTTTCCTATGTCATTAAGAGGTGTACAATGGGTATTTTGTTGTAACCTAGTGTGTAAATCACCCAAGGTGTGTTTGGTACCTACAGGCTGCGTTTTCATCGTAGGGACTGTTAAACTGTATTTTGTGCAGAAGAAACATACAGTGGACAATTATGAGGAAATCTCAGATTTATCACACTGGACCTAAAATGTGTTGAATTTATAGAACCAACGGAGTGCTTCTGTGACGCCCTGTCCAGCCATCAGAGCCCTTCCCCCAGTGAGTATTCCTATACATTTCAGGACTTGCAAACAGACGATGATGAAGAGCTGCAGCCATGCCCGTTGGACGAATGATCGCATCTCCTTGGAAACCAAACACCGATCAACAAAGACTTATCCTACCCAAACCGAAGAATCCTCCCAGAGGTCCTGCAGGAACGCACTGTTTGCATTCGAGACTAACTTACTGAGTTCACAATACATCCCAGGCTGGGATCGGAGAAAGAACGAGTATTTCTGTCTGTAATAAAGCCCTTTTGTGGGGGAAAACTCATTCTGATTGGCTGGTCCTGCCTCCCCAGTGAGTTGGCTGCCTTCAGGCTCACCAATGGTGCCCCTGTCCAGTCATGTGAAATCCACGGATTAGGGCTTAATGAGTTCATTTAAATTGACTGATTTCCTTTGATGAACTGTAACTCTTTGAAATTCGAAATTGTTGCATGTTTGCGTTTAGATTTTTGTTCAATTACTGTATATTGTTGATAGTATTAACACTATATTGGTTAATGATAACTACTGACATGATAACCCTCAATGGTGCCCCTCGTGGACTTGCCAAGTCTGCTCTCTCTCCTCTCTCTCGCTCTGGCAATTTCACACCCATCTCATCTGGGCTGAGACTGTACATTTGTCAATGGAACACCGGCCCAGTTTGTGTGGCTTCTCTCGCTCGCTCTCTCCCTCTCTCCCTCTCTTCTCTGCCAGCTGATGAACGAACTTCACAATCCTCCAACCGGGTGCTCTTGGGGTCCTTGGGAACAGAGCATAGCTTCTAGGCATCCAGGACTGCCTGTGTTGTCCTTGGGAGGAAGCCAGAGAAGGCTGGGCAGCAGCCCCCCTTCACCGTCCACCACCTGCCCCGACTATAGTCTATGCCCAGTTAGCCAGCTGGGCTGGGTGGACACTGAGTGGCCACTGAATGGGCTCTCTGGCTGCTCTCTGCTCTCCCTTGTTATGTCTGCTGTGTCTGGAGCTGGAAGAGATGGAGGGGAGACACTCCAGAGGCCAGGCCCAGCAGTATGTTTATATTTCTGGTTTGTTATAGTTAAGAGTCAAATGCTGTACTGCATGGGCGTCAGATTGAGCTGGGCCAAGCCAAGTCTACTATGAAGGATTGTGCTATCACGGTACATTCTGCTCAGTGGTGGTCGGTGCCATTTAAGATGAGGGATGATAATATTTTTTTTCATGAGCATGGCCTTATTTCTATTACAGCATATTGGATGACTGTCATTTATATTCCATTCACCCAGCTCAATGTAACATCGACAGGTTTTTCAACAGAATCGGCGCAATAAATACACCTCTAATCACACACACAGTTCACTTTCATAGCAGCCACATAATAATACAAACAGCTTGTTGTATATATAATTTGTTCTCGCATCTATCTACGCGCTCTCCTCCTCTCACTTTTTCCCTTCACTTGTGGACTTCAGTGCACAACACATCAGCTGTCTGTGACAAGGCGAAAAAAACATTCTAAGCCATATCATGATCACTAACCGCTACACACAGCCAACATCATTGTCATGTCATAGTCAACATATCTACTAGAACTAAAGCATTAGTAAACCCACTACAATCATGCAGTGCAGAGTAGTCAGCAGCAAGCAGTTTAGCAGTTACAGTGGCAGGCCTTGACTTGAAAGAGTTCCAGTGTTGGATAGCCATAGCAAACTATGTTTAAACCAGATGTTTGAGTAGGCTAAACCAACTAGCTGTATTCGATGCTAGCTAAGAAAGTGAAAGTGAAAAAAATATATACTGCGAAATATAGCTCTCTCTCTTGCTTCACCTTAATTTTGGAATAATTAATTTGTCTAAAACGTTTCAACTATTGTCTTTCTCTTTCTTTTAGTCAACTACTCACCACATTTTATGCACTGCAGTGCTAGCTAGCTGTATCTTATGCTTTCAGTACTAAATTAATTCTCTGATCCTTTGTTTGGGTGGACAACATGTCAGTTAATTTTGCAAGAGTTCTGATAGGTTGGAGGACGTCCTCCAGAAGTTGTCATAATTACTGTGTCAGTCTATGGAAGTGGGTGAGAACCATGAGCCTCCTAGGTTTTGTATTGAAGTCAATATACCCAGAGGAGGACAGAAGCTAGCTGTCCTCCGGCTACACCATGATGCTACCCTACAGAGTGCTGTTGAGGCTACTGTAGACCTTCATTGCAAAATAGTGTGTTGTTATAAATGATTTGGTGACATATGAATATATTTAGTATATTTTTAACTGAAAAGGATAACTTTTTCATGAAAAATGAAATTCACTGAGGAGCCTCCACTGATTATTCTGCATAGTCAGCTGAATGAATAAAGGCTGTAAGAGTAGTCTAGGTCTGGAAGACAAGTAGAGGCCATCCACGTCGCTCCGGCCAAACGCCCTGCCCACTAGCACTTCTTATCCGCAAGGAGTCTGGATTTGTTTTCCTACCCGACGTCTGTTCCGAGGACTTTAGGGCAACAGTCCTACGTTAAAAGGGCTCAGATAATAAGCTGTTCCAAGGATGTGTGGACTTGAAAGGACAAAGACCACCTACAGAACTAAGCCAACCTTAGAGAACCTAACAAAATTAGCATCGAATTTCAATGTGAAGGTGACGACCTACACCCCGGAAAGATGAATTTTGACTACCAGCCAGAATATAGCATGAGCTTAAAGTATGGCAACTTGGTATGAACTTTGAACTCTTATTCACTCCAGAAGTGATACCTCCTAGCCATTGAGTTAGCAGCAGTCTCTAAACGTGGGCTAGGAGTGGACGGACAGAGTATCCATTCTACCACGCTCCAGTTCACCACTAGACATTCTTCAGAGGACCAGAGATCCATAAAGGACAAACCGGCCTTCCATCAACGATCAATCTACCGAAGCGCAGCTCAGAGTAAATATTTATTGCATTCTCATTTTTCAAACGGGTGGTTATTTAGAATGCATAGGATTCTGTATTTACGATAGCATAGCGTCTCCCTTTGTTACTCAGTCTTCCAGCTCTTTCACTCAAACCCAACCCCCTCTCTTTGTGTAACCAGCTGTCGTATCTGTTCCGTCCACCAGGGACGTTTTCTTTGTGACATAATAGGTCCATCAATGTATGATTCATTCTGTGTATATGATTCATTCTGGGTATAGTAGTTAGGTATTTAGTAAATAAATAATTAAACCCAATTTTGTATTGCTGATTCAACTTGTTAGCCGGGGTTCGTGAAGATAACCAAGAATTTACCACTTTCAGATGAGACTTAACAAGGTGACGATTAAATATTGACTGCTATGGATGTAAAAGATTACTAGGTCTTTAAGAGTTTATTCGGAAGATAACAGCTCTATAAAAATTATTTCGTGGTGCCTCGACTTTCTAGTTAATTATCTACCTGATTAGCTTAATCATGTAATATTAATTACAGAGAAATTATTTTATAGAATATCATGTCATATCACTTAATCCGGCATAGCCAAAGACACGACACATGTCTAGTGAGTATGCAGGCCATGGGGGAACTGGAACATTTTCAGCTTCCAGGTATTGTGTACAGATCCTTGCAACATGAGGAAGTGCATTATCATGCTGAAACATGAGGTGATGGAGGTGGATGAATGGCATGACAATGGGCCTCATGATATCGTCACGGTATCTCTGTACATTCAAATTGCCATCAATAAAATGCAATTGTGTTCATTGTCCGTAGATTATGCCTGCCCATACCATAACCCACCTCCACCATGGGGCAAACTGTTCACAACATTAACATCGGTAAACCGCTCACCCACACAACGCCATAAACCTGGTCAGCGGTTGTGAGGCCAGTTGGACGTACTGCCAAATGATCTGAAACGACGTTGGCACGACAATGGGTTTCTTATGGTAGAGAAATTAACATTCAGTTCTCTGGCAACAGCTCTGGTGGACATTCCTACAGTCAGCATGTCAATTGCATAATCCCTCAAAACTTGAAACATTTGTGGCATTGTGTTGTGACAAAACTGTAAATTTTAGAGTGACCTTTTATTGTCCCCAGCACAAGGTGCACCTGTGTAATGATCATGCTGTTTAATCAGCTTCTTGATATTCCACACTTGTAAAATGGATGGATTATCTTGACAATCTTTACATTTTGTGTTTATATTTTTGTACAGTGTACATAGGGCAGTCCCTAAGTTGCAGGGTAGAGTACCCGGTGGTAGCCGGTTATTGACAGTGACTGAGAGGCAGAGTAGGGTACTGGGCAGACTACTAGGCGAAGGCGATCTAGTGGTGACTGTTTAACAGATGGTAGCTGGATGAACAGGCATTGGCTCGGGTGGCTGAACTCCATGATAATCTTCTTGGCCTTCCTGTAGATGTCCTGGAGGGCAGGTAGTGTGCCCCCGATGCGTTGGGCTGACCGCTCCAGCTCTGAGGTAGCAGACGTGCAATTGCCGTAGCAGGCGGTGATTGAGCTGTTGCACCTTCACCACGCTGTCGGTGTGAAGGGACCATTTCAGGACCTCAGTGATGTGCGCACCGAGGAACTTCTGGAGCTTCTGATCCTCTCCACTGCAGCTCCTTCGATGTAGACGGGGGCGTGCTCTATCTGCCGTCTCCTGTAGTCTACGATCAGCTACATCATTTTGTTGATGTTGAGGGGGTGTTTACTTTCCTGGCACAGCTCCACCAAGACACTCCTCCTCTCTGTCGGCTGTCTTGTTGCTGTTGGTAATCAGACCTACCACTGTTGTGTCGTTAGCAAACTTGATGATTGAGTTGGAGATGTTCATGGGTGAACAGAGAGTAAAGGAGGGCGCTGAGCATGCATCCCTATGTGTTGAGAATCAGTATGGCGGAGGTGTTGTTGACTACCTTCACCACCTTTGGTCAGCTGGTCAGGAAGTTCAGGGTCCAGTTGCACAGAGAGGGGTTCAGACTCAGGTCCCTGAGCTTAGATGAGCTTGAAGGGCACTATGATATTGAAGGCTGCGCTGTAGTCGATGAAGAGCATTCCTATATAGGTATTCCTCTTGTCCAGGTGGGATAGGGCAGTGTGGAGTGCGATTGAGATTGTGTCATCTGTGGATCTGTTGGGAAGGTATGCAAATTGGACTGGGTCTAGGGTTTCCGGCATGATGGTGTTGATGTGAGCCATGACCAGCCTTTCAAAGCACTTCATGGCTACCGAAGTGAGTGCTACGGGGCGGTAATCATTTAGGCATTTTACCTTCACTTTCTTGGGCACGGGGACTATGGTGGTCTGTTTGAAACATGTAGGTATTACAGACTCGGTCAGGGAGAGGATGAATATGTCAGTGAAGACACTTGCCAGTTGGTCCGCGCATGCTTTTAGTACACGTCCTAGTAATCCGTCTGGCCCAGGGGCTTTGCGTGATCACACAGTCGTCCGGAACAGCTGGTGCACTCATGCATGCTTCAGTGTTGCTTGCCTTGAAGCGAGCATAAAAGGCATTTAACTCGTCTGGTAGGCTCCCGTCATTGGACAACTCTCGCGGCTGGGTTTCCCGTTGTAGTCCTTAATATTTTTCAAGCCCTGCTACATCTGACGAGCATCAGAGCTGGTGTAGTAGGATTCAATCTTAGTCCTGTATTGACGCTTTGCCTGTTTGGTGGTTCATCTGAGGGCAGAGCAGAATTTCTTTTAAGTGTCCTGATTAGTGTCCCACTCCTTGAAAGCAGCAGCTCTAGCCTTTAGCTCGGGGCAGATGTTGCCTGTAATTCATGGCTTCTGGTTTGGGTATGTACGTACGGTCACATTGGGGATGACGTCGTCAATGCACTTATTGATGAAGCCGGTGACTGAGGTGCTATACTCCTCAATGCCATTGGATGAATCCCGGAACATATAGACAAAGCTTGTAAGCAGGAATCAGTAGGATAGAATTATGGTCAGATTTTCCAAATGGAAGGAGAGGGAGAGCTTTGTATGCATCTCTGTGTGTGGAGTAAAGGTGGTCTAGAGTTTTTTTTCCTCTGGTTACACATGTGACATGCTGGTATAAATTAGGTAAAACAGATTTTAAGTTTGCCTGCATTAAAGTCCCCGGCCACTAGGAGCGCCACTTCTGGATGAGCATTTTCTTGTTTGCTTATGGCCTTATACTGTGCGTAAGTGCGTACTTAGTGCCAGCATCGGTTTGTGGTGGTAAATAGACAGTTACGAATAATATAGATGAGAACTCTCTTGGTTGATAGTGTGGTCTACAGCTTGTCATGAGGTATTCTACCTCAGGCGAGCAATATCTTGAGACCTCTTTAATATTAGACATCGCGCACCAGCAGTTATTGCCAAATAGACACCCAGCCCAGCCCCTCATCTTACCAGACGTAGCTGCTCTGTCCTGTCGATGCACGGAGAAGCCAGCCAGCTCTGTGTTATCCGTGTCGTCGTTCAGCCACGTCTCAGTGAAACATAAGATATTACAGCTATTAATGTTTCGTTGGTCGGATAGTCTTCATCGTAGATTGTCCCATTTTTTTCCAATGATTGCACATTGGCCAATAATACGGAGGGAAGTGATGCTTTCCCTACTTGTCGGCAAATTCTTACAAGGCACCCCGCACTCCTCCCCCTTTTCCTATGTCTTTTCTTCACGCTGATGACGGGGATTTGGGCCTTGTCATGACAAAGCAGTATATCCTTCGCTTCAGACTCATTAAGAACTTCTTCTTCTGCAATCCCGTTAACGGGATGATATGACAACAGCCAAATTCAAAACAACAGGAATCTCATGACTAAAATTCCTTAAACATACATGTATCTTATAACGTTTTAAAGATAATCTTGTTTTTAATCCCACCACCGTGTCCGATTTCAAATAGGCTTTACAGTGAAATCACCACAAACAATTATGTTAGGTCATTACCAAGCCAAAGAAAAACTTTGCCATTTTGCCATTTTTCCTGCCAAAGAGAGGAGTCACAAAAAGCACAAATAGAGATAAAAACGAATCACTAACCTTTGATGATCTTCGTCAGATGACACTCATAGGACTTCATGTTACACAATACATGCATGTTTTGTTTGATAAAGTTCATATTTATATCAAAACATCTGAGTTTACATTGGCACGTTACGTTCACTAGTTCCAAAAACATCCAGTGATTTTGCATAGCCACATCGATTCAACAGATATACTCATCATAAATGTAGATGATAATACAAGTTATACACATGGAATTATAGATATACCTCTCCTTAATGCAACCGCTGTGTCAGATTTTAAAAAAACTTTATCGAAAAGCAAACCATGCAATAATCTGAGACGGCGCTCAGAAAAATAATCAAATTAGCCGCCATGTTGGAGTCAACAGAAACCAGAAATCACATTATAAATATTCCCTTACCTTTGATGATCTTCATCCGAATTCACTCCCAGGAATCACAGTTCCACAAAAGATGCTTGATTTGTTCGATAATGTCCGTTATTTATGTCCAAGTAGTTACTTTTGTTAGCGCGTTAGGTGCACATATCCAAACGCTCGTGCATTACTTCGGACAAAAACTTCAAAAAGTTATATTACAGGTCGAAGAAACATTTCAAACTAAGTATAGAATCAATCATTAGGATGTTTTTATCATAAATCTTCAATAAATTACCAACCGGAGAAATCCTTTGTGTCTAGAGGAGCAACGGAACGCAGGGCAATATCATGTGGAATGCTCATGACCAGGAAATGGCTCTCTGCCAGTAACCTGACTCATTCAGCTCTTATTCAGTCCCACAACACAGTAGAAGCCTCATTCATTCATATCCCACTGTGAATTCAATAGGGCCTTGGTTGAAAATCGACCAACCTCAGATTTCTCACTTCCTGTTTGGATTTCTTCTCAGGTTTTTGCCTGCCATATGAGTTCTGTTATACTCACAGACATCATTCAAACAGTTTTAGAAACTTCAGAGTGTTTCTATCCAATAATATAATAACAATATGCATATATTAGCAACTGAGACTGAGGAGCAGGCCGTTTACTCTGGGCACCTCTGGGCACCTTTCATCCAAGCTACTCAATACTGCCCCTGCAGCCATAAGAAGTTAAAGAAAATATCTTTGTCCAGTTCGAGGTGAGTAATCGCTGTCCTTATGTCCAGAAGCTCTTTTCGGTCATAAGAGAAAGTAGCAGCAACATTATGTACAACATGAGTCACAGACAATGTGAAAAAACAAACAAAATAGCACGGTTGGTTAGGAGCCCGTAAAACGGGAGCCATCCCCTCTGGCGCCATTATATATCAATGAGGATTCTTACAGACTCCGAGAACCATAAAAAACGTGATCGCTGTTTTACCACATACTTGTCTCCTTCCCCCTCGCCCGGGCCCCCAAGATACACTCAGATGTTCTGAGGGCAAAGGATGCTGGGACACCAGCTGTGGATTTAATGATTTTGCCCCCAGGCCTCAGATCAGAAGTGAGAGAAATATAATTCTGTCTCTACATAGAGAGGAGAGCCATGACCTCAAAACGCCTCCGCAAAGTGTGTGTGTGTGTGTGTGCGTGCGTGTGCGTGTGTATGCGTAAGTGCGCATGCTTTCCTGTTAAACTTTGAGTTTGTTCATCTGTATCATAGGCACTTGCAGCAATTTTACATAAATACAGTACTGTATGTGTCACTACAAATCTATACATATTCATTCTAGCATGATTGCGTGGGTGTAAATATCTAAATATCAAACAAATCCAACATCAAACTGCCTCCTCCCAGGATCCTCTCCCTGCCTGTGGAGCCTAGAACCTGTCCAGGTTTGACAGCACAGTGTGAAGCACATCCTGCATGCGCATCACAATTAGCATCAAGCGCTCCACTGCTTCTCCGCCTACTTATTGATGGACTGCTGAGTCAATGCTTTTAATTACAACTACTCTAAACAGCTCAGATCTCTCCGAAAAGTTAGATCTCTGTTGCTTCTCTGGTCGGATGGGTAAGTGATAGTGGCAGGCAATTTGTGCCATGTCCTGTGACTCCGGTGTTGTAACTGATCCTGTCTCCTCGTGTGTCCTTGTCTCCTTGTGTCCCCTTGGTCGTATACATTAGGTCATGCAACGCTTTCAAAAGTTTTGAAAAAGAAAATGAGCATTTCTTATTAGATAAGCCAAGGTGGTCGCTCCCTGTTTCAGTCTGTTGTCTTTAGTTTGGTGCCTAATGAGCACGTCCCTTGTGTCTCCTTTTTACCTGACAGACATCGACGACTGCCAGTCCAACCCGTGTCAGAACGGAGGCACCTGCATCGATGAGATCAACTCCTTCGTGTGCCTGTGTCTGCCCAGCTACGGTGGAGCCACGTGTGAGAAAGGTAACGTTTTCATCACGTAACACCTCTGTCGCTAACCCACATCCCCGGGGAAAGGAGGAAGTGGTTGAAATGTATCAGTGCAGAAGCTTATGACAGAACAACACCTGTTCTCAGCTGCAGTCCCTCAAGGAGGAAGAATCCCTAGTGGGTATGAACGCAGCTACACCACTTCAAAATTATAAACGTTATTTTTGCGCTTCCATTACATGAAAGCAGTCACATTGCCCTCAAACAGAATTGTCTGACAATCACAATACTAGACAGAGGTCTATTTAAAGCACTGAGAGAAATACAGAGTGAGAGTGGGAAAGGAGAGAGGGCAAGTAGGAAAGCTAGAGATGGACAAGGTGTGTGGAAAGAGGAATGGGGCCCAGAGAGAGGGTCCATAGCCCCTCCATTCCGAGCCCTATGCCACGTACCCCTGCCACAGCCACAGCACTCATACAGATGAGATATTGAAGAGGCTATGGACCCTGGCTTCTCCCTTCACATGTGATCTCACTCACTCACTCACTCACTCACTCACTCACTCACTCACTCACTCACTCACTCACTCACTCACTCACTCACTCACTCACTCACTCACTCACTGCTCTGATTCTGGGGGTTTTCCTCAATGTGTATGTGTCTGCCCATCTACGTTGGAGCCACGTGTGAGAAAGGTAACGTTTTTATCCCGTAACACCTCTGTCGCTAACCCACATCCCCGGGGAAAGGAGGAAGTGGTTGAAATGTATCAGTGCAGAAGCTTATGACAGAACGAACACCTGTTCTCAGCTGCAGTCCCTCAAGGAGGAAGAATCCCTAGTGGGTATGAACGCAGCTACACCACTTCAAAATTATAAACGTTATTTTGCGCTTCCATTACATGAAAGCAAGTCTAGGAAAGATAGCCAGCCACATAGCCCTCAAACAGAATTGTCTGATAATCACAATACTTTAGAAGGTGGTTTCTTTGAAGCACTGACAGAAAGACAAAGTGATAAAGGAAAGAGATAAGGTGAGAAAAAATATAAATAAATCAAAAGGTAGGGAGAATAAGCTATACAAGTTGGTCCATAAATAGACCTGGACAGTGGACTAATGCATATTTACCACAGTAGAAGCCCAATGTCTGGTAACTGTATCCCAGCTCCCTCTTCCTGCAGAGCTCTTTCAGGGTAATGGGCCTTTACAAATCTCTACGGCAGCGAGAGAGGGAAAGAAAGAAAGTGAAAGATGGGCAAGATGTGTGGAAAGAGGAAGGAAAGGAGGATGGGTCCCAGCGAGAGAAAAACAAACAAAAAAGGACAGTGGTGTGTGTGTGTCTGTGTGTGTGTGTGGAGCCTAGTCAGTTACGTGTGTGTGGAGATGGACAGACAAGTGCCAGTGAGGCGTAGAGGGTTGAGGCTCAGTGAGTGTGTGTGTGATTGCTCTGCTAGAGCGAGACTGGCCTCTTCACCAGGACCTCCCCTCCAATCAGAGCCCTACGCCATGTGCCCCTCACCAGCCTGCCTGCCACACCAGAGCACTCATACAGATGAGCTATTGAAGAGGCGATGGACTCTGGCATACACACACACACACACACTCTCTCTCTCTCTCTCTCTCTCTCTCTCACACACACACACATACACACACTGCTCCGACTCTGGGTGTTTACCTCACGGTGCAGCGAGGACCCTGCTGTGTAGCTATCGTCATGGTTGACTTGGAGCAGCAGGCTTGAGAAGAGAGGAGAGGCTGTGGCTGCCATCCCTCTCTCGCCGCTTAATAAGACCACACATAAATG